>NW_028317844.1:21637139-22289459 GCF_062004578.1 Staurois parvus
TAAAATATACACTTAAAAACATAGTGGCCACTAATAGAAATAGGTTAATTACTAAAACCCTCAAAAATATAAATTACACTCAGACTCTTTAGTCTGCATGGCATCAAAGTTTCTTTCCTTAATGTTTCCCTAGTCATATTGGATCCTCTTTAGTGTCCTTGGACTTTGGCAATCCTATATACTGTAATTTAATTTTCCCAAGGTCTTTCTATATATAATTTGAGATTTCATATAGCTTAAAGGATTCAAAATCCTATCTCTGTGTAATATAGGTCAGTATTTTGTTAATATTTAAATATTTTTTTATATTTTTTCATAATATGTTAATAATCTCATATTGGGTAACAATAACAAAGACACATTCCATTCCCTCATATTTTTTATTTTTACCCTATTTGTACAATACCCCTTCACATATTTTTCACCCATTTCCTTGAGTATTTTTTCCAGCTCTTTTCTTTCTATATTCTTTCTGTGTATTTTTTTTTTTATAATGCTTTCAGTTTGAGCAAAAAAATCATTACACCTAGTACAATTTCTTTTTATCCTTATGATCTGCCCTTTTCACACATTAGGAAAGCAGTTATATTGGGTTTTGTATTAGTGTTTTATTTTGTTTTTTGTTTTTTTAATAAGCAGCAAGCAATTTTGCTAGACACATTTGTGTACATTGGTGAACATAGATGCAGGACGCTTATGCACATACCTTTTTTCCAGTCTTGGTTCGAACCCTTACCATGGCACCACCTGCCTGGAGTTTGCATGTGCTCCCTGCATTTTTTGCTCTTTGAGGGGGTAGGAACTGATGTGAATGTATAAAATATATATATATACACAAACACACATATACACACACACACACACACATGTAAAGCGCTGCATAAATTGACTGTAATTATAATAAATACATTTTATTAATATATTTACTATATTTTTTCACCATACACATGTATTTACACCTGTGACTAGAGGCCAATTTTTACGGTACCTAGCACTGTGAGCAATAAAACAAGACTGAATTAGATGCTAGGTGAGATGATAGAGAAATTAAGAGAGAGGGTATCTTGAGAGCCTACAGGAGAGTGAATTCATCAAGATAGATCAGCAGAGGAACAGAGTAGAGTAGAATCAAAGATAATTAATTTTTCATTACAATGTCGCCTCCTAATCATCTCATTGATCTGATGATGCTCGTAATGTTTTTTCCTCTTTTGACTCCATTTTGACTCTTTTTGAATTGTAGTGCTACAATATATTTCACTCTAAACTAAAGGGTGGGGATGCCCAGAACTGTCTTCATTGTTTGGTGTAATGCAGCCTTTTCAACTAGGGTGTCTTGGCAAAATGCCTAAAAATTGTATACAAGCCACCAGGTGGATCAAGCCTACCTTTTAGTTACACAAAGCTCCAAGTTTTCACTGTTCACCATTACAACCTTCTAGCCCCCATCATTGGTTGATAAAGAGGATAGGGGGCACCTGCACAGCATCCTTGTTTACCCCTCCCCTGCCCCTCTCCATCAGCACTGGGGTGACATTAGCTGAGAGAGAGAGAGAGAGAGAGAGAGAGAGAGAGAGAGAAACTGAGGGTGAAGAGAAACACTGGAATACCATTCAGTACCTGTGTGCAGTGGTTTATTTCTTGTGGAAGAGTAAATCACTTCTAATATTGGGTGTCATAAATGTGTGGATTCTGCTGCGCTATGTAAAATGATTAGTTTAGTTTTTTAACTTTTAAAATAGGTTCCTTGAGATTGTGCATAATTTTAAAGGGTGCCTTCACTGAAAAAAGATTGAGAAACTCTGGTGTAATGTACTGTTTTTTCCTACAATCAACAACAATTCGGAATTTTGCATTCAATGGAGCCTGATTATAAGTACACCAGTCTGCAAATGCTATACTGGTTGTGTGTATATACACAGGTGAAACTCAAAAAATTAGAATATCGTGCAAAAGTTCATTTATTTCAGTAATGCAACTTAAAAGGTGAAACTAATATATGAGATAGACTCATTACATGCAAAGCAAGATAGTTCAAGTCGTGATTTGTCATAATTGAGAGGATTATGGCTTACAGCTCATGAAAACCCCAAATCTAATAAATAAACACCCTCCTGAGCATCAAACCCAGTTTTTAATAGAAAAATTCTGTGAAACAAGGTCAATAGTAAATAAAAAAACAAAAACTGGCTGAGCCACTAAATCCAAATGATATTTGAAACATATATAAAAAATAAACCAAAATCAAGTAACAATAATAAACACCCGGCTGAGCTGAAGAATAAAGTGTAAAAAGCAAAAAACAGTGAAATATGTGAAACATATATCAGAAAGAAAACACGATCGCAATGGCAGTAAACACCTGGCCGAGCTGTAATAAACACCTGGCTGATCTAAAGCATAAAGTGTGAAAATCAACAAAAACAGTATAAAATGATGTAAAACAAATGCCTGGCTGAGCAATCAACCCCCCAGTGGGATAAATACGTGATGAATCAAGTAAATGTTCAACTGGGCTGGACAAAAAAGTGCGTGTTAAAAAAAAAAAGATAAGCAGCTCTACTGAATATACAAAAATACAGATAAATGGTGAATGAAAAATAACACTTAATAAAATGCAAAAAGCAGTCCAAAAGTGATATAACAGTCTCTTTCTTCCAATATTTAAAGTAATGCACCAGTGGCTTCAACAGGTGTGCAAATCTATCGTGCTCCTCCACCTTCAAGCATGCACACTCACCTTAACAGCTGACCCACAAAAAATATAGGTCAACATGCGCTCATTATGAATCTCACTGGATCCTCTGCTTCCACAGGTCTCTCCAGGCACTCTCAGGAACAATCCATTATGTCCCCACTCCGATGGATAGTTGCTCAAAAGATAAGGAACAATGAACGCCTCATAGTGTAGTAAGGCTTTATTACCATAAAAATGTATTTAAAAAATGCCACCCACATAGATACAAGGTTCACAGAACCTATTGCAAGCATGTAAGGGAAAACGGTGAACACAGATGGCGGCTCCTGCACTCACCAGAAAAGACATCACAAGCTTCCATACTACGCGTTACGCCACAAGTCACGTGGCTTCTTCAGGGATAGGAAGGAAGTGACAAACGTTGACTTATATAAGCAATGATAATTGATATGCAAACGAAAAACAAATGCAATAGCAGATGCAATTTTTGTGTGGACCAAACAATGCACTTAGTACGGAAAAGGTATATCCACATTAAGAGGCAAAAAGAGATTAAAAACTATTAAAAATAGCAGTGGCCATTTTTTGTGTACTTAATAGAAAAAGGAAATATACACATTACGTTGCAAAAATTCTAGACAAAAAATATGTTAAACTACTACACAATAACAGCAGTCATTTTCATGTGGACCAACCACTCTAATGTATAAAAAATGCAAACATTATGTAGCAGGACGCTAGGCTATGATTGTAAAATTCATCCTGAATCAATAAAGATTATTCAGAGGATCCATATTAAGAAGGTCAAATATGTGACATAAGACCAAAATTGGCAATCTTAAATAAACCACATAAATAACAGAATATATAAATATATAAGCTAAAAACTAATAGATAAATACCACATGAAATTGATAACTAAAACTGACACATAAAAGGAAATAAAAAGATATTGAGAAATAATAAAAAGATAATCATAAAAAACTGTAAAACCAGAGATAACGGATTGCTTTAGTGACCAGTGAATGGTACTAATCCGAAAAAATTGCTTCTATATGAAATGCAACCTAACATGTACCTGAAATAAACTAAAACCAGAGATAACAAGTCATTAAAGTACTGAATAAAAATAGTACTAAATCTCCCTAATAGTCACTGATGAAACAATTGAGATCAAATTCGATGTTATGTCCCAGGGGTGCTAACGTTCGTGTATTGAATATCCATTTTGACTCGATTTGACTCAAAGCACGGATTTTGTTACTCCCACTCCAGTGGGGCTTATATTTTTCTATACCCCCAAAAACAAGGAGGATGAATCTTTATTGTGATGTTTAGCAAAGTGGTTAGAAATACTATGTTTCATAAAATGTTTCTTGATGTTTTGTATGTGTTCTCTTAACCTCTTCCAAAGGAGTCTCTTGGTTCTTCCAATATACTGTAAGCCGCACAAACATTGGAGGGCATAGACAACCCCTTCGGTCCTACAAGTGATACAATCATTGGTTTTATATTCAATTCCTGTGGTATATGAGGAAAAAGTGTCCCTTCTCATATTCTTTCTCTTCATCTCAACACAAGCGTAACACCTTTTACAAGGAAAGAACTCATTTTTATCAAAGAAGGAGATATGTTTTTTCAAGAGAGGATCAACCACATTCTTCACTATCCTATCTCTCAGGGTTGTGGCTTTCCTATATGTAAATTTAGGAAATTCAGGTAAAATTCCCTTCAAATGCCTATCTGTTCTTAATATTGGCCAGTGTTTCTTGAAGATCTTCTCAATTTTCTTATGTTGACTATTGTAATCTAGAATGATTGGTGCTTGTTCTGTTAACTCTTCTCTTCTCACTCTATCTTCGATCAATAGCCTTCGATCAAGGTACGAACTTCCCTATTTTTTTCCATAATAGAGGTCTCTTGATAGCCTTTATTAACCTCCCTAGCGGTCTGATTATGTCCATATTTCTGTGCTCAAAGTGGTACATTTTTTTGCATGGAAATATGTATTTTGTTTTATTGTAGGCCTATAATTTTTAGGAATAACTCACTGAAATCTGTCCAAACAAGAGTCTAGTAAACATTCTGGGTGTGTTAAAATTTGAAACAAGAAATCATAAATTATAATTTAATAAATAATTATAAAAAATAATAATATAATAATAAATTTAATTCAATAATATAATCAAACCAAAAACACTGAAATTTGAAATAGAGCGCCAGTTCACACATCACTGAGCAAAGTTGCAAAATTGTTTTCAGTGTCTGATGACGAATTTTCCCACAAATCATTATCACTCAGTTCTGCAAGTAGTTCTGATTTACTATCACTGTTCTCTAGCTGGTCTAAAACCGCTTTTGACCTAAAGGGACGCTTTTTGGACGCCATGGACTTTTCTCAATTTCAATGCAGAAAGAACAGTCAAAATGCAGGCAGGGCACAGGACAACGCACTAGGGACAAAATGTATGTGAAATGGTTTGATACAGTAATATTTTACTATGTGATTTTAGTGAATTTAGTGAATGTCACTTTTAACATTTTAAAATCTCCCTCCAGTTCCTTCCCCGTACGTCCTGACGTCGCAGGGAATGCAACCCGGAATACAGATGCAGGCATCGGCCGGAGGACATTGTCAGGGACACTGCAGGGGGGACATCACGGGAGCGCAGGACAAGGTAAGTGCAGAGATCCCAGAGCAAAAATCCTTTTTCTCTGTACAATTTCATCTTGAACGAATACATTTACCTTTAAGAATATTTATCAACCACGGTGCATAGTTGCAGCTGTCAAAAGGGATATATCCATTGGAATCCACTGTTTTAAAGAAAGTTTTAGTCAAAAATTTTCCCTCTTTAAAACAAATCTCTAAATCCAAGAAATTAATTCTAACAGGATCACATTCCCAAGAAAAGCGGATATTTCTATCATTCTGATTCAAACTAATCAAATAGACTTCCAAGCTTCTCAGATCTCTTTCCCATAAGATCCCCACATCATCAATGAAGCACTTATATAACTTCAACTGTTCCAGTGGATTAGGATAAACAGCCTCTTCTTCCATAAAGAGATTGGCTAGACTTGGTGCGAAACGTGCCCCCAAAGCCACTCCTTTAATTTGTATATAATAGTGGTGATTGTGCCAAAAGCAATTGTGCGTTAAACAATATTCTAAACATTTCAAGAGATATTTCCTCTGAGGATGATGCAAATTTCCCAATTTTCTCAGTGCCCTGTATAGAGTGAAGAAACATCTGCTGTTGCCAATATCATAGATTCAGATCTAATTTGGATATCTTCCAATATTTGGATCAAATGTTTAGTGTCTCTCAAAAATGACTTAGTCTTTTGCACCAGAGGTTGTAGAAAGTGATCGACGTATTGACCCATTCTCGCTCCAACTGATTGTATCCCCTTGACTATAGGATGCCCTGGGGGTTTCTCTTTATCCTTATGGATAAAGCATCACGGGCAAGAGTCCAGAATACTCACTGATAACACTAGAGAAATAGATCGTCATTAAGCAAGTAAAATACAAAAATGTTTTTCCATAAGATTGAGTAACGAACTGTAAAGAATCAATCAAGAAATCCAATGGCAACAGCGGGCAAAAGACTCCATCCTGGAATGTAACAGCATCAATGGCATGAGTCCTGGAGCCTCACTGATACCACTAGAGAAACTGATTGTCATTCAACAAGTGAAATAACAATGTTTTTCTATAGGATTGAATTAGAAAACTGGATAATCAATCAAGAGATCCGTCGCATTTCGTGGGATATGACTCAGGGAATTTAGGAAAAAACAAAACAGTGCCTACAGTGGAATCAAAAAATACAAAACCAATTAGCAATGAAAATACAGATGAAACATAATAATAACCTCAATGAAAATGTAAAGCAAAAATATATAAATACAGTAAAGGCAGAAATTACCAACCGATGATGGTAACACCTGATGTAGATGAAGATCAATATTGGTAGAAAATATGAGAACAAAGCTTTATTCAGCGGACACTGGGGAGGAAACCAGTCCAAGAATACCTCTGGTCCTTTTAGGGAGCCATCAATCCAGGAGTACCTCTTGTCAGATAGATAGCAGAAAGCCAAACCAATGTTCTAAGGGTCCATAAGATAATTAAATGATTAAAAACTAAAAAACTTTTTAAATTAAAAGAACCAAAATATATAGGCCTCTTACTTCTCTGAAAACCAACTACACCCCTCCTCCACGAAGTTAATTAAAAAAATTGCATATATTACAGAGAAGGGCCAAAATAGAAAAAAAAGACCAAAAAGAAATGTATAATATATATTAACCAAAATACAAAAAAGACCCATTGTTTGTAAGTAAATAAACAAATAGATAAATTATTATATAAATCCAAGAAAACATACCGTGACAATTGTATAAGGATGTGGTAACCAATTATCAAAATTTAATGATGAAACCCAAGTTTGGTTGCACCTAGATGGTAAAAAGGCAGAAGTCTCAGTAGTGGACAAAAAAAGGGCAAGGTTTGCCCAAACAAGAGCCCCAATGTAGTTCTTGGTGCCTGAAAGGCCAATGGACCTTAAATAATAGTGGTTTGGCGCCAATACTTTAAACAGGAAGTATTGTGAGCACATGGAATGACGCACGGTGATGACGTAATGACGTCGGCATCATTACGTCATATGTTAGCGACGTCGGACGTCCAAAAACGTCCAAGTTAAACAATAGAGCCAGAGACACAAAAATGGCCCTGCAATACCAAAAAAGTATTTTTGTTGCTTTATCATGTTATGTGCCTATTTTGGCTGGTGTCTTTCTTACCACTTGTGTTTTTTTGTATAAAAATTTAATAAAACTTGTTCCATTTTACCTAGTGTTTCCATGTTGTGCATTTCTATACTTTCATATGATATGGTGCCTTGAAAAGCCCCATTAGTTTTTCCTCTGTTAGGGTCTTTTATTTTTTCTGATTAAATAGGGATGTGGCTCCTATAAAACCACTATACAAGGACAGGTGAGATTGAATGTCTGCACCGTTATGGAATGGTTGGAGAATACAACAGAAAATTCCAAAAGTATTAAGTAAAAGTAAGTAGATCTAGATGTAAAACCTCTAATCTTACATTAAATATTATATACACATTTATAATTTAAATATGGTTTGAACATGTAACATGTTCCAAAGGTGAACTTATCTTTTAAGGGCTTGTTCACACCAGCAGCAAGCACTACCACAATGTGAAGGCAGCAATGCTGATGTGCTTTAAACAGTGTATTTTTTTTTCTTAGAACTTTATTGAATAATAACAAAAATGTTGATGTTACAGTTAAGGGTTTATGTATAAAATGTTCACTCTGCACATATGACAAACATCCATACAATCAGGACAAAAATTGCTTTATTTTCTCTAATCCTAGATTGCAAGCTCGAAAGAGCAGGGCCCTCGAACCCCTCGTGTATTGTATTGTTACTGTCTTTTCTCATGTTCTGTCCCCCTTGCTATTGTACAGCGCTGAGCAAACCCTTTGGCGCTATATAAATACTGTATAAAAATAATAATAATAATATGTGTAGTTCCTATATTAGCAGTGCCACCTAGAGGCCTTAATGCATTTTTTCCCAGAAATACCTCACTCAGGAAACAAAATGTATTGTGGCCACTAGATGGCTATGACAATATAGGAGCCACACATAATAGAGGAAATATGGCAATATTCATCCAGAATGTGCAGATGTTTGTTGCATCCACACAAGGAACATTTCATACAAAAACCCCTTAATAATGTATGCAACTGATAAAAAGTCCTGTTTTAAAGATTTAATTTTTTTACTGTGGTTACATTAAATGAAGATACTAGAGCTTCAATAATAATTGGCTTGGTTTCCACTTTTGTGTTTTAATTTTATGCTTGAAATGTCACAAATTGACATTTAATTAAGCTCTATTTACTGCAGCATGGTGTGATGTGGTGAATTGCATTGCTCAACACTGTTCAGAAAAAAAGTACTGCATGTCATGCTTTTATTCAATGAACACCACCATGTTGGTGCACATGTGCGTTGTGCACATGACCTAAATATTACCATAACAGAAATAGCTAAAAAATACTTATTACAATTCTAATATTAAAAAATACTTTACGTAACTTGAAATATTATTAATGGCAAAGTTTATTTAAAAACTAAAATATCACCTGAAAGGTAGAGCAAGAACATCACTGTTTCTCTGTAAAACTGTATTATACTAGTATTAAAGAAAAAAAGAAATGTAAAATATACATCAAACAATTTTAAGTAGGCTGTTTTTACCTGTATTTTGTGGTCACCTACACTGGTGCAACAGAAACCCCAAATTTTGGTTCTAGCCTCCCCTGTTTATTCTGATTGATCACCAGCTTTTTGCCAGAACTCTGCCTGTCCTGATCTTGGCTGTGTATTTGACTTTGTGTTTGTCTTTTGTTCTGGTATGATTGTGGCTGTGGTTACCCCGGGAAATAACAGTAGCAAAGGCAATAAGTTTTGCCAAAGGTCATATTACTTGGCACTGACTGTACCTAGCTGGATACATCCTAGTCCATCTAACAATTCACGATTAGCTTCTTAGCTCCACATTTTCCTAGCTCACTCTTGTTGGAGAACATCTTGATAAAACCACATTATCTGGTGCTCCTGGGGCATCATGTTCCAGTGAGAATGTATAAATTGTCCTCATATTACAGCTGTTATAGGTCATGCATGCTGCAGCAGTGGTTATCTGGTCTTAAGTGAGACATGAACAACCACACATGGAGAGCTTCAGGCAGAGATATACTATATCTGGCTGTCCTTGTACCTTCCACTGACTTCCTCAATGATTCTTGTAATTTAGCTGGCAGGCTAAAGTGATACATACACAAAGGTAGCATTATTACCTACTAGGGTAAGAGCCATAGTAGCTGTTATAGTTAGCAGGAAAACACAGAATTAGTTATGTGTGTAGACTACTTGCAGCACAGTTCCTAAATTTATGTACAAGAAGAAATATATCTGTCTAAATTTAGAGAGATATATTTTATTGTACATCCTTACATTAATCCACAACCAAGATATCCGGCTGCTGCAGTAATATAAGATATGTAACTCCTTTTAATTAATGTCAGATTTTTTTGTTAATAATATTGATCTTTAATATGTACAATAAAAAAAACAACAAAGACCACTTAGTGCCCCTATGCAGTCTCATCCTCAAACACATCCAAGAACATGTGGTTTGTAATTTGCAATATTCATCTTGTAGAAGCACAAACCCATTTGCTTTGTAGTTACATTCCTGGGAAAACAAAACAAGCAATGTCATTAGGAAAAAAAAAGGGAAATTGATTTCAGGGAAACTTATTTCGATGATATTTAGCTGGCTGGATCAGAATCACATAGCCTTGCTAAAAATTCATCTCAGATAATTGACATTTATTTGATTGAAGCAGCAGGGTGCTCTCCTTCACCATGGGATGAGACCATATGGACAAACAGTGTGAGTAGGGATAATGTTTGACTGCTGAGAGAGTGTCAATGTGTTTAGAGATTATTCACAAGGCTCTGGGGATTCTAGCATGGTAATGTTTAGCCAAATTAGAATCAGATTAATTGATCTAATCTAATGGAAAGACAATGTTTATCAAATTATTGCTCATTTTGCCACACAAACTTGCAGAGTCATTATTCTTTTACACTAAAAAAAAAAGAAATTAAAAGGCTTTTTGTATCACATCTGCTCAAGTGTCTTTTAATACTGCTGATTCTTGCACTGCAGAGATCTTTAGCTTGATGTGTTAAAATAACCACTAAACAGAACACATTTTCTTTTAGGATAACACAAGGGCTTGGTTTTTACCAAGACTGATTATTACAGAACACCAGAAATGCATCACATGGAATGTCTTTTTCACCTAATTATTTTTTTTTTAGTCACATGTTTATTTATTACTCTTTTTTTATTATACAACCACATCAGTTGTGCGTGAAAACAATAAACAAAACTGATTAGAATAGCCATACAATGACAGTCCAGTGTCCAACAAGCAAAATCACAATTATTTTCCGTAAGCATACAAATATCAACAGTCGACAGCAGCAAGAGTCTCAAACAGCATTTTTAGTATTGTGTAAATCTCCTGGCATTTTAACTAACAAATTCAGAATATGTCATAGTTTAAAATTATTATGGCTGATAAGAGACAAAAATATTGCTCAACAGGAGTAAGGTAAACATTTGGAAAAAAAGAAGTCATACTTGGTAAAATACCATGAAAGTATATTATTTGCACTCGCCGTTTGGTGGGAAGATAAGTAATGCAAGGATGAGCCAGAGCTGTGTGCATGTTTGCGCTTTTGGTCAGTGGGTGGCTGCAGTCAACTGTTAAATGGGGAAGAAATCCACTTCAGATTACAAGAAAAGTCCTTTTGCCAGCAAAGGATACAGCGTTGTCAATTAAGATCCAGGTGTTGGTGAGGCTCTTGTGGATTGGAACATGTTGCCACTGCTATGCAGATATCACTGGGAGAAGAGTCTCTGTTGCCTAGCAACATTTTGGAGGATGTCCATTCTCAAGTTTGTCAGCATTACATGCCAGCAGTACAATACAGTAATATAAGCCTGGAATTCTGAGGGTTGAGAACATCATGGATTCACCCACAGAAAGGGGCATCACAATGATGTCCTTCCTTCACAATGTAATGATTCTGAGGGCAGTGCTATCTTCATTAACAAAGAAATTCCTGAGCCATAGAAATGGCAAAGAAGATCCAGTCTGTCAAGCAACCAACCTGAAGGCATCTGAAAATGGTAAGTATATTTTTTTTAAGTAATTGAAGAGGAGACCCCTTGGGGAGGGATTGGTATGCAACTGGGGTTTTGATGCTGGAAATAAAGTATATCTATGGTCAAATTATTTCCACATTGTATTTCAATTATTTCTAACCTACTTCTACTAATCTGAATGATCTTGCAGTGTGGTTTATTTGTAAATTTACTTTGTGACGCTTCCCACACATTACCTTCCTTTAATTTTGTGACACATATTCACTATACCTTGCTGATAGACTTTGCTGAGTAAGAGCCTGCCTTCTGAAATACAGAGGTGCGGAGAGGAGGAATCACAGATTGCAGGCAGCAAGGTACCATGGGGTATGTAGTCCTTATAAGTAAACATAAGAGGAGAAGCTACAAAGCATGCTGGGAATCCAAGAGGTTGTAGACAGAAAAAGAATTAGAACAAGCAGCAAGTAGAACTCACAACATAAAATGAGATTGTTTTTATTCAAGATTGTACTGGATCGTCAAAAATAACTATCACTTGTATTGCTGTTACAATGCTGATGTTATAAAATGAAAGTGTATGCTGTGACCATAGATTTCTTTTAAGCTACTGAAAGAGATCTGTGAATCACCCATTAATATCACAAGAAAAGAATCCCTGATATTATTTAACAGTATATACTTTTTGTTATATGATAAATCAAGTTATACACTAATGTGAGGTAATATTGCTTGCTAAGCCATTTTTAGCTTGAAGTAAATGATAAGCCAGCTTTAGGCATTGTATCCCACCTAAGGCTTCCAAATATCGCTTGTGTTCACCTAAAGGGCATACAATACCAAGAAAAGTTAACAAAATACAGTTTCCATTGCACACTGGGCGTTATAATAACGCTGGTAACGTTAGCTGTGTAAAGTCACATTAAAAACTTTTTTCTCAGCGTTTTTTAGCATTAGAGCATTTTTACAGCTAAAAAACTCCTCAAGAAACCAACTAGTCCCTGCCAAAAAAAAACGTTGATTACAGTCTATGTGTGCATGGGCACATAGGATAACATGCTGGGGAGTTTACTGGCTGTAGAAAAAACGCCAAAAGCCAAAAACAGCCGCTGTAAAAACGTCCAGTGTGCATGAGGACTAAACTGCATTACTTTTGTAAATTAGTAGGTTAAAACAATATTTAAATGATGCAATTTACTGAAGGGTATTGTTTTCCATCAAAATTATATTGTAACATTGTACTACACTAGGGAGGTGAGCAGGCATTTTATCTTTTTTTTACACTTTGCTTTGCATAACCAATAAAGATCATTACTCTGCAATGTAAAGCTTACTTTGAACTGTCATGAATGTGTTAAGTTCATGACAGTTCAATATAATAGTGATCTGTGATTGGCCCCAGCTGGTCACATGGTACAGGGTGCTGTGATTTGTCCCATGTGTCATGTGAGAGCTGTGGACCAATCACAGCTCTCCAGGAACAGAAGCAAAGCTTTTATGAATCAGATTGATTCATAAAAACTTTGTTGTCATTGGGATCATGTGATCACATAGCACTCATGTGATCACCGGGTCCTCATTACTGGAATTCTCATTCTGCTGTGTCTGGTGGACACAGCGGAAGTGGGGTGGATAGGGTTGCGTGCCCCCACATGTTGGCAAAAGACCAGCTTTGTACGGGTGCATCACTGCTCCTGTAGCTGCTGCCCGTCCGCAGTACTTTGCGGGTGGGTGGCCCAAAAATGGATAATCAGTTCAATAATAGCAATATTTACTCACAAAAAATGCAATCTGATTGGTGTGACATTTAATAAAGAGACCATTCAAATGACAAATAGAAAATTAGGAAGGCAGTTATCGACACATTCTGCATCATTATTAACAGACAAACACTGTATTCAAATTACAAAATGTAAACACAACAAACATAACAAATTTACTGAAGGGTATCTGTTTCCATAAAAATGAACCTATGTTCATTTAAAATATCTAATCATGCTGGGAGATTTTTTTTTGTGCCTCAACTAAAATTAATTTTCAAGGACATTGGTATTACTTCTTGACATAGGAATGAGCAATAAAAACTACATACTGACATTATTTAACTTATTATGTTCTTTGGATAATAAATGCAGGTGAATTTAATTTAGAGAATGTTGAAATGTCAAATAGAAAATTAGAAAGGTAATTATAAACATATAACTAGTTACCCATTTTGCATCATTATTCAAGCTTAATATATGCACAAGTACACCCACACCCCACAGAATAAGTGATAAAAATGAACAAAAAAATGTAAAAGAAAAAAAAGTAAAAATCAATCCCTTACCTTAAATGATGTGAATTTTAAATTCAACTTATATAAATGTCATGAAACTTACTCGTGTTACATAAAACACAAGTATCCATAGAGTTCAACTCAAAGCACAATTGGGGATCATTTACTAAAGCTTGAGAGTACAAGACTTAATAAAACAGTAAAACCTGGAAGCTGATGGGTTTCTATGCAGACGTGAGCCTGATTGTGCACTCTCCAGCTTTAGTAACTAAACCCCAATTGTCTTCAGATGATCTCCATGGAAAATATATGAGGTAGGAAATATAAACTTTCATTAACCACTTGCCCTCCAGAGGATTCCCCCCCTCCTGACCAGGCTATTTTTTGTATTACAGCGCTGCACTATTTTTGTCAGGGCTGGGGCCGAGGAACGGACAGGCAGGCCTAACAATGTAACGCACTGGCTGACGACAACCACCACCCACAGACCGAAGTCCCTCAGGGCGCAGAGTCTAAGTCCCAGGCTGCCCTTCACCAGGGCCCCTGATGGTGGGGATGGACTTGACGCAGCCAGGAACCAGGTCGCGGCCCCCGAGACACCTCAGCTGCGGTAATGGCCGCTGCCAATGGCGTGTAGCTGGTGGAAGAGACAAAAGAGTAGTCAGACAAGCCGGGTCAACAAAAACAGGACAAAACAGTACAGGACAGCAGACAAGAATCACAGGTCACGAGCCGGGTTCAGCAACAGAGGGTCAGATCAAAGGAGAATACAAAGAATAGTTGAGTCACAAGCCGAATAAGATACCAGGAGAGTCACGAGAGTCAGAACAGAGTAATAGCAACACAAAGACACAAGACACAAGTGCAAAGAGCATGTGCGGGCCACAGGCTTATATGTCATCAGCCACACCCCTCTGGGGGATGGACCACAGAGACCTGAAGGCATAAAAGGATTCCCACCATGCACAGCAGAATCCAAGATGGACGCCAGCACATGGATTAACATAACCTCAGGGAAAAGGTAGGACCTTGACAATTTTAACTGGTAATTGTGCGGTCATGCAATGCTGTACCCAAACTAAATTTATGTCCTTTTTTTCACACAAATAGAGCTTTCGTTTGGTGCTATTTGATCACCTCTGGGGGTTTTTTTGCACTATAAACAAAAAAAGCCCAAAAATTTTGAAAAAAACTTTAGAAAAAATTTTGAAACAATATTTCTAATTTCTGTCATAGAAAGTATCCAATAAACTAAAATTTTATCATAAATGTAGGCCAAAATGTATTTTGCTACATGTCTTTGGTAAAAATACCAATAACTGCATATTAATTGGTTTGTGTGAAAGTTTTGCGTCTACAAACTATTGTATAGATACTGGAATTTGCACAGCTTTAAATTTCTGACTGCCTATCACATTTCTTAGGTGCTAAATTGCCAGGGCAGTACAAACACCCCCAAATGACCCCTTCTCAGAAAGTAGACACCATAAGCTATCTGCTGAGAGGCATGTTGAGTCCATGGAAGATTTTTTTTTTCCACAAGTTTTTGGAAAATGGCAAATTATTTTATTTTTTTTTTACACAAAGTTGTCATTTAAATGGTATATTGCTCACACATGCCATGGGTATATTTGGAATTATACTGCAAAATATATTCTGCTACTTCTCCTGAGTTTGGGGATACCACATGTATGAGACTTTTTGGGAGCTTAGTCACTTAGAGAAGCCCGAAATCCAATGACCCCTTTGAAAGCCTGATGGTACGTAAATTCCTCATTTCACTTCCTCACTACCTATCACAGTTTTGGAGGCCCTGAAATGCCAGGATAGCACCAAACCCTTCCAAATGACCCATTTTTGGAAAGTAGACACCCCAAGGAATTTAGTAATAGGCATAGTGAGTATTTTGCAGATCTCATTTTTTTCTCACAAGGTTTTGGAAAAGAAAAAAAAGAAAAGATATGTTTTTGTTTTCTTTCTTCATTTTCCAAAAACTTGGGGCAACAAACGAGATCTACAAAATACTCACAATGCCTCTTATCAAATTCTTTGGGGTGTGAACTTTCCAAAAAGGGCTCATTTGGGGGGGTCATACTATTCTGGCATTTCAGGGGCTCCAAAACTGTGATAGGTAGTCAGGAAGTATAATGAGGTAACAAAGCCCATTAAAAGCCTAAAGGTGTTTATTGGATTTTGGGGTTCTGCACGCGACTAGACTGCCAAAAAGTCTCTCACATGTGGTATCCCATAAATGGGAGAAGTAGCAGAATGTATTTTGAGGATTAATTTCACATATACCCATGGCATGTATGAGCAATATATAATTTAAGTGACAACTTTGTGTAAAAAAATATATAATTTTTTTGTCATTTTCCAAAAACTTGTGGTTAAAAAAATAAATTATTTTATTGACTCAACATGTCTCTCAGCAAATAGTATGGGATGTCTACTTTCCAAAAAGGGGTCATTTTGGAGAAGGGGGGCATTTTATGCCAAGCATTAAAAGTTTATGCCACACGTCACTCACTCTCCTGACCACCTGAAGACTAAGCCTTTTCTGACAACCTTTTTGTTCACATGAACAAAATCAGTATTTTTTGCTAGGAAATAACTTTGAACCCCCAAACATATATTTTTTTTAAAGCAGACACCCTAGTGAATAAAATGGTGGGTACTGCAATTTTTTGTCACAAATTTTTAAATTTTTCAAATGCAAATTTTTGAAAAAATATACTTTTTTACTTTTAATTCACAAAAACACAATATAATGGCCAATTGTTTGGTAAAATATAAAAGATGATGGTATGTCAGGTAAATAGATACCAAACATTACATGCTTTAAAACTGTGCACACCCCATGGAATGAAAACAAGCTGCATACATTTTTAATATCCATAGGCAACGTTTTAAAAGCCTTTACAGGCTACAATTTTAGATTTACACGGGAGGTCTAATGCTAGAATTACTACCCTCGGCCTGACGTTCGCAGCGATACTTCACATGCATGGTGCAACCGCTGTTTACATACCGACATGGGGTCAAGGCATGCGCACGCAGTTATTTCAATTTTTTAAGTTATTTTTGTCCCTTTCTGTCCCACTGTCCCTTTCATTTTTTGTATCACTTTTATTCTTATCACAGGGAATATAAATATCCCATGTGACTGCAATGGGCATTGACAGGTATTTTTTTCTGAGAAATCTGAAGTCTTTTAGACTCTAGATATCTCCTCTGCCCTTACATCAACTGATCTCACCAAGATCGGTGCGATCAGATGCTTTTTCAATTTACAAATGTGGCGCTGCTCATATCCTGTAAAACTGAAGTGCTCGTAGCTTCCGTTTTCTTAGACTATAGAGATGATTGGTGCCCTTTCTGGTCTCCAATCAGCTCTTTGGTCAGCTGGCAGAAACACCGGATGCAATCTCAGGTTCCCTCGAAGGCAAGGAACTGCCCAAGAAAGCCATGGAAAGAAATGGGGGGAGGCATCTTCTCCCACTGCTTGCAAAAGAAATCCTGCAGCTAATTAGCCATTAGATTTGCTGTTACATGAAAGCTGATTGCCGGCTGAAAAAAACGATACCAGGCATCATGGTGGTATAACCACTCAAAGTCCAGTGATGTACCAGTACATCACTGGTCCTTGTTGGGTATATATGCAATGTTCTTTTTTTTTATGCAGCCAGTCGGCTGAATGAAATAAAGAGAAGAAATCTCAGCCAGAAAAAGTGTGTGGTATGCCCATCATTAGAATATACCTCCCTGAATCCACCCACTTCTAATGGCGGGAACACATGAAATGTTCTATTTTTTCTTTCAACCCATGGGCTGAATGAAAAAAAAAGAACCTAACATATTCCTCTATTCACATTGATCGACGTTGATGTTGAAGAAATCTCTACAAAAATAGTTTTTTAAATATATGCTGAAGCATATGGGGCCATCCACCCACTGGCCACCCCAGGCCCCTATGCTTGGGCATACATGCTCTTTTTTAACTGAGGATTAAAAATCTCATCCAACAGCGCTGCACACACTTACGTATATTCTGAGAGTAAGGCCCCCCTGTCACTGTCAGAAAAACAGATCGGTGCTACAGCTAAATGGCATTCCTGCAAAGAAAACAGCAATGGTTAACAATAAAACAGTAACTCAATAAAATTACTTTTTTTATTGAAATATGTGCCAAAAATATTATAAAATATATATGCTGAAGCATAGGTGCCATCCATCCACTGGCCACCCCTGGCCCCCATGCTCTTTTTTAACAGCAGACAAAAAAAATCTCATCTAACAGCGCTGCATGCACTCATGTAAACTTCTGAGAGCAAGACCCTGTTGCTGTCAGAATAAACAGATTGGTGCTGCAGCTGAATTGCATTCCTGTAAAGAAAACAGCAACGGTTAACAATATAACAGCAGCTCAATAAAACATATTATAAAATATATATGCCGATGCATAGGGGCCATCCACCCACTGGCCACCCTAAGCCCCCATGCTTGGGCATATATGCTCTTTTTTAACAGAGAATGAAAAATCTCATCCAACAGCGCTGCATACACTTACTTATGTATATTCTGAGAGCAAGACCCTGTTGCTGTCAGGATGAATGGCAGCTGCAGCTGAATGGCATACCTGCAAAGAAAACAGCAATGGTTAACAATAAAACAGTAACAATAAAACTGTAACAGTTAAACAGTAACTCGACAACAATAAAATGACTATTTTTGTTTTTTTAAATTAAAATTTTTTTTCTACTAATTTTTTAGGGTTTTCTTACTTTTTTTTTTACTTTTTTTAACTTTTAACAAGATGATAGGGTCTCTAAAAATGTGATATCCAGTTTCCTGACTATCTAACATCTTTCAAGGCTCTGTATGAGAATGGTGAATGGTGTGCCCTGAACTGTACCGTGCTGTACCCTATGCTAATAGTCCATTAGTCTATGGTAGCAATGGAAGCAGTCCTTGAGGAGGAGACAAGGTTGGCCAGGACAGGAGGGACAAAAAAAAGTGGGTGTCTTGCCTAATTCCATGTCTGCTATAGAAACATCTTTTTTGGGGTGCCTTTTGGATTGGGGTATCAGGAATGGCATCAGGAAAATGCCTCCCTTGCAGCCGGCTAACTGCTTCTTGGTTGGGGGTATGGACCACAGCAACTTCTGGATACAAAAGGGCCCTGATGATCTCTTCCTGGAATTTTAGGAAGGATCCACTTTGTCCAGTTGCTTTGTAAAGCAGAAAAGCATTATATAGAGCCAATTGAAATAAATAAGTAGATGCTTTTTTTGTACCAGTGTCTGGCTTTTCAGGGAAACTGTCAGGGCTCCAGGGTATGACCAGAGGTATGTGAACTGACGCAGGGAAACGCAGGCTTCAGATAAGTTATAAACAATATAATTTATTAAAGACTAACAATACAACATAAACGCAGTGCAATACTAAAATATAACACAGTGCAAACAAACCAAACCACCCACAGATAACAGTACATACAATGCAAGCGTCGTCAGGCAGGCTGGGTCAATAACAATCGGGCAGGTAGGTACAGGGGGTCAGGCAGAGAATGGTCGGGGTCACAAGCCAGGGATAAAACAGGAAAAGTCAGCAGAGGTCCGGATCAGGCAGGGTCAGCAACGAATCAGACAGGGACAGGGACAGGGATGCAGGAACAAGATACAGGGCCCAGGAAAAACACACATCAAGGCAGAGACTGCAGGTCTGGCCATCCCTTAAATACACCTGCATAATCAGCTTCAGGTGTTTGGCTGGCTGCAGGGTTGAGTCTCTGATTGCTGGGAGCACCCGCTGGCCAGCCCTGGTACTGCAGTCCACAAGGCAGGTGAGTCCCACCATTACTGGCAAGTCCATTCCTGACAGTACCCCCCCCTCAAGGAGCGGCCTCAGGACGCTCCAAACAGTCCTAGCTGGGCAAAATGTTCCACCGCCCGGGTCTGGTAACTGGCGGGATATCAAAGACTGGCACACCAGGCAGGACTCCGGGCAGCGGCACACCGGGCAGGACTCCGGGCAGCGGCACATCGGGCAGGACTCTGGGCAGCGGCACATCGGGCAGAGGCACATCGGGCAGGACTCCGAGCAGAGGCACATCGGGCAGGACTCCGGGCAGAGGCACATCGGGCAGGACTCGGGGCAGAGGCACATCGGGCAGGACTCGGGGCAGAGGCACATCGGGCAGGACTCGGGGCAGGACTCCGGGCAGAGGCACATCGAGCTGGACTCCGGGCAGAGGCACATCGAGCTGGACACCGGATCACCAGGCGGAGCAGCAGGCACCGGGCCACCAGGCGGAGCAGCAGGCACCGGGCCACCAGGCGGAGCAGCAGGCACCGGGCCACCAGGCGGAGCAGCAGGCACCGGGCCACCAGGCAGAGGGGCGACAGGCATCTGGCCCCCAGGAGGGGCGACGGGCATCGGGCCCCCAGGAGGGGTGACGGGCATCGGGCCCCTAGGAGGGGTGACGGGCATTGGGCCCCCAGGCGGGGCAGCAGGCGCCGAGCCCCGAGGAGGGGCAACAGGCATCGGGCCCCCAGGCGGAGCGACAGACATCGGGCCCCCAGGCGGAGCGACAGGCATCGGGCGCCCAGGTGGAGCGACAGGCATCGGGCCCCCAGGCGGGGTGCCGGCCGCCAGGCCCTCAGGCGGAGAGGCAGGCACCGGGCCCCCGGGCGGGACAGCAGGCACCGGGCCCCCAGGAGGGACGGCAGGCACCGGGCCCCCAGGTGAAGCGGCGGGCACCGGGTCATCAGGCACGACAACGGGCATCGGGTCACCAGGCATCAGGTCATTTGGCTCGCCAGCGGGCACCGCGTCATCTGGCAAGGCAGTGGGCAACGAATCACCAGGCACGACAGTGGGTTCCGAGTCAACTGGCATGACCACGGGCACTGGGTCAGACATTGGATCGTCTGGCTCGACAGCGGGCATCGAGTCACCAGGCATCAGGTCATTTGGCTCGACAGCGGGCACCGCGTCATCTGGCAAGGCAGTGGGCACGAGTCACCAGGCACGACAGTGGGCTCTGAGTCAATTGGCACTACAGCGGGCACCGGGTCATCAGGTACCGGATCGTCTGGATCGACAGCGGGCACCGGGTCATCTGGCGTTGGATCGTCTGGCTCGACAGCAGGCATCAGGTCACCAGGCATGACAGCGGGCACTGGGTCACCAGGCATCAGGTCATTTGGCTCGCCAGTTGGCACCGCGTCATCTATTAAGGCAGTGGGCACCGAGTCACCAGGCACGACAGTGGGCACCGAGTCAACTGGCATGACCGCGGGCACTGGGTCAGACATTGGATCGTCTGGCCCGACAGCGGGCATCGGGTCACCAGGCATGACAGCGGGCACTGGGTCATCAGGCATGGGATTGTCTGGCTCGACAGCGGGCACTGGGTCACCAGGCATCAGGTCATTTGGCTCGCCAGCGGGCACCACGTCATCTGGCAAGGCAGTGGGCACCGAGTCACCAGGCATGACAGTGGGCTCCGAGTCAACTGGCATGACCGCGGGCACTGGGTCAGACATTGGATCGTCTGGCTCGACAGCGGGCATCGGGTCACCAGGCATGACAGCGGGTACTGGGTCATCAGGTACCGGATCATCTGGATCGACAGCGGGCATCGAGTCAACTGGCCTAATGGAATCATCAGGCTGGATCAGTTCATCAGGCTGGATAGAGGCATCAGGCTGAATTAAGGCATCAGGCTGGGTGGAGGCATCAGGCTGGGTGGAGGCATCAGGCTGGGTGGAGGCATCAGGCTGGGTAGAGGCATCAGGCTGGGTAGAGGCATCAGGCTGAAGTGCGGGTGCCGAGGCACCAGGCTGAACCACGGAAGGCAGGTTCTCAGATGGGAGGCTCACCGGTTTGGATACTGGCAGGATGGTACTGGTTGGAAAGAATTTTCACTTTTTTCTGGTTTTAACTACTGGAGCACTGCAAGTAAACGCAGGTCTGCAAACGAATGGAGCAGCTGAGGACAGAGAAGAGCTGGAAGATGGAACAGAGGAGGGAGCAGTTGCTACAGAGGACTTCTTTACAGGGTTAAAGAAAGGATAGGTGCAGCGAGTGGGAACAGAGGACTGGTATGTGGTAGTTAGAGTATACTGGGCAGTCACTGGGGGTGCTGTCGGGGATGCAGGAAGAGTGCCTTGAGCAGAGGAATGACGTTGCAAGCTGACTGAGGCTGGGTGCAACAAGTCTGACCATGTCTGCAGTATGGGTTGAACAAAGCTCAGCTTACACAAAGCCTGTCTGACCAAAGACTGCACTGCGTTTATACAATCTCTTAGTACCTGTTGTGAACATGCAGAATACCACTCCAGAAAGTAATCCACATCATCCTCTAATAACCATACCAGGGACTCTACCTGGTCGGCACTAAATGGGGGCAAAAATTCATCCCTGCATTCGGGGGTACCAGATGAGACCAACTCAGCACAAACCTGAATCAATGGCTGCACCTCAGAGAACTCTGTGCCCTGATCTACTAGGCAATGAGCGATCCGTATACATTCTAGCAGTTCATCCCTGGGATACTTCTTCAGAGTTTGATAAGCATACTCTCTGTCATCAAACACTAGCAGAGATAAATACACAACCTCATCAAATTCCATCCTTCCCAGCAACAAGCCAAGATGGCTTCCCTGTGCAGCCACTTCTGGTCAGGAATGGCCTTGGTGTAATGTCAGGGCTCCAGGGTATGACCAGAGGTATGTGAACTGACGCAGGGAAACGCAGGCTTCAGATAAGTTATAAACAATATAATTTATTAAAGACTAACAATACAACATAAACGCAGTGCAATACTAAAACATAACACAGTGCAAACGAACCAAACCACCCACAGATAACCGTACATACAATCCAAGCGTCGTCAGGCAGGCCGGGTCAATAACAATCGGGCAGGTAGGTACAGGGGGTCAGGCAGAGAATGGTCGGGGTCACAAGCCAGGGAAAAAACAGGAGAAGTCAGCAGAGGTCCGGATCAGGCAGGGTCAGCAATGAATCAGACAGGGACAGGGATGCAGGAACAAGATACAGGGCCCAGGAAAAAACACACACCAAGGCAGAGACTGCAGGTCTGGCCATCCCTTAAATACACCTGCATAATCAGCTTCAGGTGTTTGGCTGGCTGCAGGGTTGAGTCTCTGATTGCTGGGAGCACCCGCTGGCCAGCCCTGGTACTGCAGCCCACAAGGCAGGTGAGTCCCACCATTACTGGCAAGTCCATTCCTGACAGAAACTAAGTACGGCTTCATCATCTGGTCATTGAAGTCCACCCCTCCTATGTTAAGGTTATAGTCGTGGACACAGAGGGGCTTCTGAACAACACCAGCTGCCAGGGAAATTTGGGATGTCATGCCTGCGTGACTGGAAGACAGGACAAAAACATCCTGTTTGTCCTTTCACTCCACTGCGAGCAATTCATAATTTTTCAAGCAGGCTTTTTCCCTCTTTCTAAGACACGTATTTACAAGCCTTTGGGGGAAGCCCTGGCGATCAGGTCTCATGGTGCCACATGCACCAATACCAAGATTGTATAAATGTCTAAATAGTGGCACACTTGAATAAAAATTGTTTACATATAAGTGGTACCCCATATGGAAAAAGGGTAACACCAAGTCCCAAACTATCTTGCCACTGCTCCCCATGTAGTCTGGGCATCCAGGGGGCTCCACATGACTATCTTTTCCCTCGTAAATCTGAAAATTACATGTGTATCCTGTTGCCCTCTCACAGGTCTTATACATTTTGACCCTATATTTGGCACGCTTGCTGGGGAGAAATTGTTTAAATGCAATGCAGCCAGAAAAACGAATGAGGGACTCATAAACACAGATTTTTTTGCTGGGGAGTATACACATCTGCAAATTTGTGGTTAAGATGATTTATGAGGGCCCAACTTTTGTGGAGCCAGTCAAACTCAGGGTCACCTCAAGGACAACAGAGGGTATTGTCGTTGAAATGCATAAATCGCATTATATTCTCATATCTATGCCTGGCCATGGCAGCAGAGAACACTGGCATATGATTAATCAGGCCGGTGGACCAACACAACCACAATTAATTTTTTTTAGTAATGGCCATGTTAAGGGTTAGGCCAAAAAAACTTTAAATTCAGAAACCATAATAGGTTTTAATGCAAATGGTCTGGCAAGGTTTGAATCTGAGTTGGCGGTGATAAATTGTTGTGCATATAAATTGCTTTGATCCACAATCATTGCATAAAGATCTTCCATGAAAAACAGCTCCAAAAAATCAAGAGGAGTAGTTACATTTTCTGTTTCCACCTGAATTCCAGGTTGAGCAGTGAATGGGGGAAATACGGGTGCTGCAAAATTTGTGGACTGCAAATTAGGACTTGAAAGCACATCCAGAAGGACACTATGGGCTTGTGTTCTAATTCTTGGTTGCTAGTCACCGGACCAGCTTGTACTGCACTTATGGGACTCACCACATCACCAAGTGATACTGCAGCTTCATATTCTGAGCCTGATTCCATCAGTGAGGCTTCCCCTTTGCTCTAACCTGACATGGTCAGAATTCTGTAGGCCTCTTCACTAGAGTTCCTTTCTTTAGACATTTTGGCCACTAAATTTAGAGGTAGTGCGACTCACGAGACAAAGAGCACCTGGCTGTCAGGAACTGCTTGAACTGCTACGAAAAAAATTGACCTGCAAGTGCTAGCAGAGATTAGGCCTGATTGTGCAAACACTGCAGTTTTGTGTGCAATGTATCAAGTGACAGTGATCTACTGACACTGCACTTGCTGGGTGAGAAGGGGGGGTAAACGTAGGGCTAAACACAGGTGCTGGGGCTGATTCTGCTAATGCTGCATTTTTGGGGATGCTATACTATAGTGAACGCCAATATAGTTCTGATCTGATCAAATATACTGTTGAGACACTATACTAGCAATGGGGGTTTATTGTGTATGTAAGCATGTTCCTAGCAATCAAAGGGATAAATGTGATGACTGATGTAGTGGCGGGAAATCTGACGTTATCTGGGAGGGACACTAACTGATGCTTACCGACGCTACTGTTATCTGAAGTCACCGGAGACACTAATACAGTGATCAGTAAAAAAAATCTGTACACTTTACTAATGATACTGGTGACAGGACAGTGAAGGGGTTAACTGGGGGGTGATCAGGGGGTTAAATGTGACTTAGCTGTGCTTTTACTGTAAAAGTATAGTGCTTTTGACTCAAAGAGCTGCTTTCTTCTTTCTCTGAAACAGAATGTGCCGAGGGAGAGAAGAGTGCATAATTTCCTGTACTTGTGTAAATGTAAACACAGGTACAGGAAGATCTCTGATAGGGCAGGGATCAATCAGCAGATCCAGGCCGAACATCACTGGCCTGAATCTGCTGATTGATTAGTCAGGCAGCAGATCACGGCACCGCCCAGTCGGCGGGCGGGTCCACGATCATGGCAGGAATGCAAATCACGTATATATAGCAGTAATCACGTATAATGTAGCAGTAATTCTGCCATAGGGCAGACCTGAATTGGTTAAGCTTTGCACAGCTTGTCTTATTAAAGGATTTCCATGATCACAGTATAAAACATAAGCATTGACTCCCATGGTACCTTGCTATCTACAAGTTGTGATTCCTGTACTGACTCTGCCTCCTGAAAGAACGTAAATGTGTGGGATTCTTCACAAAGTGCAAATACAAACTTTAAGATCAGTCAGATTAATAGGAGTAGGCTAAAAATAAAAAAAATACAAAGTGTAAATGGATATAATGATTTTTCATTTTGACAATAAATACGCCTTAAGGGTTTCAAGTGAAAGTTATTTTATCATGCTACACAGATCACAGAAAATGCAGAGACCCAGGGGCGGACTGACCATTCGGGCATTGCCCGAGGGCCCGGGGTCAGTAGGGGGCCCGTGAGAGGATCACTGTCCAGTGACAGTATGGGGAGCGGAGGAGGAGGCAGTCTCAGATCCTGACCCAGAAGAAGCTCACCTGTCACTTCAGGTGGGGGCACAGTGAGTCGGGCGATGGATCCGGACACTGTGGTGATGGAGCTGGTGGGGAGTGGGAAGGTGAGAAGCATATCATCTATGGGTGCGGGGTGTTCACCGCACAAACCCTGCGCCCCCCCCCCCCCATGGATGATATGAATCAGGAACAAAGTCGGAGGTGATCAGTGCAGGGGAGGGACAGTGACAGCACTGATCTCCCTGCATGGATTTCAATGAAGCAGCTGAAAGACTTCCAGCTGCCTCGTTGACATCCATGCAAGCAGATCGGTGCTGTCACTGTCCCTCCACTGCACCGATCATCCCTGACTGTGCATCGGATTTCCCTCCTGAGCCCCCCCCATGCTCCTTACCCCCCCTTGCAGGTCTCTAATGCTTTGTCTTCTCTGACAGTGTCCAGCCCCTCCCCCATCCTCCACGGCAGAGCAGAGGAGAGAGGATCTGCTCTGCTTCCCCTGTCCAGATCAACTGGCAGCTCTGTGATTCATTCTCTCTCCCTCTCTCGCCTTCTCTCTCTCTCTCCTTCCTTCTTCCTTCTTCCTTCTAATCCTTCCCTCCCTTAGCTTCCTTCCTTCCCTCCCTTCTTTCCTTCATCCATTCCCTCCCTCCCTTTTCTTCCTTCCTCTATCCCTTCCCTTCATTCTTTCCTTCCTTCCCTCCCTCCCTCTCGCCCTTCCTTCCTTTCGCTCTCCCTTTCTCCCCTTCTTTCCTTCCTTCCTTCATCTATTTCATTCCTACTTTTTCTTCCTTCCTTCTTCCCTTCACTCCTTCCTTTGCTACCCTTCCTGCATTCCATCATCCATCCATTTTCTTCCTTCCTTCCTCCATTCCTTCCCTCCCTTTTCTTCCTTACCTTCATTCCTTCCTCTATCCCCTCCCTTCATTTTTTCCTTCCCTTCCTCCTCATCTTTCAATCATTCCTTCCTTCTTTCCCCCTTCCTTCAATCCTTCCTTCCTTTCTCCATTCCTCCCTCCCTTCATTTCTTCCTTCCTTCATCCATCCCCTCCCTTCATTCTTTCCTCCATCCCCTCCTTTCATATCCTTCCTTCCTTCCTGCCTCCTTCCCCTCCTTTCATTTCCTTCCTTCCTCCCTCCCCTCCTTCCTTTCCTCCCTTTCCTTCATTCTTTCCTCCACCCAGTTCCTTCCTTCCTCCATCCATTCCCTCCCTCCCTTTTTGTCAGGAATGGACTTGCCAGTAATGGTGGGACTCACCTGCCTTGTGGGCTGCAGTACCAGGGCTGGCCAGCGGGTGCTCCCAGCAATCAGAGACTCAACCCTGCAGCCAGCCAAACACCTGAAGCTGATTATGCAGGTGTATTTAAGGGATGGCCAGACCTGCAGTCTCTGCCTTGGTGTGTGTTTTTCCTGGGCCCTGTATCTTGTTACCTGCATCCCTGTCCCTGTTCCTGTCCCTGTCTGACTGATTCGTTGCTGACCCTGCCTGATCCGGACCTCTGCTGACTTCTCCTGTTTGATCCCTGGCTTGTGACTCCGACCATTCTCTGCCTGACCCCCTGTTCCTACCTGCCCGATTGTTATTGACCCGGCCTGCCTGACGACGCTTGCATTGTATGTATTATCTGTGGGTGGTTTGGTTTGGTTCGTTTGCACTGTTATGTTTTAGTATTGCACTGTTTTTATGTATTGTTAGTGTTAATAAATTCTATTGTTTATATCATATCTGAAGCCTGCGTTTCCCTGCGTCAGTTCACATACCTCTGATCATACCCTGGAGCCCTGACATTACACCAAGGCCAATCCTGACCAGAAGTGGCTGCACAGGGAAGCCATCTTGGCTTGTTGCTGGGAAGGATGGATCTTGATGAGGTTGTGTATTTGTCGCTGCTGGTTTTTGATGACAGAGAATATGCTTATCAGACTCTGAGGGAGTATACCCGGGATCAACTGCTAGAATGTATACGGATCGCTCATGTTCTAGTAGATCAGGGCACAGAGTTCTCTGAGGTGCAACCTTTGATTCAGGTTTGTGTAGAGTTGGCTTCATCTGGTACCCCTGAAAGCAGGAATTACTTTTTGCCACCATTTAGTGCAGACCAGGTAGAGTCCCTGGTATGGTTATTAGAGGATGATGTGGATTGCTTCTTGGAGCATTATGCTGCATGTTCACCACAAGTATTAAGGGATTGTATAAACGCAGTGCAGTCTTTGGTCAGACAGGCTTTGTGTAAGCTGAGCTTTGTTCAAACCATACTGCAGACATGGTCAGACTTGTTGCACCCAGCCTCAGTCAGCTTGCAAAAACCCAGTCCTGCTTCTAATCTATTTCTTCAAAGCTCTATTCCTGCATTCCCAACAGCACCTCCAGTTACAGCCCAGTATACCCTGCTGTCTACCGCATGTCAGTACCCTGTTCCCACTCACTGCACCTATCCTGCCTTTAACCCTGTAAAGAAGCCCTCTGTAGCAACTGTTCCCTCCCCTGTTCCATCCTCCAGCTCTTCTCTGTCTCCAGCTGCTCCATCCGTTTACAAACCTGCGCTTACTTACAGTGCTCCGGTAACTAAAACCAAGAAAAGGCGAAAGTTCTTTCCAACCAATACCATCCTGCCAGTATCCAAACCGGTCAGCCTCCCATCTGAGAACCTGCCTTCCGTGGTGCAGCCTGGTGCCTCGGTGCCCACAATTCAGCCTGATGCCTCTACCCAGCCTGATGCCTCTACCCAGTTCGGTGTGCCTCTGCCCGGAGTCCAGCTCGGTGTGCCTCTGCCCGGAGTCCAGCTCGGTGTGCCGCTGACCGGAGTCCAGCTCGGTGTGCCGCAGACCGGAGTCCAGCTCGGTGTGCCGCAGACCGGAGTCCAGCTCGGTGTGCCGCAGACCGGAGTCCAGCTCGGTGTGCCGCAGACCGGAGTCCAGCTCGGTGTGCCGCAGACCGGAGTCCAGCTCGGTGTGCCGCAGACCGGAGTCCAGCTCGGTGTGCCGCAGACCGGAGTCCAGCTCGGTGTGCCGCTGACCGGAGTCCAGCTCGGTGTGCCGCTGACCGGAGTCCAGCTCGGTGTGCCGCTGACCGGAGTCCAGCTCGGTGTGCCGCTGCCCAGAGTGCAGCTCGGTGTGCCGCTGCCCGGAGTGCAGCTCGGTGTGCCGCTGCCCGGAGTGCAGCTCGGTGTGCCACTGCCCGGAGTCCTGCCCGATGTGTCAGTCTTTGATATCCCGCCAGTTACCAGACCTGGGCGGTGGAACATTTTGCCCAGCTAGGACTGTTTGGAGCGTCCTGAGGTCGCTCCTTGAGGGGGGGGTACTGTCAGGAATGGACTTGCCAGTAATGGTGGGACTCACCTGCCTTGTGGGCTGCAGTACCAGGGCTGGCCAGCGGGTGCTCCCAGCAATCAGAGACTCAACCCTGCAGCCAGCCAAACACCTGAAGCTGATTATGCAGGTGTATTTAAGGGATGGCCAGACCTGCAGTCTCTGCCTTGGTGTGTGTTTTTCCTGGGCCTTGTATCTTGTTACCTGCATCCCTGTTCCTGTTCCTGTTCCTGTCCCTGTCTCTGTCTGACTGATTCGTTGCTGACCCTGCCTGATCCGGACCTCTGCTGACTTCTCCTGTTTGATCCCTGGCTTGTGACCTCGACCATTCTCTGCCTGACCCCCTGTTCCTACCTGCCCGATTGTTATTGACCCGGCCTGCCTGACGACGCTTGCATTGTATGTATTATCTGTGGGTGGTTTGGTTCGTTTGCACTGTTATGTTTTAGTATTGCACTGCGTTTATGTATTGTTAGTGTTAATAAATTCTATTGTTTATATCATATCTGAAGCCTGCGTTTCCCTGCGTCAGTTCACATACCTCTGGTCATACCCTGGAGCCCTGACACTTTTCTTACTTCAGTTCCCTTCTCTTCCCTTCCTTCCTTTCTCTATTTATTCCCTTTTCTTCCTTCCTTCCTTCCTTACTTCCTTCCATCCACTCCCGCCCTCCCTTTTCTTCCTTCCTCCATCCCCTCCCTTCATTCTGTCCTCCCTCCCTCCCCTCCTTTAATTTCCTTCCTTCCTCCCTTCCTTCCTTCTTCCTTCTCTCCCCCTCCTTCATTCCTTCCTTCCTCCATCCATTCCCTCCCTCCCTTTCTTACTTCCTTCCCTCCCTTCTTTCTTTCCTTCCTTCTTTCCTTCCTTCCTTCATCCATTCCCTCCCCCCCTCCTCTTTCTTCCTTCCTTCCGCCATCAATTTCCTTCCTTCCTCCATCCATTTCCTCCCTCCTTTTTCTTACTTCCTTCCTCCCTCCCCTCCTTCCTTCCCTCCTCTTCCTTCCTTCCCTCCCCTTTCTTCCTTCCTCCATCTATTTCCTCCCTTTCCTTCCTTCCTTCCTTCCTTCCTTCCTTCCTCCATCCACTCCCTCCCTCCCTTTTCTTCCTTCCTCCATCCCCTCCCTTCATTCTGTCCTCCCTCCCTCCCTCCCCTCCTTTAATTTCCTTCCTCCCTTCCTTCCTTCTTCCTTCTCTCCCCCTCCTTCATTCCTTCCTTCCTCCATCCATTCCCTCCCTCCCCTTACTTCCTTTCCTCCCTTCTTTCTTTCCTTCCTTCCTTCCTTCTTTCTTTCATCCATTCCCTCCCTCCCTCCCTCCCCTTTCTTCCTTCCTTCCTCCATCAATTTCCTTCCTTCCTCCATCCATTTCCTCCCTCCTTTTTCTTCCTTCCTTCCTCCCTCCCCTCCTTCCTTCCTTCCCTCCCCTTCCTTTCTTCCTTCCTTCCTTCCTTCCCTCCCCTTTCTTCCTTCCTCCATCTATTCCCTCCCTTTCCTTCCTTCCTTCCTTCCTTCCTTCCTTCCTTCCTTCCCCTCCCCTACCCTTTCTTCCTCCATCCATTACCTCCCTCTCTTCCTAACTTACTCCCTTCCCTCCTTTTCCTTCATTCCTTCCTCCATCCATTTTCTTTCCTTCCTCCATCCATTCCCTCCCTCCCTCCCTTTTCTTCTTTCCCTTCCTTCCTCCATCTTTCCCTTCCTTCCTCCCTTTATTCTTTCCTCCCACCCCTCCTTCCTCCCCTCCCCTTTCTTCCTCCATCCATTCCCTCCCTCTCTTTTCTTTCTTCCTTCCTTCCCTCCATCCATTCCCTTCCTTCCGATATAAGGGGGTACAGGTTCTGTTTATTGATCCCAATCTAATGACAGCCCAACATATACTAGTGCTCCCTACTGACACTGCCCACTGCCCCCACAAAATCATTGTGAAAAAAATACAGAAATAAATTGTAAAAAATAATTACAAAATGAGATAATAAAATTAAACATTTTTTACACCCACGCCATTGCTCTACTGACACCATCCACTGGCCACCCAAAAGCATTTTGAAAAAAAATTATCAAAATAATAAAACATTAATTTGTAAAAAAAATACAATTGTAAAAAAAAAAAATAATAAAAATGAAGAACTACTGACACCGCCTACTGACACCATCCTACACATATTACCCACCGCCATACACTCCGCACTCCTCTCCCTGTACATACTACCCACTGTCATACACACCACACTGTACATTCCCTATTTACCATTACCTCATTCTGCACTATATAAGTCATCTCAGACACTATTTACCACACCCCGTTTAAGCCATGCCCAATTTTTAGCACAATTTAAAACACACCCCTCCTCTCTCACTCCTCCTCCTTCTCTCTCTCTCTCTCACACACTCCTCCTCTTTTTCACCCTCTCACTCCCCTCTCTCTTTCACTTCCCCCACATGGCAGCCATCTTTAAACCTGGAAGTGCCCAGTGGCTTCTACAGAAAGAAGCCGGGAACATTCATGCAGTCTTTGCTGCAGTAAATATTTAAATGCCCCTTCTATGCAGCTGAGCTGCAATATGTAGGTAGAGTGTTGTGTGGGCGTGCTTGAGTGTAGGCGGGGACACAGGGGGCTCCATTATCTCTTACTGCCCAGGGGCCCCATGAGTTGTCAGTCCACCCCTACAGAGACCACAACTGTTGTAAAAAATCATACAATGCCATGACAGTTGGCAACTATTGCAGATCCTAGTGAGTGGTTTACCAAGTCATACTAATTGACACTTGTTGCAAATACACAATCCGTCCTGGGGTCACACAGCATATCTCAGTCAAACAGTTGAACAAATATGAAACCACCAGTGAAGCAAAGCCTTTACAAAATGTTCAGTAAAATAAGAAAAATTTTACAAAAGTCAATAAGTCTTGGAAGCTTTACCGTGCACAGTAAAGCTTTCTTAAAAGATTTTACACGTGTCACATATCCCCAAAGTAAATGGACTATTTCTTATGTCAGAACAGTGAATGGAGACTTGGAAATCATTCCTTTTTTATTTTCCAAATATAGCTTAACATTATAGAGGCATTTATTCCAAGCTGTATACAGCCATTTAAGACTTTTTGGCCATAATCAGTGCAAGGTATGGGTACCATTGTTTCTATGGAGTCGGGCTTGAGACCCAGCAAGAAAGTATTACTATACAGATTATGGTGAGAAGGGATTAAAGGATAAGTTCACTTTTTGACCAAAAATAATCAATGCACATTTTTTTTGCAGGTAAAAAAATGTGCATTTATTATTGTTGGTTGCAGGAGCCTGTAAGCCATTGCACAAGCGATCAGCAGATCATGGATGCCTTGCAGGTCTCCTTCAGATCTGTTAGTATATCTGCTTGCCTGTACATGATATATGTGCAAGCAGATATACAGCCAGAAACAATCGATGAACTACCATGGCACTCCACAGCGCCATGGTAATTCACTTAGCACTACAAGCCGACAGCTGTTGGGACTTGCAGTTCATTCATTCTCAGAACTCTGTGAATGGATGATGCAGCCATGTGCGCAGAGCCCCACATGGCCTCACTCTATTCAAATAGTAACAGCTTGTCAGGGGCGTCCCTAAGGTTGGTGTTACCCGGTGCGGTAACACTTGGTGACACCCCCTCCGACAAACCCCTCAAAATGGTTCGGATCTGTGGATTAAGCATAATGGATTGGTCTCCGATCCATTATGCTCCCCAATCCGCAGATCCGATCCATCCTGCGGAGATCGTTGGCTTTCTTTATAACTTACCTTTTCGTGGAGCGGGTCCGTTGTCACCCCGTATAGATTGCATGCCGACGATCCCTGCAGGATGGTTCAGATCTGCAGATTGAGCATAATGGATCGGCATCTGATCCATTATGCTCCTCAATCTGCAGATCCGATCCATATTGCGGGGATCGTCGGCATGCAACCTATATGGGGTGACACCGGACACGCTCCACGAAAAGGTAAGTTGTAAAGAAAGTTGTAGAGGATCCTGCGGGAATCATCGGTTTGCTTTACAACTTACCTTTTTGTGGAGCGGGTCCGGTGTCACCCTGTGTGGTAGGTGTCACCCAGTGTGGCGCACACACACCCCCGCACCTGCCTTGGGACGCCACTGCAGCTTGTACAGGGAACTTCTCCTCAACTGCTGTCACGGGGAAGGGGGAGGGGATCAAGTGGCGGCTGCAGCATTAGGAATACTGGGAAAAAATGGGAGGAACATGAAACATGTTCCCAAAGGTGAACTTATCCTTTAATCAAACTGCCCTCCAAAAGAATCAGTGCATAGTACAGCAAAGCCTTCTTAGAACAAAACAACATTAACATATCTCATTTTGTCACATATGCGAAAAAAGAGAGTACTATTTCAGGGCAGTGGATAGAGCCATACTTTTTTTTTTTTTTTTTTGCCCCATCAACCAGATGAACATCCATATCCACCAGTGCACAGTACAGATATAGCCTTATATTATAGAGCAATTTACTCAAAGTTCATACAGCTCAGTTCTCAGAGCTCCGTAAGCAGAGAGTTGGTGACTGTCAGTCACCGCTCTCTGCTCTGCCCCCCCAGTGCTCACTGGAGCACTGGGCTATGAAGGGGGAGGGAGCTACTGGATCAGGCTGTCAGTGGATCACTGAGAGGTCCTGACATCGGGGGGATCTCGACTTTAAAGCTGAGTGACGTCAGCTGATAGTGGACTTTAGACCGTTGTTGGCTGAAAATGGGTCAAAGGAGTGCAGAACGAACTGGACTCCTGTGATTCACAGGGAAAATACAGCCAAAAGACCTTTGGCTGTACTGCTCCTTTAACTTTTATCAATGGTATGCTTCTGTTTTCTAATAATGCACTTTAAAAATGCTGTCACTGCTGTTGAATGCAATCAAAAAATGCAAGAGAAAGATAAAAATAATAGCAAATGTATGACACAATTACTACAAAAGTGCTGAAAAATATTGTTCACATTGCCACTTTATCATGTGATGCATTATGAAACTCTGCAGTGTATTGGCATTCTGTTTGCTGAATCTGTACTAAATAGCAGTTCTGAAATTGAACTGAAAGACAATAATAAGATTATATGAACTTGAACTGTATGGTGGCAAACTGCCAAGCTCACAGGTTACAAAGCTCACTTCAAAATTTAATGAATACATCTTGATATAATATATCTACACTATGCCTCTGAACTGCCTTAGTAATTTGCTATATTAATGGGATTATCAACTAAGCCTGTGAGAATTCAAGTTTATGGGAACCGCGCATTAATGGCAAGAAGAGTTTAATATGATATATTGTACTGTTCTATCACAGTAGTTTTGGGCCACCTAAAATTACAGTGCAAAGGAAAAAAAAGTGCAAAATAAAATAAGGGTGACACCGAGTGCTGTGCAAGTACATTTACTAAACAAAAATGCCTTTGTGGTTACTGGGGTACTGGTTACAGCTTAAAGTGTTACTAAACTCACAACAGTAAAATCAGTCTGTATATGCAGTAAAACATGCTTGTTATAGTCACTGTGGAATGTAAGGGGTTAAGCCTCTGCATTGTGTAAAAAGGCCATTTGATCCTGACTTTTCTGCTCCTTCTCTTGTTCAAATGTCCACGGCTTATCTCCTGATAAGACAGACTGAATCCATAGCCACATGCATATGCTCAGTTTGGTGTGTATTGTTAGAGAGGTTTTTTTTTTCTTGGGAGAGTGCATGTGATCAGCACAGGGTCAATCAGCACTGTCCAGACAAAGTGTCAGGGGTTTTACATCCTCTTAGAGCAGAAAAAAAACTCCTACAAGCTTTAACATGTGCTCAGCTAAAGTCACAAGACTGCTCTTACTGCTGATGAGAAAAAGTATTTAGCAGTTTATATTTACTAAAATAATTGCATGTTCTGTGTACTGTGGTAGACCTGATATAGTGAATGCAGGGTCCTGGGTTTAGTAACACTTTAAAAGGATTTTGTATTGTAAGGATTTCTGATGCTTCATTGTATTGTCCAAAACCTATTAGTAGGTTAAATGGCTTCTGTGGAACTGTGTGTGTGTCTCTCTAAGCCCAAAAATGTAATATATTAAAACTTACCAGTCCTTAACCCCTTCACGCCTAAGGGTAAAACAAATCTAAATGCCTAAGCACAATTCTGCAACGTTGACGTGTTAGTAAAACCGTACATATCGTCACAACTACTTTGTACATCCAGGTGGATTATACCTTGTTTTTTTCAGGACAAATTGGGCTTTCATTTGGTGGTAAATGGTCATGGATAGCTCCTAATTTTTTTTTATTATTAAAGGAAAACTGGGCCAAAATAGTAAAAAAAATTTTTTAAATTTTTCATTTTTTTAAATTTAACTGTGTGTTTCTTGTTACGACCATAACCTACCACCAAAGAACAACTCAAAATACATTCTCCAGTTCTTGACAATCGCAGCGATACCATACATGTGTATGTTATTTGTTGTTTGTACCCGTAGTACAGTCCAGAACAACAGTGCGCATTTTGTTTTTGTCTTTTTTTTTTTATATAAAACACACTGTCACTGACATTGACATTAACACTAACTGACACTGATACCAATTTTTTTTTTTAATCCTGACCTTTGACCCTGACCTTTGACCCTGACCTTTGACCCTGACCTTGACCCAAACACTAACCCTGGTACTGAACTAGATCAAACCTTGATCTAGGTATTTTTCTTTATTTTTTCTTTTATTTTTTAATATTTATTTATCTTTTTTTTTTTTTTTTTTACAAACTTTTTTTTCTCTCTCTGTGTCAGGAGTTCGAGAGATACAATGTATCTCTCTTCTCCATTCATAGAGAGAGAGAAAACAAGGGGGCCGGGCTGCACAGTGATTGATCACTGTGATAGCCAATCAGAGGCTATCACAGCGATCACGTGACCCGGAATCGGGAGTCCCGGGTCCCGATCGTTAGAACGGGACCCGGGGCTCTCAGTGACACCGCGGTCTTGGTGCTGGGAGCGCGCCGAGCGGCACGCTCCCAGCACAAAGACAGGTACGCAAATATGCGGCCCCACGGAAAAAAGCCCAGGTCCGTGAGGCCGCATATTTGTGTTACGTCGGCGTCAAGGGGTTAAATGTGGATGTACAGTATTAGTTTTCTTTTGACAGTCATTTTCCATTTTTTGGTGATTCTGCAAATAGCACTTTCTGTCCCTTCTTGTCTTTACTCATTTCTTCATTAGTCTATGTAGGGAGACATTTTTGTAACACAGGCTGGACTTCAAAGTGCATCAGCAATTGTTCATTACCTGGTGGATTGATGGGCCTAGTGGTTTTCAGCTCACAGAAAGTGACAAGGACATTGCATAAACATAAAAAACTATACGCAAATGGAGCAAGAGTGATTAACCGCTTAAGACCACCCACAGTACATTTACTGCTACAGGGCGGCCCCTGTGCGCAGGATCATGTATATATACGTGATTCTGCATTTCAATTAGGGGGCAAGCGTGAGCCACGCGTGCGCCCTACCAGCACCGCTGATCGTGACCCCAGGTGTCAATCACCGGGTCTTAGCCTGTGATTGCCCGCTGGCTCCCAGTGATTACCGGCGATCACCGGCAGGGAGGAGGGCTGCATTGTTTACCAACAGCCCTCCTCCCTGTCACTTTGGGCACACTGCTCTGGATGTCTGAGCAGAGCCATCCAGAGCAGTGTGCTTACAGTGAAGCACACACCCCCTAGTAAAACACTCCCATCCCACGGTTAACCCTTTGATTGCCCCTCATGTTAACCCATTCCTGCCCAGTACCAATAGTACAGTGCCAGTGCTTTTTTTTAGCACTGATCACTCTGTCGGCCTCGGAATGGCCCTGAATTTGACACAAAATTCGGCCCCTTGTAAATCAACTTAACCAAAAATTTGCAGATGTCTATACTCCCCAGCATTAATTTTTCTGGCCGCCTTGCATTCAAACAATTTCTCCCCAGGAAGTGTACCAGATATAGGGTCAAGATTTATAGGACCTGTGAGAGGAGAACAGGCTATACATATACGTTTTGGAATTGCGAGGGAAAGATAGTCACGTGCAGCCCCCTGGATGCCCAAACTACATGGGGAGCAGTGGCAAGATAGTTTGGGACTTGGTGTCATCCTTTTTCCATATGGGATACCACTTATACGTGGACAATGTTTATTCAAGCGTGCCACTATTTAGACATTGTACAATCTTGGAATTGGCGCATGTGGCACCGTGTGACCTAATGTGTGCCCACCATTAGAAGTGGGTGGATGCAAGGCGGTATATTCTAATGGTGGGCATACCACACACTTTTTCTGGCAGAGATTTCTTCTCTTTTTTTCATTCAGCCCACAGGCTGCATAAAAAAAAAAAGAACATAGCATATATACCCAACAAGGACCAGCGATGTGCTAGTACATCACTGGGCTTTGAATGGTTATACCAGGATAATGCCTACAGTTGCAGGCATCATTCTGGTATTGTTTTTTTCAGCCGGTGATTGGCTTTCATGTAAAAGTAATCCTAGTGGCTAATTAGCTGCAGGATTGTTTTTACAAGCAGCAGGAGATAATGCCCCCCTCCCCCGCTGCCTTCCATGGACTTCTCAGGCAGTCTCGTGCCATCGGGGGAACCTGAGAATGTTTCTGCCAGCTGACTATAGAGCTGATTGGAGACCGGAAGGGTGCCAATCATCTCTATAGTCTAAAAAGTCGGAAGCCAAGATTTCTCAAAAAAGAATATATGACAATGCCCAAATGTATAAGTTGATAATAGAGCGCTGGGAACGTAGGAATAAAGCAGCTAGCATAAAAGGTAACCTTGGGACCCAAATGAGAACATGTAAATAAGATATGCAGCGCTAATAAAGTTAATAGGAACAAGTGGAAAATTAGAACATGAATAGCATAATAACACATGTGAAAGAACTCAGTCCATATCGCATGGTGAGATAAAGTGATAGGTGCAATTGTCCAAATAATCCATGTTCAGAGATAATCGTGACTCTTGTGATCTCGTGATTGTACAAATAATGCACTAACCAGATAGCGCAAGAGATGCGCATGGAGCAATTAAGACCCGCTCCTGGTGCTCTGGACTTGTGATATTAGGAGGATGTCATCTGCAGGTTGGCCACCAGATGTCATCAATCCAGGTATATTCGTAAGTCATCCACCAGAAAGATCATCAGCGGGGGAGGGGGTGATCACACATCATTCCCAACCAAACGGAACCTTCAAAAGCGGGCTCCCATACAATAGATGAGACCCAGAGAAGCTTCTGATAGTGTAGTATATCTTTAATAAGCAAAACTTACAGCACGTACAGTTTAAGGATAAACTTACATCCAAAAAAGAGTCTGGCCACCAGGGTGTCAGTCAGGATAGCCTTGTGGTATGGGTACACAGGTCAGGGGCACCTCACTAACGCGTTTCGTGTGAATAACACTTCCTCAGAGGGAGTGTGCCCATGGTAAATGATTGTGCTTATATAGAGTTGTAATTGGCGCGCAATTGTGCATTCCTGCGTCGCCGATTCCGGTTCGCGCATGCGCACTAGTGACTTAGCGGCCATTTTCCCAGTGATTTGAGTACATAGACGGAAACCGGACTTTCGCGCATGCGCAGTGAGCACTCGCGGCCATTTTCCAAGAGTTCATAACTAGGGAAGGCATTCGCGCATGCGCAGTGAGCGTTCGCGGTTGCCATTTTGTTGGTGCCACAGTGTACACATACTGAAAAGCCTCCTGAGCAGACGCCCTGCATCAGGAGCACCGAGGATTCTCTCTACTCCCTTTAACCATAAGCTCACAATGCATTTTATTGAGGGTGAGCTTAGGACATTAAAAGCATAAAATATATGGAAATAAAAGTGTATATAAATTATATAAATGCTATAAACATAGACTAATGGAGATTAAGGGTAGTGACATCTGGTGGATGGTTAGGGTATTTACTCCAACATGCCACTCAACCTATATCACTACATGATTAACAGGAATAATATTAATAGGAATAATCATAACATGATTAATAGGAATAATAATATAACAGGAGTGGAATATGTTTGAAAGGTTGTTAGACACGAAGGGATGGGAAGCACGGTATTTCAAAAGTGTATAGAATACTCACAGAATTAGACACAAATACAAAGTTAATTTTTATAACAAAATGGGAAAAGGATATGGGAGTTGGGTTTGATGAAGATAGACAGAGAAAGATGTTTAGATTGATACACGATAATGTTAGTATGAAAGAGGTTGAGGTTAACTATAAGTGTGTGACACGATGGCACATTACACAGAGTGTAGAGCACAAGATGAATGGGGAAAATTCAAATATGTGTTGGAGAGGATGTGGAGAGATAGGCACGGTGTTTCACATATGGTGGGAATGTCCGAAAATCCAGGCTTTTTGGAAGATAATAGTCAAACTGATTGAAGAAATAACTGAAATTGACATAGGGTTAGACCCAACGACGTGCCTCCTACACAATGTGGAGACATCTGTAAATAAATATAAAGATTCAGGTATATGGTACTTCTTGAATGCGGCGAAAGGGTTGATACCCAAGTTTTGGGGGAAATCTGAGGTACCGAAGGAGGAAGACTGGATTAATAGAGTAAACCAGATAGGTAGAATGGAAAGATCATACCATATGCAGGAAGATAGGATGAGAGTTTATTTTAGAAGATGGGAAAAGTGGGAAAGAGCAGGATTGAAAGAGAAATATAGGAAAATATGATCTAGGATGTTAGCAAAAAATTAATAAGCCTCAAGAGATTAGAATAGGCTAGAGTCTGCAGAGGGGGAGGAGGGGGGATGAGGGGCGGGAAGGGGGGTTAGTGGGATGGGAAAGAAAAGAGTTTTTTTAGTAAGGGAAAGGTAGAAATGTTATAAATGTCTATTTGTATGAGAATTATTTCCCTTTTTGGGTTTTTGTATTAACATGAAAAATTTAATAAATATTTAAATTTAAAAAAAAAAAGTAAAAAAAAAGCGTTTTTTTTTTCAAAAAAATTTTAGTTTGAAACATTGCTGCACGAGTACTATGTAACATAAAATAATTGCAGCACCAACCAATTTGGTGTCTGATTTAAAAAAATATATAATGTTTGGGAGTTCAAAGTAATTTCCTAGCAAAAAACACTTTGTTTTTTTCACACAAAAAAGACAACAAATTGTATTGAAGTAAATTGCAAACTTTTTCAGCTTTTGCCATTGGCTAATTGATAGACACAATGAAGGGAATTCAGTAAAGCTGCTTTGCCACTTTTCTGGCGTTAATCCGTCTTGTTAATGTATTGTGCCAAATTCATAAGGCATTTGTGACACTTTGGTTCTGATAGCGACTTATGCACCAAATTGTCACAAGTTAGCCTGCAGCCTCTTGTGCGTTTATTCTTACCTCCTTGCTGCTCCTGATTCCTTCACATGTGTGTTTGTCTGTGATCATCTGTGGGCGTTGTCTGCTGTCCTCTGGGTTTTGTTTCCTTCCCTTCTATCACTTCCTGGCCCGCCTCCTTGTTTGCTTGTCTATATAAGACATGCTCAGTCTAGCCCACTTTGCCTGAGCAACGTCTTAGTTGTTGGAGCTAACTTGTGTCTCTACTGTGAATCCTATATTGTCTATCTGTGTACCGACCCCGGCTTCGTTCCTGACCTTGCTTGTTTTATGCCTGTCCTGACCTCGGCTTGCCTACTGGATTCCCTGTGTCTTCTCCCGTTGTACCCTGCTCCCGCTAGCGGTCTCCTCTACCTCAGCTGGGTGTACCTGGGGGCCATGACCTGGTCCCAGCCTGCTGCAAATCCATCCCCACCATCAGGGGCCCTGGTGAACAAGCAGGCTGGGGCTTAGACTCCACGCCCTGGGGAACCCCAAGTTGTGGATCAAAAGAGCTCACTACCACAGGTGCTGACACAAATTCAGGTAGTTCTAAAATGCATCACTTTTACATTGTGGTGCATTAAATGCAGCATTTGCACATTGTGGTGCACTGATTGCGCCAAATTCAAAATAAAATACTGACAGTTCGCATCTTACAAAAGTGGAGCTACTTAAGACCAACTCTATTTTGATGTACAGTGAGAAACTGGTGTGGACAGATTTTGTAAAAGGCCTAATGAGGAAGACCGAATCTGGGGCACAGCATGTATAGGTGGAAGGAGCTGAGCCTTAGATGTTTTGAATTGATGATCATCCGGGTGAGCTGGTGGTGAACCATGTAACGAAATATACATTATATGCTGACTTTTTTCTTACGTTTTGTAAGTGTTTTTAATCTGTGCACTAATAAATCGTATTATAAATAGAGAGCACTATGGTTCCACTTTTCTGTTTTCCATAATATATATTATATGAGAGCATCAGCTGGAGGAGTGCATACTGTGGCGGTGCTGGAAGAGGAGCTGGAGGAAGATCACATAGGGTGTACACTAGGGGCGGACTGACCATTTGGAAACTTGGGCACTGTCCGAGGGCCCTGGTTCAGTAGGGGGCCCCATGAGATGCCCCTGGTACCAAGGCCAAGGACACAGGGGCTCCATGATCCCCTATTGCCCGGGGGCCCCATGAGTAGTCAGTCCGCCCCTGGTGTACACAAGTGTGTCCATATGTTGACCATATAATGACCTATTGATATTAGTTTGTTGCACTTTATTGGTATTCATTTAGATTTTGTGTTCATTCTAAAAGTGGCACAGCATGCATAAAGTTCAAATACAAGTTCTAGACTAGTACATGAACTTGGCATATGATGCACTACTTCTAGAATGCATGAGAGACATTCTGCAAAATCTATCTCCACCAGTCTTTATGAATTAAAAGGAATGTTGCAGAATCATAGAGATTTGCTCCCATTTGAAGATCTGTATTATTATTATTATTATCATTATTATTATTATACAGGATTTATATAGCGCCAACAGTTTGCTCAGCACTTTACAATATAACAGGAGACAATACAGCAACAATACAGTTCAATGCAAGAGGGCTAGGGCTCCTTGGAGCTTACAATCTAAGAGTGAGGGGCTAGTGGTACAAAAGGTAATAACTGTGGGGGATGGACTGGCCAGGGGTCGAATAACTAGTAATTATATGCAGTTTCTAAGCTGCAACACTGTGATAGCAATCTCCAGCTCTAATGGCAGCTTTCTGCATCTGTCCTAATCCATGCATGGATAGCTTCCATAGGCCCTGGCTGAAGACAAGGGACAAAGGTTTTTTTGGTAGTACTCAAGCAGCTGGCTGTGACACCACACCAGTTTACCCAACCTTGCTTCTGACATGTTTCAAAGGAATCCCTTCCTTTTTATTTTCTTTCTTGAGAAAGAAGAGTACAATTCCTTTGAACATGTGAAAGTTTAATGTTTATTTGGTATGAATATTCTTATTATTTTACAACAAAATAAAATATCTAATTAAAACAAACCCAGTCTGGGAGGGGGGCTGCGAGTTCTGTGCGGTGAAAACAGCCTGACTTTATAAGGCAACACCCAACCTGGCCTCTCTCTCTTCAGCTGCCACCCCTCTCTCCAACAACAGGGTGTTTACTCACCGGGGGTTTTCTGTGCTTCTGGGCACAAACAGCAGCAATGAACATCCAAGATGGTGCACCAGAAAGTGCAGCAAAAAGGGAAGCAGGTACAAAGGATTCTCATTGGGTTTCACAGAATTCCCAATGAGTAGCCAGCTACATCCTCACAGCTGCAGAAGAAGGGCTCTTCCACCCTGCCACCTGTGATTGAGCAACCAACACTATCAACAATGCTCCTGTCCCCTGCTCCTGTCCACATGTCTGCAGATGCTCCTACGGTGAGTGGAGACAACATACATGATTTACTAGGAAATAAGTCAAGGAAACATAAGCGCAATCACTATCAGGGTATATATTGTCAAATAAATCAAATAATCATACAATACACCAATTATCTATAAAAGAAAGAAAGATATTTTTCTAGCGAATCTATACCATACAAGCTTTTCTAAATTATCATGATGCTGTTAGTACTGCCACCCACACTCATTTGTTCCCATGAGTATAACAGTGAATAAATTACTCAAACAGTGCCATGCAATACTTAGCATAAATAAATCCTAAATATATACATGTGCCCTGTGATATACCAATATACCATTATTAGAAAAACCATTCAGCAATGAAAATAAATAATTAAATACCCATTTTTCCTCTTTAAATGTGATTATGTGAATACATATGTGTCCTATATCATAAATATCTTGTGGCATAAATAATTTGCTGTCAATCAAAATCATAAATAAAAAGTCCAATGTGTCCATATACAGTACATGCAATTTTCCAAAAATATAAATTTTCATAAAATGCGCTGAAAACTCTTCATAACATTACCCAAAACTCTTCCAAATGTCCTCTGTAACATACATTTCACCACTTGTGCATATTCAGCCACCAACCGACTTATGCTCTCACCTTATAATCTGACCTAACCATTTTTAGGTCATGTGTGCTTTCCCCTTTAAGGGGGGATCACATAAGCCATGGCAGTACTTCTCACTCCAGTTCCCAGATGTTCCTCAATCCATTTCCATCCACTTTTATCCTTTAGACAATATTCATTTGGAACTCAAGACAAAGAAAAATATATAGTGTTCTCCATATAAAGTGCAGTATTTTTTATTTAAAAATCCATATACTTAACTTAAAATGTGCACTTAGTCTGGTGCACTGCAATATGTAAACCTTCCAATAGGGAAAACCTCCAACAAGATATCCAACCACACACTTCCGGTCTACAGCATGACGCCACTGGCTCCTCCCAATGCGTTAGATCACGTTCACCCCTGATGAAGTCACATGATCTGGAGTTGGGAGGAGCCAGTGATGCACTCAGAGTGGAAGACTGCAAGAACAGGAGCAGGCACAACAATTTCTGCCTTCATGGAATACCTGAAGTAATGAAGAAACAATAACTCAGACACATAGTCCTTGCAATCCTCAATATGGTTATTGGTAAGGAACCTACCACTGAGGTTGAAATTGTTCGAGTGCACCTGGTGTCTGGTCCCCTAAGGAATTCTACAGGAGTTCCACATGATGTACTCTGCAAGATACTCTGCTTTGTCCTCAAGACGGAAATTCTGGAAAAGGCTTGGAGAATTTTATGGGGCCCCTCTACGGTTACTTCCTGACTTCTCCCATATGACCCCCTATATGTAAAGAATATTGAGACCTCTGTTGTACACCTTTGGGCGATGGGTGCTATCTATCACTTAGGACATCATTTTAGTGTCCAGATAAATAAGGAAGCTATACAATTTGTGCTGTCTTTTACCTGCTGCTTTTTGCCTTTCTGGGCAAGGATGCTGTACCCCAGAGGAGGGCAGAACTCCATCTTGTGCAACTCCACTGCTTCAGCATACTCAACAACAAAGATCTTGCTCTGTGTTGAGATTCCCTTGGGATCCTACTTCACCTTTCAGTGAATGTTAATGGACTGCCTTTGTACTTTTTGGTGGTTAAATGGTTAATACAGTCAGTTTTCTGGGCGACTAGAACTTTGCTACTTCTCTCATACTTGTGCCTCACCAGCTAGTATTAGTATTGTACATTCACAAAAACCTTCCGATCATTTTGTTAGACCAAAAGGCTGACCCCCAGGGAAAGTATTCATTGATTACGTTCTTTATGGGGATGACTTTTTACCGAGATGAACTATTATCTGCCTAACTCCAATCAAATAACTGGGGCTCTCCAATACCTCATAATTCTTTCTGATTTTGCTGTCTGGGAACTCATACTGGGAGGGCACTTTAATCTGACCTCTTTAGATTCTGCCCACTCTAAATCATCAATCTCCTACTTTAAATTGAAGATCTTTAAGAAAAGGTGGTTTGACCTGTGTCTAGTAGACATCTAGAGGATCCTTTATCCACAAAAACTGGAAAGGAAGCACATGGGTGGTGCAAACACCAAGCACATTATCCAAGGTTTATTAAAAAAGACAAAAAACATACTCGCAAAATGAAGTATATGCAAAAGTCTAAATACCACAATGATGGCCCACAATGAAAGAGTATCCAACTGGTGGTGTAGTTGGCCTGACGCATTTCAGGGACATATCCCCTTCCACAGAGCTGAACCCAACAAGTGAAATGCCTTAATATATATATGTGTATGACAAGTGCATAACAAAAACCACCTCAAGAGAAAACCCCTCCCCTCAAAGCCAGAGTGGGTGGGGACCATTAGAATGAATGTAAAAGTAAATAAATGAATAAATAAAATGATGCTACAATTAATATTACCCATGCAATGATACAGTAATAAACACGTGGTAATACATTGATAAAAGATGTAAAATTAAAATGAGTTAATACTCAATTCAACCTGGCCCTTTATGATAGCAGCGAAAGTGATCAGTCTCAGCAAATCCTTTATCCACAATCCAAAAATTATACATTCTTCTCTAATACACACCAGATTTACATTAGACTGGAATACTTCTTTGCCATAGTTTGCTGGATTGGTCGCAATCGCAACTGATGCAATGCTATGGTCTAATCACTCCCCATTTTTCTTCCATCAGACTGTTCCACATGCCCCCCCCCCCCCTAAATGAATGGACTTGATGTCTTAATGACAACCCTGTATCCCTTCCTTATCAGTGGGAAGCCCGTAAAAAGTCACTTTACTTTGTTAAGAAAAAAACATTACAATCTGGGGGATCAATGTACATTGCAGGGAATTTGATAAACTTTGTTGTAGATTCCTACCTTTTGTTATTCGGAAGAAATAGCTGCTTGTTTCTCTGTGTCCATGTGGAAAGTGAATCTACTGGGAGTGATTTTACCTGCAGGGCTCTAATGAGGAACGTGTCAAGGTCTGCATCCCTTTAGATGTGATTTACCTTTTGGAGTATCTCACCAAATATTACATTTTTGTTGCAGGTTATGCCAAAAATCTGACTTGTATTTTAGTGCACACTTCTGAGAAATTCAGAAAGCCAATTACACAAGCAGGAAATTACATATCTGGGCGGTGCTCTTCACAACATCTGTGTACATAATGCCTCCAGGTTGTCATATTGTATTGCATTTTCAGGAAAACTACAGTACTGCCAATTGAAAATGAAAGGTAATGTTTAATAACATTCAATTACAATATGATTTGTGTCGCAATTCTATATGTTATATACTTTTTTTTTATTTATTTTTTTCTCATAAAAGTAGAGTTACCCTTAAAGTCAGTGTTAAGATGTAGGTGTATTTATTCAACAGGGATCCAGGCTGAAGAAAGAGAGGTTCACAATGATACTGTTTACCTTGGACCATTTGAGGACTCTTCACAAGGACCTCTCACAAGCATGCACCATCACCTGCTACTATGTTAGAGATCTTGGTTACGAGATCCAAACTTCTTGACCTGTTCAGCTCATCCATGGTCACATTCTGTGACAAGCTAACCATGTCTAACTATAAATATGGAAATAAATGCAGTAGACCTTTAGCTAGAATGCTACATCCTAGCTCTGGCATGAACTACATTTCCCAGATCAGAACCTGCAACAGCCATCCAGTCCACAACCCTTCCTCTATTCTCCAGGTCTTTAGCATGTATTTTTCTGACCTATACAGCCCCCAGAGTTCAAGAATTTCAGGGGTCATCAATTCCTTGGAAGAAGATACAAGAACTGCACTATAAGCCTACTTCACAGTAGAGGAATTATTAGTCTTTATAGGGAGTACCCTATCTAGCAAGAGTCCTTGTCCCAATGGTTTTGTGCCTACATTTTATAAGCAATTCAAGTTATTACCTGAAGCAGTTTTAGCCCCACAGGCTTTAGAAGCATATATCTCTTTAATTACCAAGCCTGGTTAGGATCATACCTTATGTTCCAATTATAGGTCTAAATCCCTAATTGGGGTGGATTTACAGAGTTACTCCAAGAAGCTGGTAAATAGACTCCATACCTTGTTCTCTACACTCATCCATCTGGACCAGGTGAGGTTTGTCCCTGGTAGGGAGGCTTGAGATAATACTCTCAAAACTATACTTGCAAAATGTGCAAATGTAAAGCATACCCTAATGCAAATTTATTTTGGACCCAAATTGATCTCTAACATTCTTGCTCTCTATTCTGCCCCATCAGCATGGGCCTGAGTGAATGGCTCCCTCTCCTCTATGTTTTTCATTAATAATGGTACCCTTCAGGGATGTCCTCGTTCCCACTGCTCAATGATTGGACATCTGGCTGTGGATCTTAGAATAATCCAAACTTTCCAGGGATCTTGGTCAGCCTTTCCCAACAAAAATGATCCCACTGTCAGGAAAGGACTCACCGCTGGTGGTGCTTTGGCTCACCTGCTGTATGGGTTGCAGTACCGGGACTTACCAGCAGGTGCCTTTCAGCAGCAAGGATCTCACCTGCAATCAAGCCATCACCTGAGGCTGATTGCAGGAGGTGTACTTAAACAGTAACCAGGCCTGCATTCAGTGCCTTGGTGTTTCACATGAGCCTTTGTTGTCCTGTATCAGCATCTTGTCTCCTGTGATGTACTTGCTTGATTCTGACTACTACTGAACTCTGTCTGCACCGACCCAGCTCTCCTTTTGACTATCCGTTTGCCTACTCCTCTGTACCTCATCCGCCCGATTGATCCTGACCCAGCCTGCCTGACTATTCTATCTCTCCAGCCCTGACTACGCTGTTATTTCTGTACATATATATATTTTAGGTGAAGGTCTGGTTATTTGGTTTACACTGTGCGTTTTGTATACTGGTGTATCTCACAATAAATTATATTATCCACATTACTCCTGAAGCCTGATATTCCCTGTGTCAGTCCATACATCTCTGGTCATATCCGGATTTCTGATACCCACTTTGCAAATGATCGTTACCTATATGTTACTCAACTCCATGTAGCTATGCCATCTGTCATTTAAGAATTTAGTAAGTTTAGTTCAATGAGCAATTTCAAGCTCTATACCGAAAGATAAAGGGGGAGCGAGCAGCCCAGGTATTCTACTCTATTACCAAGCATTAGACCTGATTAAGATCATTGACTGGTTCCATAATTTCTCATCAAAGTTATCCAAATTGAAAAAGCTTTATGCTCAATTGATCTTCAGGCTATTCCATGGACTCTGTGAATAAAGGGGAGAGAACAATGTTCTTGGACAACTTGCCAGCCAGCTTGCTAACAACCGAATTAACCTCTCTAACAGTATGCGTTTATAACAGGGGTTTAGTTAGCACACATTTGCAAATACATACGTAAGCCACAGAGCCATGACACGGCACCCTGGTAATCTGTTGTCCTAACTCTAAAATTTGTGAGTCCCCATAGTAGAGGCACATGCATTTAATGGATAGATCATGGGCAGGTGGACCTGAGGGAGCCACCCCTCTTAAAGGCAAAGGAGTGCACTGGACCCCAGCATGTAGCACAATGGCAACCAGGGCCCTAGTGCACCCACGTACCAAAAACTCAAACATGCATAAAAGTGGCCACCCGCCCAAGTCTATAACTGGCTTATGAAGCAAGGACACATAAACAGGCATCACATAGTGAATAAAGGGGAGAGAACAATGTTCTTGGACAACTTGCCAGCCAGCTTGCTAACAACCGAATTAACCTGTCTAACAGTATGCGTTTATAACAGGGGTTTAGTTAGCACACATTTGCAAATACATACGTAAGCCACAGAGCAACGACACAGCACCCTGGTAATCTGTGGTCCTAACTCTAAAATTTGTGAGTCCCCATAGTAGAGGCACATGCATTTAATGGATAGATCATGGGCAGGTGGACCTGAGGGAGCCACCCCTCTTAAAGGCAAAGGAGTGCACTGGACCCCAGCATGTAGCACAATGGCAACCAGGGCCCTAGTGCACCCACGTACCAAAAACTCAAACATGCATAAAAGTGGCCACCCGCCCAAGTCTATAACTGGCTTATGAAGCAAGGACACATAAACAGGCATCACATAGTGAATAAAGGGGAGAGAACAATGTTCTTGGACAACTTACCAGCCAGCTTGCTAACAACCGAATTAACCTGTCTAACAGTATGCGTTTATAACAGGGGTTTAGTTAGCACACATTTGCAAATACATACGTAAGCCACAGAGCCACGACACAGCACCCTGGTAATCTGTGGTCCTAACTCTAAAATTTGTGAGTCCCCATAGTAGAGGCACATGCATTTAATGGATAGATCATGGGCAGGTGGACCTGAGGGAGCCACCCCTCTTAAAGGCAAAGGAGTGCACTGGACCCCAGCATGTAGCACAATGGCAACCAGGGCCCTAGTGCACCCACGTACCAAAAACTCAAACATGCATAAAAGTGGCCACCCGCCCAAGTCTATAACTGGCTTATGAAGCAAGGACACATAAACAGGCATCACATAGTGAATAAAGGGTAGAGAACAATGTTCTTGGACAACTTGCCAGCCAGCTTGCTAACAACCGAATTAACCTGTCTAACAGTATGCGTTTATAACAGGGGTTTAGTTAGCACACATTTGCAAATACATACGTAAGCCACAGAGCCACGACACGGCACCCTGGTAATCTGTGGTCCTAACTCTAAAATTTGTGAGTCCCCATAGTAGAGGCACATGCATTTAATGGATAGATCATGGGCAGGTGGACCTGAGGGAGCCACCCCTCTTAAAGGGAAAGGAGTGCACTGGACCCCAGCATGTAGCACAATGGCAACCAGGGCCCTAGTGCACCCACGTACCAAAAACTCAAACATGCATAAAAGTGGCCACCCGCCCAAGTCTATAACTGGCTTATGAAGCAAGGACACATAAACAGGCATCACATAGTGAATAAAGGGGAGAGAACAATGTTCTTGGACAACTTGCCAGCCAGCTTGCTAACAACCGAATTAACCTGTCTAACAGGTATACGCATACTGTTAGACAGGTTAATTCGGTTGTTAGCAAGCTGGCTGGCAAGTTGTCCAAGAACATTGTTCTCTCCCCTTTATTCACTATGTGATGCCTGTTTATGTGTCCTTGCTTCATAAGCCAGTTATAGACTTGGGCGGGTGGCCACTTTTATGCATGTTTGAGTTTTTGGTACGTGGGTGCACTAGGGCCCTGGTTGCCATTGTGCTACATGCTGGGGTCCAGTGCACTCCTTTGCCTTTAAGAGGGGTGGCTCCCTCAGGTCCACCTGCCCATGATCTATCCATTAAATGCATGTGCCTCTACTATGGGGACTCACAAATTTTAGAGTTAGGACCACAGATTACCAGGGTGCCGTGTGGTGGCTCTGTGGCTTACGTATGTATTTGCAAATGTGTGCTAACTAAACCCCTGTTATAAACGCATACTGTTAGACAGGTTAATTCGGTTGTTAGCAAGCTGGCTGGCAAGTTGTCCAAGAACATTGTTCTCTCCCCTTTATTCACTATGTGATGCCTGTTTATGTGTCCTTGCTTCATAAGCCAGTTATAGACTTGGGCGGGTGGCCACTTTTATGCATATTCCATGGACTCTACCACAAAAATGTAAGGACATTATTACCTTTTCGGCACTCACCTGCCAAACTTTGCACCTGTGGAATAAACTGATTGCTACTCTGAACATTTCTTCATACATAAGCCCAATTACACTATTATTTGACAACCCCTCTTTTCTGATTGCTCTATATAGATGTATTATTGGACCATGGAATAAAGTTTCGCAGTGCAGACTCACAACAATTCTCCCTGCAGGTCATCTTTCACTAAACATGCCAGGCATTGGCTCTCATATTAAATTCTTAAAACAGCAACTTTCTCATTCCTTTAGTCTCTGTCTGACAGATGTAGATTGGCTTCCTGTCCTACCATCTTTTGGGAACCTTTGTTGTTTGACTCCCCCTCAGCATACTCATTATCTCATACTTATTCTATATTATCTTCTCTCTCCTTTTCACATCTTCCAGCATATACTGCTATATGGGAAAAGGAATTAGCCACAAATCGTGATACTGACAATTGGGAATAAATTTTTATCCTATCGTGTAAACTCCCAGTCACTAGCTCTGCCCAAGAAAAGAATTTCAAAATAGATGCTCAGATCTCCTCCATCATATCTACCCATCTCTACCAAATGTTAGCTGGAGATGTCACAGTTCGAAGGGTGCTATGACCCACAATTTGACTATATGCCCCCCCCCAATTAAGGATTCTTGGAAGACATATTAACTATCTCTTTCAAAGTAACAGGTACTCCCCTAGCCCTCAAGTCCTTCTTTTAGCCATGATACCCAACTCTATCTAATTGGTCAAACAAGATGTTCTCCATAATTTTTTGACAGCTGCTAGAGCTGTCATTTCCCACCATTGGAGATCTCATCAGATTCCAGCCATTCATTGAATGGGCACTAGAATTGTATACTATTGGGGACCTGTAAGAACATGATAGATTGGATAAACACACTACTACCTGGGCTACTTGGAGCAGCTTTCATAGCTCTCAGTAGTTCTGGAATATGACTCGCACTTAGGCTAGTGTTCACAGTTGGGCCATGACAGAGATGGGTACCCTCTCAGCCCATCCCTACCCCTACCCTTTTTGTCCTCTTCTCTGTCTTGCCCCCCTCTACCTGCTTTGTTTTTTTCTTGCCCTTGTTTTCTGCTGTTTGTTTAATGTTTTATATTTTTGTTGGAACTTGTTGTAATCTATGTATGGATTCAATGTGGATTTCCAGGGCCAGATACCTATTTGGTGACTTTACTATTCAGACCCTCTTCATTTCTATTATAGTCATGTTTTTTTTCTGTAATCTTTGGTTCCAATTTTTTTTTTATGGTTGAACTAGATAGACTTTGTTTGGCCAGACTATGATGTATATTCTTTTCCCCATTTTGGATGTGCTATTGAATTATAGATGTAGATCTAATGCTGCTGAACAGCAAGTGTACAGTTTTGATATTTTTCTATGTAATTCTGTTGTGTACCATTTGTATATTCAATAAAATAAGATTAAACTAAAACAAACCCAGCCATGAAATCAGCAATTTTCAATCTATATAACATTGCATTTTTATTTTCTATAATACCATTATGCTCTTGCAATAACTGCCTTAGGTAAATGTATTAAGGTTAAAAAGTTAAAATCTTTACAAGTAATATCCAATTAATGCTGGCATTCATTGGTTTAGACATATACTATAGTGAAAGTATTTCAACTTTCTCCAATGTCTGTGCCCTTGAACTTAAACTTCCCTTTAAAAAAAAAGTTTTCACAACCTACAGCTAATCTGCATAATGAAGCTAGAAAAGGTAATTGTTTTTGCAGATCCATTTCTCCCCTAATTATTCTTTCCTGAAAGCTGTACAATATATAAATGTGTCACATTTGAAACTCAGCGTTCCATGCTAACCCAGTCTCTTGCACTGCATTATGCAATCACTGAATTTTGGCACAATGACCTATACTTTAAGAATGTTCTGTTTTCAGATTTATTTAAAAAATTGTATATGCAGGAAGGAAAACATACAAAATGTTTTTTTTACAGAGTTGTACAAACATATTTTAGAACAGACATTGGTTTTCCATGTAGAGCAATATTAAAAGAAAACTGTACTCTGAATTAAAACTTTAAAAGGAAAATTTCTGTGCAGTCTCCAAAACACATCGTATTATTTGTTTTAGCCCCTGAAAGGCATCTTCTGCACACCTTTCTGATTTAGTCTTGCTTTGCCACTTATGCCTGACATTTTCCAGCTTCACGAATAGGATACACCAACTATCATCATCATGCCAGGTGGTAGTACACTGATCATAGAAGCCACCTTACTGTACAGAGGCTTTGTAGTTTGTGGGGCTTAGTCAGGAAGTCTGGCTTAAGTAGCAAAGTTAAATGAAACCAGAGAGGGACACAAAAGAGGCTTTCTGCAAGTAAAAGTATTAGCAGGAATTGTGTGGTGTTTGCTGTTAGGCAGGACTTTTACTTTTAAAAGTTTAAAATGGAATACAGGTTCATATTTATAATATTTTTTTATTTAATGATTAAAGTGCATCTATAGCCAAAACCTTTGTTTAGTTTTGGTTTGAACAGGGAGGGATTGGAACTCCTGAAGGATTTTCTACTGTCCAAGGGTCCATTGGAGAGATTCCCTCACTTTCTGTCTGGTAAGAAGATTGCCTCCAAGACAGGAAGCGAGCAGAAATATCTTTAAGAGCAACACAGACAGATGTAAAAATGCCTTTTTAAGTTAAGTAGAGGAATGCTGGACCAACTGTTTTTTATTGTTAAGAAAACAAGAGAAAGGTATGGGGCACTTGATTTTTTTAAAGCAGTAGGTGTTGTCAGTCAGGTCTTACGTGGTGTATAAAGAATGATTCTCCTTAAGCAGCTCTCCGAGCAGTGTTGGCTGAATGTTGGCTGTTGCTTAAGTAGAGACTAAGCATACAAGGAGGAAAGCACTAAAAGCAGAACATATAAGTTCAAGTTCAATTTTATTTAAATTCTTACATCTTTAAATTCTAATGCATTTCAGAAGTCGAAAGGGTCATTTTCATCATGGTCTTGTACTGTTGAAAAGAGTACTGGACTGATAACATTTTAGGGATCCTTCTGGCTAATTAAAGGAGAATTACAGTCAAACGTCTTTTGGCTGTACTTCTCCTGTGGATCACAGGAGTGCAGTTCATTCTGCACTCCTATGACCCATTTTCAGCTGACAGCGAGCTGAAGCCAGTCCTAGCTGGGGAAGGATCCTGACTTTAAAGTCAGGATCCATTCCAAAGTCTGGAGCGGCACCTGGCTCAGCCTCTCACCCTTAGAGCCGGCAGGGGACTGATCAGGGGCGGACTGACAACTCATGGGGCCCCTGGGCAATAGGGGATCATGGGGCCCCTGTGTCCTTGCCCAAAGTCAAAAAAGCCTATGAAAAAGGTACCAGGGGCATCTCATGGGACCTCCTACGGACCCCAGGCCCTCGGGCAGTGCCCGAGTTTCCAAATGGTCAGTCCGCCCCTGGGAGTGATGCAACATCAGACCAATGCTGCATGCACCTAGGTAACAAAAAAAAACCAATCCCACACTTCTCTTTTAATATCCAGATGCAGGTTAAGGCTTACTGTAGGATCCATCCAATTTTATCGGACCAGTATACATACTTTCTTCAACTGTATCAAGCCCTGAAGCAGAGAGACTCAATGAACATCCAAAACACGTTGGACTTTTCTGATATCTGAGTCTGATTAACAAATTAATTTACACTTTAGACATTCTGCTCTTTACACTTTCCTCTTACATACCTAGCTTTCTAATGTTAACTGTTTCCTTTTGCATATATTTCCCCTCTTCCTGTCTTTTACATGTCCACAGAACAGAACATGAGGGAATGCTCTCTAACAGAGCCCTTGATATCAGTAAAACCTGACAGAGGTTCTAACTTTACCCTATTCTATCCAAAACTAAACTAAAAAGGTTTGAGATATATAAACACTTTAAAGTGTAACAGAAAATAGAAAGAAAAGACCCTCATTTAATTGACGTATGTATTTCATAAATAGTTTATCAGTCTATTTTTGCACTAGCCTCCCACAACTCTCTCCATACCAGCATTAAGACTGGGAGAAGGAGATACAGCCAATCAGGCTTTACTATATTGCACAGTGTTGTAAAGATACCAAATTAAATTAAAATTTCAACTTGAATAAATAAATCTTGTGCCATGTACAAACTGCCTTTTCATTTTCCTCTGGCCAGTCAAGATATGGAGGATGGGTTTCTTTCTTTTAACCTCAAAGGGGTCACACATTTGTAATTATCAACTGTCCATCTAAGTCTAACATATGGGTACCTGAAACAAGCTTGTCAATTAGAGACCAAACACTTATTTTAGACCCAGGACTCAAAATGTCATATTCAATCTTAATAGGATAAAGTTAAATGGGTTTTTACCCTTGTTGATCTGAATAGTTGTAATCTCAAAATACGTCCACTAAAACACTAATTTGAGGTGAATCTCTTATGTCTAGCTCCTCCTCACCACTGCCCCTTCTGCAGTTATCAGCTATCAAAATGACAGATGCAGCTACTCCTGTATGAAATTACACATGCAGACAGTCTGCAAGCAGGGGAGGGCTGACCATTCAAGCACTCGGGCACTGCCCAAGGGCCTGCGGTCAGTAGGGGTCCCATGAGATGCCCCTGGTACCTTTCATTGGCTTTTTCATAGGCTTTTTTGGGTGTGGGCGAGGACACAGGGGCCCCATGATCCCCTATTGCCCGGGGGCCCCATGAGTTGTCAGTCCACCCCTGTCTGCAAGTGTTATTGAGTAAATACAATTTAACAATGTATTGTTGTTTTCTCTTTACTATGGTATTGATATGAAGATTAAAGGTGTGAACTTTAATCTGCTTCTGACATCAGTTAAAGGAACTTTACAAGTAAAAATGAACATGTATTCCTCAGTTACCCCTAATTATCACTAATTTACTCCTTCGTCATCTTTCATATGTTCTTAGCAATTATTTTTCAGCTTTTTTTTTTAAATTTTTTTAACCATTATTTTTTTTCCATTTTTACTTGTTTTGTTTTTTTTGTGTTGCATAAAAATAAAATAAGCAAATGTGTATGCATAAATTTTGCAATAAAAGTTGCCATGCTTTAATTTTAAATGGAACAAAGTAAAGAATGAAGTGTATACTTTTTATTTACAGTAAAACTACATTTTAAACTAACAATTGTCAAAATAGAAAAGAAAAATTTTTTTGCAAGGTAATATTTCCAAAACAAGCTTAGTTTGTCCCCAGAATTACTTTTTGATCTTGTGTGGTGGCACAGGTATTGCCCAATAACTAGGCCCATCACTGAAATGTAAACTTTACTCTGGTCCATAAGGGGTATACAGGGACAAGTTTACACAAGACACAACAGAAGTGGTTAAACACATTAGATTTTTTTTTTTATTATAGGCTGTATTGAATTGCATTTTATAATACAGTACAAAAAAGGACAACTTTCAAGTGAAACAAATATGCCATGGAACAAATTATTACCTTCATCTGAAGAACATCAAGAATAACAGTTTACTTTTAATCCTTTGTGTAGCGACAAGCACAATTTTCTTTTTCCAAAGTCCCTAGCAATTGAAGCAAGCACTCTATCCTTTGATGATTTCAATAAGCAGTGTGTTTAAGCCAGTGCAAGCACACACAAAGGTAGATTGGTGTCCTACATTCAGTAACTAAGAAAAAGTGTCTCTGTATTCATCTAATAAGTGATACTGCACAGTAACAACAGGGGATCGCTCAGCATCTCTGAGACACATCTGCAGAATAAAAGCGTCTGCAGTTAGTATAGAGTCTGACAAACTATTCAGAGGGAAAATGACCTTTCCTTTTCACTCAGTATGAGTAACCTTACATTTTCACCTGATTATGATCACTCACAAAAGAGTTTCAAGCAAACAGATGTGACCAATGGCATTTCTGCTGAGAACTGGCAAACTGTGACCTCTGCAAATTTAATGCACATCGGAGATTGTCTAATCAGTTCTCCTACATCCTGCAATCATCTTCACAAAGCATTCAAGATGGCATTCACAGATGATTCAAAGATTTCATGAATCATGATGGGAGAATGAAAGATGTTGAGTACTATGCATATCACTGAAACTGTTGGCCTCATGATCCATGTTAATAAATATTATATAATAATTGAGTCACACAAATAAGGACACTAAAAAAAAGATGCAAAAAAAAATATATGTGATTTTATTCTTAGATTGCTGCTGCTCTTATAATACTGAGTGGAAAACTGGCTGCAGTGTGTAATAATCCACAAACGCTGCCCAGATGGGATAAAATTTTATGGTTTGAACTACTTTACAGTTATATACTTTAACCTTACTATACTTTAACCAAACTTTAATATAGTTAAAAGACGGCCGGGCAGGGCATTCACCGTTCCAGGTGGATATCATATGACATCCTTCCAGAAAATGCCCATTGAGCACCTCAGGGGAACCTCTGCAGCATGATCTGTCACCAGCTGTGTCCACTGGATGACCAATCACCGTATCGGTTATTGCTGGTACCGTGTGATTGCTGTGATCAATCCGTCAGATCACATGACAATTGTACACAATGCTTTCATTAATGCCATCCATTGTGTACTATTGTGTTAATCTATGTGATTGGTCACAGTGATCACATGGTACAGACAGGACCAATCACAGCCCACCTGTACCATGTGATTAGCTGTGGCCAATCACAGCTAATGACAATAGTAATCACTGAATGAATCAGTTTCATTCAGTAAAAATGGTTGCTTTTAACAGTGAAATTCACTGGTATAAGCAATCACAATGTGTAGAAAAAAATCCCGAACACTTTCACAGAGTAGTAGAGTGTTACTATGGAAACATGTTATTGCTCTGGTCACAGTGTGTTTAAAAAAAATCATTTAAAAAATGTAATTAAAAAGAAAAAAAATTAAACAAATTGAACATTTCTTTTTAAATTTTTACTTTTTTTTTTTTTACATTCTGTCACCAGTTAGTGTCCCTGTCTCTTACTGTTCCTCTCATACAGCAAAGGTAAGGGCAGTTATTGATAAGGTATGCAGCTTGGTCCAGTATCCAGCTTGCTCTAGATACTACAAGTTATCCCAAATAAAATTAATCTGTTTCCCTGTACCATCTATCAAGTGTTCATATAAATGTAAGACTTAATTAGTTAAATGGAAAGTATAGCTTCTTTTCAGTGAACATATATTTTGTGCTATCATTGCTTTGCTTACCTTACACACTTGAAGATTCTGAGCATTGGGAATACAGTATGTTCTTGAAAACTTTAAAAAGGTTGCTAAAGCATACGGCTATGTTCACACTTAACTTTATTTCCAACTCCTGCCAACACCCCTATAGAGTTTGACAGGCATTAGACAGGCATTTGGGAAGCGTTTTTTAATGCTCCCCAAATGCTCCCCAAACACCCTATGCACATTTTTGAGGCATTTGATAGGCATTTGCAAAGTGTTAAAACTGCTCCACAAACGCCTATAATGAAGTTTAATGTTATTAACGCTCGGCAAACACCTCGCAAATGTCTGCCAGGCTTTAGAGAAGCATCACCATAGACTTGAATGAGAGGCTTCAACTCCTCCAGACTGGACATAGGTGTCAGTTTTGCAGCCATGGGAAGCTAACGCTTCTGTGTGAACAGCACTGTGTGCTGCCACTTGCAGAATTTTCATAGGTGTTTGAGAAGCATTATGAATGCTTCCCAAATGCCTGTCTGACGCCTGCTGACAAAGTTAGTGTGAACGTAGCTTATCTCCTATATTTGGCTTTTCTATCTCTGCTGCAACTCCCCTTGCCACTTTTAACAGCAATTACCAGCTGCCAAAACGACAGCTGGTAACTATGTACTACATAGCAGGAACAGCTATCAAAATGCAACTGCACTTATGTAAAATGACACTTGCAGGTAGTCTACAAGTGTCAATAAGTAAATATAATGTAACAATGTATAACTTCATTGTATTTACTATTTTAGCCATATGTAAATAAAAGATGTAACTTTTGATCAGCTTATGACATTAGTTAAAGAAACCTTACAAGTAACAACATTTTTTAAATTAATATATTCCTATGTATTCCATTATTAACCATTAGTTAACCCTGATGATTTTATTTTTTAATACCATTAAACGTTTTTAATTTTCATTCACTTTGGGTTTTTTTCAGTGTTGCATAAAAAAGTGTAAAATTGAAAAATAATATTTGCAAATAGCTTTGCCATGCATTGCACCAGAAACAGCAATAATCTTCTGTTTTAAAAGATTTTATTACTGTCCTCAAGAGAAATGTGTAAAAAAAAAAAATAGTAGGTAAAGCAGTTATAGGGTGATACAGATTGTTCAGATTGATAAAAGGTGGCATCAAAATATGGAGGCAGGAAGTGCATGGTCCGGGGGTCCAATTTTTGCAAAATATAAGTAAGTTGCCTTGCTGATGCCCCAGGAAGCCATCCCCAGGGGCGGACTGACCATTTGGAAACTTGGGCACTGCCCGAGGGCCTGGGGTCAGTAGGGGGCCCCATGAGATGCCCCTGGTACCTTTTTCGTAGGCTTTTTTGAGTTTGGGCAAGGACACAGGGGCCCCATGATCCCCTATTGCCCGGGGGCCCCATGAGTTGTCAGTACGCCCCTGGCCATCCCTTGACATCTCTTGAGATGAAACATGCGTAGGGCGGAGAGCAGCAGAGATGTGAGTACACCCGCTGGGAAAGCGGAGCATTTTCTGTGTTATACTGCATGAGCCTTTTTTGTTTGTGCTATTTTTTCAATAATAAATGGTGTGTGTAATACTACACAATGGAGTTTTGTTCTGTGTTTCCTACTGAATATTATTGAGCTTTGGAAATTGATATTGGAATCTTGAAAAGTGCTGTATGATCTCTGTGAATGTAGGGTCTATCGCTCTGGTAATCAGTTCGGTGTGCAGGTGAAGGAGAACTGGATGGATTATTTTGCACTGAGATTTTTTTTACACTTGGATGAACTTTGTTTTATCACTAATGAATATTGAGTACTGTGAATCATATTGATTGGATATTACTATGTGTTTGATATAGTAGATAGATTGTTACACAATATACGGGATTGTATGTTTATCTGCTGAATTTATAATTTAAAGAGACAGCTTTTTTTATTCATCACTGATGAATATTGAGCACTGTGATTCATGTTGATTGGATATTACAGAGAGGGTAGATTATTTTGGGGCTTTTACCAAGGTTTGTTTGCCTGACGTGAAGATGTGGGTAAGTAAGTAGGATTCCGGCTTTAGTGTAGAGGTTTGTTTTAAAAGGCTTTCCATGTTTAATTTGTAACCAGAAAGGGTAGAGATTATAGAAAAGACATTTTGCCAAATTTTATTGCTGAATGGACGGTAGTTTTTGAGTTGTAAGTATCAAAAAATTTCAGAAGATGGAATATTATGTGAGTTCCATAGATATTCAGAGGACTTAAGGCCATCTATTGTAAATAGGTTATAGACTATATGGAGTTTAGCTGAATATCACCACTTAAAAGATTGTGGAGATTCATAATAGATAAGAAAGAAGGTTTACTTTGCATGGTAGAGAGTGGGAGATGGGACTATAAGAGTTTTTGAGGATATTAAATATCAGTATTATTGTAAACAAGCAAAATTATCAAATAAAATGTATGCTTTAACATAGAGAATAAAATTTATTTGCTGGACAGAAAGCCTAGTTTGTCCCAAAAATAATGATTGTATTACCTTGTTTTCTTAAGTAAAAATTGGGAATGTATAAATTGTTCTGATCAATAGGGGGTTATAATGAGAGGTAGAGTAACTGCTTAACAGCTGTTCAGATAAGGTATTCACATAGGGATTATGTTGTTTTCAATGAGTCAGCTGATTACAAGGACCTGATTTATCAAAAGTAAATGACTGTGTTGTGGGTGCAACCCAAGGGCGTATCTGCCGTGAGGAAAACAAGGCGTTTGCCTTGGGTAGCATTTTACAGGGGGTGGTACCACCTCAAAGCAGAAGGGACACTGGATGTGAGTGGCAGGGCTGCCATCAGGGGGGGGACAGTCAAAAAACAAGTAGGGGGATTGGCTGCAAAGGAGGCCAGAGTATTGGGTGGATCCCCAATGTGCGCTGGGTGCAGTTGAGGACTGATCAGGATCTGCAGTGTTCGCTGGGCTGTGCTGGCTGTGTGGAGTGGGTGAGGCCAGGAGGTGCCAACGGAGGGCCTGTGGAGGAGGGAGAAGAAGAGGATGAGGTCAGGGTGGAGGAACCCCCACTCTTTGTTGTAGCTGCCACCAGAGAGCCTGGTGGAGATGGGACACAGGCTCAGTTACTGCTCCTGGCACCAAATCCTAACACCATTTGGAGAAGCCACTGCTTGACAGGTAAGATCTTGGAAAACTGGTGCTTAACTACTCCTGTCACGCTGCCTCCCATCACATTGCCACCCTACCTGTCCTGCTGCCCCTCCATACTACTGCTCCCACCCATTCCACTGCCCCCCTGTCATGCTGCCCCCCACTTGTTCCACTGCCCCGTCATGCTGCCCCCCTCCTTTCCCACTGCCCCTTCCTGTCCTGCTTCCCCCCACCTGTCCCTTTGGCTCCATCCTGTCCCACTCCCTCTCACCTGTCCCGCTGCCCCTCCTGTCCCACCCCCATCATGCTTCCCCCCACCTGTCCTGCACCCCCCTGTCAAGCTGCCCCCTATCACTCTGCCCCCCTCCTGTCACGCTGCCCCCCTCCTGTCCTGTCCTAAAGGACTGGATCTTAAACAAATTTAGATGGGGGGGACTGATTTTAGTCTTGCCTAGGGCAGCACAAAATCAAAATACACCACTGGGTGCACCCAGCAAACACTTTAGTAACCTAGTAAAGTGTATATCTTTATTAAATGCTTATACTGTGTTTGTCATTTGCAGTGTACATTGAACATCCAGATACAACTGTTTTTGTGGGTCACATGAAGCAATGCTACATTAGGCTCAGTTCCCACTGCTGCACAGCAACAACATGCATATCACAGTGACAACATGTGCATTATGGGTGTTTGTACACTGTGATGCTATTGATTCCTCCAAACCTGCATTGCAGTGTATCACAGCACATTTCCATGCATTTTGATGCACGTTGTTACAAAAAAATATTGCATTCAACTTCTTAGGGAGCACATTTAACAAGCAGAATATGGCCATTGTATTAGCAATTTTTCAGTATTTCATCATATGTGTTATGTTCTTTTTTTATCCTTTTTTATGTAGTTTAATTTTGAAAATTAGAATGTTTTTAGCTGATAAAACATTCTGTCTATTTTATTATAAACTCAAAATAAATATCAAATTCAGGCACCAATTCTTTGGTACAAAAGAACACTGAATGAATGTGGATAATAGAATTATCTACAGTTATTTATTATTTATTGTGAAAAGGTAAAGGCCACTGGCCTTTAATTGAAGAGTTTCAACAATGAACATTTCATTTCACTCAAGAGATCTTAGTAGGCTGACATACTGAAATAATGCACATTGATACAAAACACTAGAATTGGCATAGATGGTAGACTTTTAAAATTAAATTGGCAGTAGCCCATTTTACACACAATGTATGTGCACCTGTTCAGCTGGCTGCCAGCATTCTCTTTGAAGTGATCACTGCCAGAATATGTATACTTTTTAAGCAGACTGTTGGCTTTCTTCATGAACTGATCATTTGCACAGGTCCCTGTAGTGCCTCCACCCACTTGTTCCACAATCTTTAGAATGGACAAAACGGGTACTGCTTTGTACGGTGAGTGGAACTCAGAGAAAGTCCATTCAATTATTCTCCCTCCAGTGAAGGCAGTGGTGGGCTGTCAGAACCAGCAAGGCTTTCTCTGCTGGCATAAACCCTTCTTAACACTGACTTATGTTTTAATATATTTTTTCCATGAATGTGTTATTCCTAGTGGTCTATTCGCTTTAGAGCTTTTATCCAATCATATTTCAACCATGATAGCCATAATGTTTTGCCAGGGTCAAAGAAATCTGCCTTGAGGCCTTCATAATCAACTGTGCAGGTTGGAGAGTTGAGGCTTTGAGTTGGTGACACCGGGCCATCTAGCGGGCATACAAGCATGTCTGCATCCTTTTCTATTTTTTCAGATCTAAATGTAACAGATCAGAGGTAGTTTGAAGTAAATGGACACAGCAGACCACTGTGTGTCCCTTCTTCTGTAGTATCCTGGGATATGTAAAGGTTTTACATGGATAAATAAAAGCTGATCATTGTAAGCACCCATTACTAATAAATGGCTTATCTCATCCCTCTAAACTGATAAATCTGCAAGAGAGCTTGCTCTTTTGAAAAACAACAGACTTATTGGCTAGATCATCAGATGCAAATAAAAGAAAGAAAGCTTAAAAAAAACAAATGCAGCCATCACATCTAAGAATTCGTAAGCTGCAATATGATAAATGTTTACTTTTTGGTTTAATGCCACTTTACGTAATTTTGACGATATATGGGTAATTCAGGCCCACATTTTTTTCATGGTCCAATTGTTTTCCGTGGTGAATTTTTAAGGTTTCAGACAAAAATTGCTGAAATATTTCAGGTACATACTTAAGGCCTAGGTGGGAAATGAACATCCCGCCTCTGGGTGAAGGACACGTATCACTTATTGCTTCAGTGTTGTCATTCCCTGCCAGCACTTGCAAGGAAACAGCTAATGGAGCATGATTGGTGCTCCATTAGCTCCAGTGCTCCATTAGCTTCAGTGGGGTACAGTGGAAACATCACATTTATAATAGCCCCCTGATGTCAAGAACCTATTATTGTAAAAATGCTATCACAAAAGGAATATCAGTCCCCTGTGTTGTAATAAAGTTGTGCAAAAAAAAAATGCAATAAAAGTGTCAAATAAAAAGTAGAGCTATGTTCATGCTTGACATATTGAGTACCTATTTACTTGGTGCAACCTCTTCTTTTACCAAAAAATGGGTAATATATTGTTTTGTGTGCAATAAGTTTTACTGAAAATATGCTTTTGATAAACCATTGTGCTAATATCTTGTGAAATAAAAATTGTAATGACCCTGCTTTCAAAAAACATATGTTTAGGGGTTTTACCAATCTTCAGACCTAAAATGTGCAATTTATCAGATGTGAAAAAAAATGCAAAAAAGGTTTCTGCAGGAGAAGGGGTAAGGAAAATTATACTGATGGTGCCTGCAATCAATTTAGGTGTGGGAGGGGAATACTCCTAAAATAGCAAGGTAAACAATAAAACAAAAGAATTTGAAACACAACCCAAAATTAGTCATTAATTAAACTAAAAAACTGTTAACTGTACGTGCATTTTTCTGAATGCGCTATTTTGAAAAATATATTTCCAGATTTGTAACATAAAAAAGCCTGTCTTACACAATGGCCTATTTCCATAGATCCTAGTCAGCAACTTAGTTACCTACTAAATTATGCAGTGAGCTGCTGTGTGCAATCTGCAGCTGGAAGGGCAGAATTGTTTGCAGTGGAAAAGATCCAACAAGGCTGTGCCAACAGCACAGGATACCTCTCATCTGTCATCATCCAACCTTCAGGAAAAGCCATCAAAGAACAGGCAGTACCCAGGTGTAAATTGTTTGGATATTTGATTGATGAGCAGCCTTTGGCCACCCTTTGTTTTGCCATACTTTGCCTACACCTGTTTGGGGACAGAACTGCCTAAGACAGAGAGTTAAAGGCAACCTGCTCGTTCTCTTAGTGACAGTTGTTTTGAGACATTTTTGGAATATATTTTACACTATTGGATTAAAAGACCTCCTCTGCACTCCACCGTTGAATCTGAAGTCCCCCCCAAAGACAGATTTTGTGACAGATTTGCCCACTGCCAATGTTTAGCTGGGGACTAGTAGTAAGTTGACCTCAACAGTTAATCTCATCCTGCTTGCGCCTTTTTAGGTTACTTTCACACTGAAACGCCGCAAAAACACAGTAAAAATGCATATGTGTTTTTGCCACATTTTTACCGCACTTTCTGAGCATTTTTAAAGGACATGTGACTTAAAAACTGCACCAAAAGCTCTTCTCGGTGGTGGTTTTCAGGCATTATTCAGACATTTTCCATTGATTTCAAAGGGAAGAGGCATTTTTGAGACATTTTTAACTGAATAAATATGCTCTAAAGATGCTGCAAGCAGGAGTTTTTACACCGCAATGGAAGCGCAACGCCCCAGTGTGAAAACATACAGTACATAGACATACATAATCATACATAGGGAAGCATTTTTCTTGAGCTTTTCAAGTGCTTTTTTTTACACAAATGTACATTAAAAACTCCACAGTGTGAAAGTAGCCTTAAGGGCATTTACTGCAGTTATCATTGTTTAAAATTTCTGCTATGTTGTTCTCCATTTGTCTAGTGTATTTGAGGCAAGGCCTCTCACAAGTGACAAAAAGAACAAACGTTAGCCTCATTTTTTTACTGCATTATACCACTGACATTGAATTATTGCTAATACCTTTTCTTCAACTTTTTTTTGCTATTATTCATTTTTAGAATTTTTTCTAGCCTTAAAAATCTCCAGACATCTGCCATTGATGTGTCAGCGTACTGGTGGATCCAGTTACAGGGCTGGTCTTCACTGAAAACATTAAGAAAGCCCATCATTTACAACAGCTCCTATGGGATTATTGCTACAACGACAGAGTTACAAGAAAAACTTTGACATTTTCCAAAGCATTTTTCTTTTATGATAGAGGCTGTTTCTTTATCATGCATTTGTGTGGGCTGACAGGTTAGAAAAATTTAATCCCACATGACAAACAGGCCAGAAGGCCAGGGTAACTAGGACTTCAGTAATGAACAAGCTGCTATCAGCCAAAGACATCTCCCAGTAGAGCTGAAGTCAAGAACTGCTGGTGAAAAGTGGGTGAGAACCAATTGGTTCAAAGTGTCTGGGCAAAAGACAGAAGTAGAGAAGTGTGCATAATAAGAGGTGATCATTGGAGAGCAGATAAGGGTAACCAAAGGATAGCAGCATATAAAACAAGGTAACACAGAATCAAAGCAGGTGAGTAATAAGATGCAATAGCAACTAAAGTCTATAAGCGAGTTTGGGCTGTAAGAGGTAGGCAGATAAATAGGTTGTTCAGGAACAAAATTCAGAATGAGCTGAAGATCACTCAACACTTTTAAAGTGTTGTGGCTTTTATTCTTGTAGGGTCAAGGGGAGTCTCATTCTCTGTATTCTGTAATGTAAAATAAATTAAAAACACTACAACATGTGGCTGAGCTGGAAACTCGGTTGATGATACCTCACCAACAGTCTGAGAGGTAATATCATGTTACATCTAAATACTGTATGTTATGATCATCATTTTTTTATTTTCTATATATTTCTTACTTTACAACTTAAGGGTTTATGGGAATATGAAGTGAAAGACATTTTGAGTTAAAATGGTCCATGCAAAAAGGTGAGAGTGTGCCCACAGGGAGATGGTGAAGGACATACAGAATGCACATGCAGAATTGGGATCCATGAACCTATCTAGCTGACTTCCAGTGAACTACTGTGAACATGGCAGTCCCAGTTTTCTGTGTGTATTGAACATCCAAATGTTGCTATTATGCCAACTCTTTCCCTAAGATTTGCCTTCGAAGGCATGCAGTGAAAGCAATGAACTGTGCATTCACTAAGCTAAAAGGCATATAAAAAAAACAGGTACACTTTGCTGTCTTAAAACAAAGTCAGTATATGTGCATGAATTTACCACTGAAATCTGCATTTCGTTAATCAGTGTATGGAATCACATATGCTGACCCGTGCTTAAACTGTTGGACATGTAAACAAAGATTTGCAGTGAGCTACACCCACATGTACAATTCTCTGATTGCTTTTGACAAATTACATTTTTTACAGTCTCCGTTAACTATAGTTGTGCGTACTTGATGTATATTTTTTCAATCTGATATGCACATCTGAAAAATGCTGACAGGATTCAGACCAAAATAAAAAAACAGATAGAATCACATTTTTTTTAGACATGCCACAGCTTGATGCCGTGACAAACTTTTGCACACATACTGTAGCAGAAAAATGATAAATTCTATGAACATAGATTTTGCTGATCTTCAGGGCATCAATGTGTGATCATATGTAACATATACATTATGAAATCAAGCCCAACGTCTTGCTGATTCTGAAGCCAAAATCATCTTTCTAATCTATTACTGTTCACATAGTAAAAATGTGAGTACAATGGTTTCTGTTAATCCAAATTCTGTATCTGTTCATTTAAGGCTGTTTTATTCCTGGCTAGGGATGAGCTTCGAGTTTAAATCAGTTGACAGTTCAACACAAACTGCAGCTGTTAAATGTTCATGAAACAGGTGAACTATATTTTTCAGATTTGTCTTATTTGCCTGGAGAACCTCTGGCTGCTGCTGCTGTGATTAATTTAGAGGTAGTATTAATACCATCAGTAATAAATAATTTCCTGGCCTGCCCGCAGGCTTGTTTCACATAGTAAACAATCCAGCTAGAAGACCCAAGGTGATGTCAATGACCAAATATATCATACAGCATTACAAGCCAGCTTGTTTACATTCATCCAGTCTAGGAGCTGTCATTTGCAATGAGGGTCCATAGGCAGATGATTATCATGCGTGGGTTGCCCTTTTTTTGTCAGCAGGTCATTGAGGCATCATTCTTCATGATTGAGGACTGATTTGCATCACTGGATGGCATGATTTACAAGGAATTTACACTGTTTTTGTTTTAGTAAATGAAGATCAAAGAAATTGTAAATACTTTAAAGGTACCTTGAGAGACAGTTATTTCATATAAAAATATATTTCTTAATAACCAGATTAAAATATATATATAAACCCAACAAGGATCCTAAAATGCTGAACTACTTTTTCTTTTAATAGGTATATATCAGATACTGAAGAAAATGTCAGTTCCCAAAAGGAAAATATGCATAATGCCAATACCAACCTAAAACATATTCACATTTTAAAAGTATATTTGAAATGTCAAACAACAGGTCATGGCCACTGGCGGAGTATCTTCACACTTTGCAAGTGTCATGGAGAGCACTGCATCTTCAGGGTGGAATGGAAAATAACTAAGGGGTTTATTTATTAAAGCTGGAGAGTGCAAAATCAGGCTCACTTTTACATAGAAACCAATCAGATTCTAACCTCACCTTGTTCAGTTAAACTTTGGCGATAAAACCTGGAAGCTGATTGGTTTCTATGCAGAAGTGAGCCTGATTTTGCACTCTCTAGATCAGTGTTTCTCAATCTTTTTTCAGTCAAGGCACCTTTTAAAATGATGGACAGTCTTGAGGCACCCTTTAAAATCATGGACAGTCCTGAGGCACCCCATTCTAAAGTGGGTTGCCTCAAGACTTTCCTTAATCTTAAAAGGGCACCCTATTCTAAAATGGAAAAACTATTCTAATAGTTTTATATAACGCAGCAACATCCACACATGTAGGACACCCAACATTAGAAGTGATTTATTCTTCCAAAGCAAATACACTTTTACACACTAGTACTGACCAGTATTCCAGTGTTTCTCTTATCCCTCAGTTTTTATCCATCACTGAGCTAATGTGACCCCAACGCTGATGGAGAAGGGCAGGAGAGGGTCAAACTAGGATGTTGTGCAGGCAGCTGACATCCTCCTTATCAATTGATGTCATTGATTGTCAGGACACCGGCGGCTAGGTTGTAATGGTGCACAATGAAAATCTGTGGCTTTATGTAACTAAAAGGAAGGCTTGTTCCACCTGCTGACTTGTGTACAAGTTTTGGGCAATTTTTAGATATTTTGCCAAGGCACCCCTGGAGAAACCTCAAGGCACCCCAGTGTGCCTGGGCACCCTGGTTGAGAAAGGCTGCTCTAGATTTAGTAAATAACCCCCTAAATGTCATAAAAGAGTCAATCAGAATTAGAGTATTTATAACAAGCAAAACGGAGTATATGCATTATATAATATTAATAGATTTTAAAAACTGTTGTACTCACTTGATGACTAAACCAGTACTAATAGGCCCAATGCAGGTGAAAGGTGTCAGAGGGATGTAATCAATGGACAGGAACTGAGCTGAAGCTTGAATCTTGGAATAAGTTAATGACTGACATTAATAGAGTGTGGCCTGAGCCTGGTATAGTGGTGGATGTATGGAGTAGGATGTGTTCTTTTTAGGACCAGCATCGGAACCAGAGGGGAAGCTGACAATGCACAAAATAGGCTTGGAGTAGTGCTACGAGGATTATGAAACAGTGGACACTTTTACAAAGTTAGTCAAGCTGCAAAAAGACACAAGGCTGGTTAAAGTGGTATTAAACCCAAAACCAGAAACTTAATATATTGCAGCTTACCAATCCTATGTGGTTGCTGCATTAGTTTTCTTCTTTAGCTTTTTTCCCTCTGTTTTCACCTGGTGATCTGACCAGTAAAACACACATTAGAGTGCCCCCACTTTGGATGAAGGCGCACAGGGGCACCTTTAGACAGCAGCATTGTTAATCTGTGGGGGAGGGGAATGTTAGATGCAGTAGCAGATTTAGATACACTGACAGACTGAATCCAAACTTCAGATCCCACTTTATAAGCAGTTTCAACACTTTTTTTATTCATTTTGGGATAAAGGTTTTACATAAATAAAAGCTGATCATTGTAAGCACCTCTGTTTACGGTAAATGGTTTGTCACATTCCTTTAACTGCTACATCTACAGAGAGCAGAGAAAAAAACCAGACTAACTGGCCAGATCAACAGATGAAATTAAGGGTAACAGAAAACTAAAATAGAAAATGATTGCAGCCACCACATCTAAGAACTGGTAAGCTGCAAAATTATGAATGTTTTGCTTTTGGGTTTAACAATGGTTTAAACTGTAGTACAGTACATCCAAAAAGTATGCCTCTTTTCAAGCAGGGTTAATGCATACCCCAAGAAATTGTGTATTTTTAATGTTACCCTTTAAGCCTTTGTTAAAGGATAAGTTCACCTTTAGAACATGTTAAATGTTCCACCTATTTTTAGGGTGGAACATGTAACATGTTCCCATAGCCACAGTCGCAGCCCCTCTCACTGACAGATAGTATGGGGAGAAGTTTTCCCGTACTACCTGTCAGATTTGAAAACAGTGCCCACATGGGCGCGTCACTCACAGGGGCAGACTGACAACTCATGGGGCCCCCGGGCAATAGGGGATCATGGGGCCCCTGTGTCCTTGCCCAAACTCAAAAAAGCCTATGAGAAAGGTACCAGGGGCATCTCATGGGGCCCCCTACTGACCCCGGGCCCTAGGGCAGTGCCCAAGCTTCCAAATAGTCCGCCCCTGGTCACTCATTCACAGTGTTATGTGAATGAGTGCCTGCAAGTCCCATCAGCCTTAGCGGCTATGGGCTTGTAGTTTTCAATGAACTAATACGGTTCTGTGGAGCACTGTGTTAGTTCATTGAAGCTTCCTGTCAGTATTTCTGCTTGCTCATACATACGTCAAGCAGATATTCTGACAGATCTGCAGGAGACCTGCATGGCAGCAGCGATCTACTGATCGCTAGTGCAATGCTTTACAGGTTCCTTTGGACAAAAATAATAAATGCACATTTTTTTACCTGCAAAAAAATGTGCATTTATTATTTTTGTCTAAAAGGTGAACTTATCCTTAACCACTTCAAGTCCAGACACTTTTACCCCGTTACTGTCCAGGCCAATTTTCAGCTTTCAGTGCTATCACACTTTTAATGACAATTGCGCGGTCATGCAACACTCTACCCATATGAACTTTTTAGCATTTTTTTTTAAACAGATACAACTTTATTTTGGTGGTATTTATTCACCACTGGGATTTTTATTTTTTGCTATATAAATGAAAAAGTCCAAACATTTTGAAAGAAAAAGTGTTTTTCTTATAAAATTTAGCAAATAAATAATTTTTTCTTCATAAATCTTGGCCAAAATGTATTCAGCTATCTTTTTAGTAAAAAAAAAAAACAAAAAACCCCAAATGAGTTTATTACCAAAAATTATAATTTTTCAGAATTTCTTTTTATATTTTTATTTTATTTTTTTATATTATTATTTATGTTTTTTTTAACTTACCATCACCCTAGCAGTACAGTGTCATCACAGTGACACTGTACTACTTTTGGGGGATGATGAAGATTTGTTTTTCTTTTTTTACACTGATTGTTTTTACACCCATAAAGGCTGTAAAAGCAATCATTTCTCCTTCTCTCTGGCTTCAGTCTTGCAGCCATTGAGAAACACTGTGAGAGCTGTGATTGGTTACAGCTTGTCACATGGTACAAGGCTGTTGTGAATAGCCTTGTACCATGTGACTTCTGTGATCATTCACAGATTTCACAAGTAGTAAGCAATGATGTCAGGAAGTGACATCTTGTTTACTACTGTTCATGTGATCACTGATTGGCCAATCAGTGATAACATGAATCGGGACCTCGCACAGAGGTCCCGTATAGCGATCGGTGTTCCACTGTGTAAGGAGGACACAGCAGGCACAGGATCGTGGTGCTGTGCACTCCCAGGTAGTGTGCACAGGCAGTGAATGCGGGGTCTGTTTATAAACAGCCTCCCGCTTCGGCACTGCTCCCATCCTGCCGTTTATGTACATGGGCCGGACGTGAAGTGGTTAAAGACTCGCTACCTGCTGAATTGCATTTTTTTTTAATTTTCACCGGTACATGTTCCCTAATTGCATCCACCTATTCCCTTATTTTGTAACAATATCTTGCAAATTGGCCTTGTAAAGGCCAGTAAAAAACAAGATTGCCATAGAATTCAGTCAGGTTCAGGCAATATATTCAGGGTTCGCAGATTTCAGGCTGGGTTTGGCAAATGTCCAGCAAACCAAACCCAGTTCACTCATCACTAATCCTGGCATGTTTTTGGCAAAGTAAATACAATACAATGCAAAAAAGCATGACATTGCTGAAAACTACTTAAAATTCTAAAGGTGATGCTCTGCATGAATGTAATAAAATTTTGTTTCAACATATCTCAGCTTGCTAGGAATTGCAATAACCTCTCTTCCTGACCTATAGGATTGTGCATTCCCAAGTAATTTTAAATTTCTCTTCACCGTTTTTAAAAAGTGATAGACAGTCTTTGACACTGACTTCATTTCTCAAGTATTCAACCCTTGGCAATACAGTGTAAAATTAAACAGAACTATGGATTAATGCTTAGGACATTGCTGGTGACAGTGATCTTTAAACCTAGATGTGGGACAGCAAGGTAAATTTATAAGAGAAATTGACAGTCATTTATACATGCCAGCATCATCAGGCAACTCAGCAAACTTGCCAAGAAAAGGTCACATCTTTTCTGCCACCAGGAGCTTTGTCAGTTTGGCTAAATGATATTCATTTTCAAACATCTTTTTAGAATCTCATCCAGTAAGATGGCAAAGTGTACTTTTTCAACATACAGACAAAATGAGACTGTGGGTTTAAAAAAACCAATCTGATGCTACATAGATCGATTTCACCGAAAAGTTGATAAGCTTTTGATAGAATTACAACCAACTGTCAAAAAAGGAATGCATCTCTGACAGCCACAAAGGGCAAATCAATTACTCTTTTTTTAGCATTTTAGGGCACAAAGAGTTACTTTCTTTAAATGTACACTCCAGTCAGATATAATAATGTTTCATTCAAACTGACTCAGGGGACATATCTGACCTATTTAGTGGCTTTAATTTTTAATGGTTTCCCTGCTTGCTAAATGCCTATTTTTCCTGTATCTTTGTCTTTTATATAAATATGCAGGTTAAAGTTATCTCATGTTCTAAATACAATTCAAGGAATATTAGAGGAGGCAGCTTTAACAGTCTGATACCTGTTTTATTGCTAATTTATGCTGGTTGACAGATTACTATTTAAAGCTTTACGTCTGGCTTGTAAATACAAAAAAGAAATATATATTTGTAAGTTAATGACAAAGATCCCCCTGCGCTACTATGGATACCTAAATATTATTATGCTGCTAACACCCAATCCTCTACCTATGTGCGGACAAATGAATAATATACAGAAAATGGTGTAGCGGTAAAGCTAAATGTGCAAAAACACAATGAATAAATAATTAATGCAAGAAAATACATAAATACACAAATATCATAAATACTGTGTTAGATCCTTCAGGGTCTAAAAAAAGTGTCTGAAAACGTGATAAATCTAATATCATAAAGTGCAAATATTGAAATGTTCCTGTCCAGGGACCCTTGATAGTGACAACAACCAGTCCCAAGTGGGACCAAACTACCCAAACTCTCAGTGATATATTAAGTGAATCCCAAATCAGGGATATATATCAAAATAAATACAAAATAAAGTGACTGGTGTAAATACCCACATACATAAAATATATATCAACGAATGGCTAAGTGTCCAAAAAATGCAGCAAATAGTAAAATGACAATCGATGTGTAGCAGTGCCTTTATCTTCAAAAAAGTGCTCCAGTGCTGGTGCAAATGGTGAGCATAAACCCTAGATGGCCCCCTCACCTCCTTGATGCGACCCAAAGGGTCAACACGCCTTTTGGATCTCCTTGGATCCTACAGGTAATAACTCTCCAGGCCACTCTAGTTCCACTGCCCCTTACTGATAGTCTTCTCCAGTATAAATTACTCCTTCATATACAGATAATCGTAGTATATGCCAAAACGTGAGCACCACATTAGGACCATGCAGGGATAAAAGACAGGTCTCCCATAGTGCAACACTGTTTATTATCATAAAAAACATGTAAAATCGCCAAGTAACAAACTCACATATGAGTAGATCAAATCAGGCTGTCACACCACTAAGCATGGGTGTACTGCATGCACACTGGTGTAGCAAGATGGCGCTTCGCAGGAAGTACGTCACCACGCCGCATCCACACGTTACATCACTGAGGAAGTCAGCATAAATGAGTACACCCCAACAGATTTGTCAGAAAACCTGTACTTTCCTTTCAGAATCAACATTTTCTATGGTACACTATACTACAAAATACTCCCACAAATGGGGGGGGGGGGCATTGATTGCAAACAAAATTTGTTAATTTGCACACACAAAAAATAATTTTTTCTAACAAATTAATTCAAGATCATGTTGCATATACCCCAATGAAAGTCTTAAGAGCAAAGCTACATTTTAGACAACAAAATCCTAATTAACAAGAATTCAACTACAGGTGAGTCTAATTAATAATTAAACAGGTGCACAAAAATGCCCTGGGACTCTGTACTCTGGAGTCACGAGCCCAAGATAAATGTTTTTGGAACTGATGGCTTCAAAACTGTATGGTGTAGAGAAGGTGATCAGGGATTTTTTTTTACACTTTGCATTGCAGGAGCAATAAAGATTATTGCTCCAGCAATGCAATGCTTGCTTTGAACTGTTAAGAATGGGTTAAGTTCATGACAGTTCAAAATACTAGTTATCTGTGATTGGCTACAGCTAATCACATGGTACAGGGTACTTTTGATTGGTGCATGTACCAAGTGGGAACTATAGGCCAATCACAGCTCACCAGGAAAAGAAGCAAAGCTGTTATGAATCAGATTGATTCATAACAGCTTTGCTAACATTGTAATTATGTGATTGCATAGCGATCACATGATCACTGGGTCCCGATTACCAGGAAACCTGCATTCTACTGTGTCCAGTGGACACAGTGGTCATGGGGGAGTCCACTGCACCCCCCTGTGTTCGTACACCCGGAGTGACATACCAGTACATTGCTCTGCTTGTAGCTGCCACCCATCTGCAGTACAGGTACGGCGGGCGGTCAGCAACATATTCTATTTCCTTTGCTGTCCATGTTTTGAGTCCAACTGATATTTTTCAGGCAGAGGGAGTGCCTGTTTCTGCTATAGACATGAGAAAGCAGGTATTTAGTAATAAAGAAAAAAATCATGCAATCATTAGCTTGTAAAGACTAAAGTATCTCATATAAATAATACATGCATTCAGTATCTTGTATCTTGTATTAACTAAAGGGTATTAGGCTTTAGGCTTTAGCAACATGGACAATTTAAGTTGCCTATTAATACGATAGATAGATAGATAGATAGATAGATAGATAGATAGATAGATAGATAATACATTGATGATAGATAGATAGATAGATAGATAGATAGATAGATAGATAGATAGGTTTATTCAGAAAGTGACAAAGGGATGACTATGATTATGCAAATCCTGTAGTAAAAAAAAATAAGCAGCTACAGCTGGGATTTATCTTTGGAACACTAAAATGGTGTAAAAACTAGTTAAAGCAGAACTTGTTACATTTTTGCTGTGCCCCACTGCATGAATCAGCTGCTCGTTTTTTCTAGGGGTGAGGACTAAGCTCATACTCACCTGACCCACCGATCCTATGAAAACTGCTCTCCCCCATGGTCCAGCGGTGAACTGTTCTTGTCTGTGGAGCGATGGACCACTGGCCCACTGGGAAGCAGGAGTTAAAAGGACCATCCTTGTGCGAGCATTTAACCTGTGCAGTGCCAGCACAGCCCCACTGCATGGGCAAAAAAAAAAAACAATTTCCTGGATTTCTGCTTCAAGTTATAAAATACATTTTAAAAATTTACTATTAAAAGCTGAATGAGGCTAGCTTGAAGATGATATCTTTAGTACAATAGACCCTATATCTACAGGTCCCCAATTTAAGGATTAAGTTGGATCAAAAATTGTCCAGTTTATTTATTTATTACAGGTACTTATATTGCACCATCAATTAACACAGCATTTTACATATACTGTATATTGTACATTCACATTAGTCCCTAACCCTCAAGGAACATACAATCTAAGGTCCCTAACTCACATTCATACATACACATACTAGGGCCAATTTAGACAGGATCCAATGAACGTACCAGCATGTCTTTGGGGTGTGGGAGGAAACCAGAGTACCCAGAAGAGACCCCCGCAGGCACAAGGAGATCATGAAAACTCAAACCAACGATTCAAGTGCTGCCAGGCAGAAGTGCTAACCATTGTCCTAGTTCAGCAAGAACTAGCGGAATTTCAATCCATCTATGGCCATGTAGTCAACCAGCTGCAGCACAGGTCAGTGTATTCTGACAGTGGAGGAGTCTCGGCTGTCAGAATGCAATGGCCTAACAAGGAGGATTCCTTCATCCACCTCATTTGTGTGGCCAGCCTTAGACACACTTATACTGCAAAAATGTCTGTTACTAGCTACCATAAATTTAGAGAAAACTAGGGGTACCAAGCTTCGAGGCTGATCAGAGCTGCCTTGTGGCTTAAGGTTGCTTTAACTGCAAATGCGCCCATGCTGCAATTATATGCGGAAACCCCAGCAGGTGTTCCTTTCAATAGCTATCAGAGGCAGCCCCATCTCAAGCAATGGGAGGCTGCCTGCTCCCACAGCTAATCATGGCCACTTGCATCATGCAGCGATTACAAGTGATCAGCCCTGGGCACAGAGAATTTATAACCAACCTATTATCAGAACCCATGGAGGTACAACAATGCCATTTTGATCCTTATACAATTCACAAAAGGATCATAAACCCAGTTTACATTGCTCAGTCTTTACAAAACACGTCATGGGTTGAAATCATATATTTCAGACTAAAATTTAATTAAAGTCAGATTAATATTTTGTTTAAGGGGAATATGCATACCTCTTAGATTTCAGTGTGACTTATTTTAGATTTTTATTTCTGGTTACACATTAAAGCCCTTACAATCTGTGGGTTGCATCATATTGTTTACTACATACTATTAATTTTATTCCATAAAGAACTATTATTAATTGCTAATTGCTGAAAAGATCTTACTGCAGCATTGTTTTTGCATTTGGTTGTTACAGGATAAAGCTGTTGAAGTATATGTCAAGCCCAAACTTCTTTGGTTTGGTTTAGAATTCCATTTGAGTTTTTATTATTATCTGGGGCTCTGCTAGAAAGATTTTCCATTACTTCCTGTCCTGTTGACAATGGTGTCACTAGATAGGAAGTATAATATAGAAACAAATAAAAATGCTTTATTAGTAGTATAGAAAAAGGCTAAAACCCCTGTCCAATTTATATTTATTTCTGTGTCCCTGTTGCTGATTTTCCCTTAGTGGCCAATAAATTTAGCATCACCATGATAGTAAGTGAGGAGCAATCTCTCTAACTGAGCCCTAGACAATACCAGAGAAGATTTGTAACCCAAAACAAAAAAAAGTGATTGGACTTAAGCATTAAACATTGGAGCTCTGTCTTTAAAACGTTGCATTCATTTATGTTAATCATTTGTAATTGGCTGTAAATTTGGTGGGGTGCTTCAAATGAATAAGCTAAGGAAGACATTTCTGCAAATGTATGTTTACCAATAATGTCAGAATAAATGTACTGTTTATAAAATTACTTTCCACTTCCTTTAAAGTTAACATTATAAAATCACATTTATGGAGTCAATACACAGTTATCAGTTCACCTCAACAGCAATTGAGGGACACCTTCATATTAAACAGATGTAATGTGCCTTGTTTATTATTGTGTAAAGTGAGGTGAAGTGACCCTATGTGCAGTTTAACATCCAAATACGAGCAAGAGAAGCTCTGTTATTTTAATTCCTCTACACATGATTTGACATTGAACTTCACTTCCAATCACTTTTTACTTTAGTAAATAAGTCATTAAATATTATTACATCTCAACATTCGTGCAGCACAGTGGGTAGCATGTCCACCTGGCAGCACTAGGGTTGTTGATTCGAATCTCAACCATAGCACTACCTGCACGGAGTTTGCATGTTCTCCCTGCGCCTGAACGGGTTTCCTCTGGGTACTCTGGTTTCCTCCCACACTTCAAAGACATGCCGATAGGTTGATTGTCTCCTTTCTAAAACTAGCCCTAGTATGTGTATGTTTGAACATGAGTTAGGGCCCTTAGACTGTAAGCTCCTTGAAGACAGGCACTGATGTGTATGTACAATACATATGTAAAGCACTAAATTGATGACACTATGTAAGTACCATAAATAAATGTACAATTTATAAATAATGATGCACCAAACACCCCCGTGTTTGGTTGGTGGTCAAGTGTTCGACCACGAACTTTGAACTTAATGCAAGTCTATGGGATTCGAACTTGTAAATTCAAAAGTGTCCATTTTGAAGTCTTATATGCAAGTTATTGGCCATAAAAGGGGTATGGGGACTTGGGTACTGCTCTTAGGGACATGAATCAGTTAGAAAAAATTCCAAAAGTACTGTTTTTAAAGGGCCAGTCATTTTTCATTGCTTAAAGTAAAAAAAAAAAAAAAAAAATTCCTTTACCATTTGCCTACTGGGCACTTTTTCTCCCTTTCTGCCCACGGCACTGATGGGCAATGACAGGCATCACTGATGAGCACTGGAAGGCAGCACTTGTATATGGCACTGATAGGTGGCACTGACTGGCACTGATAGGCAGCACTGATTGAAACTGTTAGGCGGCACTGATGGGCACTGATAGGCAGCACTGACTGGCACTGATAGGTGTCACTGACTGGCACTGATAGGTGGCACTGATAGGCTATACTGATAGGCGGCACTGATTAAATAAGGGGGTACCCTGATGCTGCCCCCCCCCTTGTGAATGAGTAAGGGGCACTTTTACCCCTAAAACACAGTGACCAATGCAGCACTACAATGTATAGTGAAATCACGAAATTATATATAAATTTATATATGAAAAAGTCCAATCATCTTCATTAGAATACTTCCATCCTTCTGCAACCACCAAGTGCTCCAAAGCATATAAGTGCAATTATTCCACCTCCAGATGTCTGCTCACCTCCAGCAGTGTGACCTCACATAATATTATGTTTGGTCTAACTATGCTTTTGGTCCCAAAACAGACACTGAAGATCAACTTGATGTCTTCCATTTACGGTTCACAACTTGTCCAGAATACAACTCCCACAACCATCACATCACCTCATAAACAAAAGACTCCAAATAATGCGTAAACTTTAAAACATTTTAATATCTCAAAATAAACAAATTGCACACTCACATGTAAAAGGTACCCAACCGCACCTGGTACAATCAGCCTCTGATTAGATATAAATTACTCCGCAATCTATGGAACTGTGCCGTGAGGAGTCAGCAATGATGGGGCTTAAGTGGATCATACAAAATTATCATGTATCAGTCAGTAAACTGCTGATGCCATTAACTCTGTAGAGCATTGTGATGTCACCCAAAGCTCCTCCCGAAAGAGTTTCGTCACTTGTCATGTGACTTTCTCAAGGGGAGGTGCATTGCTTTCACCAATCACAATGCATTGTGAGAGCGCAGTGCATTGTGGGGCGCAGTGGGTGAACAGCCCGCTGAACGCCCTTGCAGTTCGTGTTTTCAGCAAACACACAAACGGCTGATGTTCAAGTCGAACTTATGTTTGACTCGAACATCAAGCCCATCCTTATTTATAAAAAATCTGCATAGTAAATTACATTTAAATGCAGCAGCAGGAATAAGATGCAAGTGTGACAGATATAAAACAAAGTGTGCATAGCAAATTTTTTTAAAGTTTGGAATAAAGTAGGTGAGAGTTAAGTGCCGAATTGTTTATTTCTTGCTGTCTCTGTGCTACTGAGGATATTTTCTTAATCTTCTGTTCCAAGGGCACAAATCACTAATGAGGGTCAATCACCTCACAGACAATTGTCTCTGAAACAGGTTTACCCCAAATTTCTTTCTCTATTATCTAAAATATAAAATATAATGTAATAAAAGTGAGGTATATATGTATATATACATATATATACACTTTCTCTGTGAGTGTCGTAAAGTGCAACTGTATGAATCAAGTCAGACATCTGCATTTAAAAAATGACTATGACCCTAAGATATTTTACTTTTGAGAGGACACAGTAGGATAAGTGCTAAAACACATGGTGTGACGGGCGCGGTGTCAGACCCCCAGCCCTTCTCACCCACTTGTGACCGAAGGACTATTATTATTATTCAGTGTTTATATAGCGCCAAAAGGTTTGCTCAGCGCTGTACATTAAAGTGGGGGGACAGTACATGAGACAATACAGTAACAAAACAATACACGAGGGGTTCAAGGGCCCTGCTCTTTCGAGCTTACAATCTAGGAGGGGGTAGAGGTACAGGAGGAAGCTCCTCCCGAAAGCATTTCGTCACTCATCATGTGACTTTCTCAAGGGGAGGTGCATTGCTTTCACCAATCACAATGCACTGTGAGAGCGCAGTGCATTGTGGGGCGCAGTGGGTGAACAGCCCGCTGAAAGCCCTTGCAGTTCGTGTTTTCAGCAAACACACAAATGGCTGATGTTCAAGTCGAACTTATGTTCGACTCGAACATCAAGCCCATCCTTATTTATAAAAAATCTGCATAGTAAATTACATTTAAATGCAGCAGCAGGCATAAGATGCAAGTGTGACAGACATAAAACAAAGTGTGCATAGCAATTTTTTTCAAAGTTTTGAATAAAGTAGGTGAGAGTTAAATGCCCAATTGTTTACTTCTTGCTGTCTCTGTGCTACTGGGGATATTTTCTTAATCTTCTGTTCCAAGGGCACAAATCACTAATGAGGGTCAATCACCTCACAGACAATTGTCTCTGGAACAGGTGTACCCCAAATTTCTTTCTCTATTATCTAAAATATAAAATATAATGTAATAAAAGTGAGATATATATATATATATATATATATATATATATACTGTATATACACACACACTTTCTCTGTGAGTGTCGTAAAGTGCAACTGTACAAGATACTGTACTTTTGAGAGGACACAGTAGGATAAGTGCTAAAATACATGGTGTGACGGGTACGGTGTCAGACCCCCAGCCCTTCTCACAGACTTGCGACTGAAGGACTAGCCAATCTAAAACCTCGCTGCCACTTGCGTAATAATGCCACGCTCAGCTGCACCCTGCACAAAGATTTTCCAGCTCACTGGACCACAATCTATTTGCCCGCAGCCTGAGAGCGATTGTTACTGGGTCAGGTTAATTACGCAATTAACCCTTCACACTGCCACCACCACCTTTTGTTACAGAGAAGGAGGAAACTCTCAAATCTTAGCAGTAACACTATGATGTTTGAATAAGCGTTTGTATACACACTGTCACCGCAGGCAGATATATACAGAAGTTTAAACACACAGAAGCACTCTTCAGAGACAGAGATTCTTAGTTTGCATTAAAGAGCTTTAGAAACAGTTCAACACTTTTCAGAAAATAGGATTTATTACTAAAAAGGTCAAAATGGTGCAATAAAAATATTTACAGAAAAAGATGTATCCTATATATATATATATATATATATATATATATAGATACAGAGAGCAATAACACAACAGAGAGATAACAGAAAGAAGTTTAGGGAGGTAGAATACTCGCCAAAGTCCTTATTTTAAGCAGATTCAAGTGTCCTGAACAAAAGGGTACCGTTTCTCCCAAAGCTGGTTCCTGATGTTAAAAAGGGAGAATCTCTTCATCTTACTTCTCCAGGCCTGACAGCCTATTTTCTAGTCCCCCAGCAGGGGGTGTCTACTGAAGCCAAGGGCCAATCGCCTCATTTGGGGAGGGGGTTTAGGCGGAGACCCAGGCTGTGACCCAAATTCCTCACAAGTTTTTATCACGGTCAATAACCTCCCATAGGTACATGTAGCATCCTATCCACTGGTAGAATAATATGCAGAATCATCTACTGAACGTCCAGACACTAGATATGGCTTTCTGCTCTCGGGTAGACGTAATCTAGGGATGTAAGGTATCAGGTGACTTGCATTAAACTGACCTATCTGAATATATGCTTTGTTCTATTGTACTTTTTTCCTGCCGGTATTTATGAAATTGTATGAAAAAGTAGTTCCAAGTGGGATGTATGTTTTACTGCTATTTCGGAATGCTGTTCAAGTCCAGTGACTGACGGTTTTATAGCTTTACGATCCGGCCAGAGCAAGAGGCTGACAGACACCCTGGAACCAGCTAATTGGGTTTACAACCATGAAGTGTACCCAGCTGTGCCCTGTGCACTCCTGAACTCAGCACACACACGGACCACATGCCATTCAACAAAAGGGAGGGGAACTGATTTGGAGTGAGAATGACACAAGATAGTGGATCTCCACATCCATATCTGTACGTGCAATTGCTACACATGGGGGGGGGTTATTTACTAAAACTAGAGAGTGCAAGATCTGGCTCAGCTCTGCTTAGAAACCAATCAGCTTCCAGGTTTTCTTGTCAAAGCTTAATTAAACAAGCTGAAGTTAAAAGCTGATTGGCTACCATGCACAGCTGCACCAGATTCTGAATGCACCAGTTTAATAAATCTCCCCCATGTTTTTTGTTTTTTTTTTGTTTTTAATTCCCCAGCACATGTTTGGGTATTCAAAATCAAAACAGCCCTACACCATTTTCACATGTTCTATACACCTTCAGTAAATCACCCGCATGGATGAGCTGGAAGTGCAGCTAAACCTAAATATACATATAGATTCGGAAAGGTCCTTAGAGGTACATGTTTGTACATGTTTGTATGCTTAGCCTTTAATTTTCATACTACAAAAGCAGAATGAAAAATAACAGATTTTCTTTAGCCCGAACATATTTTCACTGAACTAGTATAAAATGTACACCATGAATATTGATTATCTGGATGCTGATGAGCACACGTAAAATATATTTCCAATAGTATTGCTTTTTTTTCGTTTGCCATATGATTTATTACTACGATGATGTAGATCCCTTGATTACAAGCATCCTTCTTCAGACCATCTGTATGCATACTGTATATCTACATCTCTGAAACACATGTGAATGGAAATAACTTTATCAAAATGACAATAGATCCTGTATACCCTTTGTCGTTTCAAATATGTCCTTTTTTTCTGTATATATCTAATTCTTATACTTGTCAGGTATGCTACTTTCTACTGTATTGTTTATTTTCTTTAAAATTCAATAAAAAAATTACATTTCACTTTATCAATAGCAACAATAAATGAAATTAAGATAAATAAGTGGTCTACAATTTTTGCCTATGTCATGTTAATATATAAAATATATAATCTCATAAATAAATATATTTTAAACTCCATTGACATTTAGAATAAATAATTCTAAGAAAGTACTTCACAATGGTGATAAAGTTTATCTGACAATCAATATAATGATCCAGTACTGTAGTAAGTACAGCCACCTCCTACACATCATGGTATGTTGCTGGAAGGAAAATATTTCTTTTTAATTTAATTTTGCATAAAGGTTGTGTATAGTAATCAATTAAGCCAGTGGAACAAATAACAATATTATTGTGACTTCACATCAAAGACTCCATGTTGACTCTTTTTACTTGTACATAATATTATTTAATAATAGGTTGTGCAAGCTATAAATATATAAAATCTTCATTTGTACCAATATCTGGTCTATTTCATAAAATTGATTCACTTGCTTTGATAACTGTGCATCAATAATTTGTAAACTGATGTAAATGTATATATGTGGTACATTATTCTCGATAATACCTTTAATATATCACCCGCATTTTTTCTCATTCTAACACTTTTACTTTGTGCAGTACTCTAAGAGTGCAATCTGTTCTGTCCTAACCACACAATTCACAGCTCAAACATCTTAACCATTTCTAGTCAATGGTGTCATCTGGATTTCGGCCAACATCCAAATCTCCATAGCAGCTAAAATTGTTATATAATGCACTGTACAACAATGAACTGAAATCCTTTTCAAGGCAGAAGATTTAATCCCTTTTATAGTATCAAGCCACCAAGTCTAGATCTATCAACAACTTTATTTCCATCTTGGTGAAATAAATTGCAGATCACTGAAATAGCAAATAGGAAAACAAAAGGAGAGGAAATCTTGACCTAGTAATAGTCGAAGAAAAATGTACATGACTGAAATGATCAACTTGAGTTTTTTTCATTCTTTTGAAAATGTGTTGCCTGCAAAGTGAAAAGGAAATGAATGAAATTTCTTTGAACTGAGCCCAGTGGGTTTAAAATAGTAGTTAAGATTTGTCCTTCAAATCCCAGTGCACACAGAAATGTTTCAAAGATTATAACTGAGAAAAACGCCCCTGTGTTTTAATATACACCTAAGATTACTTGTAAAATGTCTGGGTTAAAAGCCTAAACTGTGAAACTGCACACTATAATAACAACTCACCACTGGTTGCACAACCAGGAAAAACAAGCTGACGTATTTGATGCGCAAATATTACACAAAAATAGTTCAATAAGCTGTGTACAGATTTAAATAACCACTTTAAATAAAAAAAGGATGTTATCAATTATGGCCAGAGGTTGATGTATGCTGCACAAGCAGTAGAATAAATACTAGGCACAACTATCTTATTGCCAAATCTAGGAAAATTTGTTTTAAGCATCACACATGTTATAGCTTTGGCATATTGTAGTTATATTGGCTTTAAATGTGCAAATTTTTCTTTTAATGTAATCTTATGGTTTCTAGCAGGTCATCGCTACTCCATAGGGTTGATTTACTAAAAGGGGTAAAGAATGGTCAATCTGAAAATATTTTGCAATCACGTTGGCAAACATTTGTTAATAAAATGAAGCTCTATTCACTTTGAATCTACAATCATGTGTAAAGTAAATTAATTAAACAATTATTATGATTTGTAACTAATTTAAGCAAATACAGCTTCACCTTATTCAATGAAGTAAGTGAACATTCATTTTATTTTAAAGTGAATATTCGCCACTTCAATTAATAAATTACCCCCTATGGCTACAATAGAAAAATATAAACTGGCTTTTTTGTCCTGCATTGGTGGTCAATGCATCATATGGCTAAAGGCAAAGCTGTTTTCTGCTGGTGATTTCTGCATAGACTAGAGAAGGCCCACACAGACAGATACAATTTGGGCTCCCCCTTTGACATGCCTTGCAAATAATTATTATTATACAGGATTTATATAGCGCCAACAGTTTGCTCAGCGCTTTACAATATAAGCAATGTCAGTTTACTCAGTTGTCTCTGCCCCTTTTGCTCCAGAATTACCAGCACCGATACCCCCACTACCAGTGATATCTCTTCATTATAAATGTCTGGCATACAGTGTGATAAGTTTTCTATTTTTAAAAGCAGACTAAAACTTTCTGCTTTTTAACAAACTTGTTGCTTCTGCAGGAATTCTATATCTTGAAAAAAGAAGTTAAAACCCTTTGCAGTTTTCTTCATGAAAGGGTCATATATTCTTGTTTTTCTCCACTCCATGAATGCTGCCCATTTAAGTAACAGAAAATCCACTAAACAGTAATGCAGACTTATGAAAAATATTCCTGCATTATTCAGAACCCAGGAATTAAGACATAGATCATTTACAAAACAAAGGAATTTTAAAACAGGTATATTATTAACAGTGTAAAATAGTAATGGCATGAGCAAATGGATAGTGCCTATTTCACTGTTATCAGTTTTGTGTTATGGCTCAGTGCTGCAAAAGCTTTGATAATGTACCTGCTCAGATTTTCAAAGCAGTCAAAGTCAAGGATGAAATATTTACTTTATAATACTTTAGCTACTGGTTTTACTAAGCAAGGGAATTTTAAATTAGTTAAAAATAAGAACAGCAATATGGAATTATTTCTTGAAACATCCCAACACATAATCTAAATGGTGTAGGAGATAAAATGCAGCAGTACACATTATCTACAGTAGTTCAGTGTGGGAGCATAGAACTGCAATGACTGATAACTTCCCTGAGCAATCTGCATAGCACAACAGGAGCTAGCTACTTTTATGGCATTTGCAATACATCAAAATATTTTTCATAGTGTACATCACAACTAGTGTGGTCAAACTTACTCTTAAACATTTTAGTTGCTTTACAAATTTACAACTTGTTTAATTAACAATGCACACTTTTTATTTCCACGTTTGTTCATTTTTGTTAAGCAAGCAATAGCTTTACTAATGTTTGAACAAATAACTTGATTACCATGAATTAAATATTTCATACAAGAAAACTGTATAATGCATTTGTAATACACAAAAATAATTTTATTTTATTATAGAATAGTAGAGTCTAAAATAATAAATACATGTTAACTAGTACATAATGATAGGAGTAACTAGCAAGTAGATAAATACATAAATACTTTGGAAGGGTTAGGGCTCATGTGCACGGGGCGTTTGGAAAACTCGTCTGAACAATGGAAACTGACTGCTGGAAAACCTAGGTTAAAAAGCGTCAGTTTATCCGCGTTTGCATACCGCGTTTATGTGCATTTATGTGTGTTTTCAAAAGATAACCTCAGGAGACCTTCCCAAATGCCCAGAATGCACTGAAAAATAGTAAAAAAACTAACTATTTCAGACATTTTGAGAGGAATAGAGTGAGCAGAAGCAGAGAGAGCAGTATGTGTTGAGATTACCTGTCTTTTCTGGTTGTATTCACTATGGATCCCATCATGAGCATAATGCGGCACATTCTACCATTTTTTCCTTCACGCGAAACCTGGAACTGACTACGCTGGTGTACTAGGTCCATTTGAATACATGGAAAATGCTTTGCATGCATTTCTGCTGATGAAAAAAGGCTCTGGACAGCATCTGGACATGGAACAGTTAAAAAATGCTTCTAAACACAAACGCTTATAAACGCAGTTAACCGCATTTACAAGTGTCTGGCATTTGAAACACAGGTAAAATTTCCTCCTGAACGCAAGTTTGGTGCGTTCAAAAAGACGACTGTAAACTCAACTGCCTGTAAACGACTGTAAACAAAGATGTGTACATGGACACATAGGAAAACATTAGGGAGAGTTCAGGGGCTGCTGAAAAAAACACTGAACAGCTCCTGAACGTCAGTTTAGGAGCTGCAGTGTACATGCGCCTTTAGACATATAGGGGGGATTTTACTAAAACTGGTGCACACAATCTGATGCATTTGTGCATAGTAACCAATCAGCTTCTAGGTTTTATTGTCAAAGCTTAACTGAACAAGCTGAAGTTTGAAGTTGATTGGTTACTATGCACAGCTGCACAGCATTCTGTGTGCACCAGTTTTAGTAAATCCCGCACAGATATGTCAAGAACACAGTGATGGATGCCTACCTTCAAACATTGTAAACTGTAATTTATAGCTATTATATTGATCACTTGCAGTAATGATAATTATGTAATACATATACTGCAATTGTTTTTATCAGTACTAATAAAATAAATACATTCATAGTTTTATTATAATCATTCTTCTGGTACAATGCATGTCATAAAAATGTTGTTTTTATGATTTTTACATGCAGCGTGTAGGGTTGGTAGTATAGTGATAGAATGAATCATTTAGAACCAATTTATTGTGATGAAACAGAAACGTGAACTGTAACCATTAAGACTTTTAAAACAACAACAACAACGTGAAGGAAGATAATTTATGACCATACAAACAAATGCAATAGACAATAACAGTAAAAAAATCTCTATAAATGTATTTAAGAAGAAGAAAACTGTTGAATACATTTCTAAACCAATTTTTCTGAAAGAAGATAATATTTAATTTTCAGGCATGTAGCCAACAGACCTTGAAATAATAAAGGAAATCACATGACCTTATAGTTGTAAGAAGACAGTTATCAGCTGAATCTGAACATAGAAAATGTTTGAAATAAGATTAAAGTCAGTTTTGATTCCCTAAAAAAATATAATCTATACTGTCTTATCAAAGTCATGATTTATTTCTACTAATCACAGTTTATTGCAAAGTTAAAGCATCATATTTATTGTCCTAAATGTACTATATTGTATGACAAATGCCACATTCTTATTAATGATTGTAAAACATTTTATTGACTTGATAAAATAATATATTTTGTATGTTTATATTTCCAGTTATAATGAAGGGAGACACAAAAACATTGCAATTATATCAGATGCTTTATTCCATCTATTGTCTTAGATGTTTTTAGTCTAGCATTGCAGTACGCATTCGGTGTTCTGTGAGACATAATAGTGAACCAAGTCAGCAGATGTGTCATTTCATGAATGCATGCTCATGCATAAAGAGCATTGCCTAAATAATCCGCTATATATATTTCAGAAATGTTTATGTCCAGATATGTTTTCAAGGTAATCAAATAACTTGAGTATAATTTTGTCCCTTTAGAGCTTTAAAGAATAATAATCATTAAAGCAAACTATTGTGTTCTTAATTTAATTTTTCATCAGAACTTTCTGTTAATCCACTACGGGCATGACATCAAAACAGGTTTCTCTATTTGTTTGCAGGTAGCCAAAATATTGTGATGCTTGGAGTTTTTTTCAGTCTTGTAACACTGCAACAAACTAATTTGTATAGTTTGTTTTCCATTAACTTTCAATTAGCACTGTTTTGCTAATTATTTCAATTTGCTGTGTAATTGAATTGTGTCTCTAAGGAGTATACTATGCTAAGATCTTAGATACTCATAAGGCATAAAGTGGGGCGGCTATTTTGCTATAACGACAGGTACTTAAAGCAATGCAACACCAACAGCAATGTTAACTAAAAGGCAAACACTCATACTGCAAAAGCACAGATTTATTCCAATGCTTTGAATGCAAATTTAAAGGACAATAGCTAAGCAACTATACCCACTGGAACCAATTTAACAGCAATCGATTGGGTTTTATTTTTACAAATATGTACACATCTAGTAGAAATTTAAGATTTCATATTCCTAAATCTAACCTTAGAAAAAAATGTAACCTGCCTTAGATAAATTGTAACAAGGTTGTTCTCTTTGTGTAAAAGGCAATATATATGATAAACTAAACAAACTAAATGCGCTTTAGCAGTACATTTACAGAGCTGGTGAGATTTATAACACTGTTCCAAAAAACAGTTCCTATTCTACCAAAATATATTTGTATTTACATTTGCTTTTATCCTATAAACTCTTTCAAGCTTTTTTTTTTGTACTTTCAGAAAATAATCTTAAATACTAGAGAATTGACGTATTCATACAATTCTGATCATAATGATAGAGTCACAAAAAAACTAAAAACTCAGATGTTTTCAAATGCTATTCAGAGTAGTTGATTTATTAAAGGATCATGCAATTTTACTTTTCAAAATAAATGTTCCGTTAGTTTTGTGAATAAAAGAAAGCTATGTTCATTTCAATCATTTAATCATGTGCATACACAAATTTACATTTTTTAATGTGCCTAGCACATAGCCTGACATTCCATGTGAGCAAAGCCTCATAACAATCATTAACTAACTGAATATGATTAATTTTGCAAATATATAATTCTCCACTCCTTTGGTTAAGGGGTTACCAGGTAACATGCTAATTACAGTATTTAACAATTGCTGTGAAGCTGCCTATTAGAAGGTGTCGTTTTATAGGGAGCAGAGTTAAATGGTCACTTTTATGGGAATTAAGCTGAATACATGCATTTCATACAATCATATGCAAAGGAAATTACTGTTTTTAAAAGCCTTCTGCAAGATTGGATATCTCAGATTGGACACAGGTTCAGTTGGTCAAGTGAAGATTTGAATTTTTTAGTATATATTTCCCACATAAGTAAGCACATATTGTGATAATATTTGCCAAAAAGAGGAACTTTGCCTTACCTGAATAAATAAAAATTTCATCTCATTAACATCTGTTCCTGTATGATTTTTTTTTTTTTTTTAAAACCTACCTACCAGTCCATGGAGTCAAGCATTTTTTTCCTACCAGCTGAAGTTCTCCTTGTGCCACTGTTTTTTTTTTTTAAAGAAATATTTATTAGGTTTTATAAAAAAAAAATTGTACAGAGATCACTTGCACGTTGAAATGATACAAAACAGCTATGCAGAGGATAGTTATACAGATAACATCAATCAAATGGGGCAAGAAAGAAAGTAGCATGAAATTGACATTGAATAAATGATACCTGATAAGTATATTCAACTATGGGTAAGTTGTTTTGTGCCACTGTTCTTTGATACACCTGGTTAGCAAGACAAATGTTCCCTCCTGCTTTTATCTCACATGTGTACCTTAAGCTCCCACAAATGAGCAGACACATTACAGGTCTCTGCCAGATATTTTGGACCTGGCAGAGTCCTGAGGGGTGTCTGACCAATCACAGCATTTTGCACATGCGCAGACTGCCTATTATGCTCTTCAAGAAAGAAATAGAACGATACTATAATATTATATCAAACACTGCTTCCTGTGGTGTGTTATGTGGACATCCTAGGAGGCTGTAGGTTCCAATCCTGCATCATCCTTGATTTGGCAGAGAAAAAAAAGTGGGAGGCTACAGACAAAAAAAAATAGTTTGTGACTATTAGTTTTATTATTTAATTGCCTATTTTTTTCTATCTTTGCAATGTGTAATTCAAGAATTCAGGAAGAATTGCTAGTCTTCTTTATCTCTTAAAAGTGTACAACTGTTTATTAAGTTGGTGCTATTCCAATAATAGTTAATGTCAACAACAATACTAAAATTAAGAAGAAAAACAACAGTACCAAAAATAAATTCAACAACTATATGTCATTTATTTATGAAACCATTACATATATCTAATTTTACAGAAATATTTCTACCACTTATGTTGCAACTGTCCTTATTCAACAAGTGTTAATGGGCCATACGCTGAAAAAAAATCATAAAATTTAAGCAATTCACTGTTTTAAAACCTAGTCCTTTTTTATAATTTCCCACAGTTTATAGATTTACAGTTTTATCATCTAAAAGGCAAATAAGATAACAATAGAAAGCTTTTTTCCAAAACATGAACGTGAGAGCAATCCATGGAGCTAAGCATAGTGAGTGTGACCAATGAAATTCTTTTTCCCAGAGAATAAACAATACATTTTTGTTCTTGTTTTCTTTTCTACACTTCATTCATAACTAGTCTCTAAAGAGTTTTAACATCACTAAAAAATAAAATATTGATTTTATTGGGGTTTTTTTATTTATTTTTTTTTATAAAAGAGCTTGTAAGAAAAGGAAAACATTAGTAAAACTCATTAACAACCAAATGTGAAAGTATTTTATTTTATTGTAAAAAATGTGATTTTATTTCAACCTTAAAATATCTTCTTTTATTGAGATTTTGGTGGAAGGAATCAGCTATAACCTCCATCTGTTGCAATCATTAGTAATATAAGCTTAAAAAGAAACATACATTTTTCCAATAGTGTAATATATTTATTAACAGAAATTTGTGCTGAAATGGCCAGTAAAAACAAAATCTCCCTAAGATTTCTTATTGCTCTAGAAAATAATAATCTTTATAATAATAATTAATTTACATCAGATATAAAAAGTAGCTATTAGTATTTCTAATTAATAATTTAGATATGGCTTAATACAGTTTTATATTATAATATTTTTAATCCAACCAATTACTACGATTGTGGGTTAGAGCTTACATTCATAATACTTTTTTAAGTCTTAATTTTAGATTAGTTTTGCTTAAAATGAATAATTCACAACTAATGTATACAGTTAAAAAAAAAATTGACACTTGGTTGTTTTGTTACCCAAGGTCTATGGCCAACTGTGCTCATTTATAAACACTGTGAATGCAGCACAACTAGTACATTTTCATGAATTCAGCCAAATGAAATGCTGTGATTTTGTCAAAAGCAGGGAATGAAGCAATTAAGCAATGCATTCCAAAAATGTAAAAAAAGATACAAAAAAAATTAAGCAATGAATCCCAAAGATCCCAAAAAAATCTGATCTGCAGTTTGAACACAATAATGGGCCAAAAAATCTCTTAATTTTCATTGTCTAACCAGCAGCTATACAAAGCATGTGGAAACAGTTAATACAATGAAGAGAGTCCAACATTTGGTAAATGTCTTTTGGGGTTTTTCTATCAGCTATCTTGATTGTGCAAATTATTTTTTCAACGGAAAGCTGTAAAGACACCTAATCACAGCAGTAACATGCCACACTCTTGCCTGCCCCCCACCATTTATCTTCGGCTCCACTGCTCCTTCTGGGCACCTGGGATCTCTGCTTGATTAGCTTCAATGGAGTGAAGGAGAAACATTAGGGGACTACAAAGAATCCTGTTACTTTCTGTGCTATCAAATAGGAAGATTCTCCACCTAGAAGTGATAGTAAAAAAAGTTAAGTAAATAAAAGTTAAAAGGGGTTTTATGTACATATCTTCTTTTGATCTGCACTGCTAAATGATTGATAGAGGGGAACAACCCACTTTTTAACATTGCTGGTACAGCTCCTTTATGATAATTTAGTGAAAGTGTAAAGTTGCAAATATGTATCATGAAAGAATTCTGTATTATATTTATTTATAAACTCTTTATTTGTGATATTAAAAACACAAATGATATAATTTTTCAAAACCATTTTAATTACTATTTAAAAGATGATTTATTATATTTTGAACTTATTTGATAATAGCCCAAACTACCACTCACAATGCAGTTTCAAATGTCCAGTGTGATGTTGTGTAAGTATAGTATTCATTTTTATTATTGATATTTATGTATTTGTTTGTTTTGATTTGTGAATATATAAATGAGGACCCTCCCCTAGCTTTTATGACTTTATGTTTTTTCTCCCAACGTTTAATTTCTACACACTTCATTTAGATACAAGCATACATTTTTTTCAGAATTGTGGCCTCATAGAGACCAATGAATAACATATGCGATCAGCAACTTGTTCCAATCAATCAGTGAAAAAATGTTTTTAAAAAGATGACATTATCTTAAAATCCTAATTCTATTTTTAATTTCCCTTGCACTTGATTAGATATGCAGAGTTATTTTGGTTTACCTTATTTATTATATTAAAGTGAAAATACACTTTTCAAAGTAAACTTTTGCTTTCTTAAATGAACATGCACTATTCTTTAGTAAATGATCCCTAATGGAAAAATGTATCCTTTTGCTAAAGTTATTCATTTTTTTTTGCTTTACACATCCAAATGTAGACAGGAGAAGGTCCAGTTGTATTTCCAACTGATATGCATATATGTGGCCTTTTTATCTGCCAAAGGATTTGTAACTCTTCTCAGCCAGTTCTGAGATCCAAGCACATCTGCCAAACAACATAAAGAGGTATATGAACTCTATTCTGCACTAAAGCAAAGCAGCTTGCTTCAGGACCAACCCCAGCTGATGAAGAGCTGTAGCACACCAATTAGGTCTTTTATATACTCACTACCTATAAAATTATTCTCTATGTTAAAGTGTAGACAGCAAAACAATTGTTCCTTGATTGACTGAGAGTACCCTCCACCTCCCTTTGTGGGTCCTGAAAATATTAAGAAAAATGTGTGTACCAGTTCTAGGTTAAAAAAATAGATTTTTTTTTATTACAAAGCTTAAAAAAAAACTTCCTTCTTTATTTGCAACTTCCTAGAGTACAGCTTTAAATTCTTTGCACATGGTTAGGCATTACGTAAGCATAGGTTCAGTTAGTGTGATAATTTTTTTTTGGAAAACTAACCCTCAATGTATAGGGTAAATGTACATAAAGCATATTTTTTTATTGCAGAAGATTATTAAACCTACATGTCTGAATTATGTAAAACTCTCCATAGCTAAACATTATGATATACTGTGTTTAATATGCATTTTTACATTTACATCCCTCTAAGGCCCAAAAGAGATAAGAAGCAAAGACATCAATGAAATAACAGTTAAAAATGTTAACGATCTAGGAGAAGTGTCAAAGCAAGGTTAAAACAAAACTTCTAGTTATGCTTCATGTTTGTGTCCTTGAACCAGAAGTGCCTGTGTTTAGTGGGAACTAAGTAATGTGCTGTAACCTTTAGAGGTGAAAGTAATGGGTAATAATAATTGTGCCTTGAACATATTGTTTGTCATCTAAGCATCAAATAGAAGGATTATAGCTATTACTCTCAAAACATGGAAGTTATACTTAACATAGTCATGATGGCTGGGAGCAGAGTAAATTAAACATAGAAATAAGGGTATGGTGCACATTTCATGTAGAACTAACTCATTCAACAATATTGACATTTTGTTAAACTTGTGACTTGTGGCAATGGAGGTTATTTAGACAGTGGGGTTTATTTACTAAAGCTGATTCACTCAGAATCTGGTGCACCTGTGCATGGTAGCCAATCAGCTTCTAACCTCAGCTCGTTCAATGAAGTTTTTGCAAAAAAACCTGGAAGCTGATTGGTTTCCATGCAGAAGGGCACAAGATTCTGAGTGAACCAGCTTTAGCAAATAAACCTGTGTTCTTTGTGGAAATACTAGATATACAGTAATAATATAATAATATAGATAGTCTACAAACATTTCACTTTACCAAGTAAATATTACCACTCCAGGTTTGTCCACTCGTGTCCAGAAAAGATTCCTGGGGTGCACATCAGGTTCATCACCAAGACATATAGACCAAACAAATGTCATGTTAACAGCACTACAAGCTCTTTGTGGAAATATCTCCATTCCATACAAACCAGGGTACAAAAAGCATATGTAATCTCTAGGGTGTTTCACAATTACTAGGGATTTACCAAAGGCAAACAGACTGTGCATTTTGCACCTTTTACCCAAAGCATAGTGAATGCGGTGAAGCATCGCTTTGTAAAGAATACCCAATCAGCTGCAAAGAAAAGTGAAAAAAAAGATTTGGGGGAAATAAGTGCAAGTTCCAGGGATTGACCATTTGGAAACTCGGGCACTGCCTGAGGGCCCGGGGTCAGTAGGGGGCCCCATGAGATGCCCCTGGTACCTTTTTATAGGCTTTTTTGAGTTTGAGCAAGGACACAGGGGCCCCATGATCCCCTATTGCCAGGGGCCCCATGAGTTGTCAGTCCGCCCCTGAGTGTAACTGCACTATTTGTTAGTAAATCAACCCCACAGAGTCTCTATGATTAAGTGTTAATATGTGAAAAATGTGTCAGAGTTTGCATCTATCTGCTGTTCCTAGATTTTTATGAAATAAAGATATTTGATTTAGGAGCTTAAAGTGCCATCAACCTGACATTTGTTTGATCTTCAAGCTTACCGCGAAAGATAAAAGTGGCATATATAAATGTCAAAATTATCAGACTTATCCGTCATTAGCTAGTTAAACACAGGCAATAAAAAGTGATATATTTGTGATGAAACAATGCTTTAAAGAGGCAAATACATGGTTTGACATGCCTCCCATATATTTATTTTCTTCCTCTATGTATGTACTGTTTTTCTGTAGTATCCTTTTATTTATTGCAAATTTCTGTAAGTGTATAATGACCAAACTTTTGCCTATGAATGATTGAAAGATTGATTCTTTGATGTATTTTTCCAATCATCAGTGATTGTGATGCTAATAATGATTTCACATGGGTATGTCTTGAAAAAGGTTACAATATAACTGTACCCAAAAATTATAATGCATTACACTGAACATTCCAGTAAGTAAATAAAAATGTCAGTATTTAACATAGCCCTATTGTCATGCTTTTTAATAAGTATCTGGTGATCCTACCAATCAAAATGCCTTCTTTCCACAGACAAAGCTAAATGCCCTGCAGTGCATTTACTGCAACGTTGTCACCTTGTACTTCCTCCTCCTTATTACCAATCAGCGCAGGGTAAGTAGACAAATGAAGCACCCTCCATTCAAAAGAAGTAATACAGGGGACCTTCTTAGAGATTTACTCCCAATCCAGCAAAGTGAAGTCTTCTGCAGCCGCTGTGAGGATAATGAAGGGGGGAGGGGTATTCCTCTTATTTAACCACTTTTACACCACCCTATAGCAGAAATACTGCTACAGGACAGCAGGGGTGCACAAAATCACGTATATATACCTGCACCGCCATTGTCAGCCTCACCTGTCGATCACTGGGTTCCAGCAGGTGATTCCCCGCTGGCACCCAGTGATCGCCGTATATCATGTATGGGGGAGAGACCTGTATGTCAACAATACAGATCTCTCCCCTGTCAGCTCCTGACAAAGCAGTGTGCTTACAGTGTAAAGCCCACACACAGCACACAGTTAACCCTTTGATCGCCCCAGATGTTAATCCCTTCCTGCCCAGTGTCATTAATACAGTGTCAGTGTTTTTTATTAGCACTGATCACTGTATTGGTGTTACTGGGGATGTCAGTGACAGTTAGTCAGTTACCCCACAAGTGTCAGAATAGCCGCTGCAGTCCTGCTGTAAGTCACTGTTCACCGCCATTACTAGTATAAAAAAAATACCATTATCTATACTGCCGTTTGTAGATGCTATAACTTTCACATAAACCAATTAATTTACATGTATTGGGATTTTTTTTTTCAGCAAAGACATGTCGCAGAATACATTTTGGACTAAATTTATGATGAAATTTGATTTTTTTTATTTTTTTACTGGATATGTTTAAAAGCAAAAAGTAAACAACACAGTGTTTTTCTCAAAATTGATGCTTTTTTTCATAGCACAAAAAATAAAAAACACAGAGGCGATCAAATGCCACCAAAAGAAAGCTCTATTAGTGGGAAAAAAAGGACACATTTAATTTGGGTTCAGCATTGCATGACCGCACAATTGTCAGTTAAAATAATGCAGTGCTGTATCGAAAAAAAATGGCCTGGTCAGGAAGGGGAGTAAATCCTCTGGAGGGCAAGTGGTTAAAAACTGTAAGGAGGTTTGGACAGTAAGGGCACAACACAATTTTTTTAACAATAAAATGATCAGTTCTACATTATAGCAGTACAAGTCCAAGCATGCAGCAGAGCAAGTGCGTTGCTACATTGATTAGAGGAACGTATTGACTGAAAGTAAATGAAACATGATTGCTGTTATCTTTAAATGAGTTCAGGAAATGAAAAGCACTGTTTGCAAATGAGAAGCGGTAAAGATCTTTATCCCATTCTATAGAAATTACCAGCACTAAGTTTTAATGTTTACAGTGCAAATTATTCTAGATGAAGCAGTGAAATGCATATTCATATGAAATGTTTCAAGTCCAAAGTAACTGTGCATACTATTGTAAAGTGATATCAATGTTAAAACATGATATATTTGATATATTATATTGTATCTACTATTGTCATTTACAGCTAATTTATTTAGCAAACAGGATGTTTCCAAAAACATGCATCAAACTGTCATGTAATCTGGACTTGAACTGCTGCAGATGAAAATCTAAAAGTAAGAAACATTTTTTACGTCTATGATGTCCATTGCTTCTATGTTGATTTAGTACTGGCCACACACAGTCAGACTTTTATTAAATTTAGATCTGTCACAGCAGTAGTATTTACCAACAACAATATAGTGCTGTGGTCTACATAAACAATCCATTCACATTTTATGCAATCAGAAATACAACTCACTTCTCAGTCCTAGGTAAAGTTTGTTGATCCGATCTTTTGTTGAAGATATTTCTCTGTGTGTCGCCAACATTACTAGTGTTCATATACACTGTAAAATATACTACGATGCATGTTATTTCAAAGTATAATTGCTATGTCCAAAACAGGGGCGGACTGACCATTTGGAAACTCAGGCACTGCCCGAGGGCCCGGGGTTAGTAGGGGGCCCCATGAGATGCCCCTGGTACCTTTTTCATAGGCTTTTTTGAGTTTGGGCAAGGACACAGGGGCCCCATGATCCCCTATTGCCCGGGGGCCCCGTGAGTTGTCAGTCCGCCCGTGGTCCAAAAGTGTTTTTGGATACATTTAGTATTTTTTTATTTAATGCGCCTCTTTGTTAGATTTTTTTGAGATTTCTACACTAATAAAGGATTCCCCTTGCAACTGATCTTATCTATGGATGGTAAAGCCTTAAAGTGGTATTAAACCCAAAAGCAAACATTCACTCTATTGCAGCTTACCAATTCTCAGATGTGATGGCTGCACTAGTTTTCATTTTAAGGATCTCTTTCTTTTATTTTCATTTGATGATTCTGCCAGTAATTCTGCTGTTTTTCAAGAGACTAAGCCATCTTGAGACAAACCATTTACCACTAACAGGGGTGCTTGCAATGGTCAGCTTTTATTTGCTTGTGTAAATCCTTTATCAAAAAGAAAAGGACTATTGCTGTAAGTGCTTAAAACATGTTAGCTAGAGTTTGGCTTCAATTTCAATTTGTTTAATGTATCTAAATCTGCTATTTATATAACATTACCTTCTCCCCAGACTGACAATGTTGCTGTCCAAAGGTGTACCTGTTGCTCCTACATCCAGAGTGGGGGCACTCTAATACAGGAGGCTTGTTACTGGCCAGATCACCAAGTTAAAACAGAAAGAAAAAGCTTACAAAAAGGAAACTAATGCAGCCACAACATCTAATGGTTGGTAAGCTGCAGTATATTAAAATGTATTACATTTTTGGTTTTGAGTTTAATACCACTTTAATCCACCCATAGCAGTTATTACTTGTTAACCCACAAAAAATACAAGGTCTGTGGCAGTGATATTACAATAAACACAAACAGGTGTTTAGCTTTACTTCTCAGTACATGGCCAGCAGCAAAAGGCCAGATGCAGTAGGAGGTCTAAAGCTGTTTTGCTCACAGTCATTACAGAACAGAACTTCTTGAATTTCTAGATTACACATATTATACGACAGTATCCCTAGTCCAGAGCAGGGGCGGACTGACCATTTGGAATCTTCGACACTGCCCGAGGGCCCGGGGTCAGTATGGGGCCCCATGAGATGCCCCTGGTACCTTTTTTATAGGCTTTTTTGAGTTTGGGCAAGGACACAGGGGCCCCATGATCCCCTATTGCCCGGGAGCCCCATGAGTTGTCAGTCCACCCCTTGTCCAGAGTCTTAGATTCTTAGATGGCAAAATGATAACTATAATTGTACTGACTTACACTGTAAGCATAGCTTGCATTTCACCACACCCTGGTGTTACATTTCTGTCTCTAATTTGATTAAAGGAATCCTATATGTCCAAACATAGATCTCTACTAATTACGTGATTTGATTAACCACTTGCCAACCGTGCTATAGCCAAATGATGGCTACAGCACAGTTGTCCAGTTCTGGGAGGGCGTCTTATGACATCCTCCCAGAACGTGCCCTCCCGTGTGCCCCCAGCGGCATGCACCCCGTGATTTCCATGATCGCTGTGTCCTACGGACACAGATGATCATGTGATGAGGTAAAAGGCAAATCACAGCAGCCTTTTACCACATGATCAGCTGTGTCCAATGACACAGCAGATCACTGATTAAAAACAGTTGCTGATAACCGGCAACTGTCACAGAGCAGATTGGCACTGATCATCAGGGCACTGATGACCAGTGCACTGATGATCATTGCCCAGCAGTGCCTCCCACCAGTGCTCATCAGTTCCACCCATCAGTGCCCATCAGTGCCACCCATCAGTGCTGCCCAGCAGTGCCACCCAGCAGTGTCGCCCAGCAGTGCTGCCCAGCAGTGCCTAGCAGTGCCACCAGTCAGTGCTGCCAGTCAGTGCTGCCCATCATTGCTGCCTATTAGTGCCCATCAGTGCCGCCTATCAGTGTCCATCATTGCTGCATATCGGTGCAGCATCATCAGTGCCTCCTCATCAGTGTTGTCTATCTGTGCAACCTCATCAGTGCTGCCTATCTTTTCCCATCAGTGCTACATATCAGTGCAGCCTCATCAACACACATCAGTGAAAGAGAAAAATTACCTGTTTGCAAACCTTTATAATAGAAACAAAGAAAAACTTTTTTTAAAATGTATTTGCTCTCTTTTGTTTATAGTGCAAAAATAAAACACCCAGTGGTGATTAAATACCACCAAAAGAAAGCTCTATTTGTGTGAACAAAATGATAAAAATTTCATATGGGTACAATGTTGCATGACCACGCAATTGTCATTCAAGGTGTGACAGCGCTGAACGCTGAAAATTGGCCTGGGCACGAAGGGGGTAAAACAGCCCAGTAGGCAAGTGGTTAAACTGGGGATTATGATTCTAAAGAACACAGTTTGGCAGACAGCATAACACAGAATATTATATATATATATATATATATATACTGAAAATACAGCTAAAGTAAAAGGTAGAATTATTTGGTTATGTTGCCAAAATAACTTTAAATGTAAATCAAGGATACTTGAGGTTGCTTCCATAAAGATATAATAGGAAGGCCAATGTGTAATTACATGCATAAATATGTTAGATCAGTTATTTAATCATCTAATCTCAGTGTGTTAGAGTTTGAAATGAAGATTAATGGCAGTCACTTGTGCCAGAGTGATATACAGTATATTGCATAATGTATAGGATTATTAGGTATGGCACTTAAAGAGGTTCTAAAGGCAGATGGTAAAAGCCTTCTAGGTGCAGCTTCCCCCTCATCCCCCCATTATACTTACCTGATGCCCATCTCAATCCAGTGATGTTCATGTCCTCTCCAGGGTCTCTCTCTCCTCATTGGCTCACACAGCAGTGGGAGCCGTCAGATCCTGCTGCTCTCAAACACAGCCAGTAAGCCAATGAGGAGTGAGTGGGGAGAGGGGCTGAGCAGCGCTCTGTGTGTGAATGGAAAACATCCATTCACAGCAGCGCAGAGCTGGAATGAGCCTGCTCGAGTGCCCCCATAACAAGAGGCTTGGGGGCACTCAGTAGGAGGGAGAAGCCAGGACAGCTGGCAAGAGACCCAAAAAGAAGAAGATCCAGAATGATCTGTGCAAATACACTGCAAAAAGCAGGTAAGCATAACATTTTTGTTCTATTTTTTAAAAATAAAACCTTTAAAATTACTTTAACCACCTCCCGCCTGCCATATAGTCCAATGACGGGCGCAAGGTGGTTCTCTCATTCTGAGAGGACGTCATATGACGTCCTCCCATTCTCACCACGCGTGCGCGGCTCCGGGAGCGCACAGCGCGGCGATCGGCGGTGCGCTGTGTCCCTTGGACACAGCGGATCACCAATCCATGGAAAGAGCCGAAGAAGTCGGCTCGGTCATGTGATCAGCTGTGTCCAATCACAGCTGATCACATGTAAACAGGGAAATGCCGGTTATCGGCATTTCTCTCCTCTCGAGCTGTCACGCTGACAGCTCGAGAGGAGAGGAGAGCCGGAAACCGGCATTCTGCGGAGGGGACATGTACACTGATCATCAGGGCACTGATGATCAGTGTGCCCTGATGATCAGTGTGGCCCTAGAAGTGCCACCTGTCAGTGTCCATCAGTGCCAGCTGTCAGTGCTGAACTGTGCCACGTGCCAGTGCACATCAGTGGCACATCAATGCCACATATCAGTGCCTACCAGTGCACATCAATGCCACATATCAGTGCGCATCTGAGCTGCCTTTCAGTGTCACCCATCAGTGCCAGTCAGTGCCACCTATCAATGCCAATCAGTGCCACCTATCAGTGCTGCCAATCAGTGCCACCTATCAGTGCCAGTCAGTGCCGCCTATCAGTGCCAATCAGTGCCGCCTATCAGTTCCAGTCAGTGCCGCCTAACAGTGCCACCTAACAGTGCCAGTCAGTGCCACCTATCAGTGCCAGTCAATGCTGCCTATCAGTGCCATATATCAGTGTCCATCAGTGCTACCTGTCAATGCCCATCAGTGCCACCTACCAGTGCCTCCTCATCAGTGCCCATCAGTGCCACCTATCAGTGTCCATCAGTGCAGCCCAGCAGTGCCCATCACTGCAGCCTCATTAGCGCACATCAGTGAAGGAGAAAAATCACTTATTTACAAAATTTTATAACAAAAACTAAGAAAAAATGTTTTTTTTTTCACAATTTTCAGTGGTTTTTTGGTTTGTTTAAGAAAAAATTAAAAACCCAGAGGTGATTAAATACCACCAAAAATAAAGCTCTATCTGTAAAAAAAAAATATAAAAATTTCATATGGGTACAGTGTTGCATGACTGCGCAATTGTCATTCAACGTGTGACAGCGCTGAGAGCTGGAAATTGGCCTGGGCAGGAAGGGGGTATAAGTGCCCTATAGGCTAGCGGTTAAAGACCATCTCTAGACAAACACTACCCCCCCACACACACCACCACCACCACCATATGATCACTGCAATTACAAAAAACCCTAACTGCTGCTCCAGTCCTGATTTTTATTTCTTGTTATTTTTACTGTACATGAAGCAGGTCCTTATTTGGGTGTCTATTTCTCTGCCTGCATGATGTGGGAAGTTCCTATTGAGGGCCAGAGGTCAGCGCAAAAGGGCGTAGGACAGCTGACTTAAGTGAGTATATCTTGCTTCACAAGTTAAGAAAGAATAACATGGGGGGGTGAAAAGTTGCTTATGTCTTGCCCAGAGATGACCTTTAACAGTGGCCATAGCATGTAGGCTTAGCTCAAGACATTTTGTAACTACACCTATTTTAAACCACACCATCTTTATCACATGCAACTTCTTAATATGCCAAGTTTTACTACTAAGTATGCCCAAGGGAGTTTTGTCTGTTTCAGAATGCCCTTGGCTACATGCACCACCTGCAGTAACTTTCAACAGTCCCTGTTCCCTACCAATGTCTTATTGATTTCATTTAGACCTACATTCTGTTATCCCTCTGTGTTCTTGTAACTGTTGCTGCTGAGTGTAATCTGAATTAGAAAACATATTTTGTTTGGTTGCTTTACCTTGTGCCTGACAAGACATTCTGATCACTGCTCATTGCAGACAGGGATCTGACAGCCTCCTAAAATTCAATCTATTCAAGTCCTAACTACCTTGCTCTTGACAGTAGTAAATTCCTTTTTGATATTGAGAATCTCAGCACTCTGCAAGATGCTTTCATAAACAAACACTGTCTTCCTTTTGATGAAAATCTGAAATATATTTATAAATGTAATGCCCAAGCCAGGTTAACTGTGATTTATCCATATACAGGACAGGAAATATCCTGTCCTGTATATGGGTCTTGTGGTCTAATAGCTTCAGATTCAATCATACAAATAAGGATAGGTATCATTGGCTCAATAAATTCATGTGTATTTATATGCACACATCAATAAAAACCTGGTATCTCGCAAAGACTGGCAAAATCTTAGAGTATCTCAAAAATAGTCAAAAAAAATAATAATTGAAAAATAAATTGATTTACACTCTTTAAAATATCTGGTTCATAGTCACCTCAGTTTGAAAGTAATTAAAAGCAAACAGACATATCTCCAAAGTACCCCATGGTAGAAGGGAAAATCTTCGAACATGAAACTCACTGGGGGAGATTTACTAAAGCTGGTTCACTCAGAATCTGGTGCAGCTGTGCATGGTAGTCAATCAGCTTCTAACCTCAGCTTGTTCACTTAAGCTTTAGCAATAAAACAGGTAATCTGATTGGTTTCCATGTAGAAGTGTATACGATTCTGAGTGAACCAGCTTTAGTAAATAAACCCCACTATGTCTTTAAAATCAAGGTGTCTCCAGGTGATGTACAATGGTAAGTACTCTCCAAATTTCTTTGTGTCCATCACAGAGTGTTTTCTTTGTTTCAAATAATTAGCATAAATGAGTAATTTACCCTTATACACAGTGCCCATTATGGCATATCTTATATGCAGTCAATGTCTCTTAGGGTACATGCAAGAACGGAATATAATTCCCCTTATAATAACACTTAGTGACTGATGAGTAATAACCAGAGAGCAAGTATTCAGTAGCTATAAATATGCAAATATTCACAATATGGTATGAAAATATCCAAAATAAAAAAGTATTACTTCTTCACAGGAACATGCAAATACATACACTTTGCACAATTTTGATGTTTCTACAACACAAGAGCCTCCATCTGGCAAACAAGCATCAACAATTCTGGATTCTACTGGATGGTAAGTACAAGCTAACCAATCCTCTTTGAATTCTTTTTCTTTCACAACTTCAACCCTTTCCAATGCTATGAAACACAAACATTCTTTAATGTCAACAATGGCAGATACACAATCACGTGGTGTAAAAAAAACCCTGAACCACAAATTTTAAATTTGAAGGCAATTCCAAAAATGTAAAAAAAAAAAAGATTTTTTTTTTTGGTATTCAAGAAAAATTAGATGATAATTAAATTGTCAACTTGCCTTATAGAAAACTATCATCAGATGAAATATAGGTCACACCAAAAGCCTGACATTTTGTCCTTCAAATAATACAGACAATTTGAAACAATGAAAGATTTTAACCTGTTTGCTAGGGAAGAAAAGTCTAAGTTATCTTCTCATGAAAAAAGAAGCACCACTGGGGGGGGTTATGATTGAAGACTGAAGAAAACTCACCAGAAAAGAGCATAGAACCCTTAAAATGCTTAAAAGAGAAGTATGGCCAAAGCCAGCTGTTGGTTGACATCACAGAGCTGCTCCAGTCTCTGGATACATCCTTACAATAGTGTCAAGATCCACCAAGATACCTGACCTGCAGCTCGTTCAGCCTCTCAGCACTTCACTGAGAGCCTGAGCCAGTCACTTCTGTTCCCTCCATAGCTGGGTGTTGGAGGCGCAGAGAAGAGAGCAGTGACTCTCTGCTCAGTGAAGCCTGAGAACTGAACAATCCGTGGTCATGTGATTGCTCAGTTTTAATGCTTAGAGCTGGCAGGGGATAGCTGCAACTTGGACCATTGCTGTAGCCATATAGGTGAGCATGTATGTTTGTTTTTTATTCCCTGCACTTCTCCTTTAAGGTTCTATGAAAAGAAGACCCTATTGTTAAAAAATAAATAGAGGAAGAGACTCATAGGAGAAATTCCACTCTGCAGACATTCCATTTGGACTTCAATCATCAATTTTTCCACCATTTGCTTTAAATAGCAACATTGACACCTTTGTCAGCCTGGTCTCCAATGATATTTATCACCTATTTATGGGCAAATATAAGAAATCTCTTTAATTGAATTAAAAACTCTTAGAGTTCTCTCCAGGTTTGACTCCTTTAGAATCAAGCTGGCTAACAATGCTGGAAGCATGGACAAATTTAAGTATGAGCAAATCTGGGGAAAAAATAATAATGAACAAATAATGGTATGTTAGGATACAACAACAAACCAGAACAACATTTCAAAAAGAACCTTTTGAATTAATTTACTTTGCAGTGGAAAGGTAGATTATAGAAAAAAATACAGCTCCCTTCTTAACTTTCAATACTCCAACATATGTTCTATGATTTGCTTAAAGTACATAAATCTCTTACTAACCTACACAGGAGATCAATTATTTTGGGTTGTGGATTTCGTACTGAGCAGATTAGCCAGTATGATGATTTTATTCCTCAAACAGCATGTGGTGTCATTACCTTCCTATGTTTCAGACACTCCCTATTTACTCCAAATTCTAAAAGATCTGAGAGTTCCTCTAAGAACACTTTTAGTGTATTTGGATTTTGATACATTATACAGTGTGTTAGTATTCTGCATAAACTGGATATTCAATGTGTCAAATCTTAGTCGAACTGAACATTTTACAGGACAATCATATGCATTTTATTGTGGCTTTTTTACATTTTTGCTTAAACAGTATTTTTGCTATTTTTCTAACTCCTGGTGCAGGGAACTGCAACCATGCTCAACCATACTCAAACCTGTATCTCTAGGGACGGGAACGAGGCATGTTGAGTTACACTGGATTGTCTATGTCCCTGTGCCACATTAATCATGGCCTTCCTTTGACTTTGATATAAGAACGAATTATTGTCTATTATATGATACATAGTTTGTCTTTGACACAGGAAAATGCTCTGTGATGGACACTAAGAAAAGATTAATTATCGTTATTCTTTGCCTTGAGGCACATTGATTTAAAAAAGACACAGTGACTTTCTGTGTGGGAACATAAAAATCTCTTGCTTTCTATCAGAAGGAAGGAAGCTGGGCTGTATAAGGTTAATTGTTCTTAAACTGAGGTGGCCTTTACGGATGAGCCAAAATTACCGGGGTTTGGTTCAAAGAACATCCAGTAAACTTGTCAGTCATCAATCAGAACCCCATTGATATTAATGGGAGTCAAACCTTGAAAATCAGTTCTGGCTATTTTCAAGACTAATAGGCAAGGGATTTAACAAACAAAGGACATTGGTTGCTGGACACTGCTCTGTGTGACCTGTACCGATGCAAATAAAAAGATAAAATTTTCAAGCAGCTTTAAGGGCAATATTGAAAATACACAATTCCATCAAATAACATGCTCAAGGGGTACCTTAAAGCTTGTTTTACAGAACATTACAATTCTCTGGCATGGCATCAGTGACATCATATTTTGGTATCACCAAGAGCATGGCAACATTTTTCCTGAGCCATTGCAGAGTGTCTTGATTGTTTGGGAGGAACTGCTAGTTCTGAGCATTATTCACAAAAAGAAGTCATTAATCAGGTAAGAGGTGGAAGTGACTGATCTGTCACTGTTCAAATTTTCAGAATGCAGAGTGACACAACCAGCTCCAGTGATATACATCATCCTGGATCCTTTCCGGCCTCAGCAATGTTACCATGTTGGCTGTAAATGAGATATAATACCCTTGCCCATTTTTACTTCACCACTACCTCTGACCATGTGGTCCTTGCCAGGATGGTGGCTTGGAAACTGTCACTGTAATATGGCAGACTCCACCAGCTGGAATAGGAGCTGTAAATCCAGCAATTTTGCTAAGCTGGCTGAGATTAAGAGGCAGGCCATGAGGCAGGTGTGTGCTTTCTCTTATGTTTCAGCAGCTGGGGCATAGACAACAGCTTTCTCAATGATAAACCTGGACATGATAGGGTACAGTTTTCGGAATCAGAGAGAGTTGCAGCCTTTGCTTACCCCTATTGTCCCATGGTCATGTTGACCCTTTTCCTTGTTGGAAGTGCTTTAAGGTAAGAGTCTAATCCCACTTCAAAAGACTGCCGTCCCTTTCACTTGAGGCTGTAGATAGTAAAACTTGTGTAGTGGGGGGAGAGGTGGAAACGAAGAAGCAGGAAGGAGGAGAAGTGTGACCCTTTAATGCTGATTACTAGAATTCATGTGCTGCTCCCACCACTTTGATGAGCAGTCATGTATTGCTTCATGCATGTGGTACCCAAAGAAGCAATGAAATTACCATGCTTGAGATACTGCTGGAAAAGACTGAAAATGACTACAGTACTGTCTGCAGCACGGCTGTGGAAAAAAATCCACACAGCTGAGCTACAGAGAGTAGACCATGTGGTAATAGTGACCTACAGCTGTGACATCCAGTAGACATGGACGGTTGCTCACTCTACTCTCCTGCAAGCTGACTCTGGATGACATCTTACCTCACTGATGTAGGCCTCTACCTCACTTTTCTCCTCTACTGTCTCTGGCACCCAGGTACAGTAATAGACCTCATCATTATCCCTCTTCCTCAATACTGGAGACAGCTTAGCAGTAATCTGCAGCTGCAGGAACATCAGTGCCAATTGGTCCTCCCTGTCTGTTGTCCCCTCCCTCTCTACTCCTGTTGCTCTCCTCCTCAACCTCCTGCACTCTGAAAATTTGAGGGATGGACTACTAGGGCTATGGAAAGGCGCAGGTGCCAGGAAGCTGGAACTGCAAACATGAACTTGGTGTAGGCACTGGTGTCAGGGAAGCAGAAGTACAGCAATGGAAGCACCCCAATTTTAGCCAAACCAGTAGAGAGCAGAGTTGGGTTACAAGCTGAATTCAGTGACAGTTGAGCAAGAAGGCACCAAATAACAAACAGGATCAAGGTCATAGATGAGCTGAGGTTGACAACGTGCAAGCAATGAGGTACGTAATTGATTAGGCAACATCTTAGTCAAGTGTCCAGTCCAAAGGTTAAAAACACAGTTAGGCAGCAGACATAAACAGGCACCGATAATCTAGTGGCATGTCAAATGAAAGCCGAGTCAATAACAGACTCAAACAGATTCAGGATCCAGGATAACAGAGATACAAACTGAAAGACCATCCATCGATGATCCCATGCAGGGCCCAAGTTTAAATAGGCCACTAGGTGCCAGAATCTGTGGCGGATGTGCTTGTGCATCCATGTGCATGCTGCTGTACACACGTTCATATTCACCTATATGGGCGTGAGCCTTACAGCTAGCACAATCTTTCTGATGACTGACGTGATGTTCCTGACAGCAAGTGACTGATGCTATGCTCAAATAATTCAGCTGACTCATTCATGCCAAGATTAGAAAAAAGCGCCTCTGAGTGCAGTAGTAATGGACATTTATTAACGCACTGATAAAAAGCCACTCACATGGTAAACATGGTAAAAGAGCTTGCCTGGAGAACAAAGTCTCAGGAATGGTGTCTTTGTCCCCACTGAGAAGGCTGTGCCGGGTGCTGAAGGAGGCTGGAGATGGTGGAGCAGGCCAGCATGTGTGTCTTCGTAGGAAGAACAGTGGAGTGCACCGTGGAGTGCAATGTCGGCGTTGGTGTGATGAGGTAGATGGGACCAGCATGCAATGCGATGCACACTCCGAAACGCGTCGCACTGCATGCTGGTCAAGACGGGACAATGTTGCACTCCACTGTGTGCTCCACCATTCTTCCTATGGAGACACACATGCTTGCCAGCTCCACCATCTTCATTCTCCTTCAGCACCCAGCGCGGCCTTCCCTGCGGGGATACAGATACCATTCCTGAGACTTTGTTCACCAGACAAGCTCTTTTACCATGTTTACCATGTGAGTAGCTTTTTATCTGTATGTTAATAAATGTCCATTACTACAGCAGTTAGAGGCACTTTTTTCTAATCTTGTCATTATCCAGAGCCTGCTACAGCTTCAAGAGCTTGCCCTAGTGCTAAGTGGACTTATATACACTGAACTTTATTTTTTCATGACACCCAGGATTTGTTATTATTTTTGCGTCTATTTGTTGTTGTGTTTGATTGCTTCATGCCAGTTTGTGGATCAACAGCAGGATTAGCTGTGGATGAGGAACAGGACACTTTATAAGCTGTAAATGAATTACCTACTCTGCTCCTGGGGGAAAAGGAGGAGGATGAAAAAGGTTTGGTTACCCGCTTAACCACTTTCCCTATAGGCTGTATAGCACACCCACTGCCAGGAAAGAAAAGCACAGTTCTCTGCCAATTGATGCTACACCCCAACCACCACTTTGTCCTGTGGATACAAAATCTGCTCATCTCCTAATAGCTGCAAGGGAAAAACCTCTGTGTCTCCATTTAGGCCTTCCATACACAGTAGTAATTGGTAATTTCCTAGCTTTATTAACAGCTAGAATGGATGAGAGATTTGGTGCTTTGCTGCACTTGACACTATGGTGCTTTTGTGAACTACACTGCACCACAGTAGTATATGGAGCTGTATTATGAACAAGGGCCAGCTTTGGCAGTGTCACTGACAACGTCAGGCTGCTACTGGTGCTGGCCCTGCAAACAAATAAAACTATTAAAGACTCTAACAAAATTAACGAAAAATAACATAAACCTCACAGAAAAAAAATACAGAATAACTAAAAAAAACCCCACCAACCCTAACTCTGTCACTTCTCCTCCTTTTAGTCCAGATTCACACTAATATCTCTCTTCCAGAGATGCTCAGGCATCGAAGATTATGGCTAGCATAAAACAAGAAAGCAGAACCATAGTGCTCTCTATTTTATACTTTATTAGAGTACCAAAAGATTATAAAAACGTACAGAATTTAAAAACATCAAAGCTCTTAATGTGTGCAATGATCACAGCTCACCACATGGACTTCCAAAATGGTGGGGCAATGTCACAAGCTCGGCTCCTCCCTCCTGGGATGAGGTCATTGATGATGAAAAACATAGGTGGAGTTATGGTTTGTGACGCCATCACACAATAGGATGCAGCGGCCATCTTGTTGGTTGGAAACAACATATGGGTATTTTTGATAAGCCCATTTTGTCTTTTCTTATGTGAGTGCATTACTGAATAAATGTTGGTACTCGGTTTTACTACACTATGAGATGGCTCTTTTCTCTCTTTTGATTGATATCTTCTAGGAGTAATTCTATCCATCTGACTGGATCAATCCCTAAACTAAAGAGAGTGCTGTATGTAGAATAAGCTGGTGGAGAGTCCATTTCTGAAGCTCTTATCATTTTCTATGGGGTTATACTGTGCTGGTTGACTGTTCCTTTCTGGGTGGTCAAACTGTAATCGCAAGAAGCAGTGTGATCAGTTCGAGGGTGAAAGGCTTTCCTCCCTTTTGTATTACACCTTGAGCACCATCAACTACTGATCCTTTTATAAAGACTCTTTTGGTGGACTTTTAGCACTCTTCCAGCTCATTCACACTAATTGTCTGTCTGGAGGGATTTTTATCTCACTTGAATGTTTTTTGCACAACAGAAGAAAAAATGTTTTGTAAGTTAGTTTGTTATTGTTAGCACTGCACTGTTTTTTATATCTTTATGTTTTATATTGTTCCCTGCAATATTGTGCTAGCTGCTTTTCATGAGATTTGTGGAATTTTTGAGCCCAAGAGCGATTATTATTTGTGTTTTTACTAATTTTGTATATACCCTAAGCTTTTGTCTCTTTTTTCCAGATACGTTAGAGTAAATCGCAATAGAATTTTGTGTGAAATTTTTTTTAGTTATAAGTATTAGATCATTTTTAAGGGGACAAGGTTGTACACCCACCCCAACCCCATTTTTGCAGCAACAAAAGCCTTACAGAAAATCTAGATCATTCTCAAGTAGAATTCATTGAATATAAAATTAATGGCTGACCTTGTAATTGTACAGATAATAGGGTCAATTAATTTTAGACAGAACTACATACATGACATGCAGCAATGTCTATGTATTGTAAAGGTTAGCTGCAAGTTAGGACTGGATAAAACAAATTATTAATGATTCAGCATGATTCTTCTGCATGTGTATGTATCCCTGCTTATTTTAATGGTGTATAGTTTTTAAAAAATAATGAAAACACAGTGCTATTTTCTTTTTAAAAGCTGGATTTTATGGTCTGGAATCAGTGTTTTAATGATTTAGTGTATCTAAATCAAAGATCATAACTCCAATATAAAGCAGCTTATCATTCCTTGAGTGTGGTGGCCTAATTAGGTTTCTTTTTTTCCCCCTTATTTTCCCCTGGTGATCCTGCCAGTAACACACTTCCTGTCTAAAAGTGACAATGCTCACTTACTGTACTTTATCCACAGAGGGACAGCATTTATCCCTAGGGAAGGAAGTATATTAGGACTGCAGAACTTATCTACCTCTTCACAGTCCAAACCGAGGGTGGGGGACTTGTACTGTAGTCCTAACACACTTCCCACTAACATTGTTTGAGATAGAGCTGCAGAGGACATGGGAAAGCACAGGATTTGCAGAATACACAAGTAGAAACACTGGTTGGACAAGGCAAGTTAAAGGATAAGTTAAAATTTTTGACAAAAATAATAAATGCACATTTTTTTCAGGTAAAAAAATGTGCATTTATTATTTTTGTCTGCAGGACCCTGGAAAGCATTGCACCAGCAATCAGTAGATCGTTGATGTCATGCAGGTCTCCTGCAGACCTGTCAGAATATATGCTTGCCGTACAGGATGTACAGTCAAGCAGATATACTGACAGGAAGATAAGTTCACCTTTGGAACATGTCACATGTTTCACTCGTTTTTAGGGTGCAACATGTAACATGTTCCCATAGCTGCAGTTGCAGCCACTCCCCCTCCCTCTGACATATAATACGGGGAGAAGTCTTCCCGTACTATCTATCAGATTTGAAAACAGTGGGGCCACAGTGAACTGCGGAGCACAGCGGTAGTTCATTGAAAACTACAAGCCAACAGCTGCCAAAGCCGTCAGGACTTGTAGGCACTCATTCGCAGAACTCTGTGAATGAGTGACATGGCTGTGTGAATGGAGCCTCGTCTGACCCCACTGTTTTCAAATCTGATAGATAGTACGGGAAGACTTCTCCCCGTACTATATGTCAGAGGGAGGGGGAGTGGCTGCAACTGCAGCTATGGGAACATGTTACATGTTGCACCCTAAAAACGAGTGAAACATGTGACATGTTCCAAAGGTGAACTTATCTTTTACGCACTGTTGCAAGCTGTTGCTATAGTTCAAAATTCAATGATGTACAAGATACAATAATTGTAACATGATGAGGCTGAACTTATTTCGTGCTTTTTTTGAAGATGTTCATTAACATCAACTATAAAAAGAAATGCTTGTCATTAATTACTAAGGTTAGACCACTGTCTACTTGACTGTTTTTCTGTTTCAAAAATGAAAAACCATACGTTTGTCCCACACGCATATGTAAACAGTCACACCATACATGTGAGATATTGTCGTGAATCTTAGAGTGGGATCAATCATTCTAGCCCCAGACTTCCTGTGCAATTCTAAACTGGTAACCTGTAAGGGCTTTTTAATGCGTCGCCTTTGGAGGTTTTTAGGTTAAAGTTTAGTGCAGTTCCACAATTTTAAAGCATGTTTGGTATCTACTTACTCAATGTAACAATCGTTTATATTTTAACAACAAAATGGGTATCATACTGTGTTGGTGTGCAATAAAATTCATTAAAGTGTAATTTTTGCTAAAAATTTGCGTTTGAAAAGCTGCTGCACAAATACCATGTGACATGAAAAATTGTAACACCCATCATTTTATTCTCTAGGACATATGCTTTAAAGATACATAATGTTTGGGGCTTCAAAGTAATTTCCTAGCTAAAAACATACTCATTTTTAAATGTATGTGAGAAGACATACGTATGATTTTTCATTTTGAAACAGGATTGACCTAGTATGAAAGCAAATAAAAAACAGCTGTTGTCTACATTGTTTTATATGCTATTATCAATGTTTAAAATCTACAAATTTACCAAGCCATTCCTTTATTTTCCAAATTGGCTCATTATTTGTTAATATGTTCTTAATGCCCCCTGTTGCAGAAGAAGTGCTATTGTTTCTTGTGTATAACTCTCTGTATAGCTTACTGACTCTTGCAGAAAACTGTACTGTATTTGTAGAGACAGGTACACCATCATATTAAAAGGAGAAACCTTTGTTAATGATCTCACCAGCCGTCACTTATTAAAGTAATATGTGCTAAACATCTGGGGTTTTGTGACTGCCATAAATACACGTTTTGCTTTGGATTCCTTTGTCAGATTATTGAATCGATTTTGAAGTTGCCATCTGAGTTCCAAGTATGAAGGGTAATTTTGTTGCTTGTTATTCCAATTACGCTAAGAAAGGTTAGCCTGCTAGCTCCTAGTTAGCTAATCTTCTCTTAAGGAGTCTGTTTTCCCACAAGAGTTACACAACTGTTGGCCAGGAGTCACTTGTGTGTGCATATTGAAAGTTGCTTGAATATTGTGTAAAAACATTTCTGTATAGACCCATTTGTAGGGTTAAATGAAGTATTGCCATAGTAAAAAATCAGAAAATTTCCTGTATAATTTAGCTTGGTCCCTCCCCCTCCCACTTACATTACTAAATTTACCTTGGTTATTACTTGGTTAGATTGAACTGACTTCTGTGTTACACCAATCACTTTATATTAATACACATTTCCATCACCAATCACTTTCTTAATACACGGTTCCATCGCTCAGTTACATGTTTACATTTGACTTCAGGATAAGAATTTGATTTGTATTAGCAGGTTTGTATATTCAGGGAAATTTAGAGATGCCATATTTGTATTTTCAGATCTATATTCTGCCAACAGCCTATGAGCACATATCTATGGCTTTTCCCTATTGGCTAATTTACTTTGATAGACTGCCATTAGACATTTTACAGAAAAAAAGTATTTTTTTATTATTTCTCAGGTTACTTATAATTATTTCAACTCTCTATTTTTTTGTCTGGAAATGCATCCCAGGTATGGGTATCAATTGTTAATTATGCATCATTTGTTTGATCACTTAGATCCATAATTAATTAAGTCATATGTATTAATTTGTGTGTGAATTTACACGATTCACTGTTTTTATTTTTCCATTAAGATCAGCTACTTCCATCAAAGTTTTAAAACACTTTGTGAGCTATCTAGTAGAAACCATTTGGTTTGCCTTCAGTATTGCATCATAGGAGGAAGTATTTGTCAGGACTAGAGATGAGCGAATCGAACCAGGCGAAGTGGAATTCGTTTCGAATTTCAGGAAAAATTTGATTCGCGTCGAATCCGAATATTTGCATAATTCGGGTGCGCGAATTGGATTTTTCCCGATCAGCCGGCAAAAGTGTCCCTGCAGAGAGCTCCGCTATTTCTGACAGTTCTCTGACAGTTCCTTCACATGTACAGCGGTTGAAACATTGTATCTATTTGTTTCCATTTAGGATACAGATGTTTTTATTCGGAAATAAATAGATACAATGTTTCAACCGCTGTCAACCGCTGGAACTGTCAGAGAACTGTCAGAAATAGCGGAGCTCTCTGCAGATACACTTTTTGCTGTACTGGAATACTTCTTCTTTTCATTCTTCTCATTCTTCTTTTCATTCTTCTTTTCATTCTTCTTTTCATTCTTCTTCTCATTCTTCTTTTCATTCTTCTTCTTCTTTTCATTCTTCTTTTCATTCTTCTCATTCTTCTTTTCTTCTTCATGAAAAGAAGAATGAGAAGAAGAATGAAAAGAAGAATGAGAAGAATGAAAAGAAGAATGAAAAGAAGAAGAAGAATGAAAAGAAGAATGAGAAGAAGAATGAGAAGAATGAAAAGAAGAATGAGAAGAATGAAAAGAAGAATGAAAAGAAGAAGAAGAAGAATGAAAAGAAGAAGAAGAATGAAAAGAAGAATGAAAAGAAGAAGAAGAAGAATCTTTTCATTCTTCTCATTCTTCTTTTCATTCTTCTTTTCATTCTTCTTCTTCTTCTTTTCATTCTTCTTCTTCTTTTCATTCTTCTTTTCATTCTTCTTCTTTTCATTCTTCTTCTTTTCATTCTTCTTTTCATTCTTCTTCTTCTTCTTTTCATTCTTCTCATTCTTCTTTTTATTCTTCTTCTTCTTCTTTTCATTCTTCTTCTTCTTTTCATTCTTCTTTTCATTCTTCTTCTTCTTCTTTTCATTCTTCTTCTTCTTTTCATTCTTCTCATTCTTCTTTTCATTCTTCTTTTCATTCTTCTTTTCATTCTTCTTCTCATTCTTCTTTTCATTCTTCTTTTCATTCTTCTCATTCTTCTTGTCATTCTTCTTTTCTTCTTCATGAAAAGAAGAATGAGAAGAAGAATGAAAAGAAGAATGAAAAGAAGAATGAAAAGAAGAAGAAGAAGAATGAGAAGAAGAATGAAAAGAAGAATGAAAAGAAGAATGAAAAGAAGAAGAAGAATGAAAAGAAGAATGAGAAGAAGAATGAGAAGAATGAAAAGAAGAATGAAAAGAAGAAGAAGAAGAATGAAAAGAAGAAGAAGAATGAATGAAAAGAAGAATGAAAAGAAGAAGAATGAAAAGAAGAATGAGAAGAAGAATGAAAAGAAGAATGAAAAGAAGAATGAGAAGAATGAAAAGAAGAATGAAAAGAAGAAGAAGAATGAAAAGAAGAATGAGAAGAAGAATGAAAAGAAGAATGAGAAGAAGAATGAGAAGAATGAAAAGAAGAATGAGAAGAATGAAAAGAAGAATGAAAAGAATAATGAAAAGAAGAAGAAGAAGAATGAAAAGAAGAAGAAGAATGAAAAGAAGAATGAAAAGAAGAAGAAGAAGAATCTTTTCATTCTTCTCATTCTTCTTTTCATTCTTCTTCTTCTTCTTTTCATTCTTCTTTTCATCCTACTTCTTCTTCTTCTTCTTCATCCTCATCCTCTTCTTCTTCTTCTGAGGATGAGGATGAAGAAGAAGAAGAAGAAGTAGGATGAAAATAAGAAGAATTCCAAGCCGGCAAAAAGTGTATCTGCAGAGCTCCTCTATTCTGCAGATACACTTAGAGGAGCTCTGCAGATACACTTTTTGCCGGTTTGGAATTCTTCTTATTTTCATCCTACTTCTTCTTCTTCTTCTTCATCCTCATCCTCATCCTCGGAAGAAGAAGAAGAGGATGAGGATGAAGAAGAAGAAGAAGAAGTAGGATGAAAATAAGAAGAATTCCAAGCCGGCAAAAAGTGTATCTGCAGAGCTCCTCTAAGTGTATCTGCAGAATAGAGGAGCTCTGCAGATACACTTTTTGCCGGCTTGGAATTCTTCTTATTTTCATCCTACTTCTTCTTCTTCTTCTTCATCCTCATCCTCATCCTCTTCTTCTTCTTCTGAGGATGAGGATGAGGATGAAGAAGAAGAAGAAGAAGAAGAAGTAGGATGAAAATAAGAAGAATTCCAAGCCGGCAAAAAGTGTATCTGCAGAGCTCCTCTATTCTGCAGATACACTTAGAGGAGCTCTGCAGATACACTTTTTGCCAGTTTGGAATTCTTCTTATTTTCATCCTACTTCTTCTTCTTCTTCTTCTTCTTCTTCATCCTCATCCTCTTCTTCTTCTTCTGAGGATGAGGATGAGGATGAAGAAGAAGAAGAAGAAGAAGTAGGATGAAAATAAGAAGAATTCCAAGCCGGCAAAAAGTGTATCTGCAGAGCTCCTCTAAGTGTATCTGCAGAATAGAGGAGCTCTGCAGATACACTTTTTGCCGGCTTGGAATTCTTCTTATTTTCATCCTACTTCTTCTTCTTCTTCCTCTTCATCCTCATCCTCTTCTTCTTCTTCTGAGGATGAGGATGAGGATGAAGAAGAAGAAGAAGAAGAAGTAGGATGAAAATAAGAAGAATTCCAAACTGGCAAAAAGTGTATCTGCAGAGCTCCGCTAAGTGTATCTGCAGAGCTCCGCTAAGTGTATCTGCAGAGCTCCGCTAAGTGTATCTGCAGAGCTCCGCTAAGAAATAGCGGAGCTCTGCAGATACACTTTTTGCCGGCTTGGAATTCTCCTTCTTCTCATCCTTCTTCTTCTTCTCATCCTTCTCCTTCTTCTCATCCTTCTTCTTCTTCTCATCCTTCTTCTTCTTCTCATCCTTCTCCTTCTTCTCATCCTTCTTCTTCTTCTTCTTCTTCTCATCCTTCTCCTTCTTCTCATCCTTCTTCTTCTCATCCTTCTTCTTCTTCTCATCCTTCTCCTTCTTCTCATCCTTCTTCTTCTTCTCATCCTTCTTCTCATCCTTCTCCTTCTTCTCATCCTTCTTCTTCTTCTCATCCTTCTTCTTCTTCTCATCCTTCTTCTCATCCTTCTTCTCATCCTTCTCCTTCTTCTCATCCTTCTTCTCATCCTTCTCCTTCTTCTCATCCTTCTCCTTCTCCTTCTTCTCATCCTTCTCCTTCTCCTTCTTCTCATCCTTCTCCTTCTCCTTCTTCTCATCCTTCTCCTTCTCCTTCTCCTTCTTCTCATCCTTCTCCTTCTTCTCATCCTTCTCCTTCTTCTCATCCTTCTCCTTCTCCTTCTCCTTCTTCTCATCCTTCTCCTTCTTCTCATCCTTCTCCTTCTTCTCATCCTTCTCCTTCTCCTTCTTCTCATCCTTCTCCTTCTCCTTCTTCTCATCCTTCTCCTTCTCCTTCCTCATCTCCAAGGGCAATTAAATTAAAGGTACAGTGTTCTGCACTAATTTAAAGGCTCTCTGAAGCCTAGAAACCCTTTTTATAAGTTAAATTCGTAGCGAATAAATTCGCATCGAATCGAATTTCTTCCTCAAATTCGGCGAATCAGCCGAATCGAATTTTTGAATAATTCGCTCATCTCTAGTCAGGACCATTAGAGAAAAAGAAACTTCTTCTAACGATGTCATTGGTGAATGCTTCATCTGTGTAGAATAATAGAAGTAAGATATTGCTTCCCTCATTTCTCAGCAAAAGAGGACATTTGAGAGTGTAATATTATTGTAATGAATAAACAGTGAAACATTATAAAAGTGGTAACACATTGTTACAGCAGCAATTAAACATAGAGGGCCACAGAGCAATTCACAATAATTTTCAGAATGCACATTAATTCTTAAAGAAGAATTAAAAAGAATTAAAAAAAAAGTGCTGCTGCATTCTTCTAACAAAACCTATGGTAATTGCTGCTTTAAAAATGTTAACTTAATTATATTTCTAAGATTGAATTACCTTGCTTGATCAAAAAGCTGATCCTGTCTTTATGATTTTGGCTAGTTTTACAGTCTGTGGTAAGGTGAGCACACATGGGTCAGTTTTTTTCAATCAGCTGAGCTGATCAAAAAAACTGAACGGATTCCTGCTTCCACACAAGCAAGGTAGATAGTGGAATCCTCCTTGTTGTTTTATTGTATGCTGGCAGCAGGAACTCCCCTACTGTCAAAATACAGTGATCATTCGCGAGAAGTCGATTATTAGATCATCTGCTCATGAACAGAAACAGCCATAGATGGTTTGAAATTCGTCTGGTCCCTGCTGAACTGGTCGAATTTCAATCCATCTATGGCCAGTTTTAGTGCAGAAAGTTTCCCATCTCAACTAATGTCTTTTCGCAGCTCTTAATTGGCTAATGGACAAACACTACCCCACCATTCCTCAGTATGAGGTTAGAATAACCTATGAGCTAAAGTTACAGCCAGATATGCCCTCTCTGACAAAGTACCAACTCCAAAACTACCAGCGCACTTTATCACTGCACTTCAATTAAGGCACAAAAAGGAATCAACAATACACAACAGTGCATTACATCAGGCAGATTGCAGGTTATTTCTTTATCCAGTTTTTTCTTTCCCACATCTCTTTCTACTCTCTCCACACTGGAATTTGCTTTACTATCCATCTCACAATAGTGTCCTCTCTCCTTAAACTCTCTTTCCTTACCCCTCCTCTCCAGCACACAGCCTATACATATCACAGTCTCTCCTGCCATCTCTATTACTGCATTCATCACCTCCTGACAATTTGCAACCCACATGCTGATTTCAGGGCACTGGGGTATGTGACTTAATATAAATCTCATTTTCATCTTACCTCCCTCACCCTCCTGCTTCTCCTAATTTCTCCTCCCCCTGCTTCTCCCCTTCCTATTCCCTAATCCTGGTCCTCCACCATCTAACTTTCACAACCACACCAACACCCTCATACCTCTGGCAGTAGCCAAAATCCACACTCTCCAGTTTCTATTCCCCTTTCTCCAAGAACTAAGCAAGCCTGCTCTTGCACCCTCTGTAATGTCTACTCTGTCTGAAACAAGCTCACTTCTGTCCATGACCTCTTTATCTCCATCTACTTTAACCATTTTGTTGTTACAGAAATCTGGCTTCAAAAATTTAACTGTGCCTCTCCAGCTGCCCTTCCCCATGGTGGCCTGTACTGGACTTACTCATCCGGACCCATTGGACAAAACGGCAGGAGAGTTGGAATCCTTTTATCCCCACAAAGCACATTTTAGGTTCCTCCTTCACTTCTTCTCCATTTCTTTTATCACTGTATTCATTTCCAGTTTCTCTGAGGATTGCTTGGTTACCCTTCTTTCTCTCCTCTGACATACCAACTATCATTCTTGGTGACTTTAACATCATTGTTAATGTTAACAATCCAGCTGAAACTTGACTCTTCAGCTAACCTCTTCTTTTGACCTAACCCAATGGACACACTGGGACGTCAGCGCCCTTGACCTTGTATTTTTTCCTCCACACTGCTTTCAACTTCTCCAACCCTCCTTTTCCTCTCTGTGATCACAACCTTATCAGTTTCATGCTTTGCCTGTCTTCAGCACCGCTTCCCGCCAAACCAACAAACAATTAAACATAGAAACCTTCTCCACTCTCATCATTCTATTCTGCAATAAACCACCTCTACTAAAAAATCTCACACCAAACCTGGCCAAGCTTGGCCACTCCTTTGACACACTCACTCCCCTCGCTGCACACAGATCTAGGCCCTGGTCACTACAACTTTGGCAAGCAGATTACATCCGAAGTCTCTAAAGACATAGCTACACCTTGAGAGACTGTGGCATGAAACCAATTATCTGCAAGATTTTGCCCTATAAAAATCTGTCAACCTAAAATACAATTCCTCCCACTGCACCCCCAAACAAAGCTATCATTCTTAATAACACCCTCTCATCCAGTCCTCATCACCTCATCATTAACTCTCTATGTTGTCCTCCATTGCCTCCACCCACCAATGTATTCACTGCACAGGACTTTGCCAAGTACTATGTACTTATACTCTTAGACCTTCTTGCTGCTTTTGATACAGTTGACCACCTGCTCCTTCTCAAAAAACCTCACTGTTTTGGCTGAGACTCTGCTCTTAGTTGGTTTTCCTCCTACCTATCTCATCACATCTTAGGTGTTACTTCTACCTCTGCTCTTCCTCTTTCTGTAGTGATTCCCCAAGGCTCTGCCTTGGACACCTTCTATTTTCTATCTACAACTCCTCCCTGAGTGAGTTGATTCTATGCCATCTCTATGCTAATGACACCCAAATCTATCACCCTAGTCACCCTGTCAATATCCTCTACAGCTAAGCCTAATCAGGGTGAAAGGTATTAGAGGAGCATGGTCAAGATGCTGAGACTGTAGCTGAAACCTCTGTTAGCCTCTGTTAGGTTGGTCAATCTACAATATGTTGTGGGTGCCCCTTAATTTAGTTTTTTTGATCGTTTCATGGAGACATGCTTCTAAAGTGGCTGACAGCCACTGTGGGAGAAGAACCAACACTGGGTTTAGGATGGCCTCAGGGCCTATGGAGAAGCATTTTACGGAGAAGCATTTGTGTGGAGGGAATACCCAAGTGTAAGCCGCCAGTGAAAGAGACTGTAACATCAGGGCAGGATAGCTGCAAAGGTACATGGCGATGTTAACAAGTGTTCTGTACTAAAGACTATTTATAGGAAGTCACTTAAAGGAGAGGTATGGCCAAAGTTTGATTGGCACTACTTCTTCAATGGATCACAGGAGTGCAGTTTGTTCTGCACTCCTGTGACCTTTTTAAGCTGACAGCAGGCTAAAGCCCTCAGTCAGCTGATGTAATGCAAAAGCTGGCTGCCAGTTGACGTCACTCAGCTGGCCTAGGCTCTGGATCGATCCTGATTTTACATTCAGGATCCACCCAGATGCTTAGACCGACTGAGTAACAGTCACCGACTCTCTAGTCACTGAAGACTGAGAACTGAGCAATCAGTGGTGTATAATAGCTGCGTTCTCAGTCTTAGAAGCAGCAGGGACACAGATGCAACATTGAACCAATGCTGCATTCACCTAGCTGAGTATGAGTTTTTTAAGGACCCCATAATTCTATTCTAAGAAAGTTAGTGTTCTGCACTAGAGGTTTCTGTCAGGATGTTGTGTTAATGACTGCATGAGGACTGGGCTTATTTATTTTATTGTAACAGGCCTGTGGACAGAAATAGGGAGAGGTGGGCCTCAGGCCAGAAGGAGAAGTGTGATTCAATATGTTGGCGTTTCTCCAAACAACAGGTAGGTTACTGTCCCATACAAGAAGAAAGGGGTCCAGGGTCAGAATGGCATGAACCCCCAACCAATGAGAGGGACCCTCTACATACAGAACTGGTGATCTGATGACTGGTGAGGTAATAGTGCAGGAGAGGTGGTGAAAGCATAGATCCATAGCCCTAACTAATCAAACACTGCATAGATACAGCTATCACCTATTATACATGCTGTATACCAGGAGCGCCTTGGCACCTTCATATGTCAGGAACTGTACTGCTAGGTCAGGAGAAATTTAGAACCAAAGGTACATTTTGGGGGGTATTGTCTAGGCAAAATTAACATTTCTAGATATTCCCTAATAATCTACACTTTTGAGTTCATGTACCTAAACACTTTGGTTGAGCAGCATACTAGTAGTACAGTACTGTCTCTTTCCTTTCTTGGAACTTTTGGTAAGAGAACTTTTGGTAAGTAAATCTTCATTACTGTTTTAGGTGAAGAGACAATAAATGTTTTTTGCAGATTAGCAATAGTCAGATCTGGACATTCATATTGTAATTACTAATAATTACAGTCGATTGCACTTAAAACTGTATTTAATTTTACTATATTCCTCAGTAACCACAAAGGATATAAATCCAATTTGTGTGCACCAAATGCTAGTTATTACTTTGTAAAATTAGCAGTGAATAATTACTGTGCTGAACATAGCCTGTGTACAGAGCTGTGGGAGGGACCCAGCAGGCTTTCCCAATACAGGCAGCATTCCAAACACCAGAAGATGGGAATGGATACAAGACCAGTCACCCTGCACAAGAAGAGAGCAGCAGTGACTGGCCTTTATTACAGAATGCTCCTGCACATAGTCAACGTTCACACTGAATTACTACACAGATCTGAAAGAAAGAAATAAAGAATACGAAGAATACCAAGGTTCTCTTGTATTTAGACAATATTTGCTTTTCCCAGAGATCAGCTTTAAAACAAAGTCATAGTAGAAGTGCATACCTATCGATTATGTATACTTCTGATTGCTTTTATGCCAGGGTAGGGTGTGAATATTTTTGAAAATCCTTATCGTAACACAATGGGGTTGATGCACTAAAACTGGAGAGTGCAAAATCTGGTGCAGCTCTTCATAGAAACTGATCAGTTTCCAGTTTTTATTTTTGTCAAACCCCAATTGAACAAGATGAAGTTAGAAACTGATTGGCTACCATGCACAGCTGCACCAGATTTTGCACTCACTAGTTATAGAATATCAACACCTATGTGTAGGGAAAGAGCACATATGTTTCAATAGTAGTTCCCTGCCACAAGAAGACCCTAGAGGACAACTTGGATTAATAGACAGTATGAGTGCTATAATAGCCACTAGAGGTACCCATAGGTGGGATACCAATGATATCCTCTCTATGGATGCGGGGCTCTGGGCAACATCTATAAAGGTAAAGGCTACTCTTCGACGTACACCCTTCCTTTCTTTGCAAGTATGTGCCATCACCTGGGATCAAGGTGTCTGTTAGCATATATATATGGATTTGACAGACTGTTCAATAATGCATTAAAAAATACCTTATGTTTTTGGACTCTTCCTTCTCCTAAGCTCTATTGGGAGCGTTCTGGTAACAGGCTTGTATGATCATCAACTACTGTAAGACACGTTTTTGTAAGGCCATAGGAGGTATGTAGATGCTCAACTGGCGAAAACTGATCAGGGTAGATGTTTCTAAAGGGGTGAGCTTACACAAATTGGCAAGCCAGAAAAGCTTCCAAAGTCCCTAAGTACCCTGAGAATCCCAGGGGCCCAGAGGATCTCAGTGTGTTGATGGGAACCACTTCCATGTCAATGCATGAATAGGTTAAAACTACATGTGGTGACCATGCAGCCCAGCATGTGGCAAACCACCATTACACATATGCACCGTAAGAAATCTCTTTTATGCATATAGTATTGTCACGGCAAATGCTCTCTAAAAACAAGAGAAACTAATACAGCTGTAACTAATGTCACATACCTAATGAATGTCATCAAATATTTTTAGTACCATGGAACAATTAATAACTTACTATCAATTTGAACAGACAGAGTATATGCTATTATCAAAGATAAATCAACTTAGTTTCTATCATGTTTGATGAGATTTGGTAAGCTTTAACACACTTGGAGTCAGATGATTTGGAATAACATTGAATCTCCTACAGCTTTTGCTAGCAAAGTCATAAAACATATTTGAGCAGATTTGAACTAACACTCTTAATCTGGGGAGTATTCATGTTTAACAAATCATAGCGATAATAATCACACTATGCATCTGAATATAAATGCACCTCATAAAATTCATACAACATCACTGGCTTTTCCACATTATGTTAATCGCTAATCTTTAGAGTAAGTCCAATTTCTCATTCACCAACTTTTAAAGTATATATGTCACAAAATTACATGGATTATCGCTAACAAAATGAAATGGCCTACAGAATGTCTCCTGTAGTGAAGAAAGTATACAGTTTTGTTTATTGGAAGAAATAGAGGATTTTACTAACAAACATGGCATTATTTTTGCTAAATTGGAAAGCGGTTACATTTTGAGTCTCCCAGCTATTCCAATATGCTGACTACATTTAGTACAAGATAAAAAAAAAAATTAAAAGAAAAAAAAATTATTTCAAACTATCTCTGGGATATGTATATGCAAGGTTTATCTTTAGCAATAGTGCCATCAAATGGCAAGAACATAATCATAGTTCTCGATATCGGTGAGATGAATGCTCATTTCAGCAACAGAAAAATAACACACACATAAAACGAATATATTATTCATGATGAGTCAAGCTGAAAGACAAGCCAGGTGAAAATAAAATGTTTTATGTGCAGCTGAATATATTGTACTTTGGAAAACTTCAAACATAGGGTCATTAGTATTTTATTTTCACCTTACATGTTTTATTATAAGGTTGTTTAGGTACAGCACGGATGTACAGATTGTTTAAAGAAACTTGAGAAGTTCAAAGATAACCCTACTGTCTCATACAAGTGTAATTTTGATGAATCTTAGGAGCTGTTAATTTCTGTTTTAATAGCGTTAGACAAACGTTTCAACATTTAAAGCTTATTTTACAGTGTCTCTGTCCTTCTGAAGAATGTGGAAAACAGAAAAATGGAATGTAGAATGCAAAAAACAAACGGCCAAGGGTTGATTTACCAAAACATTATAGTTTGCTCTTTGGCAAAATGTGTTCATTTTAAATATGTAATTGTATGCGAAGAAACTAAAAAAAGTGTGAGCTGCCATTGCCTGTAATTGGATAATTAAAATAAATACAGATGAAAAAAATCTAAAAACACGTTTCTTAATACTTAAGTCTCCAAACCTCAGCTGACAGCAATTATGTAAGAGAGAGGAAAGTATCAAGTGGGTAAGACATTTAGTGACAGAAAAAAAAAGAATAATTACAGTACAAAACATAATGCTAAGATGTATTATTATACATATCACGTACATACTTGCCTTTATTTTTATTTTACTCTATTCCTAAAGTGAAACTATGGACTATATATATATTATACCGATACTGTTTTTTTACTGGTGAATACAAGTTCCAAAACTTTCAGTCAGTTACCCGCCGATACCGAGTACCAATACCTTTGCAGTGTGATTTGAACCCATACAAAATGAATGGGCTGAAATCGCACTGCAAATAATTGCATGCGATTTGAACGGGAATGTGGTGCAATTCCTGTCCAAATCACATGCAGTTTCCCAGGCTTGTCATAGTGACTTTGAGCTCACACAGGAGTGGTTCAGGAAACCTCCTTGCATGACAGGTTCCACCAGCAGCTCCGGCTCCCATCAGCGGCTGCGGCTTGGCTTCCTCCTGCCTCTCTCATGGTTTTGTTCCCCCCAGCCTCCAATGGTTCAAGCCATCCACTGAACCCCATTCTCTCCCTCGGGTCCCGCTGTACCAGACTGCCAATCCCCCGCTGTCAGACACCAAAAAGCCAAAAAGCCATGATTTGAAATCCTCAATGCTTTCTCTCCTTTCCTGGCAGTGCTAACAGTATGGGCTAGACAACTTCGGATTGGCCAACATCATCCATCTGTGACTCCTTTGCAGGCATGAGAAACTGACAGATCGCTCCCTTAGTTCAGAGATCTGTGTTGTTTTCCAACGCAAGAGCTCTGGGCTGTGATTGCACACAGCCGATCAGAAGGTCCAGGCCATGAGCCATTGGTTGGGACTTGCTGACAGACTCCCGCTGTATGCAATCACAGCAGGTCCTGGGCAGGGGGTGTGCACGAAACCTGGTACATTGCTTTGCCTACAGCCACCACTCAACCGCAGTACAGAGCAGATGGGCGGTCAGCAAGTGGTTAACACAATAGTGTTTTTTTGCGTTCCCCCCACCTTAGTATAATTTTATTGCCTGTTAATTCTGCCACTTGATCAATTTTTTCCTCTCCCACCGGTGCTGTTTTATATTCGCAACCAGATTCATTTAAACAGTATGTGGGCTGGGACTGCCATCTATCAGTAACAGCTGACATCTATAACTAAGCTCAAGAGCTAAAGCGATTAGCCCTTGAGCTTTGCTACACAGCACAGGAGAACTTGAGACAGAAAATTGAAAACACAATGTTTTGCTATTGTGTTTACATTATGAGTGCCGTGACATCATGAGTGACATCACAGCACTTTCTTTTAGTAGGAAGGCTGAGAAAGAACTGTTGCAGCTCTGTTCAGAATCTTCCTGCAGCTGTTGTTTTTTTCCTTAAAAATAAAATTTTAAAAATACACCTTCACCAGAATAATTACTAGGTGCCAACTATGATGTCAGATGACTTGGATGACATCTTTATTCTCTGTGCAAGCATCAAATCTTCATTAAAATGAATGTAAAGATAATTGAATTTTAGCAATTGTGAAATTGTGGTAAGTTGATGTCATTATCATTTGTGTCCTTGCATAGGTTGCAATATGGTGTCAAAAGGGAAATAAAAGCACTTTTTTTACATTTACTTTTGGCTTTACCATTCTGCTATGTTACATAGAAATCACATTTTTGTGATTTCATTTTAACCAGCAGACTATGATGGCTATTTTTTCAGGTGCCACAATTACATAATAAGAGGAATTTTTTATTTTTTGTTTTTTTAGAGTACATGCAAACATGTTAAGCTGCACATTTTTAGGACTGAAAATTAGTTAAAACCCTCAAACATCATGAATTTTCTAAAAGAAGAGCTGCAGAGAAAACAAAATGCTGGTAGTTACCATTTTTATGTCCCACAATATCAATGCACATGTTTATTAAGGCATACTTCCAGTAAAAATACACAAACGTTATTTTAGGGCACAGAAACACAATACATTACCCTTTGGTTCTGTACATTTTTGGGGGATTTTTTTGGGGGGTATTGTTTTTAGGAGGGTTATTGTCTTTGTGTTTGTTATACTGCACCTTTAAAATTAATAAACAGAAATATCCAAATAAATAAACAGATACCCAACATGTAAAATCTTAAAAGTGGTCGTACTTGTGAAATGGCAAAAAAATTCAGCACCCAAAATTGTGCATGGACTTGGCTTTAAAAGCCTTTACAGGTTATCAGTTTACAGTGGGTGATCATTCTGTACACCCATGCAAAAGGTTATCTTCACCCTTGTGGGATGCACCATTGACCAACAGGCAGACACTGTTCTGACCTGTGCATCAGTCCCCTACAGATGTACACTGTAAGATGTGCTTGAAGATCCATGTAGGTATATGCAGCCACCTGTCTATCAACGATTTGAACAGGCTGCCTGCACAGGGGCTGCATGGAACACATACATTTTAAGTCAAGCCTTAAAATTGCACTCACCTGTGAAGCGGCTTGAAACAATGGTATCCAGAATTGCCCATAGGCAACATTTTAAAAGCCTTTTCAGGTTATCAGTTTAGAGTTAACTGAGAATTACAGCCCTATAATTATTGCTCTGAATCCTATATTTGCACTAAAATGTAACATCGTTTTCATACATAGGCACATACATGCCTCTTTCCTATGCATGTATATTGGGGCAGGGGACTTTTAAAAAGTTTTCTGTTTTTCATATATTATACGTGTTCAAATAAACTTTCAGTCCATTGTCATGTAAACATGATTAGTTGAGAGTGCTCTCTACTCAAATAACATATACGTTTACAGTCCATGTGAAATTTATAAATTTATATATATATATATATATCTTCTTTAAGTGCTCCATGCTGCAAAAATACCAATAGTGACTGGTGCTCGTTAAAGTGCACTTCAATCCGTGTCCCCCCTTTTTGGCCACACTCACCAGATTAGATGCACCCTTTGCTCTCGCAAGTGGGTCAAACAATGGTTCGCCTTGTGGTAGATAATACCATCCTAAAATAAATTATATATTTCAAATGCTTTATTGTGTGTGTTTGTCTGTGTGTGTGTGTATATAATATATATATATATATATATATATATATATATATATATATATATACAGTATGCGTATATGTCTATATATATATATATATATATATATATACATATATATATGCGTGTGTACCAGTAAGGATGCTGAACATTACTGCTAAACTGTGATATCTTACCACCATGTAAAACATTATCACAGAATCTGAATGTCCCATAAGATACAGATCAAGATTTATTATTAAATATAGTACAAAATTGATATTGTCTAAGGTTCAGCAAACCAAAGCAATTTTTCCTATCATAAGTTATTGAATGTTGCACATTTGTTTTTGTCTTTAAAAAAAAAAAAAAGAAGAAAACAGATCATTGGTTTAACAACCTTTTCTAAAATAATCTGCAACAATTGTATTCTGCCAATTTTTAACATTAGTGGCCATGCTAGCAATGGCCTGAATAGAGGAAATCAGTATAAAGTCTAAACTTCATAAACAATTGAAGTTTTTCTTTAGTCATCCAGAGCCATGTTCCACAAAACCTGCCATAGGTGATCAAGTATTCATCATTTGTACAGTTTTTTTCCCTAGTGACTTTCATCATGATTGATAGGAATACTGGTTTACCTAATCTTATGCTGGTTTGAAAAAATAGCAAGCTATTGTGGCATCCCATGATCATTTGCAGTGAATGCTGGACAAACATGAGGCACAAGGGACAAGTCACAATCAATAATCAGATTCAAATTCTTCAATAATCTGAATACAAACCAATGAGGAGGAAGTTTTCGTAAATGATTGCAGCAGTTTTCAAACTACTTATAATACTTCACGCATTTATGACATTTATTAATAAATCTTTCATAATGAAACAGAAATGACAAAACAGCGTTGACCAAAAATAACATTCGTTCAATGATCTGTACCCTAATGATGTGTTTCTGCAGATCACAAGCACTTTTCAAATTGCCTCAAAGAGTATAATTTTGTTCACAACAATAATTATAATTTCAATAGGTTTTCCACCCCTATAATTGTTTACTGCTAATTTATATCCCAGATATACAGTACCTTACCTTTACTTTCTGGCAGTTGATATTGCTAGAACAAGTCTCTGGAAGCTTTGGAAGGATACACAATGGGGCCTGCAAAATATAAAATAAGCACAGTGTTAAATAAATGTTAGGTTTGGGATAAACATGTTTACAATTCTAGTGGTAATGCCAGATGGGGATGATCTTGCAAGCTAATAAAAAAAAAAATTAATAGTTTTTTTTACTGTTCTATGGACCTAAATTTCAGCATAGGAAAATCTATATCACACAGAAAGACAAAATTCCACTAATCTATATCTAATACTGAAATGCAAACAAACAAATCTTGTCACATAACATCAATGTTTTAAATGTTTGTATGTTTTATAACAATAGAAGGTAGTAATGTATATAATTTTAGGTATTTTGTATGCATCTTGTATACGTCAATGCATCACAAACTAATATGTAGAAGACCCTAGAGTCTGTACAGTTGGCAGATCAGTAATAAGAATAGGACAGAGGAAGCAGAGTATAGCCATACAAAGGGTCAGCCTCAACCACAACACTACCTGTAATACGTCTAGTGGAATGGCGCACTTAAATCTCCAGATGCCAAACCTAGCAAAACAATCTAAGATTAAAATAATTCCCAAAACAGATCTTGCTTCATATATGAGCATAGTATATCCTATTATCCTACATACTTGTGTTGAACACCTGACAAACACAAACAGCTGTGTGAATAATAGATTCAGCTCATAGAACCGAATTGATTGATGAACACCTTGACCTCTCATTTTAAAAATGCAGTATATCTACTGGTTAAGATTTACAATGTATGTAAATCTGTAGACAACAGCCAACCTCAAGTTCAGCTGTAAAAATAAGCCTTGGATTTTCACTTACCTTGTATAAATTATAATTAAGATCATTGATTCCCTGTTTATTTAGAAAAGCAAGTTACATTTTAGTTCTGATTTAATCGCACTTCATCTGGTAAAAATAAATATATGACACAAGAAAATTGGAATTGCATATAAGTCATTAGAATAAATGGCATATTTAGTAGAAAATATACATACATGTATTAGATAAAAATAAATATATATTTACATTTATAGAAAGTATTAGGGCTGAGATGGAGCTTCTACATATAATATTAAAACAATGTTTATGTATTTGTATTATAAATTTGAAATAGGCTTGCTGAGCTCATTATGTTGGCTAGTAGGGGTATGTCAGTAAAGATGGAAAAGTCACTTATATAATCACAATCTTCTTTTCATGCCAAACTATGCGCCCAACTTTCTCCCAGATCAGTGCTCTTGTGTAACAAATTGGAAACACATATTGCCAATTGTATTACCTTCCCATCACAGAAGTAGTAAATACAATGAAATATTGTTACTCAATGGCATTGGCAGAGTAGTTGCAGTTGTCATTTTACACAGAAGTGGTTGCATTTTGACAGCCACTCCTGTTATGTAATACATAGCAATTTCCGGCTGTCAACATATCCAGTAATATAAACTATGCTGAAAAATTTCAGAGTTTTTCCTGTATGTCCATGTCCTCAAGTAGTTAATAGGAAAGTAGGGATACATTAAAAATACAGTAATCTGCAGCATCAGATCTCACTTTTTATCACATTATATCTAGTGGAACAAGGAAACATGATATTCTGATTGTTTGCTATGGGTTGCTTCACTTTCCACTTTGTTTACATGGTTTTTATCTAATCTGGCCAAAAGGTTCGAGTCCTTGCCATTTTCTCAAAGAAAATTGCAGTTTTTGCTTTAGTGGGATTGGGATTCAAAACCAACAGTAAGCATGAAGGTGTCTGTGTATAAAAAAAAAAATGTGCCGTGCGGTTATCTTAAGCATTCACACAGGCACAACAAATGATTGCGGTTTTATTTGTAATATGACTATTTTCTTTGATCATCAGCTCTATCTAATGGCCATAATGTGTTATTTCTCCGAAATATCTAAACAAAACGAAAAAACATATTACATTATGCCAACTAGATGGAGCTTACAATCATAGAATCATGTTACAAACAATATGGCAATCATTCATTTTGCCTGTGTGAATGCTATAAATATCTGAAACAGTTGTTATCACCACCTTGTTAAAGATGAAACAAAATCTGTAATATTTTATAAGCACTTTTTTTATTCTTTCTTTTTTTCAATGAATTCAAACAACTATCAGATACTGTTAAGCCTACTGAGTTGATTTAGAAAAGGAAAATGGGTTGTTCCATTTGCAAAGGAATTTTCGCTTAGCTTCACCTCATTCTCTTGAGAAGTGAACAGCCTATTTGCATTAAGCAGGCCATACATGGATTGAAATTCACCAGATTTGTCAGAAATGCAGAATACAATATCACAGCTAGGAGGCCCTCCCCCCATAAATGTGTGGATAGGGGGAATCAAGTCAATTTTTTCTTTCAAATCACTGATTGAACAAAAGAAAACTGAATCATCTATGAGCTGTAAATCAAGTCATATAAATGCAATAGAAGAATATTTAGTCCAAAGAGAGACTATTGTCGGTATTTATTTTTTTTGTTTTGTTTTGTGGTGAGTTGCAATAGTACTGATAGATCCATGCAGCTAAGGCGTTTGTTCCTAATATAAATGTTTGTGGAAGGGGTACAGGAAGAAGTGGTCACTTTTGCATCAGAAACAATTGAGTACTGTCCGTGATACTTTTTTTATTTGCACTAACATACAATTTTAAGGACAAGCTTTTGAGGAGTGTCCCCTTCTTCAAGGTCCAACTCCTTGGACCTTGAAGAAGGGGACACTCCCCGAAAGCTTGTCCTCAAAATTGTATGTTAGTGCAAATAAAAAAAGTATCACGGACAGTACTCAATTGTTTCTGTCGCAAGTGCACTAATACGGCTACAATCACTTCAAGTCACTTTTGCATCAAACCACATTTTTTACAGGTCTGTTCATTAAGGCTTCATATCACCAATTATAGCTTTAATGTTTTTCCTAATACTGGTAGTTATCAAAACGTTGCAACACAAATTAGACAGAGATAAGTTGCTTTTCATTTGACAGTGTATTTAAACTCTAATGATAAACTTATCTTGCTTCTTTTGGTCTGTTAAATTTACCATTGAAAGTGTTGATCCTGCCAGAAATCGTTTGAACTAATGATATCCTGTGCTCTCTGCCTCTGCTGATTATTATTAGTTAGCATTTTTCTTAGCTATCTCTGTGGACTACAAACCCCCGTATGGAGAAGAAGAGAGGGATAGGTGTTCTGTAATCCTGTTGTAGGGGGGCAACACTGCTCCTCTACAGATACAGTGTGTTCCTTGCAGGATCAGCAGGTTAAAAAAGAGAGAAAAGCCTGGAAAAAAATAGAAAACAATTCAGCCACTACACCTATGGACTGCAAAGTTGCAATATAATAAAATATAATATAATATATACACATTAGATGTTTAGTACCTAATTTTGTGTTGTTTCTTCTTGATCTTTTTACAATCTCTGTTGTGCATCACAAACACCCTGCAAGTTAGCATTCTGAATTTAAGAAAATAATTAAAGAAAAATTGCATTTTAACTTACAAAGTAAAGAAATATTAAAGCCCCAGCTTTAATACTTGCATAAGAATTTTAATATAATATTTGATAAATCTGAGAAGCAGGAATCATGTGGAGGGCACAAATTGTGTGAGCAATAATAGCAGTGAGATAATTGCTGTATTTGATTCCTTCAATTATAGATTATGAGACTGAGCTGATCTGCTGTCTCTTAGGAAGTCATTATGTGTTCTCTAGCAGAGCCATGCAGCTCATTCTAACAAAGATCATCAGCATCTTCTCAGCTTAACTTGGCTGACTTAGAAAAGGTAGATAGTGACAATGACGTTACTGGATCAGCTTCATTAAGTTAACTAGCAATAAGACTCGGAATGTAAATGGAATAGAAATACCCTTCTGTATCAGATTGAAAATGTCTAATGATGAGCAAAGTAGAAGCATGCCTGTTATGTGCAGAACAAACTTTTCACACCAAATTATGCTATAAAATAGTCCAAGTGATGATCTCTTATAGAATGAGACTGCTGGAAACCTGTTAATGTAATGGTCAATTCATTATAACATTATATTAATAGTGAAAATGCCAAGCAAGCTTCAAGAAATGCTTATACTCACAAATAAGTTCATGCTGTATTTAAGTTAAGACTAAAAAAGCAAAAAAAATTACTTAATTTTGTATGGTGCTATAACATCAGTAATGATGCCACTTTGTATACACAGTCGTTGTCAGGGATGTGGGAGTGACCAGAGATGTGTGTACTGACACAGGGAAACGCAGGCTCCAGATAAGGTATAAACAAGACAATTTATTAAGACTAACAATACAAACATAAACACAGTGCACCAAACCTCAAGCTAACTCAAATACATACAACAAGGTGAAACAAACCCAAACCTAAACTGGTATAGATACACAGGTACATACACATATAGAGCACAACGTAGTCAGGCAGGCCAGGTCGATAACTATCGGGCAGGTAGGTACAGGAGGAGCAGACGGAGAGAATGGTCAGGGTCACAAGCCAGGGATCAAACAGGAAAAGTCAGCAGAGGTCAGGATCAGGCAGGGTCGGCAACAAGTCAGGCAGAAACAGGAACAGGAATGCAGGTTACAAGGTACAGGGGCCCATGGAAAAACACACACCAAGGCACCGACTGCAGGTCTGGCCATCCCTTAAATACACCACCTGCAATCAGCCCCAGGTGATGGCTAATTGCCAAAGTGAACCTCTGGTTGTCGAGAGCACCCGCTGGCCAGCCCTGGTACTGCAGCCCACAAGGCATCGTGAGTCCTACCACTATTGGCAAGTCCATTCCTGACAGTCGTATTGTGTCATTAATTACCCTGTATGTGCAGACCAAACTTTTTGTTTTAGTTTTGGACAGAATACAAAAGGGTTAGGATTCCCAGTGGGTTTTGTTGCTATCTCCATTAGACACATATCCTCTCATTACCTGTTACATAGTTACATAGTTAACCACTTGCCTACCAGGCACTTATACCCCCTTCCTTACCAGGCCAATTTTCAGCTTTCAGCGCTGCCGCACTTTGATTGACAATTACGCGGTCATGCAACATTGTACCCATATGAAATTTTGATCATTTTTTTCTCACAAATAGAGCTTTCTTTTGGTGGTATTTAATCGCCACTGGGCGCTTTACTTTTTGCGCTATAAATAAAAAAATTGCAAAAAATTTGAAAAAAAAAAAAAGTTTATTTGTTTCTTTTATAAAATTTTTCAAACAGGTATTTTTTCTCCTTCACTGATGTGCGTTGATGAGGCAGCACTGATGGGCACTGATAGGCGGCACTGATGGGCACTGATAGGCAGCACTAAAGGGCACTGATAGGCAGTACTAATGAGGTGGCACGGATAGGCGGCACTGATAGACAGCACTATTTATGGGTCACGGATAGGCGGCACTAATATGCAGCACTGATAGGCGGCACTGATAGGTGACACTGATGATGGGTACTGATAGACGGCACTGACTGGCATCACTGCTGGGCACTGACTGGCGGCACTGACTGGCACAACCCCTGGGCACTGACTGGTGGCACTGACTGGCAGCACTGCTGGGCTGCACTGGTGGGTGGCACTGGTGGGCAGCACTGGTGGGTGGGCACAGGTGGGTGGCACTGGTGGGCACAGGTGGGTGGGCACAGGTGGGTGGCACTGCTGGGCACATGTAGGTGGCACTTCTGGGCACAGGTAGGTGGCACTGCAGAGTAGCACAGGTGGGTGCACTGCTGGGCACAGGTGGGTGCACTGCTGGGCACAGGTGGGTGCACTGATGGGCACGGGTGGGCGGAGCTAGTGGGCGCACTGCTGGGCGGAACTTGCGGGTGGCACTGCTGGGCACCGATCATCAGGGCACTGATCATCAGTGCCCTGATGATCGGTGCCGATCCCCGCTCTGACAACTGCCGGTTCTCGGCAGTACTTTCCTCACGATCTGACAGCGTGAGGAAAGTGCAGCCGAGAACCGGCACTTGCATTTCCCTCTGATCAGCGTGTCATTGGACACCGCTGATCACGTGGTAAAAGGCCGCTGTGATTGGCCTTTTACCACATCACGTGATCAGCTGTGTCCGTAGGACACAGCGATCACGGAGATCGCGGGGTGCACGCCCCCTGGGGCGCGCAGGAGAGCGCGTTCTGGGAGGACGTCATATGACGTCCACTCAGAACTGGCCGGCCGCAGTGAAGCTGTCATTCGGCTATCTGCGGTCGGCAGCTGGTTAATCAAGCTAAAAAAAAGGCAATAATCCATTTAGTTCAACCGATAAAACACACACAAAAAAAATCATAAATAGAAAACCTTCATATATACTATCCTATACCCACAGTTGATCCAGAGGAAGCCAAAAATCCCATTAAAGCACTCCAGTGGGGGAAAAAGGTTCCTTCCTAATCTCCCAGAAGGCGATGGAAAACTTCCTGTAACAACTACCTTGTCGTTATTAGCTCTAAATATTAATATCCAGTTATGTATTGTGCATTTAGGAATGCATCCAGCTCTTTTTTTAAACAATCTACACAGCTAACTAGTACCAGTTCTTGAGGAAGTCTATTCCACATTTTCACAGCTCTTACTGTGAGGAAGCCTTTCCATATGTGCAGGGTAAATCTCTTTTCCTCCAATGAAAAGAGTGCCTGCTTGTCCTCTGTAATGACCTGAAAGTGGATAGCTCAACACCAAGTTCACTATATTGACCACTTATGTATTTATACATGTTGACCATATCCCCCACTTAATCTCCTCAAGAGAATATACATTTGGTTCCTGTAATCTTTCCTCATACCTGAGCTTCTCCATGCCTCTGTCAGTTTGGTTGCTTTTCATTTCCTCAGTTCACCAATATCCTTTTTGTGAAATGGTGCCCAAAATTGAACAGCATAGTACAGATAAGGTTGTACTAATGATTTGTTCAGGGGCAAAATTATGTCTCTCTTTTTGGAGTCTATACCTCTTTTAGAAACTGCAGCTTGCCATTAAATAGTCCACTGAGATCAGCTTGTAAGATGGAAACATCCTTTAAGGACATAATTCCATTGCATAGCTCAGTGTCATCTGCAAACACTGAAATGGTACTTTTAATCACAAACCCTTTATCATTTATAAATATTTTAGAGAGTAAGGATCCCAACACTGAACCTTGGGGTACACCACTAATAACCTTAGATCATTCAGAGTATGAATCATTAATCACTACTCTCTGAGTACAGTCTTTTAGCCAGTTTTCTATTTATGCACAAAATGAATTTTCTAAGCCTGAAGACTTTGATTTATACACTAGCCACGTGTGGGAAACTAAATCAAATGCTTTGGCCAAATCCAAATATACTACAACCTACACCACCACTTTGTCTACGTTTTTGCTTTCTTTCTTATAAAAAAGAAATCAGATTTGTATAACAACGCCAATCTTTCATGAATCCATGCTGACTATTGCTTAAAATATTATTTTCTAGCAAAAGCTCTTCTATATGGTCCTTTATTAAATTCTAAAGTATCTTCCCAACTATAGAAGTTAAACTAATCAGTCTGTAGTTGTTTGGTAAAGACTTTTTAAATAGAGGCAACACACTGGCCTTACACCAACCCAGTGGTACTATACCAGTCATTAAAGAGTCTCTAAAAATTTGAAACAATGGCTTAGATATAACAGAGCTCAGCACTTTGAGGACCCTTGGGTGTAAGCCAACTGGTCCAGGTGCTTTATTGTTCCTTATTTTGTCTAAATGTTTCAGAACCTTGTCAATTTTGAGCCATTGTGGATCATTATGTCAATACCATCCACATTAAGGAGCTTCCCCATTTTCCTTTGTATACACAGAGCTGAGGAACATATTTAACAAATTTGCCTTCTCTATGTCCCCAGTAACAAACTCAAAATTATCTTGTAAAGGGCCTATATATCAGATCTGACCTTTTTTACTGTTAATATACAGTATTTGAAGAGTTTTTTTTGGGGGGGGGGGTCCTACTCTCTTTTTCAATTTTTGGGGCCGTAATGGCCTTTTTACATTCTCTTTTATAGTCCTTATAACTTTTAAATGATGATAGTGTTTCTTCATTTTTGTTTTTAAATGCTTTTTTCTTATTATTTATAGTTATTTTAACTTTGGATAGGTTTTATTTTTTGCCTTTTAAACTTAATGGCCATCAGATTATATTTTGCAGTGTGTTTGCATACAGTAGATTGCAAACATTCCATTTTTGTTCTGTGTTCTTTAATGGCAACATTCCCTCCTAGTCTAAATCTTGGAGAGCAGCCTTGGAAAATTTAATTTCTTAAAGTTAAGTGTTTTTAATATTCTAGTATGCATTTATTGTTACAACTTACATCTAATGAAATCATTTTATGGTCATTGCTACTCAAATATTCCCTTATATGAACATTAGGAATAGGCTCTGCATGGTTTGAGATTAACAGGTCCAGCAGAGCATCATTTCTAGTTGGGGAATCTATGAACTGTAACATAAAATTGTCTTGTAACAGGTTTAGAAATGTACGCTCTTTTACTGTTCCAGCAGTGCCATTACTTCAGTCAGTTTCAGGGTAGTAGGGCTGTTATTGTGTTGGTGACAATCTCCAATAGCAACACAGATAGAAACAAAAATGTTTTTCTTTTAAGTAGAGTAGGGGAAGGCTAGAACCCATGACAGCTTTTTATTGTTAGATCACTGAGGTGTTTTAATATGTTTTAATAACTATTACAGTTCAATCTTGAATCCATAAGTTATTATTTCCTTTTAGCAGGGGCGGACTGACCATTTGGAAACTCGGGCACTGCCCGAGGGCCCGGGGTCAGTAGGGGGCCCCATGAGATGCCCCTGGTACCTTTTTCATAGGCTTTTTTGAGTTTGGGCAAGGACACAGGGGCCCCATGATCCCCTATTGCCTGGGGGCCCCAAGAGTTGTCAGTCCACCCCTGCCTTTTAGCCAACTCTCCAGGGAGTAATGGTTATCTCTTGAGCTGACATCCCTTGCTTGGTAGTTTCCGTTTTCCACACCAGCCTTTTAATTGTTATCTCTGTCACTGTTAAAGATTTGCAATCTTTTCTTGTCTGATAAAACCACTGTCACTAGGACAAAATGTGAGGATGTATCTCTTTAACAGAGCCTCAGATAGCAGTTAAAATTTGACAGGGGTTCTATACCTTCTCCACTCTTTCCAAAATAAATAAAGTTAAACTTCCACTTTTTTATAAGGCATTCAAATGTATACTGATCTGGGGAAATAAAATCGGCTAAAAGTTTTAAGTAGTGAGAGGGATTGCAGGCTCCTCTGAAAAAGAGAACTGTCTGCATTCATGACCACCGAAAACCTTTTTCCTATTCCACTAGCAACCAAGAACTCTTATTCTGGTCTTGCAATTAAACTGCAAAGTCACATAAGCAATCACAGAGATATGAATGAATCTTTGGAGAATAAGACACTGAAAACAGCTCGTTCTATGAATTTTGATACATGATCCTACTGAAAATGTAATAACCAGAGGAAATCTTCTAGTGCTATCACCACCAGTAATGAATCCGGTATTGCTACATAATTCATTCACTTATTTGTCTCATTTTTTAAAGTGTTTGGCAGGTTTATGGCACCTTAAGGCAACTGTGCCACCCTTTAAATTGGTTCTGATATTTAACAGTGTTTTTAGGAGTGAGGTTTGTACTGTGAAATTACTTTAGAAAACGACTTGTATAAAAGAAATCCAGAGAACGGGATGCTGTCTCTCTGCATTCATTAATATGCCAGCATGTCAACAAACTGCTGTGTTGTCAGCAGCATCCAAATAAACCTTAATCAGAACACACTGGGGTATATTTGCTATGGTTTAATACCCAAATCACTGACTAGTTTTACATAGCATACACTGAACCCACGATGACACTTAGAGGCACTAACAGAAGGAATGTTTTGTAGGCATGTCTTAAAATTAAAATCTCATGTATAATGTACAAAGTACATTTTGTACTGTTAATATCACATTGTTACTATAATATTTTCTCAAAATATTTAAATACATTACATTTTTCATTACAGAGGTTTTATTAATAACTAAATAGAATAAATAAATGAAACTTAAAGTTATACATAACATATATATAGAAAAGAAGAGTAACAAATGCAATCAACATGGTATAACATTAGTATTCAAAGAGCTATAAAATGAAAGAAGTTATCAAATAATAGAAGCAGAAGGTTCTAAAACTACTATCAAACTAAAAAATAAAAAGAAACACATACCTACTTGAATTGTGGGCTGCATGATATAATGTTAAGCGAAAAGGAGAGGAACATATTTTACAAAGTTTCATTTTTAAGCTTACAAATATATGCAGTACATGGGTTAAATAAGGCAAAATACATATTATGGAAAGATGGCTTTTCTGATCCAACAACGGTGAGCTAATGCTGATTAAATCTATATTAAAAATACACCAACATTGCTTTTAGTGTGTGCAAACAAAATACAATCTCCAAAATTTTCAATAAATGTAAAAGATAAGAGTGTGTCTAGCTAATAAATACAAAATACATATAGGCTTAAAAAAATGTACACTGACAAAACAACAAAAGTAATAACTGAAGTACTAATTGTTTATCAATTAAAATAAAATAAATTGAAGGCAATAAAATTATTCATATATCTTTATATTTGCAACATGTGAGGACTCATGATGTCGGTAAAGATACTCGAGTTTACGTACATTTTGCATCCTAACGTGCATGTATGTATATGTTGTGTCTGATTTCCTAAATACATTTTTTAATTTTCTTTTCTCAATTTAATACATACTTGCACATCAGATGCAAACTCAGATGCAAATTCAGATCAGACAGTGTCCCCAGGGGTGCATTCATTGCAGAATGGTCTTAAGAAGGCCATAGACAGGTTGTTTATCGGCCGAATTGTCGGCCAATAAATGAAAAATCGGTCGTTGCCGCCATGGATGCTGCCACCAATGTTCACGAAAGAATGGGACAAGAAACCAGTTTGACAGAGACAGGGGAGCACACCATACAATGTGACAGCAATACAAATACATTATGTTTTTATTTGGATACAAATGGATACATTTGTTGCAACCGCAAGACTTTTTCATATAAAATATAATAGTGGACTGGACTTCCAGTTCGTAGGAAGGATTCAGGTGTCTCCCATTTCTACGATCGGTTCACTTTAGCAGAATAAAATTTCCTCTTCTAGATGTGACAGTCTGCAATATCAGAGAGATTGGGGTAAACTAATTAGCCTGACAACGCTCTAAAACTAGGTCTTAGAATAAAGAACGGAGCCACCGTTCAGTGACACCTGTACATTCCATAGCGCAGTACAGAGCAGTCACAGGGCAGGCAAAGGCCAGGACTGGGAATGGTGCACTGAATTACCTGCTTGTGAGGCAGCAACTTCTTCCTCTTCTTCTTCTTCTTCATCTTCGGACATCCGCAGGACATCTGCTAAAACAACTGTTTTTTTTCTACTTCTATAAAACCTATCTTTGCTTGGAAAATAGAAAATTTTAAAGAACCTTTTTAGAACCTCATTACCTTTTCTATGAATACAATTTAATTTTGGACTTTCAGAAAAAAAAAAATATATATATATATATATACATGTGTGTGTGTGCATTTACAGTAAAAAGAATGCTGGCAACCTTGCAGATCACAGCTCAAGCGCAGATTTTTTATCGGTAAAACGATCGACCAATTTGCCCATCATTGCCGGCAAAATTGGCCAATCGTCCAAATCGGCTGCGAATTTTCCAACATGACCGATAAAAAAACTGTGCAAAAAACCAGAAAACGACCGACCAATTAACCCACTAACAGTGCGAAGATCGGCCAATTTTTTTTTTGAGAAATCGGATGATTTTTGACCCGTCTTTGGCCGGCATTAGTCAGCATCCTAACTACATCAGATACGTTTCTGAGCACACCCTCCTCTACCTGAAGCCCAGAATCTCTGCTGCTGCAATCAGGAGTTGAATAGTAGCAGGTTTAGCAAAGTTGGTATTTGAAGTGGATATCTTTAACTCTCCATTATAAAAGCAGCACTGGATGTTCAATTCCAAAAGAGGAAAAAGAGGTTAAAGACAAGACATTAGAGTGGAATAACTTGCATTGGTCTCTGCAGAGGGGATTGGCAAACTGGAGTTCACCAGTCTCTTCCCAACCTCCTGAAACCAGTTGCAGATATGCCAGGCTTCCAAAAAAGGAGGTGAGTCCAGAGTTGGAGAGAGTAGGGGTCAAATGTAATTTTAGAACTTTTGCTGTTATCTGAAATGAATTATTTTGCTGGAAATGGGTTAAACCATGTTGGAAATTGTATTAAAATTAAAGTGTAAGTGTAGGCATGTATAAAAAGATCCCAATTTAATCCAGCATTTTAGTCAAAATTAAATCTATTTGAAAGGATAAGTTCACCTTTTGTAACATGTTACTGTTGCAGCAACCCCCACACCCCCCCTCCCCCCCATTTTTTTACTGGCTCTGCCTACCCGGCAACTCATTAATTCACAGAATTCTGTGAATGGGAGCACTACAAGTATTGACAGCCTTCTCACTGAACTACCAGGGTGCTGATGAGCTCTCTAGGTAGTTCATTGATGCTTCCTGTCATTGTGTATCTGCCTGCTTATACCAGGTAAAAGCAAACAGCTTACACAAACAGTCTGCAGGAGCCCTGCATTGCACCCATGATCTGCTGATCCCAAGTGCACTGCTTTGCAGGCTGCTAGTAAAAAAATAATAAATGCACATTTTTTTTATCTTCAAAAAGATGTGCATTTATTTATTTATTTATTTAATTTTTACAAAGGTTAACTTATCCTTTAAAATATTATCTCAATCTGCATTTGCAATCCCCTGCAGATCAACGTTTAATTCTGAAGTGTGTCAGTCGTGATTTACTGCATTGCACAATGCTATGAATCTAACAAATGGAGCCTGCAAAACATGGATAGCATTAATCGGTGATCTGCTGCTTTTTCGTTATCCAATCACAGTTTTGTCTAAGCTGTGCTGCATTCACTGTAGTGGAGCAAAGTAATTGGTCAAGATTTGGCATTTTACCAAATTTGATTTGCCATGAAATTATCAAATGTCAAACTGAAATGTCAACATTGCCTCAAATTCTGATAAGCAGACTGCCAGGCAACATTTGCTTTTTTAAAAATATAAATCTTTGTAAACAAAACCAACCCTAACACGAACCCTCAAACAAACCCAACCATTAATCCTAGCACTAATCTAACCCTTTATTTATAAACAAAGTCATGTGATTGCCTTTATAAGGGCTGATATTGGGATCACATGGATTTGTTAAAACAAAACAATATTTGCCAGACTGAGAAACACAAGCAAGAAAGCAGAGATTTTTCCCATGTGGATCATTCAGATTTTCTTGTTAATGTTTACAGAAAATAAGAGCTATATCATGACTGGCGATTATTGACAACAAAACCAGTTGCCATCTTTTCCACCTGTAACATTAGACCAGTACAGAGACAAGAGTGAAACTGGTGGCATATTCTCAGCAGCTCTCTGCAGAATTATTTAGTCTTTGTACAGGTGATCAGAAGCGTTCAGTGGTCAAAGCCATAAAATGATGATTGGCTGTCTGGCACTGTTAAAGAAAATGAACATTTTAATAAACCAAAAGCTTGTGACTGCACAATTTGTTAAAAACCTTTTATAAAATAAATACACTGCATTTGTTGTGTATGGTTTTTGTGGTCCCAAAGGTGTTATGCAATTGATTTATAAAGTAAAGATAATTTATGTTCTCATTAACACTCCAATGACTCCCAAAAGACTAGCAAAGCCTTAGTTATATTGCTTTCTGGAAAGGGCCTAAACTTTAATAAAATTGTACTAATCATTAATAGAAGTAGATGTTTTATACTCTTTCATTCTGTACTTAATACTAAGATAAATGCATTACAATCTTTTTTATTAGTTTTTTTGAACTATGATATTTTTCCTAGCACTTTGCCAATCGAAAACCTAGCAGGCAGAATATAAAAGCAGAAAATAGTAGAGAATTTAACAGATTTTGTTACCGTCTTCGATGAAATGCAGCATTTAAGGTAATAGTTTATATAAATGCATTAGGCCAGTCATACAGTATTCAGGTTATGTCAGCAAAGTACCTGGTTTAAAGTGGTTCTAAAGCTAAAATGTTTTTTTACCTTAATGCATTCTTTGCATTAAGGTAGGAAATGATTTTTCACTTGCTGTACCACCACCCCCCACCCCTTCCTAACACTTATGTGAGTCCTTAATCAATTCAGCACTGTGCTCGGCTGCATCTCCTGTCTCTCCTCTCCTTGCTTTCACAGGCTTCACTGAAAGCAGCTGGAGCCATTGGCTCCTGCTGCTGTTAGTCAAATCCTGTGAGGAGATAATTGGGGGAAGAACCAAGCCATGCTGTGTGTGTCTATGGGTGCATACGGGCTGACTCAGGAGTGCACCCAGATGTGTGCCACTATAGCATACAGCTTACTATAGGGACACACACAGAGGAGAAGGAGAAGAGAGTGCCAGAGGGGACCCCAGAAGAAGAGGAATGGGGCTTCTCTGTGCAATACCATTTCACAAAACAGGTAGGTATAGCATGTTTATTATGAAAAAAATAGCCTTGAAGCATCATTAGCAATTATCAAGTAGTGTATTGGTTAAAGCACAGGTTTAATATGTTCATATTTTGTCTATTCTGGTTCCCCACATTAACATGATAAATGGCATTTTATATAAAACCTTACCATTTTTTTACATACCTTATGTGACTTTTTGAAAGGCGAGGTGATTGATGGACGCTATGGGGTTTATTTACTACAGCAGGTGAGTGCAAAATCAGGCACACTTCTGTACAGAAACCAATCAGCTTCTAACCTCACCAGCGGCGGACTGACCATTTGGATACGAGGGCCCGGGGTCAGTAGGGGGCCCCATGAGATGCCCCTGGTACATTTTTCATAGGCTTTTTTGAGTTTGGGCAAGGGCACAGGGGCCCCATCATCCCCTATTGCCCGGGGGCCCCATGAGTTGTCAGTCCGCCCCTGAACCTCACCTTGGCAATAACACCTGGAAGCTGATTGGTTTCTATGCAGAATCCTGATTTTGCACTCTCCATCTTTAGAAAATAAACCGATATGTGTCACCTATCATATCTAGGAGACTAAGGTGGAATCCAGTCCGGGTTTTCCAGGCCACTTTGGCAGGGTTGGTTTCAGACCAGATTTTGCAGTCCACTGATGACCATCAGCAGGTGGTATAAATAAAGCAGGACTGGAGCAAGAGGGGGCTCTTGGCCTGGGACTCAGGAAGCCATACTCGAAGGAGCTGTGGATGAGAAAGTTTGCGTTATACAAGAAAGGAAAAGGTTTGCACACCGTTTTGGTTTTGTTGGTGACAGGGAGAAGCCCTTCACCTGTGAGATAGGAATCACTTCTGTTTAGTTAGTTCCTGGATGGCGAGGATTTATTTTCTGTTTTGTTTATTATGCATGCAACCATTTATTAAAACTGGCTACAAGTCAGATTTTGAAGAAAGATCTGCTGTCTGGACTACCTTTTTCCCAGGGGAGGTGATCCCCACCTGAGCTAACCCCAACACGTATTATAGACCCAGTGACCTTATCCATGCAATGCAGGCATGACATCACTGATGGGGGGGACAGCAAAGTGTTGTACATAGCTTCCTGAAAACATCACATTACTCTGTCTTAGTACTCTTCTCAAGGGCCTTCAGCCCTGATCAGGGGCGGACTGACCTCCAAGGTGGAAAGAACTGTACTGCAATAAATTAAAAAGGTGAGCCAGGATCAGTATATCTGTAAAAGGCTAGATAATACTGAACATCCTTCATCCAAGAAATAATGCAGGCTGTATTTGATGTGCTGCAAATGCATATTCACACTGTGAGAGGGTCACAGCGTGCAGTGAAATCAGAGTAAACAACTTAAGTTAAAGGGAAGAGCAAGTACAACTGCGCAAGACTGAAGGTAATGCTTGAGTTCAGCTTTAACCACTTGCCCTCCAGAGGATTTACCCCCCTTTCTGACCAGGCCATTTTTTGCAATATGGTGCTGCGTTACTTTAACAATTGCTAAGTCATGCAACGCTGTACATAAATGAATATGTCCTTTTTTCCCACAAATAGAGCTTTCTTTCGGTGGTATTTGACCATGTGATTTTTATATTTTGCATTATGAACAAAAAAAGACAATTTTGAAAAAAATATATATTTTTTACTTTTTGCTATAAAGCATATCCAATAAAAAAATTTTAAAATCTAATTTCATCATAAATGTAGGCCAAAAAGTATGCTGTTGCATGGCTTTACTAAAAAACAAAAATCCCAATATGTGTAAATTAATTGGTTTACGTGAAATTTATAGCATCTACAAATGGCGGTATATATGCTGGAATTTTTATTTTAATTTTTTTATACTAGTAATGGCGGCAATCACCGACTTAGAGTGGGACTGCGGGACTGCTGTGGGAATTCTGACACTGGGTGGGAACTGATTAACTGCCACTGACATCCCCAGTGACATTAATACAGTCATCAGTGCTAATAAAAAGCACTGGGCAGGAATGGGTTAACTTGTGGGCGATCAAAGGGTTAACTGTGTGCTGTGTGCTTTTTTACTATGGAGACATGCTGCTTTGTATTTCTCTGCTGTGCAGAGAAATACAAAGTAGCATGTCCTTCCTGGCAGGAGAGACACCTGTGTTTACACATAGGTCTCTCCCCTGTAAGCTTTACACAGTGATCACCGGGTGCCATTGGGGAATCTCCGGCCAGGACCCAGTGATTGACAATGGTGGTGCGGGTAGGGAAATGCAAATCACATATATATACGTGATTTTGCACAGCCCTGCCATCTTCTATGATAGGGCGGCAGGCAAGAGGTTAACATACATGTGTTGGCTGCAAACAAACTTCAAATATGTGTAAAACCTCTATAATAAGATAACAAAATATTGCAGGAACAGAATCAGCTGAGATGGGTCTGAACAGCCCTGGCAATCACTGTAAAAGTGGTCAGGTGATTGCTGTCTGTCACAACTGATAAAAGATATAGGTGACAAAATAGTCTGATTTATTTGCAAGTATGTAGGTTAAAGTGAAGTAAAAGGCTGATGTTTTATTATTAAAAATTGCTCTGTCAAAGGATACTGCACAGAGCCAATCCCTTATCTCGCTTTTGGTGGTCCCCCACCAGAGCTGTCCACTTATTCCACTGCCGAGTGCCACCTGAGCCAGGCTGTGTGCATTCATAGACACACACAGTGCTGACAAGCCACACCCCTGCTCCCTGCTATACCACCCCAAAATTGAGGCTCCTTTCTTTCACTTTCCTACTTTTTTCTTACTAATACTTTACTGGAAAGCTAGAACTGACATTGATAACATGTTTTTTTTTTACATAAACACCTGAGCAACATGCATGACCTCAGCAGAGTGGTCTTTCGTGATGCACAGCCTCCTGAATCATAGTGTGGTATGACCTAGCAGCTATCACCATCCACAGAAGTTATACAGGCCATGTAAGAGAGTCTATATTGTTTGAAAATTCCTTCTACTACAATTTGCATTGCCCTATGGCAAAATATTGTGCTGCCAGACTCTAGACATGTATGTGTTATCTTCTAAATATTTGCTACACTGTCTCTGTTCCATTTTTAAAATACTTTTTTTTAATTATATTTCCTGTTAATCCTGAAGGTGAAGGTGCTTGTTCATGAAATCTCTGTTATGGAGCTCTGACACTGTCAAATGGCTGTTACCCTCCATTGTCACCTGTCACGTGTGCTTTTTTCAGAGACTAGACATAGCTGTGTCAATTCTCATTGTACAGGTTTATATCTATAGCCTAATTAAATCCACTATATGTATCATTATAACAGATACTATTAAATGAATATATTAGATTTAGTGATTAATGCTATATCCATAATAGGTATGTATAAATTTGCACAAACATGGGCAAAAGTTTCACTCAGACAAACCACATGTTCTACAACTATGAAAAGTACCCCATAAATTACTGGCAGTAAAATGAATGTACAACACACCAGGAGAAATGGAAAAAGGAGAGAAACAAACTAAATATTATTAGCCTAAGCACATAGACTGTTTGGATTTAATAAGCAGCTAGACAAATATCAGCATACATCCAGAAGGCATAGCACAGTGCAAAACAATTTTATAGAAAGAAAGGATTTAGAAATACAAATGTTATCAAGTCATTTCACAGATAAGGAACAAAAAAGTAGACTATAGAACAAAGCAAAGGTTAAAGATACTAAAAAACTTAGTACGCATACTGCAATAAATAGTACACTTTACAAAACATCTATTATGATATAGCCAGGAACATTAGAACATGTCTTGGTTCTCTTTGCCTTACAGTTTGCACAACATTTTGTACGCATTGTGGTTGGTTTTCTAAAGGCAAATAGACTGTTCACATTGCAAGGAAAATTGCACTTTGCAAGGGAATTTTCTGCAAAGCTTAGTGAATGAAATGTAGCTCTGTTGACTTCAATCATCTAATCATGTGATGTTTTTGTATTTTCCTTGTATGTGATCAGGGCCAGCGCCAGGATAGGGCTGCTTAGGCAGCTGCCTAACGGCACCAGGATGGGGGGGGTTATAAAATTCAAATTCCCAGCTACTTGCTGGTGATTCAAATTTTTAAAATACCTCTCATTTCCAAACTAAAACTTCCACACTTTTCCCGGTAGGAGAGAGGTACAGTGCAGAAATGTTAGTTTGACTCCACTGTCAGCTGCCTGTAGCCAGTGAGGGGAAAGTGGAATGCATAACTCTTATGCCCTCATTACACACTGCTATTTAGAAACATGTGGGGGTGGGGGTTGCATTATGGAGGCGGGGGAAGGACAGCAAAATGCACCTCTGCCTTTGCAGACAAAAATCCTTGCAGTGGCCCTGCATGTGATTGGGTATATTTTGCAAAGTGAAATTTTACTGCATTTATTAACCACTTCCTGTCTGGACACTTTTACCCCCTTCCTGTCTAGGCCAATTTTCAGCTTTCAGTGCTATCACACTTTGAATGACAATTGTGTGGTCATGCAATACTGTACCCATATGAATTTTTGGTGGTATTTATTCACCACTGGGATTTTTATTTTTTTTTGCTATGTAAATGAAAAAGTCCAAAAATTTTGAAGAAAAAAGTGTTTTTCTTATAAAAGTTTGCAAATAAATAGTATTTCATCATAAATCTTGGCCAAAATTTATTCCGTTATCTAAAAAAAAAAATAACCCAAATTAGTTTATAACCCAAAATTATAATTTTTTAATTTTTTTTTTTAATTTTTTTTATATTATTATTTCTGTTTTTGTTTTTTTACATGCTTGTCACCCAGCAGTACAGTGTCACCATGGTGACACTGTACTACTTGTGGGGGGTGATGAAGAATTTTTTTGTACACTGAATGCTTTTACACCCATAAAGACTGTAAAAGCAATCATTTCTCCTTCTCTCTGGCTGCATTCTTGCAGCCATTGAGAACTACTGAGTGAGCTGTGATTGGTCACAGCTTGCACATGGTACAAGGCTGTTGTGAATCATTCACAGATTACACATGTAGTAAGCTGATGTCACAAGTGACATCTTGCTTACTACTCTGCATGTGATCACTGATTGGCCAATCAGTGATCACATGATCAGGACCTCGCACAGAGGTCCCGTCCGACAATCGGTGTTCCACTGTGAATCGACCAGATCGAGGTGCTGTGCACTCCCAGGGAGCACGCACAAGCAGGGTGCGGGGAAGCCGTTTATAAACGACCACCCAACCCTGAACTGCCACCGTCCGGCCGTTTATATACAACGGCCGGACGGGAGGTGGTTAAGCTCTTGAGAAAATTCCCTTGCAAAGTGAAGAAGTGAAGAGTCTAATTCCCTTTAGTAAATCAACTCCATCACATTTTTGCAAGGCTGGCCATTTTTACAAAGAGTGATAGCCAGTACTCTTTTCCATAAGATAACTGCCAGAACTGGCATTTTCTGATGACCATAGTGGATAAAGTACACACTCACTGAACTCTTGTCAACTATACATATCAACTTGTGAGAACCTGGAAAATTGTATCACATGATCATTTGTCCACATGTGCATTATCTCCGCATCATCTTATCTTTGGATCTGTAGGTTTCCTTTTAGCATTCCTTCTCCCCAACAGTTGCAAGCCTCATAAAGGGAGTTGGAATCAGCAATAACATCCATATTTTCAGTCCCCTGATGACCAGGTCTTTTTAAAGGTCACCACTTCTGAACTCCCACTGAAAATTGTTGTTACTGATCCATTGGCCCCATTTTTTTTCCCACTATGCTATAATAAGTATGTAGCAAGTGAAATCAGAGGGAAGTCTGAACTCCTGATCTTCATACCCATTCTAGATCTGGGATTAAATAAATGTTAAATTCACTAGGGCAGGAATTAAAATTTCAAGAGAGAAACCAGTAATAAACCTATACAGTATGTCAGCTTGGTAAAGGCAAGAGGGAATATATCTTTTGAATTTTTTGTTTATTAATTTTCCATCATTAATTACCTATTGATTAAATACTACAAAATGGCAACACTTTAGCCTATAACATAGCTTTCTTACTTACTTCACATTAATTATATAACGCTTTTTTTGTTATACTGTATTTTTATATAGTTCGAAACCAGTAAGAGACAAAAAAGTGTTCTAGTTGCAGCATTTTATGTATTTCAAAGGGGATTAGAGACTCTATGGGCAAATTAAAAGAAAAAACATCCTATTAACTATAGTTTCTAACTCAATCCAATCAATTCAGCTATCTAAGCATTTTGTACTGAATTTCATATAGCTAGAACTGAAATGATTTTCCAAAAGTTTACTCACCTCTATTGATTGGCAGTTATCATCTGTTATATCTGTTGCCACATCATTTAATTGAATTGTGTTCCTGGAATATTTAATTCTAACCTACAAGTATACAACACTGAATGATACACACACATTTCTACATCAAATCCCTTCAAATTATAATATTCATCTGCATAACTATATATGGTGTCAGACGGTGTCAGACTATCTACAAACTCCCAGGAGATATCTCTGCCAGGTATGCAAAAAAAGTTCAGAAGGTCATCATCTGCTTTTTCTAGGTTTGTACAACATCAGTGTTTTGTGCATCCATACAGTGCTCTCCTGATTATATTACCAGCATACCATAAAATGACAGCTGAAATCCTATATGCAAAATAAAATTGAAGCTATAGTTTATTTATTTTATTACCATACCAAACACACTATCAATGCATATTGATGTGTATCCCAAAACCTGCAGACGACTGCTTCTGATAGCAATCTCTATTACTGCTTTACATCCACCAGATACTGTCCCAAATGACTGTCCTCTGGAGCTGCTGCTACTCACAAAAGTTGCGCCAACTTCCCACCTCTCCTGTCCTCTCCTCCATTCACTGAACTCATCTCACCACCATCACACATTGCATCATGTTCTGTGAATGGGCAGAGGAGGTGCTGTCATTCAACTTCTCCTCCATTAGGAGACAGCAAGGCATTGGGGTTTATTTACTAAAGCTTGAAAGTACAATATCAGGTTCACTTCTGCATAGAAACCAATCAGCTTCCAGGTTTTATTGTCAAAGATTAACTGAACACACTGAGGTTAGAAGCTGATTGGCTACCATGCACAGCTGCACCAGATTCTGAGTGCACCAGTTTTAGTAAATCCCCCACCATGATAGTAGTAACAAGAGTTCTATCATGAATTGAGGAGAGGGTATGAGGGGATGTGTGACTGGGCAACATTTGCTGGGTGCTGTATCCCCCCAAAAAATACAAAAATAAAAATGGTGAACTTCAGGCTAGTTCATATGATATTCCACAAAAGCATTTAGAAGCATTACTGTAACAGAAAAAGACGTGGGACATTTTCGATACTCACAGACTCAGGAACAGGCATAAAACAATATAATCTTAAAATTCCATATACAGTTTTTTTTAAATTTTACAAGATAAACCATGCAATAAGCTAAAATTTGCATCAAAGCCACATGTGCAGCACCACCTACCTTTATTTACACTGAACATGTCACCTGACAATTAAAACATATATATATATATATATATATCATACTTACATGCTCTGTTTTTCACAGAGAAGCCCCGATCCTCCTCTTCTCAGGTCCCCGGATGGTGCTCCTGGCCCCTTTCTCCTACTTAGAGCCTCCAGAGCAATCAGCTTGCTACGGGGGCACCCAAGCAGACCCACTCCCAAGCAGGGGTGGACTGACCATTTGGAAACTCGGGCACTGCCCGAGGGCCCGGGGTCAGTAGGGGGCCCCATGAGATGCCCCTGGTACCTTTTTCATAGGCTTTTTTGAGTTTGGGCAAGGGCACAGGGGCCCCATGATCCCCTATTGCCCGGGGGCCCCATGAGTTGTCAGTCCGCCCCTGCTCCCAAGCCTGTGCTCTGCATGTCCATTCACACACGTGTGTGTGTGAGACATGGCTCAACCCTGCCCCCTGCTCTCTCCTCATTGGCTCACTGGCTTAACTGACAGCTGCTGTCTCAGACAATAAGGAGGGAGAGTCCCCGAAGAGCAGAGGCTCCCATGCACATTGCTGGATCGTGATTTGGATCAGGTAAGTATTAGGGGGGCTGGGGGTGGAGGCTGCTGCAACCAAAAGATTTTTTATATGCACTCATAGAAAGCATGAAGGTAAAAATCCATAAGCCTTTACAACCACTTTAAAATCTGAAGAAGTGCAATCTGTGAAACGCGTTGAGACACGGTATCCCCTGGCTCCCCACTCTTCAGCATCATCTGGGTCTTATCTGCTGCAATATATAACATCAATCATACATCTATATAATCATCTAGTTATTTAAATACTATTACAGTGGGCAGGATACGTAAGGTGGATAGCTCCACAATATGCTCGTTTCCTTCCCTTTAGATTGTAAGCTCTATGAGCAGGGCCCTCATAATTCTTTTGTATTACACTGCATTGTAATTTGACTGTCCCCCTTTATATTTTTAAGCGATGTGCAAACTGTTGGCGCTGTATAAATTGTTAATAATAATAATGTGGCTTTGATACACATTTTGCTGCTTGCATGGTTTTAACATGTAAAAGATAATCAAATATATGCAATTTTTAATATTGTAGTGTTTTGTGCCCATTCCTGAGGCTGTGAGCACCTAAAAAGTCTGTCATCTTTTTCTGTTTATATTATTGCTTCTAGATTTAAAGGGATGTGTTGCTCATTATACCCACTCAAGCCATATTCCTTGCAACGTAAGTATTTGAACTATGGTCTAGTAATAGGTAACACAAAAAATAAGGTATCTCATGGAACTGAGTTTTAATCACTAGTTGGGTGGTTTGATGAACTCATTTAAAGGTTTTTTTAGGTTTGATCTGTGAAAAAATAAGTAGTTCAGTGGCATTAACTATACAGTCTCCACTGACTTCCAAAATAGATTTTTTTTGTGATTGTGAAAGTGATGTCTTAATCTTCTGTGGTGGGAGCAGATGCTGACAGTCCCTGGAAGGATGAACAGTATTTAAAATGCAGTGTAAACTCATTTCTGGCTGTACTTTCAAACAGAAATATGTGTCTTTGATAGACTCCTGAGGCAAGTGAATTCAAACAGTGTGAGTGGCTGGCTAAAACACTAAAATCCTAATTGGTAGTTACTCATGGCTTATTGATGAACGGTAGCTGCACAGCACAAGATGTTACATGAATTATAAAGAAGGCACAGGGGAATACCGTATAACCATGTTTCCAAAACAGACAGACACAGTTTGTCTGTTATGCAGGATTCTTAAAGTACACAGTCGATTCAAAGTTAACTGATTCAGTTGTAAGGGGGACACTGACAGACACAGACACGTCTCTATATTTATATTTTGTTTTGGAACTGGTCTGGTATGTTTATCAAGGGAACACTATATGAGATGTCGTTTTAATGAGGATACAGGTAAGCTGACTTCCAAAATTCACTCTGGGAGTTTGTTAATGGCATGATGAAAACATCTACAATGTTCAGCAAATTAAAACAATCAATCAGAGTTAGAGAAAAAAAAACTGCAGTGATAGAAACATGAGGGATGCCATTGCTTATCTCCTTCTAAAATGCTAATAGTTTAGGCCCAAAATAAGCCCGCAGCCAATAAATTCACAGTGAACTCAGAGCTCCTGGTCAGTGGCTGAACAAAGTAACAGCCAAGCAACTTACACTTTCAGATGATAGGATATTATACTATGGAATAGTTAAAGCTGTAGTAAACTGTGCTTTTTATCTTGAACCTATAGGTAAACCTATAATAAGGCTTTCCTGTAGGTACAGTAAATATCTCCTAAACTTGCACCATTGAGGATATATTTACCTCTGTAGTAGCCGGTGACGTCACTGGTACATGTCTGCAGGGGCGGACTGACCATTTGGAAACTCGGGCACTGCTCGAGGACCCGGGGTCAGTAGGGGGCCCCATGAAATGCCCCTGGTACCTTTTTCATAGACTTTTTTCAGTTTGGGCAAGGACACAGTGGCCCCATGATCGCCTATTGCCCGGGGGCCCCATGAGTTATCAGTCCGCCCCTGCATGTCTGTATGCCATCCATTGAGATAGCTGTGCCACGACCGTGACTCCCGTGAATGTGACATTAGTGCAGCTCAGCCATTCAAACTGTCAGAGCCCGTGAACCTGGAAAGAAGATGGGGTGAAGATGGAATCCCTGTCGGTGACAGCGCGCCACTGGAGGGAACCGTTCTTTAGGTAAGTCTGTCATAATGTGCTAGTATGGGATATATACTAACACTTTATGACATAAGTCTGCAGGGGGACCAGTTGATTTATTTATTTTCAATAAAGCTTACTACTGCTTTAAAACACCTGTTGTGGTTTTTGGTTGTGTCCTTTTCAGGAGATTTGGCATCACTTGCTGAATGAGGGGGGGGGGACTGTTGTCTGGAGTCAGGTATACCCATTGAAAGATTTCTCTTCTACAGTATTCCTTTTCTGGTGACCGCTATTAAAATATGGATTTCAGACCATTTTCTGTCAAAATGAAAATAACTTGGACAAATAGAAATAGAGTATGTCAAGTTAGAGCAATTAAAACCTATCAGGGGCTCTAACCTTTCTGCACTCTGTCCAAGATAAAATAAAAAGTGTAGCACCCCTCTAGATAACCAGGGGTTGCTAGTGTTCACTTTTTAGCTAGAAGCTGAGTAGCAGCCTGGGTGTAATAGTTAGAAGGATTAAATTTGGGTCTGGGCTGAGAGGCTCTGCAGGTCAGTTCCCTGATACCTCCTCCTGCTCTAGAATCTTGGAGAAGAGTCTAACAGGAGTGGGCAGGGGTGAGGAGGGTCTGGCCTGCACATTTAGGGGACCCTGTTTAATCCCCAGGCAGGAGGCTTGGCATAGGGCCAAGGCAGCCCTTAAATGGGATAGAGGATGCTAGGCAGCAGGAGAGTTGGGGTGGAAGATGGAGTGAGAAGGCAGAGGTGCAGGAGCCTGGGAGGGGGCCCAGTTGGGAAGGGACTCACCTCCAGGCAGTGGTACTGGAGATGAGGAAATCTCAGACCTCGAAGTGAGGAACACCTGTGCAGCAGGGAAGGAACCAGCCCAGCAGAGGACCTGGACTAACTGAGTAATCCTGCACCCCCTGGGCCAGTTAAGGGGAAAGAAGCACTCTGGTGGGAAACTGGATTAGCTCCTTGCCCAGGACTGTTCACATTAAAGTGGCAGGCACTGGATACCCTGCCCAGGGATTCCTTCAGACAGCTGGATAAAGGAGGATTATCTGGGGTCTGAGGTGGTACACCAGGAGAGGCTGGAGAGCTCTCCAGGAAGAAAATTTTGCTGTATTAATACTTGTACATAGTTCCAGTAAGTTGCCCTCAATTTCAGTTCCTTTGGGCATCCCATACCCCCCTTACCCCAACCAAGTTCTAAATCCCTTAATAAAATCACAAAACCAAGCTCAAGGACCGGTTACTGTCTCCTGGATGCAAGTCTGTTAGGAATGAGTGTTGCCTGGCTGTACAGGACTAAAGGGGGACCTAAATCGCTAGCGACTCCTAAGGGGGTAGTGCTACAAAAGTTTTGGCTAGAGATCAACTTCAAACTGGTCAAACAAATATTGGATGATTTTGGACTCATGGGCAGAAAAGTAAAAACATAGGGATTGTATTTTATGTGTCTGACTAACTTTGAGGTTAACTGCTGCAGACATGGTTTCTATCTGAAAATAAATGTTTTCAAAAGTTGCACCTCAAAACGTATTTAGTTACAGTAGCCACACAAAAGGTATAATTTATATTTTTTTTTCTTACTACTACCCATCGCTTTTTGAATAATGAAATAGAGCAGTGGTTCTCAACCTTTCTAATGCCGCGACCCCTTAATACAGTTCCTCATGTTGTGGTGACCCCCAACCATAAAATTATTTTCGTTGCTACTTCATAACTGTAATTTTGCAGTGGGAGGACTAGTGCCACATCATTGGTGTCAGTGGAAGGAGTAGTGCCCCATCACTGATGTCAGTGGGATGAATAGTGCCCCATTGTTGGTGTCAGTGGGGGGAATAGTGCCCCATCGTTGGTGTCAGTGGGGGGAATAATGCCCCATCGTTGGTGTCAGTGGGGGGAATAGTGCCCCATCGTTGGTGTCAGTGGGGGGAATAGTGCCCCATCGTTGGTGTCAGTGGGGGGAATAGTGCCCCATCGTTGGTGTCAGTGGGGGGAATAGTGCCCCATCGTTGGTGTCAGTGGGGGGAATAGTGCCCCATCGTTGGTGTCAGTGGGGGGAAAAGTGCCCCATCGTTGGTGTCAGTGGGGGGAATAGTGCCCCATCGTTGGTGTCAGTGGGGGGAATAGTGCCCCATCGTTGGTGTCATTGGGAGGAATAGTGCCCCATCGTTGGTGTCATTGGGGGGAATAGTGCCCCATCGTTGGTGTCAGTGGGGGGAATAGTGCCCCATCGTTGGTGTCAGTGGGGGGAATAGTGCCCCATCGTTGGTGTCAGTGGGGGGAATAGTGCCCCATCGTTGGTGTCAGTGGGGGGAATAGTGCCCCATCGTTGGTGTCAGTGGGGGGAAAAGTGCCCCATCGTTGGTGTCAGTGGGGGGAATAGTGCCCCATCGTTGGTGTCAGTGGGGGGAATAGTGCCCCATCGTTGGTGTCATTGGGAGGAATAGTGCCCCATCGTTGGTGTCATTGGGGGGAATAGTGCCCCATCGTTGGTGTCAGTGGGGGGAATAGTGCCCCATCGTTGGTGTCAGTGGGGGGAATAGAGCCCCAACGTTGGTGTCAGTGGGGGGAATAGTGCCCCAACGTTGGTGTCAGTGGGGGGAATAGTGCCCCATCGTTGGTGTCAGTGGGGGAATAGTGCCCCATCGTTGGTATCAGTGGGGGAATAGTGCCCCATCGTTGGTATCAGTGGGGGAATAGTGCCCCATCGTTGGTGTCAGTGGGGGGAATAGTGCCCCATCGTTGGTGTCAGTGGGAGGAATAGTGCCCCATCGTTGGTGTCAGTGGGAGGAATAGTGCCCCATCGTTGGTGTCAGTGGGAGGAATAGTGCCCCATCGTTGGTGTCAGTGGGAGGAATAGTGCCCCATCGTTGGTGTCAGTGGGAGGAATAGTGCCCCATCGTTGGTGTCATTGGGAGGAATAGTGCCCCATCATTGGTGTCAGTGGGAGGAATAGTGCCCCATCATTGATGTCAGTGTGGTGGAGGGGGAAAAAGTGCCCCATCTTTGGGGTCAGGGGGGGGAATAGTGCCCCATCGTTGGTGTCGGTGGGGGGAGGAATAGTGCCCCATTCTTGGTGTCGGTGGGGGGAGGAATAGTGCCCATTCGTTGGTGTCTGTGGGGGGGAGGAATAGTGCCCCATCGTTGGTGTCTGTGGGGGGGAGGAATAGTGCCCCATCGTTGGTGTCTGTGGGGGGGGGGGAATAGTGCCCCATCGTTGGTGTCGGTGGGGGGAGGAATAGTGCCCCATCCTTGGTGTCGGTGGGGGGAGGAATAGTGCCCCATTCTTGGTGTCGGTGGGGGGAGGAATAGTGCCCCATCGTTGGTGTCTGTGGGGGGGAGGAATAGTGCCCCATCGTTGGTGTCAGTGCGGGGGGGGGAGGAAATAGTGCCCCATCATTGGTGTCAGTGGGAGAAATAGTGCCCCATTGTTGGTATTAGTCACACAAATGATGGGGCACTATTCCTCCCACTGACACCAATGATACTTACCTTGCTGACCCCTGCTCCAGCCTGGGCTCGCTCTCTCACTTACCTGTCAGCTGTCTTCCTTCTCTGGCTGCTCTCCTCTTCACTTACTCCGGCAGTTCCCTCGATCTTCTTAGATCTACGCGCGCTGCCGCTCGGCTCCTCCTCTCCAAGCTCCACCTCCTCGCCGGTGATTGGCCGCCTGTGTGCCTCTCCTGAGCTACAGTTCCGGTGGCCAATCAGCGGCGAGGAGGCGGAGTTGTTGAGGGATCCCGGAGGTGTGGCCAGGTGACAGGGCAGCGTGTCATCCCGCCCACACATCAACTGAGTCAGAGGAGCGGTGTCTCGGTTCCTAAGACCATCGGAAATATGTGTTTTGCGATGGTCTTAGGCGACCCCTGGGAAATGGTCGTTCGACCCCCAAAGGGGTCACGACCCCCAGGTTGAGAACCGCTGAAATAGAGAGAAAACGACCTATGGTACCTAGGTACAAAAATATTTACCACATTAAGTACAAATTATTAAATTTTTATTAATCTTACTTAAAAAAGGTATTTATAAAATTCTCCAACAATTCATAATTGTCATCCATGCCTAGAGTATCTTAACCTCCTCTCCTACCTATATAACCTAACCTATACATACAGAAGCATACAGTAGTATGCTATAGTATTATTATATTATTGTCATTAGTCACCTGCGATGGTTAATGATGGAGTTTCTCTACACGTTTCTTGAATCACAGGAGGACAGTATTGGCTGCATAGTTAATGATAAAATCCTTTATTAAAAAACTTTTAGTCAGCATTCCAGTCAGGTCAGGTCACGGCAACTCCAGTGTGAGCAAAAGAAAGTATCAGGAGACACCTTGTATGGTCAGGATATCTAAATCCCACATGGAGCTCTACGTATAGCAGGTAAGTATAAAGTTGTCCATGCATGTAATAACCTTTTCATACTGCAAGTCCTGATAATTTGTGTTTTCTCTGATATACCAAGGCACTGAGCCGTGAGGTGAGATTTGTAAAAGATCCTATGCACCTTAACTTAGATTGTCCAATTCAATAAGGGTCCCATTAAAAGGATATCTAAAATTATATACTGTAGGCTTCCAGCTAGAGTCTTCTGGCCACCACAGGGATGTTCCATACATGCATATTTTTCTCTTTTTACATACATGTGATTAATTATTTTGAAGCTTGATAATCCTCTAAAAATTAAAATACTAGTAGACATTGCTTATTTAAAAACAGCTACATAGTTAGTCTGGCTGAAAAAAAGAGGAATGTCCACCCAGTTCAACCATAAAAGAAAAAAAAAAGTTGTAATCCTACACTCACAGTTAATCCAGAGGAAGGCAAAAAAACAGCAAAGCATGATCCAATTTTCTCCTGCAGGGGAGAAAATTCCTTCCTGATCCCCCGAGAGGCAATCAGATATTCTGTGGATCAACTTTACCTATAAATGTTAGTAACCAGTTATATTCTGTGTATCCAAGAAAGAATCCAGGCCTTTTTTTGAAGCAATCCACTGAGTTGGCTAGATCCAACTCTTGAGGGAGTCTATTCCACATTTTCACAGCTCTTACTGTGAAGAAACCTTTCCGTATTTGGAGATTACATTTCTTTTCCTCCAGACGTAAAGAGTGCCCCCTTGTCCTCTGTGATGACCTCAAGGAGAATAACTCTACACCTAGTTCACTATATGAACCACTGATGTTTTTATACATGTTGATCATATCCCACCTTAATCTCCTCTTCTCAAGAGAGAATAAATTCAGTTCCTCTAATCTTTCCTCATAGCTGATCTCCTCCATGCCTCTTATCAGTTTAGTTGCTCTTCTCCGTACTTTCTCCAGTTCCCCAATGTTCTTTTTGTGAATTGGTGCCCAAAATTGAACTGCATATTCCAGATGAGGTCTTACTAATGATTTGTACAGAGGTAATATGATATCTCTCTCTCTGGAGTCTATACCTCTTTTAATACAAGAGAGGATTTTGCTCACTTTAGAAACTGCAGCTTGTCATTACATGCCATTATTAAGCTTGTGATCTACCAAAGCTCCTAGATCCTTCTCCACCATTGATTCCCCCAGTTGTACTCCCCCTAGTATGTATGATGCATGCATATTCTTAGCCCCCAAGTGTATCACCTTACATTTATCAACATTAAACCTCATTTGCCACATAGTTGCCCAATTACACAGTGCACTGAGGTCGGCTTGTAATTTGGAGACATCCTGTAAAGACGTTATTCCATTGCACAGCTTAGTGTCATCTGCAAACACTGAAATGGTATCTTAATTCCAGACCCTTCAGAGTATGAACCATTAACCACTACTCTCTGAATATGATCTTTTAGCCAGTTTTCTATCCATTTACATACAGATTTTTCCAAGCCTGTAGACTTTACCTTACACATTTGCCATGTGTGGGGAACTGTGTGAAACGCTTTTACAAAATCCAAGTATACCACGTCCACCGCCACCCCATTGTCCCCAGTCACCCACCCTAGATTATTTTGTAAAGGGCCTACATGCTCGGACCTGACCTTTTTAATATTAATATATTTGAAGAATTTTTTGCGGTTGGTCCTGCTATCTTTTGCAATCTGTCGTTCATTTTCAATTTTATTTCCTTTTGCATATTCTGTTACATTCTTTGTAATGTTTAAACGATGATAGAGTTATTTCATTTTTATTCCTAATAAAAGCTCTTTTCTTATTATCTATAGCTTTTTTAACTTTGGCCGTAAGCCACATAGGTTTGATTTTTAGCCTTATAAACTTGTTGCCCATGGGAATATATTTTGCAATGTGTTGACGTACAGTCTTTTTGAAGAACTCACATTTCTGTGTTGTGTTCATTGATGCCAATATTCCCTCCCAGTCTAAGTCTTGGAGAGCAGCTCTCAGCCTTGGAAAATTAGCTTTCTTAAAGTTGAGTGTTTTTATTTTTCTCGTATGTGCTTGCTGTTTACAGTTAACAATAAATGAAATCATGCTATGGTCACTACTACCCAGTGTTATGCATTAAACCATTTTTCATAAGGCATCTTTTATAAGAACCAATCAGAATCAAATTTGCATTAGAAATGATAGTTCAAGGATAAAAACCTAAAAAAGAATAATTTCTTTTAGGAAATACATATAGTTCTAATGCAGGTAGATTTAATATAGGAGGGCTAACAGCAGTTCATTATAACTTCACTGTATACAAAAGGTTCAGTTCACAAAGTTAGCACACCAGGATACATTTCCTGGCACTGGCCCCTTTAACTCCTTTTCCCACAACTTCCTAGGTTCCTGGATATATACAGGGAAGATAAGTTTCTCTATCTCTGTCCCTTAGAAAGGCCACACTTGATGAGCCAGAGGAAATCTGGCAAGTGATCTGCAACCAAGTTAGAGGCTCTGGCTGACAACCAGGCAGAAGCCTAATAGCATGCAGCTTCTCACAGCTACTGTGGGAAACACCTCCTCAATTGCTACCAGAGTATTCTAGTTCCAGTGAGGTGGCCTCACTGTATCCTCAAAACTGGGATCCCTCCAGCTCTTGTAACCAGAGTTACCTTGGACTTCAATAAGAAGGCTCTATCACATACATCTAGGAAAAAGTTGACAGTACCAGGGTTCCTTTTGGGACAGAGGTTGTGGTACTACCTAATCAGGAGCTCATACTTTTCATGAATGTTGGTTTTCAAAATGTATTGCAACGCTTCGCGGTCTCCAGGGAACTCTTGATCTCAGAAGTGAATCTCTTTGTTATCAGGGCCTTGACAGTGGTTCAGCAAGGTACAGTGCCAGTTAGAATATGTATTGCCTAGCCTCTTCGATCCTACCTGCTTCCTGAAACAGCAGTGATAGAACTGGCCCTAATTATGGATATAATTTCCTCAGGATGTGGTGCATAGAGCTCCAAGAGTGTGCTCCAGGATAGAGCTCCAGCATGTGGAAGAAAAAGAAACAAAACAAAAAAAACACTTCCTTGCTTGACTTAAGCAAGGAAGTGTTTTATTTTTTTTCTTCCACATGCTGCTGTGAATGATAAGACCCTGCTTTTCTGTTAATATTAGGATAGCTATAGTTAACAAAGACATTTAATCTGGTTCTCCCTCTGATGATGTGCCATTGCATGAAAGGCCTCAGGAGGAACCAGACAGAGCGTGACGTCACTGCCGCCGGAGCTAAGAGGAAGCCCGGCCGTCATCTTTGTTAGTGTTAGTGCTGCATACGCTGCTCATCTGTGGATGTCATATGTACTACCCTGCACTTTTACTTTTACTTGATTACTATTAAAAATATTTGAGCATACTACACTATGGGCACCTGTTTCTTGGCTCCTTATTGGAGCTATTAAGCTTACAGGTCACCCCCAGTGATTTTCTACAACCAGAGGAAAGGAGCCCTGTACTCAGGCTGAGGACCTAATCCATCCTTAAGGGGACCTCTGGATCCAGCAGATTCCTATCATTTCCCAAGACTTGATGACCATTCCATAGATGGAAGTTCACCTACCTATCCCGCCTACCTAGTGTTACCTTGGTGGTTATTATATTACATGCGCATTACCTATGCGCTTCCAGTCAGTGCGCACTTTAACTATTGGCTGGTGTCACAAGTCTATCTGCTGCTAATTTCACTACCCTTGGATTTATCACTTGAACTGATTTATTTATATTATCGGACTAATTTATGCTTTTAAATCATTGCCTGGGTAAATATAGGGTACTGAAGTTTTTCGCTGTTTCATGGGCACATGCAATTTTAAGGTTTGATATGTTGGGTATCTATTTACTCAGCGCAACCTCATCTTTTAAGTTTTACCAAAAATTGGTTAATAAATTACATTTATGTCGCCAAAAACTAACTTCAATGCATTTTTTACTGAAACTTTGCATTTTTATAAACCATTGTGCTGTGAACTACCAAATTTTTATTCTCTAGGGTGTCTACTTTAAAGAAAATATAATATGCTGTATTATATAAAAAATATATTATATTTTATATAATATATTATAATGTTTTGGGAGTTTTAAGTCATCTTCACTCACTTCACACTTCTTTCGTACAAAAATTATACTTACTACACAAAATTAGTTTGTTCTCTTTTCGTGCTTGTCCCTTTTGGATATTTTTGCATGAACACTCGTGATTGGCTCTTGAAAGCTGTATACTAACGGTCAGATTATCGTTCAATTGTTACAAAAGGGTTTTTTTTCAGCCAATTTTCTCATCGTGTGTACTAGGCATAGTGCTGCACCTTCTCTCCTACCAGGGAAAACATGGAAGTTTTAGTTTACCTCACCTGCCAGCTACCTGTAGCCAGTGAGGGGAAGCTGGGAATGCATAACCCCATCATTTCAAACTGCCATTGTGGAGGTAAGGGAGGTGGGGGATGGATGGTAGGATGGGAGGTGCAGCAAAATGCACTCCTGAGTAGACAAAAATCCTTGCACCTGATAGCACCCTCTGCTTTTATGTGGACTATAGGCATCTAAATGCTGTTATCACTAGGGATGCCTATTCTCCTCCATGGCTCAAGGAATCCCTTACTGTCCTTACTGTATTTATTCTAGCCACTGAAAAAAAAACCTCTTACATGCGTTTACATGCGATTAGGCAGAATTTTCAATTTCTTTCTGCTAAAATGCTCCTCGCTTGAAGGTGCAAGTGATTTTGTTTTCTGCCCCTAAATGCTCCTGTCCCTAAACTCCTATAAATGCCTATGTGTGCATGGACCCATAGGTTAATATAGAGGGGAGTTTAGAGGTAGAAAAAGAAAACCCCAAATGCCTGTTTCACAAGCGTTTTTTAACCTGAGTGTGCATGAGGCCCTAGGGCACAGGTGTCAAACTAGCAGCCCTCCAGCTGTTGCCAAACTACAAGTCCCATGAGGCATTGCAAGGCTGACAGTTACAAGCATGCCTCCCACAGGCAGAGCCATGATGGGACTTGTAGTTCAGCAACAGCCAGAGGGTCATCCGTTTGACACCCCTGCCCTAGGGCTTGGACATTGTTCTCAGCCAGAACTTCACTGATGTCAGTGACTGCAGTATTAACCCCCAGCATTGAAATCAGAGGCAATACTAATAACCCCCTTTTTACTGGTGGTCAGTGCCAGTGATGACAAATCCCCACCCCTTGATTTGCTGGTGAGTGGTAGTGCTGTTACTACCCCCTTCTACCTTGCATGGCTGTTCAGATGCAGTGCTGTTACCCCCCCCACCACCACCACCACCTTGCATTGTCGCTCAGTGGAAGTGCTTGCATTGCTGGTCAGTGCTATTAGCCTCCTCCTCCCCCATCGTTCATTGCTGGTCAGTACTGTTAACCAACTTAATCCCCTTGCACTGTTGGTCAGTGATATTGACTTCCCCTTAACCAACCCACACATTGCATTGCTGGTCCATACTATTAATTACCTTAACCACCCCACTTACATTGCTGGTCAGTGTTGCTAGCCACCACCTTGCATTGATGGTGAATGCTGTTAACCCCTCTTTCACCCATTTTGTATTTCTGGGCAGTGCTGTTAACCCCCTCCCCCATTTCTGGTCAGTATTTGTAACCCCAAAAGATGGGTGTGCTAAAGCATGGTTTGACAGCATTAGCTGTCACAGCAGAAAGGAAGCAGTGGTCCTGGTGGAAGGAGGCTGCAGCCCAGTAGCGAACCTTGGCCTGGTGGTTGTGAACAACCGCTGGAAATGAATCATCTCAAATCTACTAGTTTCCTCACATTTGAATTTAAATTGGTATTTCACATTACAATTTAGATGATCATCTCCCCATGGATACAATATTTCTAGTTTTGCTTGTAGCACCCTCCTAGTATAGAGTAAGCTGTTAAATAAATTTAGTTCGGCTCCCCTGTAATTAGAGGAGCAGGGTTGATTACTTTGCGCTGCTCAATGTTTCACAGGCTGCTGCTCTGTTACTTCCCCCTGTCTATGATTCTAGAATCATAGTGGGAGGAAGGAAAGGATATGCAGCCTGAATATTTATGGTACTCTAGCCAATCCCTGGGGAGGTGTGCCCAGTAGGGTGTGAGAAAGCCCATAAATAGTCTGAGGCCTGAGCAGCAGAGAGCAGTGTTTCTTGGTCCCATCCTGCAGGAGGAGACCCCTGTGCAGGGGCTCTGCCCCTGGTGCAGGATCCTGCTGGAAATCTTCAGGAAGACACTAAGGTCCCAGCTAGGCTTAGCTGAGGGGGTTATTTGAAAATCTGAGCCTGGTGATCAAGTCAGGTCTGGAGAAGCTCACTGGCAGTGAGTCTACGTCTGCTTCACTAGGAAGAGCCTGTGGAGATCAGCAGGAAGCAACCGGTGATCCTGTGAGTAGATGACCCCATTGCTGAAAAATAGTGACTGTGTGTAGCTTTTAACTCTGAAAGGAGTACAAGTCACCATCAGCATAGAGATACTGTGGGACATTCATTTTGCAAAGTGCAGCCAGAAGTTGAGGAGTCCTCAAGTTGTTTAGTTTTACAGTTTATCAGGGTATCTCATGCTCCCTATCCTTATTGTTCATTGTTCCCAGCAAAAACTCAAAAAGAAATCCTGAGTGTCAAAAATGCTGTGTGCCTGGCTGTGTGAGTTCTAGGGGGGAAAAAAAAGGACCAAGATCACCAGCAGCTCCATAGGGGGTGCAATAAATAGTAACACATAATATCATTACAAAAATATTATTAAATATTACTAGATGTTGTTCTAATACAGGATCATTGGGGACAGTCTAATGTCTGTAAAAAAAATTAGCGATTTTTTTCTGCTAATGTCCATCTGAAAATTACATTTTGGTTTGACAATACTGCCACAGCCCATTGTGATTTTTAAATGTATATTAGCAGATTACAAACTATATTACTGCATATCATGTACAAATTATGACCTCTTCTTGTTTGTTAACTGAACTATACCATGCTGCCACCATATATGTTCACACACAGGAGCTTAGCTGTCTCTATTTCAATTTAAGTAGCCTTGTTTAACATGCTATGTCACAGTGCCACCTAGAGGTCCAAAAAACTCCTCTACATAACAGATGAACGCAACAATACAGTTTGGTATTTCTAAGAACCATACAGTCATAGCTTGCTAGGGATATCATTTAATGACATTGGTATTCATAATTTATAGTATTGTGCATGTTAATATATCTGGATCTTACTAAAAAAAGGACTAAACCTACCTACGTAAACATCAGTCCTTCTCTCTTGGGTAGGTATTGTACAAGTTATTAAAATTTGCATATATATAATCTCCTAAATTTAAGATAACTGCAAGAGATTAGACATTGTATGCCATTTTCCACCTGCTATATAATAAGTGGCTTAAAGAAAAACTCTACTAAATACTATTTATATTTAATACTGGTAACATACCTACAATTATGGAAAAATTAATCTTTGTATAAAAAAACACTTTCTTGTTTATGGAGTCCTTTTGCTTCGAACAATTAATGCATGAATGAAATGAAAGTAGCTATATTATTATTATTATTACTATTATTATTATTATACAAGATTTATATAGAGCCAGCAGTTTGTGCAGCACTTTACAAAATGAAGGTAGACATTGCCGTTACAATACAAAGAGGAAACAGAGGCGCTGCTTCGTTAGAGCTTACAATCTAGAAGATAGATTTGTGTTAGTGTTAATTGTTTTTTGTTTGTTTTTTTATTATTAAATTGTAATGGTAAATGTGTAGGTAATGATTTTCTAAGTATAAAGTGTGGAGCAGTATTATAATTTCATTGTGAAGTGTTTTAACAATGACAATAAATCTTCATTGTGAAAAAAAAAAATACACCAATGAATAAAACAACAATTAAAAGACTCAGAATATTTGTTCAGCCTGATTATTGAGGATGTAAGAAAGCTATTCTGAACACGCTGCAGGAGAGAAGGCATTGAAATGGCTATGTGCACTAAAAAATATCTTTTAAATTTCAGCTATAAAATTGTCAAGAGTGTACCTTTTTTACTTTTTCTACTTTCCTAATGTTACTTCATGGAAATGTTAGTGATCAGCATCAAATTGTGGCCCAAATTTCAGCAATGATAATCATTATAGCAGCTGAGAAATGGAGGTTCTAGAATTTTAGGCTTCAAAACAAAAACTTATAGTTCTCATACTGTATTTTAAACCAATAAATCCCAAGTGGATATATATTGGTTGGTTTTCTAGAGGCAAATAGGCTGTTTGCAAGGGGATTTTACCTTAGAGTGAATGTGGTAACAATTTTCTTTGCCAACAATACCCAATCATGTGTAAGGGAAAAAAAAACAAATGAATGATGTCAGCAGAGCTTCACCTCTTTCACTAAGGCAAGCCATAGATGACTTGATTTTTTTTCCTGCAGCCATGGGACCCAAGAGAGAAATTGCTCACTTCCCCCATCAACATAGTCAGTGTTGATGGGAGAATCTCTCCTGCAGTGCTATTGTGTTCTGCCAGCAGGGAAACTTCCCTGCTGGCAGAACACGATTATTGTTAGCGGTTATAGCCACCAGCAGTAATCGCATGTAAAAAATCCGACAGGCTGGTTCTAAGTCAATTGATGGATCGACCTGGGTACAACCAGCCTGCCCGTAGATGGATCGAATCTCAGCTGGTCTCTGCTGAAATTCTCTTAGAAAGTGAACAACCTATTTCATCCCAATAGACTCAGCACAATGACAGCTTCCATTTGAGAAAAAGGGCATGCCCCTGTGAAAGATTTGGGGACCAACCACATGCATGCTCTGAAGGAACTAATAACCTTTTATCCTGCAATGTTGCACTTCCCACTGTTGCAGGTTCACTCACCTTTTTCTTTTCAATAGCCAGCTCTATCCCCAATGGCCAGCACTACTCCAGCAGCCATCAGGAAACTGGGTCAGTGCAAGCAATAGGGTGCCAAGAGTCAGGGACCTAGCACATGCGATCTCTGAGAAAACAGATCCCCTTTTACCCTTATATACTAATTATAGAAATTTAACAATATCAGTTGTAACAGTGGTAGCACTGTTACAGTTAATATTGATGACTTTCTATTAGTAAGCCTTCTTGCACCTATTGTGGAATACATTAAATGGAATCTGAGAGCCAAGCCATAGCACATACTGAATGTGCAATCACACTGGATCGCCTGCTTTATAAGAAGTATGCTCCTGATAAAATCTAAAATTCTTATAATCATGTGAATGCCTCTAAGGGAATCTGTTGTAAGAGCATGATAACGGCGTCCATGTCTAAACGTTCCTTTTAAAGTTTGCTAGGATTTTCAGAAGTTCAAAAGTATGGCAACTCCCTATATTTCTTTCATTACAGAGTTTTTTTACTGTAATTTGTCTATTGTTCAGGTTTTTTGGCTCCATTGTCTGAATTGCTTATTGGGAATCTCATGAGTGCCTCCAGAACAGATGCAGCAGGAATTATTGTTTTTCTTTGAATAATACTGAAATAGGAAACATTATTTTATGTGGGAACAGATTTTGGAATACTATCCGTGGCCAAACTTATTCCTGCCTTATTTTCGCCTAACAACATTTAAGCAATTGGTTTGTATGTGTTTGTTTTTCTTTTACTAGTTGTAGAGATGTCTGTACTTGAAGACTGTATTTGAAATTGATTTAGAGACAATGCAAGAAAAATATTTTTTGCAGCCTAATGTGTGAAATAGTTTGTTGAAAATACAACAGTGCTGATATTTATTGGAATTGATAAGGAGCAAATTAAAAGTAAAATATATGTGCACTAAGTCCATTTCTTTCTCAAGAAAAACAAATTAATCAAAACTCAGAAGCACAAGCTGAGCAAACAAGATTTATCCTTGATCTCCTAACTGTATCCCTTTTACGCTTATTTCTTTAAAGTTTCTAGTCCATCCACAATAATTAAAGTAGAACTATAGGCAAAACTGTTTTTTCCATTTGGATAGAGTAAGGGAGGGTTATAACCCTGTAAGGTTTTTTTTTTTGCTATCTGTGTCCCATTAGGGAGATTTACCTTCACTTCCTGTCCCATAGCCAACACAGGAAGTGAAAGAAAATCTTTGCAAATGAAGGGAATCCCTTGGGGGCCCCCCAAGTCACCACTGAAAGAGTTTCCCTGTATTACTTTTCTTGGGACAACCCAAAATTTGGGATTTATTTTACTTTACCTTTCGATGATAACGGTAAAAATGACAAATAGAGGTTACACACACAGTCGGGGGAGAGGGGCCTGAACATGGCACTGGCTGGTAGCATGTGTTATGAGCTCAATGACCCAATGGGAGATGCTGGTGATAATGCGGCAGAGAACATACCTCTTGAGCTAGGAGTGGGGGACCAGCGATAGCTCCGATTGTTGGGGTCCCAGAGTGAGAGGTCTACCTTGTGGAGCAGGGTCAGTGTGAGGATAGGAGCAGAGGGGATGGAGGCTGCAGAGGAAGCTGCGGAGAATCTGGCAAGAGGTGCTGCGTGAACTCTTGGGAGGTACACGACTGAGCAACTGAGAGAGGAGAGGAAAGCCCACTGGAGGCCACCCCTGGTCACCCCACAGCTGAAGAAGGACTAGAGCAAGGCGTTGCACAGGATGCTGAAATTGCCATATGGGCTGAAAAAAGCAATGTGACAAATCTAAAATGGAGAATGGCGAGTGCCCATAATTAAACAAACATTCAGTGTTTGGTGAAGGTGATCTAGGAAGACACAGTGGCTGGTGGATGCAATACCCAGAGAAGTTGTAAAGTGGGGAGGAGACATAGGGTGTTACCCCACAGGCGTAAAAATAAGAACATTAAGGAGAAGGAGCTGGTGAACTCACAGAGGAGTGTGAACATTTGAAAGTATAAAGTTTTAAGTACTAAGGAGGAAAAGCATGAAAGTTAGAGGCACATATATCTATGTATATAAGTATCTATCCATCTATTTGACTATCTCTATAGCTGCACAATACCATGCATATTGAAGAGAGAAGGGATAAGAATAAGAACATACTCCAAGTTTAGAAACAAAAAGGAAGTAATATGAAGTGCAGATCGGTGAAAGGAGGAGGAGTAAAGACCCCTAAAACAAGTATAAGTACAATTAAAAAATATATGCCTCCACAGGAGAAAAGCCCAGGGGGTCTAACCCCAGAGAGACAATGGGAAGCAAAGGAAGACAAGAAATTGAAAATAATAGTGGAGATCAATCTAAACTGTCATTGGAAACATCTGATCTGAATCAATGCAGAGGAGGCCGCAATGTAGAATGTATGGGGGACATGAACACCGAAGAACAAACAGGAAGACCACAAATATTTACAAAGATGGAAATGGCAGATATGTTTGCAAACTTAGAACTCTCAATAAAAAATTATATGGCAATTTTGCATAAGGATTTAGGACAAGTCTTGTCCCGAGTGGAAGAGACGGAAGATAAACATGCTCAAGTAATAACTGAGTTAAAGGGGCAAATGGAAGATATGCAACGTGAACAAAGGAAACTGTTATATAAGATAGAAGATCAGGAGAATAGAAATAAAAGGAACAACTTGAGGATCCGTGGGTTACCTGAAACACCCCAGGGAGAAGATTTAAGAACAATAATGAATAAGTGCTTAAACTCAATATTAGGCAGATCTATAACAGAGCAATTGAAAATGGATAGAGTTCATAGAATAAGAAGACCCCAAAGTGTGAACACAAAAATACCTAGAAGTGTGATTCCACTTCTTTGAAGATAAAGTAAAGATTTAGGAAAAGGAATACCCTCAGTAAAATATGAAGGAGCGACTTTGCAAATATATGCAGATATAGCACCAGAAACGCTAGCGAGAAGGAGATCCTTGAGACCATTGCTGGAACAGATGCGGAAAAAAGTATCCAATATAGTTGCGGTTTCCCAGCATATCTGCTGAAGAATGAAGGTGGTGGGGGAGAATGGACGAAAGGGAAGAGAGAGAGAAAGCTTACCTAGTAGCTACCCAATGTGTTAGATTTCCTCTATTAAGATGTACAGTACCTTGGTGTGGATTGGAAGAAAAAAGGAATCAATATATTAGCGATGGCGGATAACACCATAGTTAATTTTATGACTTACAATGTAAAAGGTTTGAACACTCCGGTAAAAAGACCTTAAGGTCTTAAGGGAAATTAATCAACGTTCAATTGATTTAGTATTTCTACAAGAAACACATTTAACTCACAATACAAGAATTAGGTTACAATCAAAAAACTTTCCAGTATGGTGCTATGCTGATTTACCAATAAAATGAGCCAAAGGGTTAGCTTTTGGGATAGCAAAAAAATGTGAGATTCACTATTGAAGATAGATTGGAGGATTCAGAAGGGTGGTTCTTGTTTTTGAGGGGGAAATTGTATGAAGTGGAGTATACACTAGCAAATATTTACTGTCCAAATAAGTACTCAACCACCTATTTAGAGGATACCTTAAGAGAACTAATGGATTTCAAGAGAGGTAAATTGATTGTGGCAGGGGATTTTAATTTCTGCATAGATCCTAAGTTTGATACTTCTTCGCATGAGCAGAGGGATGGAGGTAAGTGTTTAAAGTCGATAAAAAAGAAATGACATTAATGCCAATTGGTAGATGTGTGGAGAATTAAACATCTAGGATTAAGAGACTATACGTTCTATTCCTCGGTACATGCGACATATTCTAGACTGGACTATATAATGCTAGAGCAAAGATTATTGGATTCAATGATTAAACCCTGTATCGAGGTTACATCATTATCAAACCATGCACCTGTCACAATGAGGTTAAAAGTGTGGGGGGGGGACCAGAATAAAACACATTCATGGAAATTAAATGAGACACTAATACAAGATCAGGAGACGGAAGTAAGATTACAAAAAAAGAAATTGAGCAATACTTTCAGTTAAATTATATGGATAGAGTCTCAATAGCTACGATATGGGAAGCCCATAAGGCGTATATAAGAGGTATCCTGCTTTCCATAGGGGCGGAAAAAAAGAAAAAAAGGTTGGAAAAGATAAAAATAATAACAGAGGAATTATACGAATTAGAGCAAATACAAAAAAAAATAGAAGCTGAAGTCCAACAAAAGATAATATTAAAGAAAAGAATTGAGTAATCTAATGGAACAGGAGACAAATAGGGCTTTCAATATAATGTCAAAGGAGAGATATGAATGGAGGGATAGAGCGGGAAAATATTTGGCAAGAATGGTAAGGAAAAATAAATTGGTAAATTTTATTGAGAATATTAGAAATAAAACAGAAGAAATAGCATATTCAACCAAAACAATAGCTAGTGTATTCCAAAAATATTATAGCTCCCGGTTACATCTAAGAACCCAAAAGAGGTGGAGGAAGATAGAAGTAAAAAAATCCAGACATATCTAGAAACAACAGCACTGCCCAGGCTAGAAGAAGAAACACTGTCAATGTTAGACCAATTTCACAAGAAGAAATACAAGAAGCACTAAGGAGTACAGCTGCTGGGAATAGCCCGGGGCTGGATGGTTATACTGCATATTATAGGAAATTCAAAGAACAACTAGTGACGAAAATGTGTGTGTATATGTGTATATATATATATATATATATATATATATATAAACACATGTGTTAGGGGAAGGAATGCAAATAAGGAAAGAGTCGTTGGCACATATTACAATACCTAAAGAAGGCAAAGACTTGTCTCAATGTGCCAGCTATAGACCAATATCATTACTAAACATAGACACAAAACTATATGCAAAAGTTAATGCCAGCAGGATGAAAGACCTAATGCCAGAATGAATATACTTAGACCAAGTAGTGTTTATACCAGGGAGAGAAGGAAGAGATAATGGCCTGAGATCATTGCTTCTCTTACAAAAAAGTAAGGAGAAAGCCCCAGTTCTATTTCTGTCGATAGACAGTGAAAAAGCGTTTGACATGGTAGATTAGGGATTTATGAGGACTACCTTAGAAGCGATAGGATAAGGACCTAAAATGATGCAGTGCATAAATTCTTTATATAGTCATCCCCAGGGGCGGACTGACAACTCATGGGGCCTCCGGGCAATAGGGGACCATGGGGCCCCTGTGTCCTTGCCCGAACTCAAACCACACCAAAAAAAGATTATGAAAAAGGTACCAGGGGCATCTCATGGGGCCCCGTTCTGACCCTGGGCCCTCGGGCAGTGCCCCGAGTTCCCAAATGGTCAGTCCGCCCCTGGTCATCCCTCTGCAGTGGTGAAGGTCAATGGCCTATTGTCACAACCTTTTGAAATGTATAATGGAACAAGACAAGGATGTCCACTTTCACCTCTTCTGTTTATACTATTATTGGAGCCCTTATTAGCAACTATACGACAAAGTGCATATATAAAAGGAATTAAAATTGGAGACGTGAAACATAAGGTGGCAGCTTATGCAGATGATATGTTGTTCTATGTAGTAAACCCCAAAATAACATTACCAAATCTTATGAGAATGTTAAAAATATATGGAGAATTATCAAATTTTAAAATTAACCTTTCAAAATATGAGATTTTTAGATATTAATATATCGAAAGGAGACAGACAGATATTAGAAGAAAAAATTCCCTTTATCTGGAGGGATAAAGAACTAAGTTACTTAGGAGTAAAGTTGACTCCATCACTTAGGAGTATATATCAGACAAACTACATACCACTATTAAATGAGATAAAGGAGGAGTTGAGAAAAATCTCAAAAGGATCACTTTCCTGGATAGGAAGAATAAACATGGTGATGATGGTGATAGTGCCTAAAATCTTATATAAATTTCAAATGCTCCGAATATATCTACCGCTAACGTATTTTAGGGCTTTGGAAGGAATGATAATGAGACATATATGGGCAAATAAAAAACCAAGGGTGAAATACAAGGTATTATGCAAAGATAAAATAAATGGGGGTTTAAATGTGCCATAGTTTAAAAGACATTATTTTGCAGGAGAGAAGATAAAATGGGTTAATTCACAAAAATATGGGAAAGATGGCGTGAGTTTAAAACTACCCAGAGATTTGCAGAACTGATGGTGTAGAAGAATAAGGAGGAATGAGATGTAGAAGAGATATGTTGATATAAAGATAAGAACATTCAATGGTGTTAGTGTCGGATAGTAGGAGAGAGGGAAAACTACTAGTCAAAGAAATATGAGAGGGAAGGGGGGTGGGAGGGGGGTTCATTTTTGAAAATTGTAATAAATGATTGATAATTATGTAGTAAATGATATGTTGGTTTTGTAAGAAACTAAAATAATAAAAATATAAGAATACAAAATAAAAGGACAAATAGAGAGGGTGAATCTTCCTATGGGGGGCACAGACAGCAGTAAAAACCTAATGGGTGTTCTAATTCTTTTCCGCTCTCTCCAAAACTAAAAAAAAAAGTTTTGCCTTTAGTTTTACTTTAACAACCTGTAAAATCGATCCTGCCTAAAAACCTACACCAGTGTGTTATAATGGTCAAGTCCCCCTAAATCACTACAGAAGGGGGAGAAGAAAGAGAATTCTAGACATTGTGCACTTCCAGCTAAATAATGAATACTGTACCTCTAAGTGAATGGCAAAAAAAATAAAAAAAATTACAAGACCAACAGAAAACTGCAATGTACATCTTAGGAAGTTGATGAGCACAAATAAGAAGCACCATACATCTACAAGTGGGAACAAAGCAGATGTACTGAGAATAATTATGCAGAAGAAGAATTTAAAAGTTCTAAAATTGGTAGTAGTGTTCATGCATACATTCACACTGATTGGATTTTACATTTATGTTAAAAACAATATTACCTAATATATTTCTTTATATTCTTTTATATCACAGTCTGTAAAGGGGTCCAACCTCTTTTCTCAATGAATCATGGGGGTTGATTGGCTAAAACTGGGGCGTGCAAAATCTGATGCAGCTCTGCATAGAAACCAATCAGCTTCCAGATTTTTTTTGTCAAAGCTTAATTGATAAAGCTGACATTAAAAGCTTATCAGTTACCATTCACATCTGAACCAGATTTTGCACTCTCCAGATTTAGTAAATCAACCCCAAAGGGTTTTTTTTACTAAGCTGAAGAGTGCAAAATCTGGTGCAGCTCTTCATAGAAACCAATCAGCTTCCAGTTTTTTTTGTCAAAGCTTAATTGAACAAGGTGAAGTTAGAAGCTGATTGGCTACCATGCACATATGCGCCTGGTTCTGAGTGCAGCAGTTTTAGTAAATCTACCCCAAAGTGTCCTCGCTTCTGTCAACTACCCATGATGCTGAAATGATACAGAAATGCACTGAAGCTAAATTTCAGCATGAAATTTAAATAATTGGGTGTCCATTGTCACCACAAAAGAGTAATGTCAACAAAGACTCCATCAGTGGGTTGCAGTAGGGTCTGCCCAGTGTTTCACATAATGCAGATCAAAATCAGAACTGAATTTTTTTTCTTTGTTTATGTAATCCTTATAATTATAGCCACAGTTTAACAAAATTACCTGAACAGCTTCTAGGAAAACAATGGCAAATTATGGCACTGAAATAAAATCAACAGATTTTTTTTAACTCTTTATTTTACTTTTTTACTAAGTTTTTTCTTTAATTGCTAATTTTAATTTTTTTTTTCTGCTGCTTAAACCTAATTGGCTGCCTATTAAGTCTGTTATTAAATGGCTATTAAAAATCCTGCTGGACTGATTAAAGTGTAATTGTGTAACAATTACTCTTTTCCATCAGTGCGAATTTCCAGTTCTTCCACTGAGCAGAATTCTGTTCTGTATATTACAAATGTTATACTCAGTGCACGTGACATGAATGGCCTTTCTAAGAAATATTTATTTCAATGCAGATGATCATGTAGAGCATTGCAGCAAGAATAAGACTTATTATGTCACCGAACAAATTTAGAAATGCATTTTAATAGGTAATTCTGTGCTCATGAGAGATTCACCTACTAGTTATCTGAATGGCTTTATTTGCAAGTTCATGTTGATATTATGTAGATTTATAGTACATTGGTTTATGACTATGCTTATAAATAATACATGAAGCTAAAATTAAAACTTGATTTGATCCGATTGGTATATACAGTACACTGGAGAAAAGAAGGATCTCCAAAAAGGAAGAAAACATACCCATTTTAACCAATCCTAACTGTTATTCTCATAACACAGATACAGGCTAAAATATAGAGCTAATAATTCAACTCACTTCCACTGAACAAATCTGTAATGGTTGTATGCAAGTTGGAATGAAATGGCTCTTTATCAGTTCTATACATCAGCATTACTATACACAGTGATGATATTGACAATATAAGGCCTTGTTTAGACAGGTAGTAGTCTCTATCACCTCTCCACCACAGTGGAGAACTTTTTAGATGGTGGTAAAGTAGTGCCATCCAGGCATTGGAGTGGTGATCCTCCTGCTTTTTAAATGCCTTTTTTTTCCAAAGTTGGACTGAAATACCACAAGCCAAGCATTTGGCTCAAGATTGCAGTGTTATTCTGTTGACTTCAAGTAATATTAAAGGCATTTTTTTTTAAATAATAAATATTTATACGTACCTGCTCTGTGCCATGGTTTTGCATAGAGCAACCCTGATCCTCCTCTACTTGGGTCCCTCACTGATGCTCCTGGCCTCTCCCCCCTGCCGAGTGCCTTCAAAGCAAGCAGCTTGCTATGGGGGCACCTAAGCAAGCTCGTTCCCAAGCCACTGCTCTGCGTGTCCATTCAGACACAGAGTGTGGCTTGGTCCCACCCCCCACTCTCCTCATTGGTTTTCTGGCTATGATTGAAATCAGCATGAGCCAGTGGCTCCTATCGCTGTCTAGGCCAACATGGAGGGAGAGTCCCCATAGAGACGAGGCTTTCATGCACCTCACTAGATCGCGATGGGGATCAAGTAAGTTTTAGGTGGGGCTGGGGGGGGCTTCTGCACACGGAAGGTGTTTTACCTTCATGTATAGAATGCAAGAAGGTAAAAAACCTTGAGCCTTTTTAACTAATTTAAATGGGCCAGTTTGACAGATGGTGCCAGCATGTGGAATGTATAAGATCCCCTCATGGCTGCATGTTACCTTTTAGATGGGCAGGTGGGGAGGGGCAGCAAAACCATGGCTCAACCATGGCTTACATGAGATGTTTTTCAAGATTCAGCTTTGACAGAGCAAATGTGCAGCTATACTTAAGTTCATAACTAGACCATAAAATATCTTTGAGGGAATTCCACACAACTGATAACCAGCATTTACAATTATTATAATTGTCTTATTGGACTGATGAATTATAAAAAATGATTATGAAAATGTTAACATTCCTAAAAATTCCTCATCCTAACCACTATGTTGACTTTTTGCTTTAAGACAGTTTTTGACATCAAGCTTTATAACCAGTTGTGCCATGAGAGGCCCTGGGTGGGGAAGGATGGAAATCTCCAATGAAAGAAAAGAGTACATTCCCACATCATTTGCAGCTTATGAAAATGTTTATTTTACAATATTATAAGTGAAAGAAGGACAATTTTTTTTGCTGTCAATGTCACCAGGCTATGATCAGGGCTTATGCTCTACCACAAACTATCCTTGTATTAGAGGCATTTGGTTTCATCCAAATATCCACCCTAGATGAAATGTTCTGCTTAGACTGTTTTAGTGAGCACTGATGTTCATTATGCAGAAGAGATGCCTCAATAACTGCTGTTACAACTACCCTTCGTGCCCTTGGGCTTCCTAAAATAGAATCATATACACTTACTGACCACTTTATTAGGTACACTTGTTCAATTGCTTCGTAACACAAATTGCTAATCAGCCAATCACATGGCAGTAACTCAATGCATTTTGGCATCTAGATGTGGTGAAGACCACTTGAAGTTCAAACTGAGCTTGAGAATAGGGAAGAAAAAGGATTTAAGTGACTTTGAATGTGACATGTTTGTTGGTGCCAGACGGGCTGCTCTAAGTATTTCAAAACCTGCTGATCTACAGGGATTTGCACGCACAACCATCTCTACGGTTTACAGAGAATGGTCCCAAAAAGAGGAAATATTCAGTGAGCAGCAGTTGTGTGGACAAAAATGCCTTGTTGATGTCAGAGGTCAGAGGAGAATGGGCAGACTGGTTTGAGATGATAGAAATTCAAGGGCAGCACAGTGGCTAAATGGTTAGCACATCTGCCTGGCAGTACTAGGGTCATTGGTTCGAATCCCAACCACGGCATCACCTGCCTGGAGTTTGCATGTTCTCCCTGTGCCTGCATGGGTTTACTTCGGGTACTCCAGTTTCCTCCCACACTCCAAAGACATGCTGGTAGGTTAATTGGCTCCTTTCTAAATTGTCCCTAGTATGTGTATGTATGAATGTAAGTTAGAGACCTTACATTGTACGCCCCTTGAGGGCAGGGACTGATGTGAATGTACAATATATATATATGTGTAAAGAGCTACGTAAATGGATGGCGCTATATAAGTACCTGAAATACATAAATAAATAAACATTAACTCATGTCAATATGGTCCAAAATATCTGAGGAATGTTGCCAACACCTTGTTGAATCTATACAACGAAAATTAAAGCACTTCTGAAGGCAAAAGGGGGTCAAACCCAGTATTAGCAAGGTGTACCTAATAAAGTGAGTGAGTGTATATATATACACACACATTATTATTATACAGTATTTATAAACCGCCAATAGTTCGCTCAGCGCTGTACATTACAAAGGGGGACAGAACATGTGACAGAACAATACCAATACAATGCAAAACATGAGGGGATCGAGGGCCCTGCTCTTTCGAGCTTACAATCTAGGAAATCATTATTAAAGTAAATATATACAGTACATACACAGTATGTATATATTTCATTTAAAAAAGATGTTGGCCTTTAACTATTCCCTAATGATTACTTGGCCCTAACACAGACATGTGATTATCATCCTAACTCTTAGAATTAGCACTTAACTTAACCCTAAAATGAATTCTTAAAAGGAACCCGTCAACATTTCAGGAAAAGCAACAGATTCCCATAACTTAGCTCTCATTAGCTGCATATACTTATCTTCCTTTCCCTCATTACCTTTACGTTCAGCTGACAGGAGTGCAGGGAAATCCTGTGTAACCTATAAATCTCCAGAGTTTCAACTTATACAGGGTTATTGGCATAGCAACAGGTAATTCATTACTTCAACTCCCAGCACAAAATAAAGTAGCATGGGAGCAAAGAAAAGTGAAATTGGTTGTAAACCTCACACATAGAATGTGAACAAGCATTTCCCTCTACAGTGTGTACTTGTCTCAATTAAGAGCACTAAGTGTCATTTCTGTCTGCTACTTTGTCCCTCTGCTATCAGCAAGCTTTCCTGACACCAAGAGTAAAATGGTGACAGGGGAGGGATCCCCAGTACACAGCATGTGTGCTGTGTGTAGTGGAGTGTGCCCCTTCCCTCCAATCAGTTCTCAGAGATCTCCTTTCTCAGTTTTGCAGTGTGTAATTCCAGCTCTCCGCCCCGTTTTCTAAAAAAAAAGGTTAGACAAGCTTTATAAATTCTGTACTTTGAATGGATGAAGAGAAGAGAATATTGCAGATAAACATGTATAACATATGTAGGAGGATTTATTTCATCTCTGTGTATCACCTGAGGCCAGTCACTTCAATGGGTAAGGCTCTATAACCACGTTAAAGCAGAGTTCCAGCTGTTTTTGTGTTTATTAAAAGTCAGCAGCTACAAAAACTGTCCCAGGGTTCAGTGATGTGCTCACCCATGCTGTCCCATCCCTTTTCTTCTCTCCACGGAGCCGGCATCTCAGCTTCACAGCCAGGTGCCCACTGCACATGTGCGAGTCATGCTGCGCCTCCTGATTGGTTTGGCAGTCTTCTGGCAGCTGTGAAGGTTCCCAGGAGACTGTGAGAGGAAGGAGGGGGCTCGCGGCGAGCTGAGCTGGAAGTAAGAGTGGGTACCTATCAAAACCAGGTTCCTGCTTCCCCCTCCCCCCCAAAAGGTGCCAAATATGGCAGTGGAGGGGGGGAAGAGGCAAACAAGCAGAGCTTCCACTTTTGGGTGGAACTCCGCTTTAAGTAGTCATTTGCATTGAATTGGAAAAGCACAGGTTCAATTTAAAACATAACCCTAGCCTTTATACTTAACCTAGCCTTATAAAAAGGGGCCCTTAAAGTGGACTTTTTCCCCCCTTCACTAAACTCACATCAGCATGCAGCACGTTGATATGAAATCATTTTACATCCATTAGCTAAACAAACATTGTTTGCCTTTACTTCCAGTTATTGTTTTTCCACTTTCTGGTTGAGTGACACACTGGAGAAATAACCTTGGCCTCACAAATGCATGCTGGGAAGATTATATTACTAGTGCCTTCCCCCTCAGATGATGTGCACTGTCACATGTTCCAAGAGGCAGACCCAGAGTTCCAAGAAGTAAAGGGAGATGGATCCATCTGCCCTTAGTGAAAATGGCCACTGTGAGAATAGTCAGGAGGAGAAATAGAATAAAATATGGCATACAAAAAAACAAAAAACCTGCAACTATGGTATCTACAAGTGTCTGTTTGTAGATTACTATTACAAAACATCTCTAAATGTGCCTTTGTTGTAATTTGTAGGATAATTTCCTCTTTAACCACTTCAAGTCCGGACACTTTTACCCCCTTCCTGTCCAGGCTAATTTTCAGCTTTCAGCGCTACCACACTTTGAATGACAATTTCGCGGTCATGCAACACTGTACCCATATGAATTTTTTTGAGACAGATAAAGCTTTATTTTGGTGGTATTTATTCACCACTGGGATTTTTATTTAAATTTTGCAAATAAATAATATTTCATCATAAATCTTGGCCAAAATGTATTCAGTTATCTTTTTAGTAGAAAAAAAAATAACCCAAATTAGTTTATAACCAAAAATTATATTTTTTAAAAAAACATTTTTACATTTTTATTTTATTTTTTTTATATTATTTATGTTTTTTTTCTTTTCTACATACTGTCACCCTAGCAGTACAGTGTTACCATGGTGACACTGTAATACTTGTGGGGGAGATGAAGATTTTTTTTTTTACACTGATTGCTTTTACACCCATAAAGGCTGTAAAAGCAATCGTTTCTCATTCTCTCTGGCTGCATTCTTGCAGCCATTGAGAACTACTGTGTGAGCTGTTATTGGTCACAGCTTGTCACATGGTATAAGCCTTGTACCATGTGACCTCTGTGATCATTCACAGATTTCACACGTAGTAAGCAATGATGTCAGAAGTGACATCTTGCTTACTACTTTGCATGTGATCACTGATTGGCCAATCAGTGATCACATGATCGGGACCTCGCACAGAGGTCCCATACGACGATCGGTGTTCGGGCACTGGATCGCGGTGCTGTGCACTCCCAGGGAGCGCACCCAGTCCAAAATGAAAAGTGCCGTTTATGAACGGCAACCCACCCCTGGACTGCCACCATCCGGCCGTTCATATACAGTGGCCGGATGGCAAGTGGTTAACTTACATCCTAATTCAGAGGTGTCAAACTGGTGGCCCTCCAGCTGTTGAGAAACTACAAGTCCCATCATGCCTCTTCCTTTGGGAGTCATGCTTTTAACTGTCGGTCTCGCAATGCCTCATGGGACTTGTAGTTTGGCAACAGCTGGAAGGCTGCCAGTTTGACACTCGTGCCCTAATATATAGGCCATCACTTAACACTAAAATAAGCCCTTATTTGAAGAGAGATAATAAATGACTTTATCTACTTTATACTTAATGGTTAAACAAAGAAGCCTTCTTAATTCCACAATATGTGAATTTATTTTAGTTTATGGTCCTGTACTTTACCTGTAGTCAGATTAAGCCACTGAACTGTATCTGCAGTCAGTCCTGCTATTCCTTGGTACTTTAAAATCCTATTTCATTTTCCTTGCCAATGCTACATGTTCTTTGTTAAGCATAAGTATGATAATGTTATCCTTCTGCCAATACTTAACAGCTTAAGTATCACTGAACAGGAGCATCCAAGCATGTACACTTCCTGAAATTCATCAGTACAGAATGTGCAGATCAAGCACAGCTCAATGCATGCAAATCACCGAACACTCCTCGGCAAACTTTGATTAAAACATAACATTAGTGGATGAAAACTCAATTGAATACCCTCTTAGCAGCATTTCCTCTCATTTGCCTTTTTCTTATTCATGTCAAGACACAGTATGAGCCACTGAAAATGGCGAGCACACAATGTACTGCATATAGTCCTACTAGGACTTGGTATATTACTTGGTACTATAGCAAAAGCATTGCATTAATAACGTTGGAACAGCCAATGCACACCCTATATACTGTATAAGCACCACAGGACCAGATCTGGGCAAACAAATTTAGATCATATATGGCCTGATAATTACAAGTAATACAGGGATTAGCAGTGGTGGTCAACTCCCTTGATAGAAAGGGTCTCAAGTGCAGCCGCTCACATCCCCTTGCATCAACAAAGGGCCACATATAATATCCACTTGCTGACCAGTCACGTATCTGGTACGCCATTGGTCATCACGTGGTTGTACCGGGCCGATGCCTGCAACTGCATCATCCCCTTACCATTATTTACAGCCGACGGTCGGCTTTCTTGTAATAGCAACCGAAATGGGTAACTGATTGCTATTACAAGCAGTGGGAGGAGACACCCCCGCCCCCCACCATATTTCAGCGTTTTAACAGGATCTCATGTCCCACTAGGAGTCCTGATCAATCAGCCAGGGTTTTGTATGGCTCCATAAAAATAGTAAATCAATGATCTGACATCACTTCTGGCTTACTCGGGAAGAACGGTGCCATTTAAAAAAAATATATATATACAGTATATATATATATAAAATAGCGCTGCGCAAGTACCATCATGCAGAATGTGATCCTAAATATCATAAAATGTTCCACATACTTTAACTGACAAAATAACATATTATATTATAATAAATAATATTACAATACAATATATTACTGTGCATGTATGTACATCAACATATGTGTATATGTTAACCTCTTGGCGCCAGCCGAATGAAAATGTGCAGCCTCCTGGCGTCTGGGCCTAGATGCCAAGCGGCCGCGCATTTGCGTTCTATTAAAAAAAAACATGTGCTGAGAGCACCAGCACACATTTGCGGTACTCACAGAAAGGTCCCAATCTCCTCTTTCAATTGGGACTTTTCCCGATCATGTGACCGCCGTGATGGCGTGTCACAGCGGTCACATGACCATAAACCCCGCCCCACCTCCCAGCTTCAGAAACCCTTAAAGGGCCGGGAGCCGCTGGCGCCAAGGGGTTAAGTGCCAATGAGAAATGTCCCAATCTCACATAACAAAGTCCAAATATAAATCAGATTGTAAACTATTTGTTGTGCTAAAACACCAAAACTTCACCTTCGTGTAGAAATATTCAGCATAAATTCCCCCATGGGGCAGGGCTTGGATCACATCACCACGTCCATATAGAATTCAGCTGGTGGTCTGTATTAGCACACAGTGGCAAATACAAACATTGTTACATCTATTCATTGACTGTATACTTTGGTGTGGGCTGGCACCCTATACATGTGAATGCAATATTGTTTGTTGGTTTTACTAATAAAGTATATTAAGGATAAGGCACTATTTGCAACATTTTTTACGTTATGGCGCAGAACTGAGAGGAGGAGGAGATATGTATGAAATACCGGAGCCTTAACCGGAGCGGAGGAATTGTTTTCAGTCCCGGGGATAGTAGCAGCAAAAGTACTGTTGACCGAACACTTGGTGGGAGGTCATATTTTTGAGGTGAGAGTTCACCAGGTGATGGTTTGGCACTGGAATTTATGCTGAATATTTCTACATGAAGGTAGACGTTTTGGTGTTTTAGTGCATCTCATAGTTCACGATTGGATTTATATTTGGACTTTGTTATGTGACATTGGGACATTTCTCATTTGTGTATACTGTACGCATGTTGATTTATATGCACAGTAATATATTGTATTGTAAAATTATTTGTTATAATATAATATATGTTATTTTTTTAGTTAAAGTATGTGGAACATTTTATGATATTTAGGATCGCATTCATCATGATGGTACTAGCGCAGCACTATTTTTGTTATATTGATGTTATGTTATGACTAGTATGAGAGGTCACCGAGTGCACTGCTGCTAGATATCATCCATATTTTATTTTTGCCATATTTATCTATTTATTTATTTTTGTACTATTCCTTTTGGAATCATTTTTCATTATGTAGATGTGGGTAACACAATAGGGTTTATATTCATAGCAGCACATAAGGACTGAATTTGTGCAGTTTAAAAAAATATAAAAGCATTCAATCACACCGATCTTGGTAAGATTGAATGCTTTTAAGGGCAGAGGAGGGATTTGGGGTCTTAGTATCACAATGGATGTTTACATTCTTTGTGACAGCAAAAAAATTATCAAAAAAAATATTTTTTTAAAGTGACAGTGTAAAATGAAAAAAAAAATTAAAGTGCCCCCATCACCGTGAACAAAGATGAATGCATGCGTCGGTCCCGCACACTCGCAAAAAGCGATTGCCCCCACACATGTGAGGTATCACCACAAACATCAGATCATGTGCTGTAATTCTAGCACCAGTCCTCCTCAGTAAATCTAAAGTGGTAACCTGTAAAGACTTTTAAAGCATCGCCTATGTATAGTAAAATTTATGTCGTTTGTTGACATTGCACAGGCAATGTTTGAGCATGACATGTTTGTTATCTATTTATTCAGTGTAACATAATATTTCATGTTTTACAAAAACCTGTGTTATGGATTGTGGGTTTTTTTCATTAAAATCCCCAAAAAAGTGCAGTTTATCTCAAACAATTGTGTTTTAGAAACCACTGCGCAAACATCGTTTGACATAAAAAAAATTGCAAAACCCACTAATTTATTCTTTCTGCTTTAAAAAAAAAATATGTGATGTTTGTGGGTTCTAATTAATTTTCTAGCAAAAAAACTGAGGAGGGGTCTTGACATCTGATGTAAGGGGGGGGATGAGGTGCTCTGAGTCATGTAGTCTTACAGATACAACAGATCCTCTGACGGCAACCATAATGCTGATGCAGCTCATAATGAAATTGAGTTCAACACCCCTACTTGAAGACCTCATTCACACTTACCTCTTGTATTCGTGTCATTTAAACACAAGGGAACTTTTTCTCGGAGTTCAAGTTTTTTTTTCTTGCATATGAGTAATGTAAACTAATTTTCATAGCATTCTAGGGTTTCCAATCACATCTATTTTCTCTAAATGCAGCTAAACTGACCACAGATAAATGCAAGTAAACACACAATGTGAATGGTTCAATGGAAATCATTACATGCATTGACATGCATGTAGAAATGTCCTATACAGTAAACACATTTCATCACAGATATGGTATTGCTAGTGTGAATACGTTTTTTAGCCAGCCATATATGGTTCGAATCTCAGCCAGTTCAGCGCGCCTGTTCACTATCTATGGGCAGGCTGATTGTACCCAGATGGAAGAAAAATATATATGAAATGTATTTTAAAAATATTCTCCCCAAATATATTGACATATATTTGAAATGCTACAATTTTGGCCATATTCAATATATTTCAAAATAAATATATGTATATATACTGCATGTTGAAATATGTTTTTACTACAAAATATATGAAAAATATTTTTTAAAATACATTTCAAATGTACTGTATGTCTTTAAAAATACAAATCTACATTTTGGAATGCATTTACAAATATATGTAAAATATATGTTAAAATGACTTTTTTATATGTTAAAAAAAATCTGAATAATATATTGAAAAATATATATTTTTAAAAATATTTTTCACATATTTTGTAATATATAAAAAAACGCACTTCAACATGCAGTATATATATATATATATATATATATATATATATGTATATGTATTTTTAAACATACTGTATATTTGAAATGTATTTTTAAAAATATTTTTCATGTATTTTGTAGCAATAACGCATTTCAACATGCAGTACATATATATAATGACTTTTTTATCAACTACCCATTATGAGTTCTTTTTAGTGTCTACAAAGTACATTTTCTACTAATTTAGCATGAGAGTGAATAGCACTTTTCTTTTAGTGCAGAAATCACAGATGATGAATTGTCTTCTTAAATGCGTGTTTCTCAAATGACAGTACCATATATATATTGAAATATATTGAAAATGGCCAAAATTGCAGCATTTCAAATATATGTCAATATATTTGAGAGGAATATTTTTAAAATATATTTCAAATATATTTTTCTTCCATGTGGGTACCCAATTCAAATGTGGTAAGACTTGGGTACAACCATCATGTTGGATTGTACATGCAATTTTTGCCAACGACTATAGCCGCTAGCAATAATCACTGCGTTCTCCCAGCAGGGACAGCCCCCTCCCCCATCAGGAGAACACAATAGCTCCATAGGAGGGATTCCCCCATCAACACTGACTGAATTGTGGTTGCAGGAAAGAAAATTGCATCATCTATGGCCTGCCTTAATCATTGACAGCACTTCTGTTGTGGATTGACAGAATACCTTATATTGCCAGGTTATGGCAATGACCCGCGCCTCTTCTGGGAGTGTCTAATAACCGTCTGCTGGCCCAGCATCTGTACACTTTCCCTCCCTAGATAACCTTTTATGTATCTGCCAGGGGAAGAACAAAGGGGAATACAGTAAGGTCATTTGAGTGAGAAAGCAGTGCCCAGCAGCAGTCCCAAGGCTTTCAGATGTCTATACAAAGAAGGCTTTTACAGATAAATGAAATATGTTAAATGCAATATAATCTTACGGGAATATTATTGTTGAAATAATTGGTCTGACAACAGGGTCTCTTTAAGCACTGCCTTAAGCAATCCAACTCTTACAACTTCCATGGCCAATAAAAATGCTGCTGTGGCTTTGTGCAACGCTTACATATACTATATGTTGGCTCCATTTTTACTTATGCATGCATTGTTAACATTTCAACTGGTAAAGAAAAAAAATGTATTTTTCATTATCAAGCCAACATGCTGTTGGCATTTCTTAGTTGCCATGGAGATTCCAATTCATAATAATGACTTTTTTATCAACTACCCATTATGAGTTCTTTTTAGTGTCTACAAAGTACATTTTCTACTAATTTAGCATGAGAGTGAATAGCACTTTTCTTTTAGTGCAGAAATCACAGATGATGAATTGTCTTCTTAAATGCGTGTTTCTCAAATGACAGTACCATAATTCACATTGTTCTCATCTGACCTTCATTAGCTGAAACTTAGCTTCGTAATATTATTTGTGTGTGTTATTATAGTGTAAATCAATATATATTAACATATAAGACATACGGATCAGGGTAGAATTACCTCGTACTGTTCTTTCTCAATTAATGTATTAAAATTAAGAATTGAAGCACTTCAAAAGGATGAAGCAAATGGTATTGTTATTTTTATTAACAATAATGAACCTGGATGGGTTTACAAGGCGTAAGGTATGTAATACTCACTCCTACATTTAAATGAATGGCTAACCTAATATAATACAGCACTATGGAAACTAGCGAGCTGGGAGTTGAGAGATTAATATGCTTAGCATGGTAATTTAAAATAATAACATAACTAAATTCAGAGAGGTGAGATGGAGTGTCTGTTGGTTTCAAACAGTGAGACATAGTGTACCACTGACACTGATAAGACAAGCAAGAATCCACATTTACTGACTGCTAACTGCTATTACAATCATACTGAAATAGTTGGTCACAAAGCTAATTGAGGACAAGAACACTTATATGCAGGGGCGGCACTACCCGAGGGCCCGGGGTCAGTAGGGAGCCCCATGAAATGCCCCTGGTACCTTTTATAGGCTTTTTTGGGTGTGCTTTGAGTGTGGGCAAGGACACAGGAGCCCCATGATCCCCTATTGCCCAGGGGCCCCATGAGTTGTCAGTCTGCCCCTGCTTATATGTATTATATTATAATATGTATTTTAGTCCTCGGTCCACATCAAATAGAGTTTTGACTATACATATGTAATTCACAGATAAAATCTGCCCTTCAGCATCATTAGCTCCTTCCTAAGTATTCAGCCTCAGTAAGTGGATACTGTATTTCAGATGCAATGGAAAAAAAATGGGCAATAACCAGTTTAATTAGCTACAGGTCAGTACACAATAATGTATGTAAACAAATAACTAACAATATTCCTTTAAATGCATACTAATATTATAGAGGTAAACTATAAATCAGATACAGTATGAACAAACTTACTTGACAACAGGCAAAGCCTTTTTTTGATACATGGTTAAAACCTTATTTTTTCCTAGCATTTTTCTCTAATGTGCATGGCCATAACTAGTAATAAATCCTAAGCATATCAGGCATGTAGGCAGGTGATGGGCTGTAAAGAGAGTAGGAAAAAATAGTATAGCACATAACCAAGTAGAATAAGGATTATAAGATCATATAAATTCTGTAGGGTCCAATATATTGCACTGCTTGTTTGAAACAGTCACTTCTGGAGATAGCTGCTGCTCCTTTGATGCATATGCAAATTACTACTACCCAGTCCATACCCTCCTATAAAATTTCAGTCATCCAATGGGGCCACTGGGTTTGATAAAGGGATGGAGCCCTGAAATGCGTAGGCTTACCCATTGACGTGACGCCATCCTGATCAAGCACCACCCCGATGTCGTGTCACTTCCAGTTTTGGCCAACAGTGCGTTCCCCACTGGTTTCCAGCATCTAGCATACCCAGCCGATTCCTGTAATCTCTGCATTGCCTGGTAATGCTCTCCTGCCAAACTCTGCATACTCCACAACAAGTCTCCAGGATTTTCTGGCTGTACTGGCAAGCTTCCTTGATGAACTCTGCAGACACCTAGCAATACAATTGATGTGTCCATACTGTATATCATGTTCACCAATTGAGTGCATAATGTTTTTAACATCTTATTTTTTAATAACATGCTATACGTAGATGGTGGCGCCTCCTGTCTAGTAACTTTTGTTACATGTGTTGGGCTGTAGTATATCCACCAACATGAAGGTGGCTCTGTGCCATTTGCTCCAGCTGGCAGGAGACCATTGTCCCCTGCAATTGACTCAAGGCAGAGAATTTGTGGAGGACAGCATATCTTTTTGAAGAACAAAATCCCATGAGGCTTGGGCAGCCATCTTGACACAGTAGTCTTTCAATAGGAAATTATGCATCATTCGACGTGCCCATCATCGAGTAAGATAGGGATAGAGGGCGTGCTGGACAGGTAGAGAGAAGGAGTAGCAGACGATAGAGGTACCTGTCAAGGAGGGAAAAATAGGTTTTCCCTTACAGAGTATCTCCTCTTTCATTTTCTCAGAACAGTCTACCAGTGGCATACGGATATCTGCAGGGAGTCTCGGGGACCACAGAGTGATGCAGTAACATCGCAACCTCTTCTAGGGAAGTGCTCTTCTGGCATCCTGTGATCTCTTAAGTGTATTTTCTGTGCCTGAAGAACTGCAACTTACAGTATGTAGTACTGCTGCTATTACACCCCTTGTGTTTTTTTCAACTTCTACAATATAGAAAACGTTGAAATAATTATGTGTAGTGATTTCTCCCAATCTTCGATTACATTAATTAGGCCCCAATAGAATAGAAAGTTAAAAAAAATCTTTAAATAAAGGTAATTCTCCTCCTAGATATTTGTTTCCATAATAGGATGCTACTATTGGAAGAGCTCTCCTCTTGTTCTGATGAAAAATGTAAAATTATGGATCCTTCCTCACTTTCTTTCCTGGAGACAATGGTCACCAATACAACTAGAGAGGATTAATCCCCCCAGCGAGGTTATAGATAGCAAGAAAAAAATAATTGTAGCCTTGGGAGACTTTTAGGCAAAGTACAACAGGGGTAGCTCCACTTACACTGGATTTGGCTACCCAAACGTGGAAAAATTCTCTAGAATTTAGCCACTACCTCTGTGGGAAGAACCCTTCAAGGAATGAATGTAACAAGCTATGCACGCACTAGATCAGCAATGGGCAAACTACGGCCCGCGGGCCGTATACGGCCCGGCGGACCTTTTAATCCGGCCCGCGGAGCGTGATACATTGGCTGTCAGGATGTGTGTAGGCGGGGCAGCGTGACGAACGTGGGGGGAGCTAGGCTCCTCTCACAGTCCGCCCTGAAGACCGGAACGGCGCGGGAACACGGCGAGAGGAACGCGCGGAGCAAAGGTAAGTGAATTGACACAGGGGGGACTTGGCTTACTACTCGGGGGGGAATAGTACTGTGGGGGATGAAATACTATATGAGGGATGAATTAATATGGGGGATGAATTAATATGGGGAATGAATTACTATAGGGGGGATGAATTACTATAGGGGGGATGAATTACTATATGGGGGACGAATTACTATGGGGGATGAATTACTATATGGGGGATGAATTACTATGGGGGATGAATTACTATGGGGGATGAATTACTATATGGGGGATGAATTACTATGGGGGATGAATTATTATATGGGGGATGAATTACTATGGGGGATGAATTACTATATGGGGGATTAATTACTATGCTTACTATGGGGGAATATTACTATACTTACTATGGATGACACATACACATCATTCATCTACTCTTGGTCCGGCCCCCGGGTCCAATATATGAACCCATTGCGGCCCTCAAGTCAATAAGTTTGCCCACCCCTGCACTAGATGAATGTAATATCCACAGATATATACAGAAAGCTTAAGGGGTGCCACCCAAAAAAAATGGTGTGGAATCTTAAGCACAGCCAACAAGACTACACTGGCTGTGAGATGTGTTTGGATAAATCAAAAATGTCTCTAACCTTACGTACCACTATGACCACACCTATAGGAAAAAAGAAGAGAAGCTTTCCGAGTATATGAGATATATTGACATCTCACACCAATTGCTGTTGAAGAAAGGCCTGGATCCCAAGACAGTAGACAAAGTCTGAGTGCAACAGGACTTAAGAGGGGCTCAGTCTTTAGGCTTCGTTGCAATCCAGTTGAAGACTGGTATTGAGAAGAATCCAGTTTTAAAAATACACCTTAACCCCCAGCCAGCTGACTGGACAGTAGGAGCAGTAGCAGACTGATGAGGTCTTCCCTCTGCTTGCTCTATCATCACTATGAACATGTTTCCTTTCAGCATAGTTGAATACAGACCATCTGATTGACTCCTAGTTAAACCCTTCCATTTAACAGTCTGACTGCTGCTGTATAGGGGATTGCAAGATGCTAATACTATGCCAGGTACTTACACTACTTGCATCAAAAAATTATGATGATTTAACCACTTACCCTCCAGCAGGTTTACCTCCCCCCCTCCCTTCATGAGCAAGCCATTTTTATACCATGGTCAATAACCTTCCATAGGTACATGTAGCAGCCTAACCACTGGTAGATTAATATGCAGAATCATATTCTGAACGTCCAGACACCAAATATGACATAACCGGCTGTGACGGATAAAAAGATATTGCTTTCTACTCTCTGGTAGACGTTACCTAGGGGTGTAAGGTATCAGATGACTTGTATTAAAATTACATATCTGAATATATGCTTTGTTTTAATGTACCTTGTCCCTGTCGGGATTTTATGAATTTGTATGAAAAGTGATTCAAGTGGGATGTATGTTTTACTGCCACTCTGGAATGCTTTTTATGTCCAGTGACTGACTGATTTATAGCTTTACGACCAGGCCAAGGCAAGAGTCTGACAGAAATTATGGGACCAGCTAATTGGGTTTACAACCATGAAGAGTATCCAGCTGTGCCTGATGCACTTGTGACCCCAGCATACACACACACCACATGCCGTTCAAAAAAGGGAGGGGGAAGACTGAACAGAGTGAGAATGACATTTGCAGAGTATGATAGAAGATGGTAGATCTTAACAAAATGGTTGTCCGCGTCCAATCGCCACAGCAAGTCCTTTATTAAAAGAAGAAAAATAAAAGAGTGCCCCCCGAAGTAGATCCAAAATCAACCACGATGCCCACCACCACCACCGCTACCCAAAAAAAAAAAAGGCTCCACTCCTGACGCTGGCTCCGGGCCATCTGACTGCTCTGCCTGCTTGACAGTTCTAAAATATGTAAGGGGTGGAGCCACCCAGTGACATTAAGTGACATCATTTACTGTCAGTAAATATTTACTGAGCTGCAATATGTAGGTAGAGTGTTGTGTGGGTGTAGCTTGAGTATACGTGGGGGCACAGGGGGCCCCATTATCTCTTACTGCCTGGGGGCCCCATGAGTTGTCAGTCCGCTCCTGTATAGCAGTATAGTGTGCTAAATCTATATACCAGCCAGGGATCCCTTTCTTTTTAAAGAATGTAGTCCAAAAGCACCTTTAAAAGACTATTTTTAAAATCCTCTACAGCAGGGGTGTCATTGTGGTTCCCCTCAAAGGGCTTGCTCTATCTGTAAGACTATATAAATGTATCTATTCTTTATCATATTAAATCATTGCCTCTGTATTCAATTAGAGCACCTCACCCTCCCTTGCATCAGATGTCAAGGGTTCCCCCCAACCTCGCTTGCATCACAGTGCACCCCCCTTACCTTGTGCTGCTGCTGGGAAGAAGCTGGGGGCGGAGCTGGGAAGCAGAAAGTGCAGGGTCTGGAGAAGGACCAGAAGAGGGCCGGAGTCAGCTGCCGGAGTCTGCTGAATGGTGAGACCAGAGGAGGCAGACAAGGAGCTGCTGCAGCTGCACAGAGAGGCACAGGATTTATAGGAGGAGTTCTGTCCTCCTCTCTGCTGCCAAGACTGGGGGGGCAGGGACAAGCATCTCTGCAGCTGCACGAAGACGCACAGGATCTGGCAGAGAAGTTCTGTCATCCTTTCTGCTGCTGACTGCTGAGACAAGGTGGGGGCAGAGACGATGGGGATACCGAAGCTGCAGGAGAGGTGTGGGGGCCACATGAAATGGCCTGGCAGGCTGACACGTGTGCTCCACAACCTGCAATGGCTCTGTCCTGAGTTATTTTAGGGACTAGCACCCCCTAGTACCACAGGAGGAAGTGCAATCCTGTTCTTTAGGCGGCACATGCACAGCAAGTACTCTCTCATGTCGCAGCCTCTGGGTATGTGTGACGTCACTGCTCCAGGCATAACCAGCTATTGTCAGAGCACTCTCCCCTGCAGCTGCCATTGGCTTACACAGGGGAGCAGGATCACAGAACCAGACCAGAGCAGCCTAAAAATAGGTAAGTATACAATATACTGAATATTTTTCTTACACAGGTTACTAAGAATAGGTGTAAGGAGCGGGTAGGGGACAGTTTTAGGAGTTGTTAGGGTTCAGCTGCAATTGCACTTTAAATACACATGCAGCAATTATAGGAAGCTGACTTTTCAGTTCAAACCCACACTGGTGGCAACCCTACCCTTTTGGCACACATCTGAATCTTAAAGTGATTCTAAAGGCTTATATTTTTTTTAAAGAAAAAATAACAAACATGTCTATACTTACCTGCTGTGTGCAATAGTTCTCCATCCTGTCGGGTGCCCCCACAGCAAGTAGCTTGCTGTGGGGGCACTCACTGCTCTGTGTGTCCAGGCACACATGGAGCTGCAGCTCGGCCCCGCCCCCTCGCTCTTCTCATTGGCTCACTGACTGTGATTAACAACAGTGGGAGCCAATGGCTCCCGCTGCTGTCTCAGCCAATGAGAAGAGGGAGTCCAGGGATGGCCGAGACTCCAGTGCACATCACTGGATCGAGAGTGGGCTTAGGTGAGTATTAATGGGGCTGCTGCACAGAGAAGGTTTTTACCTTTATGCATAGAATGTATGAGGGTACAAAATCTTGAGCCTCTACAGCCACTTTAACGGCTTCCCCACCACCCTATAGCAGATATACTGCTACAGGGCATCAGGGGTGTGCAAAATCACGTATATATACTTGATTTTGCATTTCTGGGTAGGGAGTGCGTGTGAGTCACACGCGAGCTGCGCACACACCCTACCCGTGCCACCACTCGCAACCGTGGCTTTCAGTCACCGGGTCCTGGCGAGTGATTACCCGCCGGTGCCCGGTGATTACCGAGGATCTCCAATGGGGAGGAGGACTGCTTTGTTTTCTAACAGTCCTCCTCCCTGTCGGCTCGGGCACACTGCTCTGGATGGTTGTGCACAGCACAGCCATCCAGAGCAGTGTCCTTACATAGAAGCACCAACACACCGCCCCTTGTAAAATACTCCCAGCACACAGTTAACCCTTTGATCACCCCTCATGTTAACACCTTCCTGCCCAGTGCCATTAGTACAGTGTCAGTGCTTTTTTTTAGCACTGGTCACTGTATTGGTGTCACTGGGGATGTCAGTGACACCAAGTCAGTTCCCCCCAGTGTCAGAATGCCCGCTGCAGTCCTGTATAAGTCGCTGATCGCTGCCATTATTAGTAAGAAAAACAAAAATCCCAGTATCTATACCGCCATTTGTAAACGCTATAACTTTCACGTAAACAATTAATTTACACGTATTGGGATTTTTTTTCAGCAAAGACATAGCAGAATACATTTTGGCCTAAATTTATGATAACATTTGATTTTTAAATTTTTTTTACTAGATATGTTTTAAAAAGTCAAAAATATTGTTTTTTTTTCTCAAAATTGTCTTTTTTTTTATAGAAAAAAATAAAAAACGCACAGGTGATCAAATACCACCAAAAGAAAACAAAATTTGTGGGAAAAAAGTGAAGTAAATTTCATTTGGGTGCAGCGTTGCATGACCGCATAATTGTCAGTTAAAGTAAAGCAGTGCCGTAACGCAAAAAATGGCCTGGTCAGGAAGCGGGGTAAATCCTCTGGAGGGTAAGTGGTTAAAGTCTCTTCTACATACCCATTAAATGAAGGCTGTAATGAGAGAAAGACAGAGGCTGCTATTGCTAACCTACTTCTGAAACTGTAATTTGCCTGGCTATCTCTAGCCTCAATGCTTTAGACTCTGTTCACACCAATGCGTTTTTTTTTAGTTCTTTTTGCAGAAATGCACTACAGTCCATTTAACATGGTTTCCTATGGAACATGTTCACATCTATGCTTTTTTGTGCTGCTGCATTTTTGGAAAGGATCAGGGACTTTTTTAAAAGCAAAATACAGCATTTTTGCTACAATAGATTTCAATGGAGAATCTGCTGAAATGCATGGTAGTGCGTTTTTGCCGCGTTTTGTATTTTTATTCTGCTCAGCAACAAAAAAAAAATCAAAAGTTGAACAAAGCACGGTAAAAACATGTCAAAAATGTGTCAAAAACGTGTGTAGAAAAATGAAAAAGGAACCCTGAAAAGCACTGTAAGGCTATGTTCACACTAGCTTTGTCAGCAGGCATCAGACAGGCATTTGGGAAGTGTTTTTAGCGCTTCTCAAACGCCTCTGAAAATTCTGCACATGGCAGCATACAGTGCTGTTTACACGGAAGCATTAGAGTCGTGGCAAAACTGACGCCTTGTGTGGAGTCAGGAGGAGTTGAAGCCTCCCATTCAAGTCTATGGTGCCGCTCTGCAAACACCTGGCAGGTGTTAGTGGTGTGGTTCCGACCTGGCTGCGAGGCGGTTGCGGAGCGTTAATACCATTTAACATTATAGGAGTTTGTGGTGCGGTTTTAACGCTTGGTAAACACCTGTCAACCACCTCAAAACCACGCATAGGGCATTTTGGGAGTGTTTGGGGAGTGTTTGAGGAGCATTAACCACTTCCAGTCTAGACACTTTCACCCCCTTCCTGTCCAGGCCAATTTTCAGCTTTCAGCGCTATCACACTTTGAATGACAATTGCGTGGTCATGCACACTGTACCCAAATGAATTTTTTAGCATTTTTTTGAGACAGATAAAGCTTTATTTTGGTGGTATTTATTCACCACTGGGATTTTTTTTTTTTTATTTTGCAAAAAATAATATTTCATCATAAATCTTGGCCAAAATTTATTCAGTTATCTTTTTAGTAAAAAAAAAAAATAACCCAAATTAGTTTATAATCAAAAATTATAATTTTGAAACTTTTTATAACAATTTTATTTTATTTTTTTATAATATTATTTATGTTTTTTTGTTTTTTACATACTGTCACCCTAGCAGTACAGTGTCACCATGGTGACACTATACTACTTGGGGGAATGAAGATTTTTTTTTTTTTTTTTTTTTTACACGGATTGCTTTTACATCCATAAAGGCTGTAAAAGCAATCATTTCTCCTTCTCTCTAGCTGCATTCTTGCAGCCATTGAGAAATACTGTGTGACCTGTGATTGGTTACAGCTTGTCACATGGTACAAGGCTGTTGTGACTAGCCTTATACCATGTGATCTCTGTGATCATTCACAGATTTCACACGTAGTAAGCAATGATGTCAGATGTGACAGCTTGCTTACTACTCTGCATGTGATCACAGATTGGCCAATCAGTGATCACATGATCGGGACCTCGCACAGAGGTCCCGTATGATGATCAGTGTTCTACTGTGTCCGGAGGACACATCGGGCACCGCGTCGCGGTGCTGCGCGCTCCCAGGGAGCACGCACAAGCAGGGGGCGGGGAGGCCGTTTATAAATGGCCACCCGACCCTGCACTGCCACCGTTTATATACAACGTCCAGACGGGAGGTGGTTAAAAACACTTCCCAAACACCTGTCTATTGCCTGTCAAACGTTATAGGGGCGTTTGGCAAGAGTTAGACATACAGTCAAGTGTGAATGAGCCCTAAAACCGGCACAATACAAACTGTATAGGTTTTAATGGAGCCTTAGAGCCGGTTCACACCATAGAAATGCAGTCCAGATGTGTTCCAGATGCGTTTCCACATGTGCGGTTTTGGTGCGTTTTTTACACTTTCTGGTGCTTTTTTTATGCTTTCTAGTGGCTCCAGGGCTCTTTTTCTTCAATTTAAATAGGAACATTTGCTTTCCAGTGTGGTTTGACTGCATTCTAGTGCATTCCAGTGCGTGTTTGATGCATTTTACCACGTTCCACTACAGTTTTGTGCAGGAAAAATACAGCCTGTTCTACTTTTTTTCCTGCATCCAGAACATACTGGAACTGCAAGCACTGGTGTGAACTATGACAATGACAACCACATACCTAATTTTTGTGCATTTTGGATGCAGAAAAAAAGCAACTGAAACGCATGTAGTGTGAACTGGCCCCTAAAGCTGAGCTCCGGGAAGATATAAAAGATCCAGATGAATGCAGTATTCTTTATCATTTTTTTAATGCAGCTAGTTTAATGCAGGCCATAGACGGGATGTTTAGCAGCCGAATTGTCGGCCGATAAACGAAAAATCGGTCGGTGCCTTTGCCGATGCTGCCACCATTGCTCACAAAAGAATGGGACAAGAAACCAGTTTGACAGAGACAGGGGAGCACACTATACAATGTGACAATACAAATACATTATGTTTTTATTTGGATACAAATGGATACATTTGTTGCAACCGCAAGACTTTGTCATATAAAATATAACAGCGGACTTCTTTGTTGCAGCCGCAAGACTTTTTCATATAAAATATAATAGCGGACTTCTTTGTTGCAACCGCAAGACTTTTTCATATAAAATATAATAGCAAACTCCTCCCCCTCCTCTCCCGCCCCCTCCTCCTCCTCTTCTCCTTTTTAGAACCTCATTACCTTTTCTAGGAATACAATTTAATTTTGGACTTTCAGAAACAATATACAGTGGGGATCGAAGTTTGGGCACCCCAGCTAAAAATTTGTATTAATGTGCATAAAGAAGCCAAGGAAAGATGGAAAAATCTCCAATAGGCATCAAATTACAGATTAGACATTCTTATAATATGTCAACAAAAGTTAGATTTTATTTCCATCATTTACACTTTCAAAATAACAGAAAACAAAAAAATAGCGTCTGCAAAAGTTTGGGCACCCTGCAGAGTTAATATCTTGTACTGCCCCCTTTGGCAAGTATCACAGCTTGTAAACGCTTTTTGTAGCCAGCCAAGAGTCTTTCAATTCTTGTTTGAGGTATCTTTGCCCATTCTTCCTTACAAAAGTCTTCCAGTTCTTTGAGATTTCTGGACTGTCTGTCATGCACTGCTCTTTTAACCTCCCTGGCGGTTTTCCCGAGTGTAGCTCGGGGTAAAATTTCTATACCACAAGCGGTATCCCCGAGCTACACTCGGGCTTACCATGCAGCGCTGCTCTGGGGGTCCCTGCAGCACTTACCTTGTCCTTCGCTCCCACGATGTGTCCCCTGCAGCGTCCCCGGCCATCTCCTCCGGCGGATGCCGGCATCCGGCTCCTATGTTCCGGTCCCCGTGACGTCGGGATGTACGGGCGCCGCCGGTGGCGGCAAATTTTAAAAATGTTATTTTTTTTAAATTTGAAATAGTAAAAGATTGCTGTTTCATCCCATTTCACATACATATTGTCCCTAGTGCTTTTGTCCTGTGCCCTGCCTGCATTTTTTCTGTTCTTTCTGCCTGGAAACTGAGAAACGTCCATGGCATCCAAAAAGCGTCCCTTTACGTCAAAAGCGGTTTTAGACCGGCTAGAGAACAGCGATAGTAAATCAGAACCACTTGCAGAATTGAGTGATAATGATTTGTGGGGAAATTTTCCTAAAAATTACAGCCTACAATAAAAAACTATTTCCATGCGAAAAAATGGTACCGCTTTCAGCACAAAAAATCGGAAAGAATCATACCGCTAGGGAGGTTAAGGTCTATCCATAGATTTTCAATTATGTTGAGGTCAGGAGATTGTGAAGGCCATGGCAAAACCTTCAGTTTACGCCTCTTGATGTAATCCCCAGTGGATTTCGAGGTGTGTTTAGGATCATTATCCATTTGTAGAAGCCATCCTCTCTTTAACTTCAGCTTTTTCACAGATGGCATCAAGTTACCATCCAAAATTTGCAGAAATTTTATTGAATCCATTTTTCCTTCTACTCGTGAGATGTTCCCTGTGCCACTGGCTGCAACACAACCCCAAAGCATGATTGATCCAACCCCATGCTTAACAATTGGACAGAGGTTCTTTTTAATAAATTCTGTGCCCCTTCTTCTCCAAACGTACCTTTGCTCATTCCGGCCAAAAAGTTCAATTTTAACCTCATCGGTCCACAGATGGACATGCATCAGGCTTGTCTATATGTTCATTTGCAAAGTTCAAACGATGATTTTTGTGGTGAGGACGTAGAAGAGGTTTTCTTCTGATGACTCTTCCATGAAGACCATATTTGTACAAGTATCTCTTTATAGTGGAATAGTGTACCACAACTCCAGTGTCTGCCAGATCTTTCTGGAGGGATCGTGCAGTCAAACGTGGGTTTTGAATTGTTTTTATCACAATCCTGCGAGCTGTTCTGTCTGATATTTTTCTTGGTCTTCCAGATCTTGCTTTAACTTCCACTGTTCCTGATGACTGCCATTTCTTAATTACATTCCGAACAGTGGATATTGACATCTGACAAACGCTTTGCTATCTTCGAATAGCCTTCTCCAGCTTTGTGAGCATCAACTATTTTCAGTTTCAGTTTTCTAGACAACTGCTTAGAAGAACCTATGATGCTGATTGTTGGGGCAAGGTCAGATGAGTCTGGGCATTTAAAACCTTTCAGATTGACATCACCTGGTCTTCCCAGATGATGATTGAGAACAATCCATGGCACTGGCAGGTCTCAGCTTTGCAAAGGGGGCAGTGCATGCTATAAATTCTGCAGGGTGCCCAAACTTTTGCAGACGCCATTTTTTTGTTTTCTGTTATTTTGAAAGTGTAAATGATGGAAATAAAATCTAACTTTTGTTGACATATTATAAGAATGTCTAATCTGTAATTTGATGCCTATTGGAGATTTTTCCATCTTTCCTTGGCTTCTTTATGCACATTAATACAAATTTTTAGCTGGGGTGCCCAAACTTTCGATCCCCACTGTATATATATATATATATATATATATATATACACATACACACACACATGTGTGTGTGAGCATTTACAGTAAAATGAATGCTGGCAACCTTGCAGGTCACGGCTCATGTGTAGATTTTTTATCCGTAAAACGATTGGCCGATTTGTCCATCATTGCCAGGAAAATCGGCCGATCGGACAAATTGGCCGCAAATTTTCCAACATGACCGATAAAAAAACTGTGCAAAAAAACAAAAACCGTCCGACCAATTAACCCACTAACAGTGCAAAAATCAACCAATTTTTTTTTTGGGACAATTTTCTAACCTTCTATGGCTGGCATAAGTATCTGGATTTGACTCAGTATTAGCCTCTTGCAATCCCCTATACAGAAGCACTGAAATGGAAGGGTTGGACTAGGATTCAATCAGATGTGCTGTATTCAATTACGCTGAGAGGAAACGTGTTCATAGGATGATAGAGCAAGCAGAAGTGAGACCTCATCAGTCTGCTCCTGCTCCTGCTGTCCAGTCAGTGGGCTGGGGGTGAGACATCCATGTGTAAACCCTATCAAAGCCATTCTTTTATTTCCTCCCTTTTTGTCTGTTAAAATTACCATTGAAAGTGTTTTGTTAATGTCTGCCCAATAGGAACACAAAGTATCTGATGATCCTGCCAGTAATCCATTACACTCACAGCTTTCTGTGACACATTCATATCAGATAGCAGTCTGATCAGTTCTCTCTGTGGACTACAGAAACACCTGCCCCTTTGTTATGTCAGTGGAATATAATAAAACTCAAAGCATTGGTGACAGTGGGATATAATAAAACCAAAACTGTTTGTGTCAGTTGGATAGTAATAAAACCCAAATTGTTGGTGTCAGTGGGATATAAAAAAACCTAATTGCTGGTGTCAGTGAGATATAATAAAACCCACACTGTTGGTGTCAGTAGGATATAATAAAACCCAAATTGTTGGTGTCAGTGGGATATAATAAAGCCCAAAATGTTGTTGTCAGTAGGCTATAACAAAACCCAAATTGTTGGTGCCAGTGGGATATAATAAAACCCACATTGTTGGTGTCAGTGGGATATAATAAAACCCACATTGTTGGTGTCAGTGGGATATAATAAAACCCACATTGTTTGGTGTCAGTGAGATATACTAAAACCCAAATTATTGGTGTCAGTGGGATATAATAAAGCCCAAAATGTTGTCAGTGGGCTATAACAAAACCCAAATCGTTAGTGTCAGTGGGATATAATAAAACCCACATTGTTGGTGTCAGTGAGATATACTAAAACCCACATTGTTTGTGTCAGTGACATATAATAAAACCCAAATTATTGGTGTCAGTGTGTTATAAAAAAAACCATAATGGTTGGTGTTGCTGAGAGAAAAGTTAACCCTGGATTGTTGCTACTGCCCCTTTTGACACCATACAATTTGGTGTCAGTGCGGTTGAATGAACCCCAAATGAAGAATAGGTTTTGGTGTTGAGTGGTTAGGTGGGCCCGCATTGCTGTGCTGATGTGGGGACCATGGTGTGACTGTTGGCTAGGTGATCACTGCAGTCAGCAGGTCATAGGCTGGTCAGTGGCAGGTCAGTGGCTGGTCAGAGGCAGGTCAGCGGCTGGTCAGCTGGGGAGCACACTTTGACACTCCTCTCCTCCTCTGTACAGCACTGAATGTCTTGGATCGTGAGGGTGCAGACACAATAGGGCAGGATCTAGGATACTAGACAGCTGCGTGAAACCTTTAAATCACTTTGCCAGCCAGTCAAGAGGCATTTTTAAAAGGAGAGTTAATGAATCGCAGCCTAGGTATTTGTTCACCGCACGTTTCCTACAAAATGTAACACAAACTGCATTATCTTTGTTCAAGATCAAAAGTCTTCATAAAGTTTGTAAAAAAAAAAAACTTCCTCTGAATTCTTTGGAAAGTGTCTGACGTAGTCGGTAGCACCGCCCCATTCACCGCCAGTCTGCTCCCGGCCTTTGCAGCTTGGGTCGCTGCATGTATGCTCGGTTCGGGAGGGTGCCAGCGTAGCGGCGGCCGCAGCTCCCTCTCTGCCTCGTCCGTGGTGTGTGTGAGCCGTACGGCTGGGCCGTGCAGTGGGGGGGGCTCGGACGTCGCAGGGCCGGGGCCGCCAGTGAAGGCCGAGTGTACGGTGGCCCCGGACCTTCTAATCTCCTGCTGTAAGAGCTGCTGTCAGCCTCTGGCCGAGGCCCGGAATTGCTCGGTGAAGGCGCGGCATGTCTGCCTCCTCCGCTGACATGATTGAAACCCCCCCAGTACTCAACTTCGAGGAGATCGACTACAAGGAGATCGAGGTGGAAGAGGTGAGATACGGACACCTAGGTGCTTTGGGGGACACAGCCTTTCACGTCACTTGTCATTGTCACCTGTGTGTCATCCAGTAGTGTGCATTTCACTACAATGTAAGATTCCTTGACTGTGGTCCTTGTCACTATAGACTTCCATGAGTATGGGCAATGTACACTTCATGGCTATCATTGTGCACTTTCATGGGTATGGTTGTTGTCGTAGACCGTCACCACTGCGGTCGTTGTCGTAGACCGTCACCACTGCGGTCGTTGTCGTAGACCGTCACCACTGCGGTCGTTGTCGTAGACCGTCACCACTGCGGTCGTTGTCGTAGACCGTCACCACTGCGGTCGTTGTCGTAGACCGTCACCACTGCGGTCGTTGTCGTAGACCGTCACCACTGCGGTCGTTGTCGTAGACCGTCACCACTGCGGTCGTTGTCGTAGACCGTCACCACTGCGGTCGTTGTCGTAGACCGTCACCACTGCGGTCGTTGCAGGCTTCCTCGGCTTTTGGTCGTTGCAGGCTTCCTCGGCTTTTGGTCGTTGCAGGCTCCGTCAAATACGGTCATTGTCCACTTTTATGGGTATGGTTATGGTCACTGTAGGCTCTCACGACTGTGGTCACTGTAGACTTTCACAACTGTGGTCATTGGTGTAGGCTCCCACGACTCTGGTCATTGGTGTAGGCTCCCACGACTGTGGTCATTGGTGTAGGCTCCCACGACTGTGGTCATTGTAGGCTCCCATGGCTATGGTCATTGTCCACTTTTATGAGTATATTGTCATTGTAGACTTTCACGGGTATAGTCATTGCACAATTCAATAGGTATGGCCATTGTCATTGCAGACTCCTATGGGTTTGCATATTGTCAATGGTGACTACACACAGATGACATGGCTTTCAGGTGAGATATTCTGCCTGTATCGGAGATGGAAGGATGGATGTACAAGGGTAATTGTTACATGATCATGTCATTTTATGTATTTTAATTATTACAGGTATTTACAATTTATACAGTGCTATACATCAGGGCTTGCTAAATTTACTTAGAATCTGAGAGCCAGCTAAAAAGGTTAGGAGCCAACTGGGGGCAGTGTCATAGGTGGGGGGCAATGTTCCAGGAAGGGGGGCAGCAGGACAGGAGAGGGGCCGTGGCACTGGTGTGGGCAGCAGGACAGGTAGGAGGCAGCGGTACAGCTCTCACCTGTCCAGCTGTGGCTCTTTCAGATGGTGTCAATGGAGAGGTTTTGATGCCAGGAAGGGTAGCCTGGTTGTTAGCGTTGTGCTGGAGGTGGGCCTGTCTGCTGTCACACTTGGTGGCCCCCCTGGCTCTGGTCCTCTAGTGGGGAGCGCCGCCACAGTTGAAGGCAGCATTGACAGGCTCCGGTGTGCGGCTGGCTGTCCTCTGAGCACTCGTCCAGTGGTGTGAATGGAGCGGTTGGTGTGGGAGGCCACGTCCTCTGCTCCATGGGTGCTCTGATGGGAGTGACTGTGCAGTGGTGGGCAGGCCTGCAGTGTCCTCTGGGGGGGAACGTGGCTTTCGTGGGGCTGTCTAGGACTCTGTGCTCCACCTGGACTCTGTGCACAGGTAAGGATGAGGAGAGACTCCGAGGGTCCTGGAACTCTGGGCTGAGCTCCACTCTGTGGGGCGGGGGAGAAGAGCTGGGTGAGGATGTAAGCTGGGGGAGCACGGGGCAGTGTGGGCTGGTGGGGGCCCAGGTGCCAGGATGCGGTTTCTGGTCGCCATGGCAACCTGGGAATTGTCGAGCCCTGCTGAACATATTGTACATTCACATAAGTTTGTGCCTTTAAGGAGCTTAGTTTCTAAGGTCTTTATGTCACATTCGTATGATTTTACTTTATTGTTAAAGTATAAATAAAGCTAGGTACACATAGATCAAAATTTTCCTGGTTCAGCAGGGATCGGCTAAATTTCAATCTGTGCGTAGTTCATCAGAAGCCAATCGTTAGGCTTCTGTCAAAGAGGACTGCTGGAATACCTTTTTCGATCAGTGGCTTGCTGCCATTTGACTGCAGTCCTGATCAGTGTATTCTGACAGCAAAGAATCCCCAATATCAGAACACAGTGCCCCAGTGGGAGGTTAGGGTTGCAATTCCTGCACTCACATTGCTTGTGTGGATGCAGGAATCTGCCTGCTGGCCGAAAGAAAAGTAACTAATAGTGTGCAGGGATGTTGGATTCCTAACGCCTGACACCCAGCACAGGTAGTTTTTTTTCTACCTTTAGCCCTGATGTGGGCAAGCTGTCACTTCCACACAGTGCCAGCCTCTCCGCGCCCCATACCCCCCCCCCCCCGAGGTTTCCTGGGCTCCACCTGCCCATCTGTAGGCCTAGCTTGCCATCGGCTAGAGGGGAGGGAGAAGAGTGGACAAGTCCGCTCATCTCCCCTTCCTGTGCTGACCCAGAAGTGGTGTTATGATGTCACTCCTGGGTCCCCGTTGAGAGATTGTAATGCAATTCCCGGGAAAGAATGTAATATGGCGCGCTGTGCACCACATTACATTCAGTGGAACAGTGGGGAGACATGGCAGGTTCTTTTAGACCTTGGATGTCTCAAAGAGAACCTGTCACCAAAAATCATCACATAGGGAACTTTGTCCCCTATGTTAAAAAAAAAAAAAAACTTTTTTTTTCATCATTGTAAAAAATTAAAGTTACACCCAAGCACATACCATCCCCCCCAAAAAAAATATTGAGGCCTCCACCCCCACATATAGGCACGTACAAGCGTAAAAGCACATGCTGGGGCGCCTACGAATGAAACCATCGATTGCAATACACATGTCACATATCACCGTGCACGCCAGAATGAGAGCAATAATTCTCGCACAAGAACTCCTCCATAACATTAAACTGGTGACACTTAAGGAGCTTTAAAAGTGTCGACCTATAGAAAATATAGGGTACTGAAGTTTGTTGCCATTTCACGAGCACGCACAAATTGAAGGTTTGACAAGTTGGATATCTATTTTCTCGCTGCAATCTTAAAATTGGAACTACCACTATTTTATTCTCTAGGGTCTCTGATTTCAGAAAATATATCATGTTTGTGGGTTTTATGTAATCTTTAGGCCTAAAATGATTTTTTGACCGTGTGCAAAAAATGCAAAAAGGGCTCTGGCAGTGAAAGGGCTAAAGATTTGGGCCCTATTTAGTCCCTGAAATAGTAGTTTTTTCAAACATTTTCACACCCCTGGTGTGTTCCCAGCTTAGTTTTTTTTTTTTAATTTTGGTTTTGGATAGAGTGGAGAAGGATTAAACACCTGTCAGGTATTTAGTGCTGTCTGTGCCCCTATTGGGTAGATTCAACCTCTCTATTTGTCCTGTTTACTGTTACAATTGTGCATGAAAGTGAAAGAACATCCAAAATTTTGACTTGTCCCCAGAGCATAGAGGGAAAGTCCTTCCATGGGGACACTAGTTATGGTGACCCTGGTAACAAACAGGGATTCCCTCACTTTGAAAGGATTTATTCTCACTTCCTGTTTTGGGATTCGGACAGGAAGTGAATAGAAATCCCATCAATTGGACACACATGGCAAAAAAACCTGATAAGGATTATAACTCTCTCTATTCAGAAAGAAAAAAAATGTTTTGCCTTCAAGCTCAAATTTAATGCCCAATTTCTGGAATTTAGAACAAAATCCATCATTGGGACTTGTTTAAACTTTTCTTGCCCTCAAATACCCTTGTCATTACTACCTCTAAAAAATTAGTATCCAGTTATATTTTGTGTATTTAGGAAGTTCTTTTTTAAAGCGGCTCAAAAGGCAGAAGGTTTTTTACATTCATCTTCTCTGTTCATGAAAAACCTTCTGTGTGCTGTGCGCCCCAGTGGTGAGGATGCGGGCTGTGATGTGACACAAAGAGGATTGCTAGGTCTCCTTTGTGCTCCCCAGCTGTCAAAGTGGTGTGGGTGTGACACCCCTGACTGGGGGTAAACCACGGGGGTTGGTCACCTGGAGTGTTTGGGCCAGATCTTCTTGTTTTCCATTGTGGTGGGTGCGCAGTTGGTTGGTTCCGTCTGCCGATGGGGACCTGGGAAGGGGCCAGGTCTCCTTCTTGCTGAGCCGATGACGAGTGCACTTCTTCTGGCTGGCCTTGCGCAATTGCTCCAGGCAGGTGTTGCAGGCCGAGGTTGGTGCCCCTGGTCTTCTGGAAGTGCGGGGGGGCGATCAGGTCGTTCCAGTTGATGTTGGGGTTTGCCTTCCTTGGTGGCCCATCGGCACTGAAATTAAGTTTGGGGCTGGGTTTGGCCAGACTCTTGTCCTCTGCCTGGTACAGATGCCTGGCCACATGTACTGTGGGACAATCATCAGGAGCACGATTACCAGAGCCAGTGGAAGCTTATTGAACTTGTCATCCTTGTTCGCATCTGTGTCGGCAAATGGCACGGATGCAAACATCTTGGTGCTCGGTGTCGGAATGTTCAGACGTGCGGCCCCGCCTATGGCCAGTCCAGGCCTGCTTTGCCGAATCTGGGATTGTGCTCTGCACGGCTAGGTACCCTCTGTCGGCAGTGCCCCGCCTGGTTCCAACAGTGAATGGGCTGACAAAATCCTAGGCACCAGGACGCAATTTCTAGTCGCCATGGTGACCTGGCACTTGGGATTTGTCGAGCCCTGCTAGAGGAGTGATTCTGAACTGCTGGGCCACAGCCTCCCTGCTGCCAGGCTACTGCTTCACAGCTGTCACTTTTCACAGAGGTTGCAGTTGTTTGTGTGGCCACCTTGTAGGTACTGACTGTACTGCCAGGGCCAGGCTTGACAGCTACTGTTGTAGCTGGTGCTGCAGAGCTAGTGCTGATTGTGTACATTTAGTGTGCCCATCCGGGAGATAGGCAGCCCACAGGTGCCTTTCAGTGAGGTTGAAGAGAAGTTTAAATAATTCATTGTAATCCTGAAAAGTTCCTAAAATGTGTTTTCTCAACCGCTGCCTACCTACCACACTGGTGTACTGTGACAGCAGTAGATTTCAGGCCCACAACCCAGGAGAAGGGAAAGCAGTCAATACCTTTACAAGGTGGCACACATAAACAACAAAACACTAGCAGTCTGTTTTAGCTGCCAGGCCAGGGGAAGGCAAGAGAGAGGCCTCTTTAGATTTGGACCTAGGGCATTCCTTAAAGCAGTGGTTCTCAACCTGTGGGTCGCGACCCCTTTGGGGGTCGAATGACCCTTTCACAGGGGTCCCCTAAGACCATCAGAAAACACATATTTCTGATGTGTAAAGAGCAGCTACTGTGTTGAAAGCAGCTACTCTGTTAAAAGCAGCTACTGTGTTGAAAGCAGCAGTATTGGAGGTAAAACGACACTCATGAATTATAATTACTGGGTAAATAATTTTATGGTTGGGGTCACCACAACATGAGGAACTGTATTAAAGGGTCACGGCATTAGGAAGGTTGAGAACCACTGCCTTAAAGGGAGCTGCAGTGTCAAGAGTGATATGCTGCCTTCTCTCTCTGCATCAACCTTGCTGGCATCCCAACAGCAGCAGGCATGGTAAATGTAGTGGCTAATGCAAGGTGCATGTCGGGATGGAGCACTGAAAGAAGGAGGGTTCTGCTGTGAATTCTAAATTCACGATATGATTCAGATTCATGGTGCTGGTGTGACAGGGATGCACAAATCACTTGGCCCGATGCCCAGGACATGCAGTTCCGGGCACCGAGCAGGTTTTTTTTTGGGGGGGGGGGGGTTACATTTAGTCCTATGGACAAGCAGGGTTTACTTTTTTTTTTTTTTTTTTTTTTTGCCCTTTAAAGGATAAGTTCACCTTCAAAAAAAATAATAATAATTGGCATATAAAAATTGTCCATTTATTGTTATTTTAACTTGGATCCTAGAAAGCATTGCACCAGCCATCAGCAGATTGTGGGTGCTATGCAGGACTCCTATAGGTTGTCAGTGTATCTGGGTGCTCATACCTCGTACGGGCAGGCAGATGCACACTGCCAGGAAGAGACTATGAAATACCACAGCGTTCAACAGCGCAAAGGCTGTTGGGACCTTTAGTTTTCCATTACAGAATTCTGTGAGCGAATGAAAAATTAGAAATGGCGACAGCTAGCTGGGGGAGAAAATCCCCATCCAGCTGTCTCTAGATGCACAGAGCAGGCAGTGACTCCAGCAGTGGGAACATGTTGCATGTTCCGCTTAAAAAAAAAAAAAAACGGGTGAAAATGTAATATGGTACAAAATGTGAAGGTAACCTGAAGCAATAAAGGTTTTTTTTTTGTTTTGTTTTTTATCGTTTGGACCAGCGCCTCATTTAGCAGATGCGTTTCTGCTAAGCGTTAAGCGAGCCCGACACACCCCTTTCTTGATGAGCACCCAATCGGTACTCGTTACACTGCAAGGTCTACTGCTACTTGTTAGTCCCCAGGTGTGGTGCTGAAAACAGGCAGGGAGGTTAGTAGGTGATAAACAGCATTAAACGTTTAAGTCGCCATAAAGCCGCAGACATTCCCAAAAGCACCTCTTGCCTGATAGAAAAAAAAATCAACCCTGCTTGCGATCAATAAAGAAATTATATAAATATTGTTTTGGTTAAAAAAAAAAATTCTTTTAATCAGGACAAGTAGTGGGACCCCTATTTAATCTCTTGGACAAGATGTTGTTTTAAAAAATTCCACATCACTGTGTGGGGATTACTGCAGAAAGGTATTGAAGGGGCTGGATGTTATTGGTTGGTTGTCTGTTTACCTAAGTTAAAATTCATTTTACCAAATTTTTTACTGTTGGGTCATGGAAACGTTTTAAAGCATTTATTGGACCCTGGTCTCTCAAAGGTTGAGCACCACCATACTAAAGCAAATGATGGTCAGATCTTGCTGCTGTCAGTCAAATTCTGTGACGAGGGAGCTGAGGGTGGAGCCAAGTCGCCCTGTCTGTCAATGGAGTTTTTTAGCTGTAAAAACGCTCTAATACTGAAAAACACAGTATAACGCAAAAAACTGGTGTTTTTTGGACTTTCTTTGAGCAAAAAAAAACGCTAAAAAATGCGGCTAAACACTAATGCAAGAATGCTGAAAAACTCCTGTTTTTAACATAACTTTGCCAGCGTTATTAAAACACCCAGTGTGCATGGAGCCTTGATTTTACTTCATTTGTAATAGAGCAATGGCTGTGTGGTCTTTGCCAGAAGGTTTTGGAAGGCAGTCTTCAGGAATCATTTTAAAGCAGGGCTGGGCAACTGTGGCCCTCCAGCTGTTGGTGAAATACAAGTCTCATCATGCTTCTGCCTTTGGGAGTCATGCTTGTATTGTCAGTTTTGCAATGCCTCATGGGACTTGTAGTTCTACAACAGCTGGAGGGCCACAGATGCCCACCCCTGTTTTAAAGAAATACTGTGATACCCTCTGGCCCACTGATACTTCTTTCTCTACCTCAGCCAGAGCAAAATCCCTGGACCTTTTGATCATGAGGAGCGTGTGACCCCCTCCCATGTGACAGTGCTTAGGTTTAGTAGTCAGTTGCTATTACTTGAAGAAGGGGAAGGGGGTGTCACTGCTAGACATAATACTGGGTATTTATTGTAGGGGAAGGTGTGGCAAGGAATAGCTGGAGGGGGAGTATCAATAGGTCGGGGAGGAGTCTTCTCACAGTGTAATTTCAAGAAGCGCTTCTGCTGAGATTATGACCTGTACCTTGTCCTGTGACACACCTGGGAAGTAAAGAAATAAACTGATTTTTTTTTTGTGTTTCTTTTGTGGTTTTTTATTTTAGATAGAGTGGAGGCGGAGTAGAACACTTGTCAGATTTGTATTGCTGTCTATGCCCCCATTAGGGAGATTCTCCCTCTCTATTTGTCCTGTTTACCATTATTATTGAAAGTAAAAGAAAACGCACATTTTGGGTTATCCCTAGAAAAGTAATAGAGGGGAAATGTTCCAATAGGGACACTAGTTCTAGTGACCTGGGGGTCCCTAAGGCATTCCCATAATTTGCAGGTATTTTCTCTCTCTTCCTGTTTTGGCTATGCGACAGGAAGTGAAGGGAAGTATCCCCAGTGGGACACTGGATTGCAAGAAATATTCTGACAAGGGTTATAACCCTACCTTACTCTTTCCAAAATGAAAAGAAAAGTTTTGCCTTTAGTTCTACTATAGAGTAGAATTCCAGCTTTTCATTTGGCCAATCTGACCCAAACTACTTCTATTCCATGTATTAGATGCGAGCAGGGCTCTCTTGACCCTCTTGTATTTTGTTGTACTGTAACTGTACTGTCTCCCTTTAGATTGGCGTTATATAAATACTGTATAATAATTACTGTGCAGCCGCTTTTGTGCATTGTATCATACTGTTGTAGTCTGCACTACATACTGCATGTGGCGCAGTGTTCCACAGCAATACGGGCTACTTCACGTCTTTAGAAGAAAATTGATTCGGCCTGAATGCTTCTCTGCCATTCAGGAGAAGCCTTGTATTTTTAACAATGAATATTGGGCTTTCTATGTTTGGACATGGTGGAGAGGCGGATGAATGATATCTCAGTTTTTACCTCAGCCAATCAGAGGAAGTCTTGTATTCATTAAAAGAAATAAAAGGCTTCCTGTGAATGACAGAGAAGCATTTAAGGGACTCGAATTTGTTTCTGCAGCAGGTGGAATGTCTCCCGTACTGCTTCTGATCACAGCTCTGCATACTGTATGTAGCTAATTTAATGGAAATAGTTTGTTGGACCAGCTTTGTCCAAGGGAACTATTTAAAGTCAAATGAAAGCTGGCATCCTACTTTAACCACTTGCCTACAGGGCACTTATACACATTTCCTGCCCAGGCCAATTTCCAGCTTTCAGTGCTGTCGCACTTTGAATGACAGTTGCGCGGTCATGCAACATTGTACTCATATCAAATTTTTATCATTTTTTGAGACAGAGCTTTCTTTTGGTGGTATTTAATCACCTATGGGTTTTTTATTTTTTGCTAAACAAACCAAAAACAACTGAAATTTTAGAAAAAAAAGTTTTTTCTTAGTTTCTGTTATAAAAATAAGTGATTTTTCTCCTTCGCTGATGTGCGCTAATGAGGCTGCAGTGATGGGCAATGATAGGCAGCACTGATAAAGAGGCACTGGTAGGTAGCACTGATGGGTGTTGACAGGCATCTCTGATAGGCGGCACTGACTGGCACTGATAGGTAGTACTGACTGGCAGCACTGATAGGCGGCACTGAAAGGCAGCTCAGATGGGCACTGATATGTGGCGTTGATGTGCATTTGTAGACACTGATATGTGGCATTGATGGGCACTGACAGGTGGCACTGATGGGGCTATATTGATCATCAGGGCATACTGATGATCAGTGCCCTGATGATCAGTGTACATGTCCCCTCTGACTAATGCCGATTACCGGCTCTCCTCTCCTCACGAGCTGTCACGCTGATAACCTGCATTTCCTTATTTACATGCGACCAGCTCTCATTGGACACAGCTGATCACATGACAGTGCCGACATTTCCGTTGATCGGTGATCCGCTGTGTCCCAGGGACACAGAGCACCACTGATTGCCGCGCTGTGCACCCCTGCGGTTAGAGTGGGAGGACATCATATGACGTCCTCCCAGAACGAGAGAACTGCCTTGCGTCCGTCATTTACAGGGCCAGATTGATTGGGCTTAGAATGTGGCAGGGAGTAGGTTATTATTATTATTATACAGTATTTATAAAGCGCCAATAGTTCGCTCAGCGCTGTACATTACAAAGGGGGACAGAACATGTGACAGAACAATACCAATACAATGCAAAACATGAGGGGATCGAGGTTATGTATGTATGTAAAAGCCAGAAATAGTATTGTTGGCACATTGCCGATAGAAAAAAAGGTGCTGATAATGGCTGCCAAAAACATACGATTTTTGCCACGATTTTACCCCGTTTATGGTGCATTTTTCACAGGTCATGTGACTCATACGCAACACGTGTGCATTTTAATGTGTTTTTTGCTGCGTTTTCAATGCATTTCAGGCCTGGGTCACACCAGTGCAGTTTGTGTTTTGTTTGTTTTGCAGTGTTTTTGGATTTTTGCACATGCAATTTTTTTCTTGGGGGGGGGGGGGGGGTCAATTTTTTTTTTTTTTTTTTTTTTTGCCCAACTATTTGGGGGGCAGAATAAAAATGCAAAATACATAAAAACCATGAAAAAGTGTCAAAAACACACTACATGCATTTTATGCAGCGTCTCTATTTACGTCTATTGAACCAAAAACGTAACATTTTCTTTTAAAGAAGTTCCTTACCCTTTCCAAAAACACAGCAGCTCAAAAAGCATATATGTGAAAATGTCCCTTAGGAAACCATGTAAAATGGACTGTAGTGCGTTTCTGCAAAAAGCACTAAAAAGGCATTGGTGTGAAATAAGCCTCAATGGGGAGGTGCAGTTTTTTTTCACTGGCCAAATATGCACCAAAAATGCGGCAAACAGGTATTTTTCACATCGCAAGGGAAACACAACGGACCAGTGATAAGACATTGCATTGAATTTATGGGGATGCATTTTTCTTGTGCTTTTTTTTTTTTTTAACACCAAAGCGCTTCAAAAATTGCCTATTGTGAAAGCAGCCTATTGGCCGAAAAGGCACTGAAAATAATTCATATTCATTTAAACTCATGATCTTAATTAAAAAGATAGATAGATAGAGATATATATATATATATATATATATATATATATATATATATATATATATATATATATATATATATACACACACACACACACACAGTATCTCACAGAAGTGAGTACAACCCTCACATTTTTGTAAATATTTTATTCTATCTTTTCATGTGACAACACTGAAGAAATGACACTTTGCTACAATGTAAAGTAGTGAGTGTACAGTTTGTATAACAATGTAAATTTGCTGTCCCCTCAAAATAACTCAACATACAGCCATTAATGTCTAAACCACTGGCAACAAAAGTGAGTACACCCCTAAGTCAAAATGTGCAAATTGGGCCCAAAGTGTCAATATTTTGTGTGGCCACCATTATTTTCCAGCACTGCCTTAACCCTCTTGGGCATGGAGTTCACCAGAACTTCACAGGTTGCCACTGGAGTCCTCTTCCACTCCTCCATGACGACATCACAGAGCTGGTGGATGTTAGAGACCTTGCATTGGAGGATGCCCCACAGATGCTCAATAGGGTTTAGGTCTGGAGACATGCTCACTTCTCTGAGATACTGTATATATAACTGTCCATTTCAGTTTTTGACCAAATGCATCCTGAATTTTCAGTTTCGGTCTAGAATGTTGAAAAAAAGACACAGAGCCAGCCAGTTCAACCAGTTCAATCGGTGTGTGTGGTTTTTATTCTAACAATAACCATAGTCCTGTAAATTCATTCTTCTTAGGGACATCTAAAAAAAAAAAATTTGAAATTGTTATTACTGTCAGCTAGTACCACATCCTTGGGGAAAGTTACATATTTTTTACTGCTCTAACAGTAAAGACCCCTTTCCACAATCTAAGGATAAACCTCCTTTTTTTTCTAACCTTAAATGATGGCCACGTGTCCTCTTCGGGGACCTTAGAGTAATCAGTTTATTACAGGTACTGAAGTCAACTGTAAATGTTGTGTGTGATGCATAGGCATTATGGAGTGAATATATTTACAGTTGATAAGGGTAATACACTATCTGAGTTTGAGGTTTTGTTTTTTTTTGAGGATTTGGTCTCAGAAGTCACTTTGGAAGCGGCTTTCAACTTAAAGGTTTTTGAACTTTATGAATGACTTTATATATTTTCACCAAGACTGAGCGGTCACAAAGGTGGTGGTGTCGGCCTGCTCCTATCACCGCTGAGCACCTTCCAGGTCCTCCCTAACCCCCCCTCCCTAACCTTCTCCTCCTTCGAGGCTCACTGCATCCGGCTCTTCTCACCCACCCCCTTAAGGATCGCAGTGATCTACAGGCCCCCCGGATCCATAGCCCGCTTCCTGGATGACTTCGCCGCCTGGCTTCCCTTCTTCCTCTCCTCTGAGCTACCGACCATCATCCTCGGGGACTTCAACATCCCCATCAACGACAACACCCCAGCTACCTCTCGACTCCTCCACTTAACCACCTCCTTCGCGCTCACACAACACACTCAATCCTCCACCCACATCAATGGGAACACCCTGGACCTCGTCTTCTCCCACCTCTGTACCCTTAACCACTTCACTAACACCCCCTTCCCTCTCTCCGACCACCACCTCCTCACGTTCTCCATCTCCCCTTCCCCTAACTCCCCCCCCCCAGTGCGCCAAACCATCACCAGCCGCAACCTGCACCCGGCCCCCCTCCACTCGGCTGCCGACCGCTTGCACGACAGCATCCTTCCACTGTCATGTCCTGACCTAGCCACCACCGCGTACAACGACTCACTATCAGCCACCCTAGACTCTCTGGCACCCCTAACCACACGCAACATCAAACCCAGACCGCTCCAACCATGGCAGAACGACCACACTAAATGCCTCAAACGTCGCAGTCGTGCGCTGGAGAGACTATGGCGCAAAACCAGGTCCCCTCATGCATTCTCCCTCTACAAATCTGCCTTCCTCACCTACACCTCCTCCCTCCACGCCGCCAAGCAGGCCTACTTCGTTGACCTGATCAACACCCTCTCTAACTGCCCTCGCCGACTCTTCTCCACCTTCAACTCCCTGCTCTCTCCCCCCCCTCCTCCACTCAGTACCTCACTTACCGCCCACGAGATTGCCACTCATCTCCATAGCAAGATTGACGCAATCCGCAAGGACATAGTCAACTTGCAGTCTACCTCCCCATCTAGCCTCCCCCCTTCCATCACCCTCTCATCTCTCCCCTCCTCTGACCTTGCAACGGCACTGCCCCCCACCACACCCAAGGCCCTGCCTACCGTAACCCCCCCATCACTGCACTCCTTCAGCCCTACTACCACTGAGGAAGTCACCAGAGTCTTCTCAGAAGCCCGCCTCACTACCTGCCCCCTGGACCCTATCCCCTCTCAACTCCTCCGGTCACCCCCCTCTTCCCTCATCCGCTCCCTTACCCACATCTTCAATCTCTCCCTCGCTACTGGCGTCTTCCCCTCCCCCCTAAAACATGCGCACATCACCCCCATACTCAAAAAGCCCTCCCTGGACTCCACTGACCTCAACAACCTCAGACCAATTTCCCTACTGCCACTCACGTCCAAGCTCCTTGAGCGCTTGGTCTACGATCGCCTAAGCGCCCACCTAACTGACAACAACCTCCTTGACCCACTACAGTCCGGCTTCCGTCCCCTACACTCCACCGAAACTGCCCTCCTCAAAATCACCAACGATCTACTAACCGCCAAAGCCAAAGGCGACTACTCTGTCCTCCTTCTCCTAGACCTCTCTGCGGCCTTTGACACAGTCGACCACCCCCTCCTCCTTAATAAACTACTCTCCCTTGGCATCAGAGACACCGCTCTCTCCTGGTTCTCCTCCTACCTATCCCAACGCTCCTTCAGCGTTTGCTACAACGGCGCCACCTCCTCTTCCCTCCCCCTCTCTGTTGGGGTCCCCCAGGGCTCTGTCCTTGGACCCCTTCTCTTCTCCATCTACACCTCCTCCCTTGGCAAACTCATACACTCCCACGGCTTCAACTACCACCTCTATGCTGATGATACTCAAATCTACCTATCCACCCCTCACCTCACCCCCACATTCTCCGCCCGCATCACTCACCTCCTAAACGACATCTCTGACTGGATGTCGCTCCATTTCCTCAAACTCAACCTCTCCAAAACCGAGCTTCTCGTCTTTCCCCCTTCCCGTGCCCCCCCCCCCATCCTTTCCATCACTACCAACAACACCACCATCAATCCCGCCCCGCAAGCCAAGGTCCTTGGCGTCATTCTGGACTCAAACCTTTCCTTTCAACCTCATATCAAATCTCTCACAAACTCATGCAGGCTCCACCTCCGGAACATCTCCAAGATACGCTCCTTCCTTACCCCAGACACCACTAAACTACTCGTTCACTCCCTGATTATCTCACGCCTTGACTACTGCAACTCCCTCCTCACCGGCCTACCCCAGTGCAAACTCACCCCGCTTCAGACCATCCTGAACTCAGCTGCCAGACTCATCCACCTCACCAGCCGCTCCACCTCTGCCACCCCCCTCTGCCTCTCCCTCCACTGGCTCCCCATTGCCCAACGCATTAAATTCAAACTGCTCACTCTGACCTATAAAGCCATTCACAACACTGCCCCTAACTACCTCACCGACCTGATTCCCAGATACCACCCTACCCGTACCCTTCGCTCTTCACAGGACCTCCTTCTATCTTGCTCCCTGGTCTCCTCCTCCCACGCACGACTGCAAGACTTCTCCAGGTCCTCCCCCATCCTCTGGAACTCACTACCCCAACCCATCAGACTGTCACCTTCCCTCCTCACCTTCAGGCGCTCCCTGAAAACCCACCTCTTCAGGGAAGCCTACCCCACCCTCACCTAACAGCCGCTGCCCTTCCCTCCTCCTACCACTCCATCCCCCACAGCCATTTCCTCCTGTACCTCTACCCCCTCCCTCCTAGATTGTAAGCTCGAAAGAGTAGGGCCCTCTTACCCCTTGTGTGCTGTTTGATGTTACTGTACTGTTTCATGTATTGTCCCCCCTCTATTGTACAGCGCTGAGCAAACCCTTTGGCGCTATATAAACTCGATAAATAAATAAATAAATAAATAAATAAATTTTGAAGGACAATTTCATTTAATTTTGTTTTTGGGACTTCTATTTTTGATTACTTAGGGCACTGTTTGTTTATCTATTTGGGTTAGTAAGCATAATTTTATATAACAAAAGTATCCATAAAACAAGCAACAGGAGTCCACTTCGGTATATTTTCTTGATTGTCCATTCATTACAAGTGATAATGGATCTTATGGCTTGGCTCTGAAATCTGCTGTCTCATACTTCCAATATGCTGGGCACAAGATTATTTTTGCTGCTGCATATATGTACACAACCCTGCACTTTATTTGCAGCTTAAGGGGGAGCAGTAAAACCATGGCTCAACTGTGTGTTTTATCTTCCATCTTAACCACAAGTGTTGTCTTAGAAATACACAAACATGTCTAAAAAAAAATGTGGGATGTCTGTTCCAAATATTGGTATTTTACTATGAGCGGAGAGCACTGGTGTGATGTCCAGCCCTGCTACTGGCAGCCTGTCAAACTCTGAGAGACTGACAGCTGCTGCAGCTGGAAGGTGCACCTAGCAGTACTTACATTTAGGCTGGTTCACACTACTTGTGTTCCAGTGCATATTTGTCTGCATCCAAAAAGCACTGAAAGTAGGGGTTACATGGTTGTCAATGGCATGGTTCACACCATTGCTTGTAGTTCCAGTGCATTCCAGTTCCAGACAAAAAGTAGAACATGCTGCATTTTTCCCCGCACAGAACTGTACTGGAACACGTCAAAAACACACCAGAAAACATCAAAAACACACCAAAATGTATTGGACCCCCAAATGACCCAAATAGGAAATAAAAGCATGTAGAAAGAATGACAAATGCACAGAAACATTTCAAAACTGCGCATGCAGAAACCCATCCAGACTGCTTTTCTATGATGTGAACTGGCCCTTAGGGTAGTTATGCGCTCAGGGATGACTACTCAGCAGCAGAGCAAATGGTTTTACAGAAAAAGAAGTGTCTAGGGAACTTTGAAGCAACATACCATGACTTACAGCAATAGGGTCAGGTGATTGTAGCACTACCTGGATGCATACAGTTGCAACATGTCATTTTCAAAGCACAGTAATTATTACTATTATTTTTATGGCATGTTTCTCTCAGCAAGACGCAATAGACTCATTCAAGGTGATAGGCCATCTTTTAGAATTGCTGCCATTGTATGCCATTAATACTTGTTTTTGATTGTGGATAATCATGATGGCCTGAATTTGAACAGATTGAGTAGTATTTGGTTTATGATTGCAGTGTTGCCACTATCTTTTGGAGGACTTGTCCTGTTGTAGGGGAAATTACATATATTAGCAGATGGTATTTGTGGATATGACTCTCATGGTATAATCACAGTGCAAAGAATACAGTTTAAATTTATGGAGCTCATCTAGGCAGGGATTAGCACAATTTGTCTGCATTCTCAATAATTGAGTTTTCTGTGTCATTTGGATGGATTCTACACCATGTATGCTGTGTATGTATGCTAGTATGAGATATATATGGAATAGCTTCATTGCCTGTTTCTGAAGAGTCCATATGTACACAATAACATTGCATTTAACTAACATCCTTGTATGATGATATGGTTCTTGCTTTTGGAGAATTTGAAACACGCCACTACCTATGTTTGTGAGATATACAGCCAATTCCTATTATTATTACACAGGATATATATAGCGCCAAACGTTTGCTCAGCGCTTTACAATATAACGGGAGACAATACAGCAACAGTACAGTTCAATACAAGAGGGATAGGAGGGCCCTGCTCCTTGGAGCTTACAATCTAGGAGGGAGGGGCTAGTGGTACAAAGGGTAGTAACTGTGGGGGATGGACTAGTTGGAAGAGTAGAAGATTCCATTATTAGCTGAGGGAGAGGTTTTCAGAGATCGCCTAAAAGTGAGCAGAGTAGGCGATAGTCTGATAAATTGGGGTAGAGCGTTCCAGAGGATGGGGGAAGCTCTGGAGAAGTCCTGGAGACGAGCATGGGAGGAGGAGACAAGGGAGCTGGAGAGTAGGAGGTCTTGCGAGGAGCGGAGAGTACGGTTTGGGTGATCACAGTTGAACTTTGGATATGTGCATATGGATATATACATACATACATACATACATACATACATACATACATACATACATACATACATGTTCTTCATTTGAGATCCTGTATGATAGAGCAATATACTGTACATGCACCAGCTTAGACTTGACATTTCTTAAAGTTTGTCACTATGTTTTTTAATAATTGCAAATAATTACAAGAGCATTACTGTAAATAAAAATGCTGAATGGAGAGAGCAGTTCCTGAAGTCATTCCTCAGGGTAATTTTTTATGAGTTTATATATACATTTGTTTTCCAAGGTTCATTGAGCCTTCTTAAACAGGTTCTTTCCAGTATTTATTGCTTAGTGAGAAGTGACTGTAGAGGTACAGTTGTGTCCAAAATTATTCAACCCCCAATGCTGTAAAGGGGTTTAGGGACTATAGTGTACATTTGGAATTGTATTCAGAATCAAATCCTACAAGGACGTTGTAACTACCCAAATGCAACTAAAATGACATCAATTGTTTATGTAATACAGTAGTAAATGGTTCTTATGTGGTTTCTTCATTGCCACAATTATTCAACCCCTTAAAGACTACCACTCTGAAGAACAGAGGTTCATACAGGTGCTTTCCATCAGGTATTGAAAACACCTGTGGATGTCACCGAGCAGCAATCAAGCATAATAAGCACCAATTAGGCAGCTTTAAAATGACTGTGATACTCAGCTCCTTCTAGACATTTACTGGTGTGGTTACAAACATGGTGAAGGCAAGAGAATGGTCCAGGAAGACAAGAGAAGAGGTGATTTCTCTTCACAGGAAGGGCAATGGCTATAAGAAGATTGCAAAGATGTTAAACATACCAAGAGACACCTTAGGAAGCATCATTCGCAAATTCAAGGCAAAGGGCACTGTTGAAACGCTACCTGGTCGTGGCAGAAAGAAGATGCTGACTTCGACTGCTGTGCGCTACCTGAAGCGTAGAGTGGAGAGAAGTCCCCGTGTGACTGCTGAGGAACTGAGAAAAGATTTGTCAGATGTGGGTACAGAAGTTTCAGCCCAGACAATAAGACGCACACTGCGTAATGAAGGCCTCCGTGCCAGAACTCCCAGGCGTACCCCCTTGCTGTCTCCAAAGAATAAGAAGAGTCGACTGCAGTATGCCAAAAGCCATGTGGACAAACCACAAAAGTTGTGGGATAGTGTTCTGTGGACTGATGAAACAAAATTAGAACTGTTTGGGCCCATGGATCAACGCTATGTTTGGAGGAGGAAGAACAAGGCCTATGATGAAAAGAACACCTTGCCTACTGTGAAGCATGGTGGAGGGTCAATCATGCTTTGGGGCTGTTTTGCTTCTGCAGGTACAGGGAAGCTTCAGCGTGTGCAAGGTACCATGAATTCTCTTCAGTACCAGGAGATATTGGATGGAAACGTGATGCAGTCCGTCACACACCTGAGGCTTGGGAGACGTTGGACCTTTCAACAGGACAATGATCCCAAGCATACCTCCAAGTCCACTAGAGCATGGTTGCAGAGGAAAGGCTGGAACATTTTGGAGTGGCCATCGCAGTCACCAGACTTAAATCCGATTGAGAACCTCTGGTGGGACTTAAAGAAAGCAGTTGCAGTGCGCAAGCCTAAGAATGTGACTGAACTGGAGGCCTTTGCCCATGAAGAATGGGCGAAGATACCCGTAGATCGCTGCAAGACACTTGTGTCAAGCTATGCTTCACGTTTAAAAGCTGTTATAACTGTAAAAGGATGCTGTACTAAGTACTAAGATTGAATGTCACTTGGGGGTTGAATAAAACTGATAATGCTGTGAGCACAGAAAAGACATTTGTGGTTATTTCATTATAACTGTTATGTTATATTTGTCTGACCTACAAGTGCCTCTTTAATGTAAATGTAAGCAAGATGACTGAATGATCAAAAGCAATGTCAAACTGGCCAAAACACTCAATTTCAGTGGGGGTTGAATAATTTTGGACACAACTGTACATCCGAGACATTATTTCTCTGCTCTTTCCTGTAGAAATATAATTAATGGAAATGTTCCAGGGAAGAATAATTCATTACCTTGTGCCCTGGTATCTGCATAAACCAAGATATCCCAGTGTCCCAGCGGAGTGATCAGAGCAAACAAATGTCAGATTTCTCTGACAGGGTTACCAGAACAGTTCACAGGGGAGGTGCAATTGATGTGGTTTATTTCGGTTTCAGTTCCTCCTTTGATGCTGTTGCATTCACAGACCTGAAGACAAACTGAGTATCTAGGGAGTGAATCCTAGAACGGTCAGGTTGATGACAGATTGTCATCTTAGAACAAGTAACTAGTGTAGCAGCACAAGTGCTCTTACTTTGGCTAGTTATTCATGGTCTCTAAGGAACACAGTGCAGATTTGGTGTGTCCATTTTGGGTTTCCTTAAAAAAGGCACATCTGTCTGTTTATTTATATGACCTGCCATTGTATTAGGTCTCTATTGACATGAGTTATTTCCTGATGTCCTCTGTGTCAGAAGAGTGTTTGTATATTGGGAAAGCCTTGATTTAGCTACTGTATTTCTTTGATTACAGACGTGCTGTGAATCTTAATATTATGTGCATGGTACATAATTCAGCTGGATTTCTCGTTCAGTGAGATAATAGCATAGTGGACATGAAAGTAAAGTATATATTCTGTAAAACTAGGGGATTAGCAAATTGCTGTTAAATTCAATCCTGCATCAGTGTATTTGTCACTTCACATTGCGGTGGCTGCAAGTCCTATTTTTCAAGAAAACCATGATGAGTGAAATATATAGACAGCCACTGCCAACATTTCTTACTAAAAATGCTGGTTGCTTGGCTATCAGGCATAATAAAATCAGTACTTTGAGTCAGCAGAACAGCTGTTTAGAACTATGCTAGATATGTAGCTCAGTATTCGTCGCTTAAAAGACTTATTTGTTTCAGTTCTGTAAATGTGTTGCAGCCATAGACAACCAGACATCTGGCAGTGTCAGCACTGGCAGTCCATGACCTATTTCTTTTAATCCTCAGATCATTTTTTTTCTCACCTAAGGATCCCTTTTATTGCTAGGTGAATTCTGTATATAGGCCCCAGTTGGAGCTGACTGCTGCCCCACCATTCAACTGTCAAAGAATAGATCATTTACTAGGATCAGAGGCTCTTGCACTGGTCTTTTGAACATCAGTGGTGAAAGGGTGTAAATTAGCTCTGAGTCAAGGTGTATGTATATTTGAATTGTGGAACTTTGAAAGGTTTGATTCTTTTACTTAGGGATAATGCAAAGGTATAGCTGTAAAGTATATGTTGTCTGGCTGCCCAGCTTCTGTAGTTTATTCCATTCTGACTTACTGAGCTCTATATTTTTATATTTGTTTTTATACATTGTGTGGATTTAGTCAAACGTGTAGATTTCTGCTTTTAACACAATTTATTCTCTTTTATAACAGGTAGTTGGAAGAGGCACCTTTGGTGTGGTCTGCAAAGCAAAATGGAGAGGAAAAGATGTGGCTATCAAGCAAATAGAAAGTGAATCCGAAAGAAAAGCTTTTATTGTAGAGGTAATGCCCACAGCAAACCATTTAATGTAAATCAAGGCTGTACAGGAATTGGGGCCCTTTCACATGGGAGGACTTGTCCAAGAGGATCGGCCTGCTCCCCGCTAAGCAAACGGATGACAGGTTTGTGTCCACTCTGCACAAGGACACAGCCCACTGTTCTCTATGGGGCGGCTGGATGTAAATGGACCACCTGTCCATTTACATCCAACTGTTATCTGATCCGATAGACTGATGGGGAACGGATCTCCAATCTGTCTGTTTTATATCAGATCGGATGCAGGCGGGTGTAAACGGACACGTCTGTTTACATATATCCGCCTCCCCATAGAGCACAGTGAGTTGTCCAAACGGGTCTGCCTGTCTCTTTCTCATGTCTGCCCGTGTGAAAGGGCCCTTAAATGCAAAAAATACCATTCTCCTGGGAATAAAAATGTTTTTAGTGAATAGTGAGTGTTATTTTCAAGAAAAATTCCAGGTATGGTATTTTATACATAGTTACATTGGTCCAGCTTGGAATAGCGGTCTGGCTATAACCATCTGGTCCTGAAGATTTATTTGAGTTAAGCTTTTCAAGTCTTTTTGGGACAGCAGCTTCTGTACGCCTTAAGGGTACACTCCATGATGCACTACTAATGATACAGACATGATTACTAAATCCCTACTTTTCCTTAGTAAAAAGTGAGGAGTAGAACTTATTTAATGCAGTTGTCTTCTAGTTGTCGTTTGCAACCAACTTCGCTTCAACATCTTTTATGGGGCCAGTATGTTCTGACCTTGGCTCTTTTACCATTAATAAATGTAAAGAATTTTGTGGGATTTTTTTTTTCACTGTCCTCTGCTATGTGTCTCTCATCGTCTATCTTGGCCATCCTGATTGCATTTTTACACTTCTTATTGCATTTCTTGTAGTGTTGGAATGCTGACAATGACCCCTCTGCCTTATATTTTTTAAAGGCCATTTTTTTCTCTTTAATTTTTTTTAACAGTAAAGTTTAGCCACCCAGGTTTAACCTTCGCTCTTTTATATTTATTGCCCATTGGAATGCACTGGATGATACCTCTATTTACTATGTTTCTAAAGTATTCTCATTTTTCCTCAGTGTTCAATGTTTCTAGGATTTGGTCCTATTTAATATCTTGTAGTACTGAGCGCAGTTTAGAAAAGCTGGCTCTTTTGAAATTCAGTGTCCTTGTACTAACCATGTGTCTCCTCTTCCTATGATTAATACTGAATGTAATTATCCTGTAATCACTACTTCCCAAGTTGTCCTGTATTTCCACATCTGCGATCAGATCTGCGCCATTTATATTGAATAGGTCTTTGTAATTAATTTTGTAACTTGTTTTCTTGTGTAATTTTAGGATTTTAAAAGTACAGTGGTTCTTTGGGTGTTGCATTTTTGTTTTTTTTATTTTAAGAATGGTGTGGCTCTGCTAGTTGGCACTTTTTGCCATGTTTCCATAACTTAAATTTTGTTTTATTTCAGCTTCGACAGTTGTCACGTGTGAATCACCCAAATATTGTGAAGTTGTATGGAGCCTGCCTAAATCCTGTAAGTAATATTTGCTTAAGGCTGTCTTCTTAAGTTGATGCTATTATTTTAATTGGACTTATGCAAAGTATATTCCCCGTAAGGGAGTTTTTGGTAATGTATGTAAATTTCCCAGTCTAAGGGGACTGACTTGTGTCGATGGGCTTTTTTTTTTTTTATGCCCAAACTGTCTTCATACAAGTCTATGAAAACACAAAATCTTCTTGAAGCAGGTCAAATGTAGGGCATAATTAGGTAAACTACAGAACAAATGGACCTGTGTATCAATTCAGAATGATTCCAGTAGTGGCCAGCTGATTTCAAATGCAAGATTATCGACACAGCCCAAGGCTTGTCCTTGGATGGGGATGGTAATATCATGATCATGGCTGCTTGCCCATTTTTGGTTAACAAAAGATTTCATTCCAATATAATCGACTTCAGAGTTGGAATCAGAGCAATTAAAGCGGTTCTAAAGCCTTAAGGTTTTGTACCTTAAGTAGAAAACCTGTGCTTGGGACCACTCCCCCACCCCCCCTTATAGTTACCTGAGCCACATCGTGATACAGCAATGTGTATGAGAGCAGCAGCTCTCCTGGCCCTGTCCATCCTTACAGGGCAGATCCATAGCAGTTGGGGCCATTGGCTCGCACTGCTGTCAATCAAACACTGTGATAAGGGTGTGGGGGCGGAGCTGTGCCTCGCTGTCTTTGACTTCCTGTGGGAGCACAGGCTGAAGAGGATGAGCCAGGTGCACTTGCGGTGGACCCAGAAAGGGGAGGATCCTTTACTGCTCTGTGCCAAACCATGGCACAGAGCAGGTAAGTATGACATGTTTGTTTTTTTAAAGAAACAGCTAGAACACTACAATCATGTCAAACTGTACATGTTTTTGGATAAGATACTATCCCTAACCAATCCGTGTGTGTTCTTCTCCAAGCTTCTTCAATTGAAGCTCAACCACATTTCAGGCTTGAGGTAAAGGGTCTGCCATTGATGACCACTTTCTGAAAATGCTAGCTGCCTCGTTTTGTCAGACTTTAATCATTTTACCATTCCTATATACAGTCAGGTCCATAAATATTGGGACATCAACACAATTCTAACATTTTTGGCCCTATACACCACCACAATGGATTTGAAATGAAACAAACAAGATGTTATTTAACTGCAGACTGTCAGCTTTAATTTGAGGGTATTTACATCCAAATCAGGTGAACGGTATAGGAATTACAACAGTTTGCATATGTGCCTCCCACTTGTTAAGGGACCAAAAGTAATGGGACAGAATAATAATCATAAATCAAACTTTCACTTTTTAATACTTGGTTGCAAATCCTTTGCAGCCAATTACGGCCTGACGTCTGGAACGCATAGACATCACCAGACGCTGGGTTTCATCCCTGGTGATGCTCTGCCAGGCCTCTACTGCAACTGTCTTCAGTTCCTGCTTGTTCTTGGGGCATTTTCCCTTCAGTTTTGTCTTCAGCAAGTGAAATGCATGCTCAATCGGGTTCAGGTCAGGTGATTGACTTGGCCATTGCATAACATTCCACTTCTTTCCCTCTTTGGTTCCTTTTGCAGTATGCTTTGGGTCATTGTCCATCTGCACTGTGAAGTGGTGTCCAATGAGTTCTGAAGCATTTGGCTGAATATGAGCAGATAATTTTGCCCGAAACACTTTAGAATTCATCCTGCTGCTGTTGTCAGCAGTCACATCATCAATAAATACAAGAGAACCAGTTCCATTGGCAGCCATACATGCCCACGCCATGACACTACCACCACCATGCTTCACTGATGAGGTGGTATGCTTAGGATCATGAGCAGTTCCTTTCCTTCTCCATACTCTTCCCATCACTCTGGTACAAGTTGATCTTGGTCTCATCTGTCCATAGGATGTTGTTCCAGAACTGTGAAGGCTTTTTTTAGATGTCGTTTGGCAAACTCTAATCTGGCCTTCCAGTTTTTGAGGCTCACCAATGGTCTACATCTTGTGGTGAACCCTCTGTATTCACTCTGGTGAAGTCTTCTCTTGATTGTTGACTTTGACACACATACACCTACCTCCTGGAGAGTGTTCTTGATCTGGCCAACTGTTGTAAAGGGTGTTTTCTTCACCAGGGAAAGAATTCTTCGGTCATCCACCACAGTTGTTTTCCGTGGTCTTCCGGGTCTTTTGGTGTTGCTGAGCTCACCGGTGCGTTCCTTCTTTTTAAGAATGTTCCAAACAGTTGTTTTGGCCACGCCTAATGTTTTTGGTATCTCTCTGATGGGTTTGTTTTGTTTTTTCAGCCTAATGATGGCTTGCTTCACTGATAGTGACAGCTCTTTGGATCTCATCTTGAGAGTTGACAGCAACAGATTCCAAATGCAAATAGCACACTTGAAATTAACTCTGGACCTTTTATCTGCTCATTGTAATTGGGATAAAGAGGGAATAACACACACCTGGCCATGGAACAGCTGAGAAACCAATTGTCCCATTACTTTTGGTCCTTTAACAAGTGAGAGGCACATATGCAAACTGTTGTAATTCCTACACCGTTCACCTGATTTGGATGTAAATACCCTCAAATTAAAGCTGACATTCTGCAGTTAAAGCACATCTTGTTCGTTTCATTTCAAATCCATTGTGGTGGTGTATAGAGCCAAAAATGTTAGAATTGTGTCAATGTCCCAATATTTATGGACCTGATTGTAGTATATTTAGACAGAAATTAATTATAGATAGGACTTGAGGCACAATATGAAGTTTCAAAAACTATTTCAATAAAATCAGAAATTTATTGCAAAACCCTTAAGAATATTTTTAAACCATAACAATTAAAATCTAATCAGGTACTACAGTTTGTCACCAATTAGGAACAGCTCCTCTACAATCCTACACAAAGCAAATGGTAGTATACATTCATAAAGAAGTACACAACACGCGTCAAGCGCCCTACACTTGAAACTTTTGTGTTGAATGTATATGAGATGCTATACTAATATTACTTTGTGTTGGATAATGCAGTGATTGTTTGTAATAGATGACACACTATAGTAACCTATCAGCCTTTAACATTTTAAAAATGTTCTTAAGGATTTTGTAATAAATTTCCTGATGCTATTGATATCATTTTTGAAACATCAGTTTGTGCCTCAAAAATCTCATCGACTGTATTGCTTCTGTTTAATAATGTTAGATCGTGGACCTACAATAAGCATACTACAAAATAATGTTGGGATTCCTTGGCACTATACATTTATGGGTCATTGACTCAGAACGCAAAGCATCAACAGGACAATAGGGGAAAATTACTATTCTCAAGGAAAGAGGTCACATTGACAGCATACATAATTCTGTTATGACAGGTGTACTTTAACATGGAACATTAACAAGTTAGAATAAGAGAGGATATACTGATTTACTTGAAAAGCTAGCAAACCTAGATTTGGCTTTTCCAATAAGGGTCTCAACACACCCTACCACTAATAATGGTTATTCTTGCATAACCCCTGTCACTATGGTTAATGCTTAGTGGTGGATATGATGTCAGCAAAAATTGGCAACTACACCAATTTATAACTAGTTTTAGAACAGGGTGTATGTGGAAGAGCTTTACAAACAAAACAAAATGTGCAGTATATCCCAGCACACTTATTAACTAGACAGCAAAAACAATCTGCCTTAAAAATGGGCTTTAATTTTGCACAACAAATCTATGTGGAAGCTGCACTGCCTTGTCGGTGTCCATCTGCCGCACTGCCCCATCTCGGCCCCTCTTCCGTGCTACCTCATTGAGGCCCCTCTGTATAGTGCAGTTCTAATTCTTGCCAGGCCAGGTGTGCCGGGAAAGAGCCCATTCCTCCATAAAGGTACAGCAAAACACCAGAAGCCCAGCAAAGCTGTAGGTGATGGATGTGATGCATTTTACTTTATTGTGTGACCATCTTGTACCACACTTGATGTGTATATTAATGCTTTGTCTGCCTTGCATTAGGATCCTTACTTTGACTATTTTGAGAAAAATATGTACCGCGTTTCACAATTAAGCTAGACAGCTAGATCATATGATCTCTGACCAATATTTGTTACAGTAGTGCATCTGTTTTTATTTTTTGAGCATTACGGATCAAATATACTGTTCTAGTGTGCATAGAAACAAGGGCAGTTATATGCATTGTTTGAAATTTGTTTCTTTTAAGTGAGTCTTTTAAATGTAAATTTGAAAAATCAATAAAAGATTATTGTTCCCCTTTATGTTAATAGCATATCTATTGCATATCTTTGTATGTTTTTATCTCATTTTAATTTTAGATGATTTTCTCTGCCTACGGATTGACTCAATTAATCACTTTTTTTTTTTTTTTTGTATTGCTTCTTCTCTATATTTCATATCACATGCTTGCATTAATGTCCAGTAAATGCCTCTTTATGTATGTGCTTTTATATAATAACTGTGTTCCAAGTATTTGGTTGTCAAGGCAACTTTAATGCATGCACTTTGAAAGAAAAAAAATGTAATGGTTGGAGAAATGGTTTCTGTCACTAGATTATTGCAATGCATTAGATATAGATATGGACATATATATATATATATATATATATATATTCCAGATTATTGTGGAATGTATGCAAATGGAGTACTTAGAGATTTATATTCTATGTTTTAGGTATGTCTTGTTATGGAATATGCTGAAGGGGGCTCACTGTACAATGGTGAGTAATGTGTGATTTTTACACTTGACTAGAGAGCTGCATTTACCTACATTAAAATAAAATTAAACTTTGTTATGGATATACTACATTTTCTTAGATATGTTAACATTGTAATGTATTTAATTTATGATTTTAATATATAGACTTTAAACTCTTGTGTATGTTATTAAGTTAATGAGACTTAAGTATAACATGCTCTTTGATATTACTTAAATATCTTGTTGTTGTCTTAAAAACTTGTTTGAGTGCAGTTTCTTCTCTCCACTGAATATATCTGAAGCTGGATATTCAAATGTACCAGCATTTTACTGTGCATGGCATGACAAAATCTGCAGATATACATCTATGAGGCTATAGGCATACCCACATACCAGAAAGTGAACTGCTGTTTTTAGGAGGAATTCCAGACAAAAAGATTTTTCAGGGTAATGCTTTAAAGCACAATTAGCATATCTGAATGTTCCCTATAACATAGGACGTCTTTTATATACAATATAATTTTTTTTATTCAGGTCCACTGTAAGTCTAGGTTCACATCTGCACATTTGCTTTGCATTTGTGCAGGCACAGCAATCCTTTCATTTGAATGGGCTGCTGTACCTGTGGGAAACAAGAAAAGGTCCCCAACCCTTTTCTGAAACCACATGGTACGTTTCCATGCACAGCAAAACGTGCCACCTTTTCTTATTCATGGGGGTGCCATTAAGAATTAATGTAGCTCTTGTGCATCTGCTAAACAGCAGAGCGTTTTGGCTACAGGTGCGATAACAAGTGTGATCTACACTCATACCCATGCGAACAATAGCGTGAACCTAGCTTAAATGGGGAACTATTTGTTAGTGTAATATGTTGAGCTGTTCTTATGTTTCCATCTTGTTTTGCAGTTCTGCATGGTGCTGAGCCCCTGCCTTACTACACAGCTGCTCATGCAATGAGTTGGTGTTTACAGTGTGCCCAAGGAGTGGCATATCTACATAGCATGAAGCCAAAGGCTCTTATTCACAGGGACCTTAAACCACCAAAGTAAGTTCATACTTTACTTTTGACAGCATTTTTTGTTTTGTATATTTTTATTTTTTGGAAGAATTTCAACTTTCAATGTGAACAATAATATGTATACTAAGCCAAAGGTTTTTCTTCAGAGTTTGGGTTCAGAGGAGGATTCGCACAGGGGACTTTCATCATCCACATGGCTGTCAGAGTGCAGTGTATACTACTTATATGTGTTATTTCAGATATGTCTTTGATGTCAAAAGTAAGGCTGTAATTAGGGATCAGCAATCTCTGTATGGGCTTTATTCATCATTTGGTCCTGAAGCAAAAACAGAATAGGGTACAGGATGGAGAAAAACCATCTACATAAACCTTAACTAGTAAACTTTTTTTTTTTTTTTTAGTAATTTGTTTTATACACAATTTGTAAAGCTGGCTGCAGTATAACTTAAAATTGTACTGTCCTCGCATTTTTATTTGCTATGTTTTAGAACAAGAAATAAGCAATCTGTTTTTTTCTAAAAATTTTTTTTCTTTTTATATATTAAAACATAAAAAAAACAGAAGTTATTAAAGTGACACTAAGTCCTTATTCTCCAAAAATAATCTATACACATCCACTACTTAATCTCCACCTGTCTGGTGACAAGGCCAAATGTTATCTCGAGCTATTAAAATGTATTGGATAAAGCAGGAATCCTTTAGAGCCCCAGTGTAGTTTTTGTTGCTATGTGTCTCCTGGGATGATTCATCCTCTGTACTTGTCCTTGTGATCATTAAAGCAAAACTAAAGATCTATACTTACCTTTCCCTCTACAGTTCCTATCCCTCCCTGGCATCTTCTCCTGTGTGCCGGTCATCAGCCATCTTCATTGGATGGCTCAGGATGATGTGACTCTTGCACATGTGCAAGAGGTCGTCATTCCAGAACACTGGGATAGTGCTGGTGTCATAAGCTGAGCTGCAAGTATGCATCTTAGTTTACATCACCAAGAAGACAGCAACCAGCCAGATAGGTGCATTGTGTGTCTCTTCTGCAACAAAAAGCCTGTTTGTTTGCTGCTTGCTATAGTGGAACATTAGTTCCACTTTAATACTGTGACATAAACTAATGAAGAGTCTGAAATTGTATAGTTTTTATTATAAGAGGGAACAAGGGGAAATTTTCAAATAAGGAAACTTCTTCTGATTGCAGTTGTCTAAGAGGACATTTTCCCCTCACTTTTGGGACATTTAAATATACTTTCTGTTGTGTCTCCAGAATAGGAAAATAACTGTTCTTGCCAAACAACAAGACATGGCAGGGACTTTACCTGTTCACACCAGTGTGCTGCAGTAATGTACTTAATGTGCATTTGTGCTTTGCAGTGCTATTCATTTTGAATGGCAACCCTGTGCACCTCTATAAAAGAACCTGTTTGCAGCGCAAGGTTATATATCATTGTCGTGGCGTGCAGTGATAAAAAAAAAAAGTGCACGATTTTTAGGTCTGTTGCGGTGCACTATTCATCCATTTGTAACGAATGAACTACTTTAGTACAGTGTTTCTCAACCTTTTATTCAGTCACACCACATAAAAAACATAAATGTTACTTATCAGTCCCACTTCCCCAAGCACACAGTCTCCTCTTCACAACAGAACATTTACCTTTCGCTCCAGCAGTGGCAGTGAATAGGAGGTAGTGAAGACATCCATCTTCTCCTTAATTCTGGGGGAGACCCTGCATGCCGACTGCCCTGCATCGGTGCTATCGAGCAAGTGGGCTGGCTGAAAACACCTTAACAATGAAAGATGCCACGCGTACTACCCTAGAACATCATTGGTTGTTATGCTGGTGACGCACCCACACCTTGGCACCCTGTAACGCTGATCCAGGCAAACTGAGTCCTGTGCTTTCAGGGCATGTGCAATAACTGCAACAAAGCTCAACTAACTGAAAAAGTCAAACATGGATTTTGGCTAAATACACTTGACTATTGCTCTCATCTGTTGGGTCATTTCAAATTGGCTTTATTTCTTTATTTGAAATGTTACCATCTACCTGTAAATGTTCAAGATACAGGAAAAAAATTGTGAGTGACCAGATAATTATTAAAATGATGAGTTTATCTCCTAAAGTACTGTTTTCAATATTACAGTTTGCTCTTGGTGGCTGGAGGTACAGTTCTGAAGATATGTGACTTTGGTACAGCGTGTGATATTCAAACCCATATGACTAACAACAAAGGGAGTGCTGCATGGATGGCTCCTGAAGTCTTTGAAGGTAAAACATTGTTTAGCGAATTTCCCACCTGTTACATAAGTAGATTACCTGTTTAAATGGTCCGATAAATAACTATTACATGTACACATTTACGTATTTGCAACCAGTAGTAAGGCTAGCCAGAAATGCCTCATTTTTTTTCTGATTCCACCTTCCACACATGTGAGGTGGATGGAGGGATCTTCTTCTCTGTGCCATTGTATTCTGACAGCAGCTTGAGTCGCTGTCAGAATACACTAATCATTGGGTGCACATAGCTGATCAAGAAACATTTCCCAGCAGTTATATTCAACAGAAGTTGAGCATTGGATCAACTTCTGTCAAGCGGGACTGGCCACAGCTGGATTGAAATTCAGCTGTCCCTGCTGAACCATCCAAATTTCATTTGATCTATGGGCAGCTTTAGAACTGTTGGTTACTGCTTTACATTTTAGCCAGAATGAAGCAGAGGGGGAACACACATTTCTCTTGTAGCAGAAACGGACCCATTTTGAAATTGAATTCTCTGTTAGTCAAAGGTAGCCAAGGAGGTTAGTAGCCATTGTGGGGCTTTTACTGGACTACTGTATTTTGGAGAATAAGTTCCATGCCATAATTAAAGTTTATTTGTAAAACTGTTTTCTTTTACAAGTAAACAAAGAATAACAGAAAAATCAATTTATATTTTGTAAACATTAAAGTGAAAAAAAAATAAAAAATATAATTTTAAAGCAAATCTTTTGTAAGCCTAAAGTTTCTGAAGCTCCTTTGGTATAAGTTAACAGTTGTCTCTGGGTGCCTGCACATCAGTCCAGCTTTTTTGTGATGTGCTCAGGGACTCTCTAAAACCCTGGGCACATTTATATACAAGTTGGAGCTGTCTCGTGATGATGAAAGCCCTGCTTCTTCATGTTCCCACCCTGTGGACGTTGGTCCATCATCTTGCCATGCAAAAGTTAGAAAAGAAAGGCATCCGGGGGCATCACTCTACTACGGGGAGGGGACTGAATATGGCGCTGTGAGGAATAGTTGCTCCAGACGCCCACCACATGTGACAGCGTACTGCCTTACTTGAGGCCCAGGCTGGTGTGGTGTCTGATACCGTGGGGACCCCGAGTGCGGGCTGTCTTGGTGGCGGCCGATGAGGGGAGCTGGTGTTGACCGGAGGAGCCCATGGGAGAGTCGCGGGTGGTCGGAGAGGAGTGCTAAACCCTATGGACGCCAACGGACTGGGAGCTGGAAGCGACGGTACCAGAGGAGAAGGGGACAGTGAGAGCATCCAGGTGACCGACCATGTGACCAACCGACCACCCATGTGACAGCCCAGGGGACTATGGCGGCAATTTTAAATATGACAAGCGGTCCTAAAGGAATAGGAGAGCAGTGAGACAGCAGCCTTGGGAGACCCTGAAACACCCCAGGCCTTTTGGCACATAGAGTTCCCCTCTCTGATCCGCCTGGACTTTCCTGGAGCCTGGCTTGGAGACCTCGGCGGGGACTGGAGATGCAGCGGGATCGGGTGGTCCTGTGCAGTCAGCTCGGAAGGTGGTGAGTTGCCGTAGGTAACGGCAGGACATTTAATCCTTTGTTGTTCCTGATATAAACTGTTGAAATTTGAAATACACCTGTGCACTGGGGGGGAAATAAAATTATTTGAGGACTACAAGAGCTGGGGTGTTAAGTGGTGGGCGGAACTGACTAGATTATTACTGCTTGTAAAGTGAAACAATAGAGGCGGTAAAAACCATCAGAAGAAAAGAAAAAAGGGTCTTTCCTTCTAATGGTAAATTCTTAAACGAATTGAAATGTAGATCTGTTAATGGGGGGGATCAAAAACCCCCCAATCAAATGTAAATCAAGCACAATCAGAAAATACATGCCCCTGCAGGAGAAAAGCCCAGAGATCCAAACTATGGTGAAACAGCATGAAGGAATTAAAAAGTATGGTGGAAGTCAAACTAGACTCTCATTCGGGACACTGGAAGAGAATCAAACCAAAGAATGTACAAACGTGGAAAGGATAAGAGAACAAGGAAATATAGAGCAGCAAGGAGCCATGTCACAAATACCTACAAAAATTGAGATGGCGGAGATGATAGCAAAACTGGAGATGTCCATGAAAAGTGAGATGTAGTCGGATACTAACTCAAGTTGACAAAGTAAAGGGGTCAATGGAAGTATATACGAAATTACTTAATAATTTAGAAACGTAAGTGGAGGTGATGTGTAGAGAACAGAGAGAACTCTTATTTATAGTGGAAGACCAGGAGAATCACAGTAGAAGAAATTGCTTAGGATCCGGGGTATACCAGAAGAAGAGGAACAGGAAGAGGATCTACAGGAGAAAATAAAGAGAGTGTGTAATCCAATAATGGGAAGATCAGCGATAGAAAAGTTAAAAATTGAGAGAGTACAAAGGATAAGGCGGCCAAAAGGAGTACCAGTGGAAAGCCCCAGAGACGTGATGGTTCGATTTTATCACTTCGAAGATAGAGAATATGGAAAGGTTTGCGTGACTCTACCGAAATAAAATATGAAGAAACAAACTTGCATATTTTTGCGGACATTACTCCAGAAACACTGGCTAGAAAAAGATCTTTGAAACCGTTGTTGGAGCATATGAGAGAAAAAAGTTCAATATAACTGGGGCTTCCCAGCATGCTTAATTGGAAGGAGAGATGGAAAATTGGCAAGGCTGAGGTTCCCAGAAGATCTCAATGATTTTTGCGAGAAATTAGACTTACAGAAAATAGATCTTGAAGGATGGCCAAAGGGGCCTAGAGAGAGTGGATGGCAGGAATTAGGGAAAAAAGCATCTAAGAAGAAGTAGTAGGGGGCATGGTGTGGGGGCGGGGGATGAGGTTTGGAGAGAGAGACTTTTTTTTCCCCCTCGCTCTCCTTTTCCCCCTGGCCCTCTTATGCCGCACCATAGTTCCCTTCCCCCGATCCCTTCCTTCCTAGTTTGAGCTAACAGGTGGGACGGATGGGGGGGCAGTGAGAACATGGATCTGGTGGGCGGTCTGGAGGCTAGGAATGTGGATGATATGAGTTAAAGATTGTGGCTGGCATGCGTGCTTTGAGTCTCACCTCATACTAGGAATCACAAGTGGTGATTTTTCACGACCGATTCCAGGGCAATATGTAGGCCAGGAGGGTATTAGGGTAAAAAGAAGGGGGAAGGGAGGGTGGGAAATGGGGTGGTGGGCGGGTAAACGGGGGTGGGGGGGGGTTTTGGTAAGGAGGGAAGGGAGAAAGTCCATATCTTAAAATGTCTGTATCAGTCTTTTTGTGTTGGGAATCCTGCTAGGGTAGGGAAATAATAGTTGAAATGAGCTTGATTTAATTTATGACATCTAATGTGAAAGGATTAAACTCCCCGACAAAAAGACATAAGATACTTAGGGAAATTCACCAACACTCCATAGAATTAGTGCTTCTTCAAGAGAACCATATAACCCATGATACAAATGTTAAGTCATACATGAAGTACTATGCAACGTGGTACTAAGCAGACTCCAATTAAAAGAGCTAAAGGGGTAGCAATTGGGTTTTCAAAAAATGAGTTTTATTCTGAAGGGAAGAATGAAGGACCCAGAGAGCTGATTTTTATTTCTATGGGGAAAGTTACGAGGATCTGAATATACACTACTTAATATTTACTGCCCAAATTAAAATCCAGTAACATTCTTGGAGGGAGTGTTAAGAAAACTTTCTGAATTTAAAAAGGGTAGTCTGGTTGTGGCTGGAGATTTAAATCTGTGTTTGGATTCTCAGATGGATGCGTCATCTTGTACGCGGAGAGAGGGGGGTAGGAAATCAAAATTATTGAAGAGGTTATTACATTAGTTTCAACTGACCAATACTTGGAGCATAAAACATCCAAGAGAAAGAGATTACACCTTCTTCTCCCCAATACATGGATCGTATTCAAGACTAGATCATATAATGATCGAACATAGACAACTAGAGTAGTCGGTTAGTGCCAACATAGAGGTTACGTTTATTTCTGATCATGCTCCTGTCACAATGAGACTACGGGTAGCAGAGGATCAGGATAAGATAATTGTGAAGACTAAATGAGACGCTTATACAGGATCCTGAATTAGAGAAAAGGTTGAGGCAGGAAACTGAGCAATTTTTTTAGCTCAATGAGACTGAGGAGGTGTCGGTGGCTACAATCTGGGAGGCACATATCAGAGGAATATTGATTTCAATGGGAGCAGAAGAAAGAGGGAACGAGGGGAAAAAATTAAAGATAGTGATGGAGGAGCTCTGCAAGTTAGAACAGTCACATAAAAAGAAGACAGGTACAGATGTATAACAGGAGTCAAGAAGGATATTCGACAGGGTCTCAAAAGAAAGCTATTAGAGGGGGAAGAAATCCAAAAACATTATAGAAGCAAATTAAATACGACAAAGGAGAAATGGTGTACGCCACCACTGATATTGCCAAAAGGTTCCAAAAATATTATAGCCGGCTGTACGATGTGAGCCCTAGAAACCAAAAGGAAACAGAGGAGGAAAAAAAGAAAAACATACAAATATTTAAATGAAGTGCAGTTGCCAAAAATAGCAAAAGAAAAATTAGAGACCCTAGAGTGACCTATTACCCCAGAGGAAATCACCATGGCCATAAAAAATACGGCTATAGGAAAGAGCCCTGGCCTGGACGGATATACTGTGGTCTCATTATAAAAAAATGTAGAGATCTCCTAGTCCCTAAAATATGTGTATATATGAATGCAATAGGGGAGGAGCTGGAAATGAGGGAGGAGTCATTGCAGACACATATAACAATTATAGAAGGAAAAGATATTACACAGCGTGCCATTTAGAGGCCCATATCCTTCAGCATTGACACTAAATTGTATGCTAAGGTATTGGCAACCAGACTGAAAGAGTTAATGCCGGAGTGGATACACCTGGATCAGGTAGGATTCATTCCAGGAAGAGAAGGTAGAGACAATGGCCTGAGATCATTGCTCCTCCTACAAAGGGTAAAAAGAGAGAAACTGCCGACATTATTCCTGTCAATTGGCACCGAAAAGGCTTTTGACAGGGTTAACTGGGGTTTCATGATCAATACACTAGAGGTCTTAGGAATAGGGCCTAAAATGTTAAGGTGGATAAAAGGATTTTATAGTGCTCCATCAGTGGCAGTCAAGGTCAATGGATCCCTCTCTCAGTTCTTTAAAATTTTTAACGAAACCAGAGAAGGATGTCCACTTTCTCCTTTATTTGTTTTATCCCTGGAATTATTCCTAGCGAGGGTAAGAAATTGTGTAGACATAGCAGGAATAAAGATAGGTGAAGTGGAGCATAAGGTGGCGGCATACGCAAATGACATGTTCTATATTGTAAACCCTAGAATAATGTTGCCTACTTTAATGAGATTATTAAAACGGTACTGTGAGCTATCAAATTTGAAAATAAACCCTGCAAAGACAGAGATCTTAAACATCAATGTACAAAAGATTGAGAAGCTGAGTCTACAAAAAAACTCTTCATTTACTTGGAGGGAAAAGGAAATAGGCTATTTGGGAATAAAACTAAATCCTTCAATAAAAGCCCTGTACCTGGCAAATTATATCCCATTAGTAAACAAAATAAAAGAGGAGCTGGGGAGATTGTCAAAAGGTGGTGCTTCCTGGATAGGTTGTATAAATCTGGTAAAGATGGTGATCGTACCAAAAATCCTGTATAAGTTTCACATGCTCCCAGTACATCTACCAGGATCTTTCTTCGGGATAATAAAGAAGATGATACATATGCTTTTCTTTTAGGTAGTAACTACAGTGAGAAATGTGATGTTTTCAGTTGGGGCATTATCCTTTGGGAAGTCATAACCAGGAGAAAACCTTTTGATGAAATTGGTGGCCCTGCCTTCCGCATCATGTGGGCAGTTCACAATGGTGAGTTATTTATATTACTCTTTTAAATGTTGTACGTGTTAAATAATTAGCTCTTATTACTAGTTGATACAGGGTGTTAAAGCGGAGGTCCAGTCATGTTAGTAGAAATTATAAGTCAGTGCTACAAAAACTGTAACTGCTGACTTTTCATAAATAGCCACCCACCTGTCCCACAATCCAGCGCTGTTCTCGACCCAGAGGTTTTCAGTTTGTGATCGCTCTCCTTGGTGCTGGCATCTTTACTATGGGCACCTGGCTGTGAAGCCACAAGCTGTCACAGCCGAGTCCCTGTTGCACACTGTGAATGGTCCCTCAGTCTTCTGAGACCTTTCCCGTTTTCCACCAAACTCGTTTGACAGAAGCCGACCAAGAGATCAGCTTCTGTCAATCAAGAACCCGTACACATAGGCTGAATGCTGGTTTCTACTGTACTGGCTGATTTCAACCGATATTTGGTCCTTGTGTACGGGGCTATAGGCTGAGTTTAGATCTACAGGTGGGCTGCTATACATGCAACAAACGTGAAAAAGATTTCCCTGACTTTTTTGAAGGACCACCGAACCACATGGTGCCATTAACAATGATTTTGCATGCATTCCCAACAAGCAAAGGTCTGATTATAGCCTAAAACCCACTACACCCCAGCTGCTTACTTACCTCAGTAGAACAGCATCAGCCTACTCCAAACTTGTGGCTTTTAGTTTAATCCCCTCTGGCTGAAATTCTTTTTACTGTGGCACCTTCACAGTGAGCCCTCATAGACTTGTGTAACGCTGTCTCCTATCTAGTGAAGCAACCCTATACAAGTTTGTGAGCATTTGGGCTGAAAAGGAGGGAAACAAGCCTCAGAGTAGATTTATTCAATGCAGTGATTGTGTTTTACTATTTCTGAGTTGCAAATCAAAATCTGGTAAGGTAGAAAACTATACATTCTCTGCGGTGACATTTCATTAGCCAGTTCTCTCTGGGCAGTTCAGCAAGGTTGTTGACTCTACAGCAGCAATGGGCAAACTACGGCCCGGCGGACCTTTTAATCCGGCCCGCGGAGCGTGGCAAACATTGGCTGTCAGGATGTAGGCGGGGCAGCGTGACGAACGTGAGGGGAGCTAGGCTCCTCTCACAGTCCGCCCTGAAGACCGGAACGGCGCGGGAACACGGCGAGAGGAACGCGCGGAGCAAAGGTAAGTGAATTGACACAATATGGGGGATGAATTACTATAGGGGGGATGAATTACTATATGGGGGATAAATTACTATAGGGGGGATGAATTACTATAGGGGGGATGAATTACTATATGGGGGATGAATTACTATGGGTCCGGCCCCCGGGTCCAATATATGAACCCATTGCGGCCCTCAAGTCAAAAAGTTTGCCCACCCCTGCTCTACAGCCTGGTATACAAATAGCTTCTAGTTTGAACATATACAACCAGAGGGAGAAATTGCAAATTAAACTTCAAAAATGCTTCAGGTAAATGTAAAATTAGCTCATTGTACACTTACTGTTATTGTACACTACGTGTTCTTGTTAATGTTATGTCTATAGTACCATGTTTTTGTTTTTTGTTTTTTAGGTTACTCATTACTGATATATTAAGGTTGTGTTATTACCTGAAACTCCACCTTGTTTTTGAAGGTACATTTATGTTTACCGGTCCCTTTCACACGGGCGTCATCATTTCAGTCACGTTTTTTCTGAAAAAAAAAAAGGTTGAATACCAATTCAGGTTACATCAGTTTGCATGTCAGTCTTCATTTCAGTTTACAACGGTTTGCACTTCAGTTTAGTTCAGCTCACATCAGTTTTACTTCATTTTTGCATCTGTTTCTTTTAGTTGTTGAAGGAACTAGTCATGGATGACAAAAGTATAAACAAAAAATGTTTTCTTTGCCTAAAAGTGGATGTAAATGGAAAGGACAGAAACAGGTGGCGTCTATTTACATCTGTTCAGATCCATCTAAACAGAAAAGGATTCAACCTTCTCTGGTTTAAAAAAATGGGCCTGAACAAATGCAGGTATAGGCAGTTGTAAATGGATGATCATCCATTTATGTCTACAAGCCCCTAGGAATGAATGACTTAGCCTCTATTCACACTTTTTTCTTTTCTCCGTTTTTCTGCTTCTTTCCCTATGCCTGACTGCACAGAATCCCATTCTTTCCAATAGTCCCTTTGCACACTTGTACACTACGTTTCCCCAATGCTCTACAACCTATGCTTTTTTGTGTATCCAGGCATTTTTGATCCCATTGACTTTCATGGGATTTCCTGTAAATGCAATATGCATTTTCACACCTGAAGAATTCCTCTCCAACTATAGAATTGCTCTCCTCCCCTTGCTCAGCCCAGGAAATTAACTCCTTAAGTGTGATACACATGCTAAAATGCCTGTAATATGCCTGAAAATCATCTAGAAAAAGCATGTAATAATCACCAGGAATATGCTCTGCTCAAGTGTAAATGCAGGCTTTCTGTCCATTTTTTATCTGAACAGGGACAGATGAAAAACAGACAAATGGAACGCCAGTGTGAAAGGGTCCTAAGCTTAATTGGGCTTTCAGTTTCAGTCTGAGAAATATATTCCAGGTGCATCAAACAAAAGGGCTAGGTCTTAAACTTTATTTTCTTTAGAAAGCACCCTTGGGCTGAGTAGAACAACCTGTCCCCCTGCCCAGCATGCTGTAGAGAAGGACCCTTGTTCAAACTGTCAAGTCAGCAAGGAGAGTAAATTGCAGTTATAGGTCTCCCTCACCGTGTCAAATTTAAGAGGAGAGACCTTTGCTATCATACAGTGAACAAGGGTCCTTCTCTGTAATATGCTGGCAGGAGATAGGTATGTCCACTGTTGATGCTTTCTAATGAAAACTATAACTGTAGAAATTTACACACTATTGTTCTGATGCACCTGGAAAGCATTTAACTTATTTAACTGAAAATTCAGTTGGATTTTAAATGTGTTTTAATGCATTTGTTTAATTACTTTTTCATATGAATTCCCAGGTACTCGGCCACCTCTAATTAAAAATTTACCTAAGCCTATTGAAAGCTTAATGACTCGATGCTGGTCAAAAGATCCATCTCAACGACCTTCAATGGAGGAGATTGTCAAGATAATGACACATCTTATGCAGGCAAGCTTTTCATTCTATGCTCTCTAGAAAAACAATCTCTGCGAGATCCATGTGGCCTCATTAAACCTTCTAGTTTCAGTTTGCAACTGTGTGCCATAAGGCACTTTGTTTTGAAGAAAAGTATTTTCAGTGTTTTTTTCTGGATGAACAGGAGGTTGGTGTGATGTAAATAATATGAATGTTTCTTTTCATGTGTATATTTTATTTATAAAAAAAAAGCTTGCTTGCACTTGGGAATAGTAATATTTTCTGATTTACATATGTATGCTCTCCTTTCTGTTAACAGGGAGTTTACTCATTCAAACAGTGCATTTCCTATGTAGCTGATACCCTTTTTCAACAGTTTTAAAATTGTATCAGAGTTTATTGTGTGTGAGAAACAGCAATGGTAATTAAACTTGGCAAACTTAAAATATGCTATGCTTTTCCCTTAAAGCTGCAACTCTACCAGTTGCTTGTTTCAGAGTATGGCAGAGTATGGCAGTATTCATGCAAAATGTGTTGGACTAACAATATGGAAACTGGGAGATGTCCAAAAGGTTTGTTGGAGCATCTTAGGGCCAGTAAAAGATTTCTTGAGCTGTATAACCTCAAACACCCTTTTAGCACAACAGTTGTGTTTACTTGGCCCCCAGATCTTGATTTGTGTATGTACATATGTTTATATCCTGTGAACTTGATGAAGGATGGGGATGCCGAAAGCTGTTTTCACTTACTTGCTGATGTACCATTTTTCAATAGAATAAAGAATACTATAAGCATTTAAGAAGAGCTTCACACTTCAGCTTTATACAGTTAACTAGCAAAGTGGAAACAGCTAATGACAGGATCCCTATTATAGGTACTTTCAACACGTGCTTATACATAAAGGCAAGAAACCAATATTGTACTTAAAATGGGGCAATATTGCTGGCTATAAACAGGGGCTGCTGCTCAACAAATTTCAGCTGTATGATACTCAGCTGTGTTGCACACCAACATCTGTCAAAAATGGCAAATGTAATTAAAGGCTATTATGATAAAAATATACAGTCTTACATAGAACTACTAGAATTTTGGAATATCTAATGTCACATTTCTACCACATCAACTAAGACCTTACTGCTTTAAACACACCTGTAACTCCTAGAGAGAAACAAACAACTATTTTTTCTTTACCCAGGGAGGACTTGCCAGCCCTTGGTGGTCTAACATGTCTTTATTATAAAACTTACAACACATACTAATGAATATATCGAAGTATATACCTAACTTTACACTCATCTCTACTTTATGATGCAAACTATCATCCAGTCTTTCGGTCATTGAAATTGTTAGTACATAGATGGAAGCAATACTATTTGTCTTGGACAGGAAGGTTGACAGCTATAAAAAATAACCCTTTTGCCACAAAGGATTGTACTTGTACTATGAACCCTTAACACGAAAAATTCCCAATTCAGAACTGAAATCCTTATAGGAAGTTTTTCTTGGAATTTACCCAGAAGGGAAATTACCACAAAATAGCAAAGAAGGTATTTGCCCATAAGCAACATGGTGACCTAACTTTCCCAGTCATAGTCAAATACCATAAAGCAACTCAAGTGAGATGTTTGCAATCCTGATTCTCTTTTCACCCTTATTACAAATTGGTTGTAGATTGAGAGACTATGGTTGTCTCCAATTTGCCCCAATGCCATCCTGTGGCCTTCCCAAGTATCTATTCCACAATCCAAACTCCTAACCTTCATGTCACATACCAGATAAGTCTGCAATCAATACAGATATTCATATCATCTGAATTCTGAGGCATCCTCACTAACTTGCTTTATACAGACTACAAAGTACCTGTCTTCTACTTTGACATTAGATATGTTTGCACCTTGGAAAAATAATTCTTTTTTTTTTCATTCTTGATTCTGTAAAATCGAACAAACTGCTCCCTTTTCCTACTTGGAGGCAAGATTCCAATTGCCATCAGAATTTTTTATTTACATAGCTACAAATCAAACCTTTCACACAGTCACTTACTAAACTCATTTTGTGTAACAATACCCATTTTGAGAAGATTTGCACTACTAAAAGGTTAATTTCAACTATTTACATGTTTCTAAACGCTTCTCCAGAACATTATACATGACCTAATGGGAGCAGATCCTGGGACAGGTGCTGAGCCAAGAGGAAAAGGAAGCAACTTGGCGCAATACCAACAAATCATCCATTTGTATGATATAGAACATAAAACCCGGTTTAAACATTTTTTTGACAGGTACCACACTCCTGAATTTCTGCACTCTATGATTCCTGTTGTCTCCCCACTCTGCTAGTTCGTTGACTCATCCTTAAGTTCTTTGTTTCATGTTTATTGGACATGTCTGGAATTTTGGAAGATGGTTAAAGCTCTGCTCACACAACCAACTGGGACTTATAACTCCCTTTTATTTACATTACATCATTTACACACACACACATACACATATATATATATATATATATATATATATATATATATATATATATATATATATATATATATATATATATATATATATATATATATATATACATATAAATTACATTATTTAATAGAATTTCCTTTCCAGCAAATAGGCACATTTTCTAGCAAACTACAATAATTAACCACATTCTCACAGGCGCCTGTGTCTTGTGGTTTTAAAGTATAAATAAAATACACCTCCTTTTAAAACAAATCTTTATATGTGTATAAAGTAATTACAAAATTTAAAGTACATAACTGCCTGACTGAATAACACTGTTTCTGCCTATAACTCCATATGGGAGTCATGAAGTAATATAGAAAGCGCTGTCATCCTATCACTAACTTTTTCTGCTTGATTCCATACATAAAAATAACTGACTGAGTGTAGAAAGAAATGTGGACTTAAGCTGGCCATAGATAGATGTAAATTTGGGAAGTCTTTCTGACTTGATTGGTCTGGAAGCCTTAAAACACACCATGGCAAGTGAAATGAGTGCTGAAAAGCTCTCCTTATAATACTGATCATTATAACCAAAATATGTAATGAAACCCCAATGCACATTAAACCCACACATTTACAAATGTCCAAACCTATGTATAACTAGCTTTTTATCTGCGTGGATAAGATCAGTTGATATGCCATTTTTTTAATGAGGTGTCACATGCCATGAAGTAATAGGACTATATAGAGACATTATTTTGAGGTTAAAGATCCCCATTTTTAGCAATACTGGTCCTTATTTTTTAAATCATGTATCATTAAGTTTGAGGGATTCTATTACAGGAGTACATCGGCTTTGAATCAGAGTTTACTAAAGTATACTATGTATACTTCAACTGCTACATTTGTAGGAGAGCTTGTTCTGTTGAAAAACAGACTTACTGGCCAAATCACCAGGTGAAAATAAAGGGGGGGAAAAAACTGATGCCATCAAATGTTGGCTTTTTGGGTTTAATACTACTTTAAATGTAATAACATGATAGGCAAAAGATACATTCTCCTGAATATGATGTATTCGAATGAGAAGAACATGCATTTGTTTGTATTGAAACATTCCCTGACCCATTATACATATTGGACTATTTCAATAGTGCATCTTTTCATTTGGCAAGTTTTTTCTTTTCCATTTTAGTATTTTCCTGGTGCTGATGAAGCTTTACAGTATCCATGCCAATATTCTGATGGTGGGCAAAGCAATTCTGCCACAAGTACAGGTTAGTGCTTTCTTCACTTACTTCATCAGGTCATAAATAACTGACATGTTCTTTTAATACTAACTGCATAGAATAGTAATGATAGTGTGCATAGCAGTTAGAGATGTTTCCCCTCATGTTCTAACTTGACCTAAAATCCTATTGATGAGACCCATTTGAACTTATATGTGTACACTTTAGGTAAGGTGTAAGAGCACTGTTGGTATTTGCAATGAATAAAGTATTAGATTTATGGTACATCTATTTCACATACGTACGTGTTCGGCAAGTCTATGATGATGCATACTGTTTGTCTTGGAAATTCGCTTTAACGAATTTCTCCTTACCGTGAGTACTCGCAGTTGGATGCGCAGAAATCCCCCATAAAGCTGTGCGAATCTCGCTTACCACGACTGCAGCTAAACTGCACGATTCCTGCCCATCCAAATGGGTTAGCTCTGTTGAAATGTGGGTGATGGAGCTCCGTTTACCCTAGAATGATCACACGACACTCTAAGGCTAGTGTTGCAATTCACATAAGGGCAATTTTCATTCTCCCCTTTGGTTTTATTACAAATACACACACGCCCCCCCACATGAATAAGGTCAAACCCCTCCCACAGAACAATGCAATGGGGAGTGCCTATACACAGGATGTACATTCCGATTGGAGCATAGCCTTTTCTATTATCTGTCACTGGTCTTCCCCCATGAGCCTTCTGAGGTCAGCAGACTTCCTCCCCTTCCCATGAGCTCTCTATGGAGAGCATATCTCCTCCCCTTCCCATGAGCCCTCTGTGGAGTGCATATTTTCCAGCTCCTAGCAGTATGTCCATTCTCCGTACAAGCATTCCCTAGAAATATCAGTCTGTACCTGGATGGGCCCGATACGATCTTTATTAAAACACATCCATCCGGATACAGTTCAGATTGGTAATGGGTTGTAAGATATGCATAAGCCTACACGTGGAGTTCACACCACTTGGCGCCTTGCGTTATGAAGCCCATGTGGTACAATGCTGCTGATATGTGGATACAGGCCCGCGGTCTACTGACAGCGGCATTCGCATCGAATGCCGTGGTGGTATACACGCCGGTCTATAAGCGCAGATCTGCCATCTCATCCGTTACCGAGCTGAGTACTGTAATACATACGTTGTACATGCGCATGGCCCAATTGCAGCCTTCAGAGCTTTAATTAAGCCACACGAGAGACATATGAATAACAAGAATATATGACACATTTAAAGTTCGACCAACAATAAAAAATTTCCATGACATTCCCTTCTGTTTTATCATATTCTCCTCGTGTCCCTTCTTGATCTTCTTCAGCTTGATGAGTGTAGTCTCAAAACCTCAAAGAGTTCCTGTAGTTGTCCCTGAGAATAAAGCTCCATGGGGTACCTGAAACAACAAGACCCGACGCAGACTCGACGCAAACAGGCTTGATTGAAGCAATGATCCTCAAGAGCATTGGAACCTTCACTACAGGAAGGCTCTTGTAAAAACCACAAACAGACTTGTGGTATGAAAAAGGCATGTGATCTCACGGTGGTCTGGGGAGATCCAGCAGCAGATTCTCAAATTGCCCCTGCAGACGGGGCCACACAAGGCTGGTCTCGACCCAGACAGTTTTCCAAATCGTAGACACAAACCATGATGAGGCTTGAAGCTTGCTTGGAGGTCTTGGAGAATGTGGTCTTCAGGGAGATAAATTAGAGGGAAGCCAGGACGTAATCTGCAGAGAAGGTGGTTGGTTGGTGAGGTCTTCCTCCGATCAGTGGTTGGAGTGGGATCCCAGGAGCGGGCATGGAGATGTGGTCGTCTGCCCGAGCTTGGCTTACACGGTCGATGAGGCAACAGGAACATCTCACCGCGGCATATAAAAGGCAGATGAAAAAGAGAAGCATCAGGATATACACTCCCACTTCCTTCAACCAAGATCCGATGGAGAACAGGAAATCTCCCAATCCTCCCAAACCCTTGAACGGATTCCAACCCTCACTAGCTATAGCTCTAGCTTTTCCCTGTAGTTCACTAACTTTGTCCATATGGGCCTGGACCTTGTCATCGGTGTCTTCTATCCAAGTACAACAATCCTCTCCGATGAACTCACAGAACCCCCCTTTGGCGGCTAAAAGGTAATCAAGGGCCATCTTCTCCTGAAGCACTAAAATTCTTATCTGTCGTTGTTCTTGGGCAATTTCTCTGACAGCCTCTACGGTCTCGTTAAACATACTATCCACGATGACAGAAAAATTGTTCAGGCGCTTCATAAGTTCTATTCCCCAACCTGTCCATGAGGGGAACCAAGCCCATGCTTGGTCGCCCTCAGAGAACAGCTGCCTGCGAACTCTCCCTGCCATCCTTACCTTCTTGTGGACCATCAACTCTTCATGATCCATCACTACATAGGATGCGGGGACTAGCTTTATGAGGGCACACGAACCTTTCACGTTCTGGGGAAATGTTCTATAGGCTGCCGAACCACACAGAAAATAGTATGGACCTGTCAGAGCAGAGCAGGAGGAGTTCCTCGTTCGGCCTCTGGCACTGAGCAACAGTTGCACAGACTGGGGGATTGCTCCCTCAGTCTGCACATCACATCCGTCCTTCCAACACACGTGGTCTGGTCGGTCAGTGTGGTTACTCAGAAGGGAAGTCTGGTTAGTCAGATTGACAGTTATACCTCCCTCACAGGTGGTAGTCCCAACAAACTTGTTACCTGTGCCAAAGCTGATGTTAAAGCACACCTGAGGGTTGCCTAGCTGTCCAGTTACCCATAATGGACTGACGAGGGTCCTACAGGAGCTAGAGCTAATATTGGTGCTAAAACTGATGTTACCTGCTAAAAATGTGTCATTAAGTTCTACCAACAAATGTCTACGTGGGGGCTGACCAGGGGTCCCTTGCTTTTTCATGCCGACGCGGATGTCATATAGGGCATGAACAGCGGCCATTGCGGACATGTGATGACTGGGTGGGGGCTTAGAGCATACCCAACAGTTGGTTTTGTTGGCGGTTCTGGCTAAACGCAGATGCATTTTAAATAAAAGGTTGGGGTATCTGCCGTCTTTTCCTCCGTTCGCACACATGTAAGACATACAAACAAAAAAAAAAAGGAAAATGACACCCCTCATTCTCTGGTGTAGCTGAAAAGCTTCTTGCAGTGGCTTGCGTGCACCCAGTTGTCTCGTCCCTCGAGCTGGAGTGAGGTAGGTGTCGTCAGCTGGACCTGGTATGGTCCGGTGAACCGTGGCTCGAGTCCGGTTCTTTGATGTTTCTTTAGGACGACCCAATCACCTGGCTCAATAGAAAGAACACCTGTTATTGCATTTGGATTGGGGAGCGATTCGCGAACCCGATGGTGTATCTTCTGCAGCTCCCGTTGCAGAGATTGCACATAACCTGTAAGCTGTGAATGCAAAGACGACAACTGTTGAGGAAAGTACAACCCAGTTTTGGGAGGTCCCCCAAACAACACCTCGTAGGGTGACAGCCCATGTGGTTGCCGAGGGGCATTCCGGATGGAATAGAGGGCAATGGGGAGACACTCAGGCCAAGGTTTTTGGATATCGGCCATGATGTTGGAGATCCTGTTTTTAAGGATTCCGTTAAGACGTTCAACCTTACCGCTACTCTCGGGGTGATATGGGGTGTGTCGTCGCTGACTCCAGTTCCACCAAAGAAATGCAGTTGTGTCCTTTGGAAGAGAGGTTAGTAGTGGACAAAGAAGACATGTTAGCAGAAGAGGTGTTAGTATTGTTAGTCGTGTTGCAAAATTTCAGCACTGTCATTGCTGTCCTCCCCCCCTTCTCATCTTCCGACACAGGAAGAAGAGAAGCTGGGTTAAGAATAGTGCATCGTTTGATAGTGAGGTTAGTAGGGGTTAGAAGGGCTTTCCCCTGAGAGGGGTACCTTGCCTTGGATGTCCTGTTTTTGCAAGACCGTTATTGCTGCACTGGTGTCGGTGAGGCAAGGGAGGGGATATTTTAATTCCTCTAGAAAAAGATGGATCTGGGCCGACACCGATTTGTCAACTTCCTATGAGAATTCATAGGAGTTACTTACCATGTGGTCACAGGGGCGGAGGACTCATCTGGAATGAACTGCCACCGACCTTTAGGTAATTGGGGACAGCTCCTCCTCATGTGCCCCATTTGGTGGCACTGGAAGCACCTGGGTGGGGGCCTATCCTTCCTGTGACCCAGATCCCTTGGTTTTTCGTGTGGGGTCTGGGACATAAGAACTTTGGCCTTGTCCTGTTTTCTTCTATCCATTTCCCTCTCTATTGCCGCAAGAGTGGAAAGGATAGCAGGGATAGACATCTCATTATATTCGGGTCGGGCCAGAACCAGCCTTTCCCGAATTTTAGTATCAATGCCTTCCAAAAATTTGGCCCGCAACAGAATGTGCGTCGCGGTCACCTTTACCCCTTCAGTTGGAGCATCAGGTCCAACTTCCAGATCCGCATCCAGTGCCGTCTGCTTGAGACGGCGCCAGAAGCAGGCGCTTTCCTCATTAGGACCCTGGGTGAGCTTCATCATGTCCGTAGTAGAGGTAGCACCATACATTTCTGGAAGCTTTGCCTTTAGCTGTGTACAGAACTCTTTGCCCCCTGAAGTCATCTCCTCATGCGTGGTTATAGAGCACCCTGCAATCACTGTACTGGCCACTTCCATGCCCACCTTCGCCCGCAGGATCTGCGCACAATCTGACCCGCTCATACCATAGCTGAACTGGTTTTGTCCAAACATTCGAGCAAATCCTCTCGGATTGACTCGATAGTCCGGGAGCTCAGCCAGAATAGTGCGGATCTCTGCCGGGGTGAAGGGGACATGCCAAACTACCCGTTCCCCTAAAGTCCGTTCCCCCTGTGCATTGGGAGGACCTTCAAATTGCTGCACCCTGACTGGATAGGCCTCGGTCCGGGAAGAGTGCAAGGGCTGGCCCAGCTTCATCGGTGGGCTTAGATTAACCACCTCGCTTACTGCACCTTCAGGTTTGAGGTCCCTCAGATCAGGGTATAGCTGGGGGGCAGGGGTCTGATCAGTGGTTCGTAGCGCTTTGATGCAATCCGCCCTGTTTCTTAACCGGGTGTCTATTCCCCTTGATTCACAGATAGTCTGCAAATCAGTTGTTGAGAAGGCTTCATAGTTAGAAACAGAAGGAGCTGGGGTGAAGCAGGGAGAAGGGAGAGGTAGAGGCTGAGGCATAGATACAGAAGACACGAAAGGTACGCCAAGAGTGTTGTCACTAACAGAAGAGACAGGTGCAGTTATACTTATCTCAGCCACTGTTGGTTGTTCGGGAACCCCAGCAGACCCTGATCCTGCCTGCCTTAGTAGAGTCAGCCCTGAAAGAGCTTCCTCCACCTCTGACACCGGATCCTCCTGTTTTATTCCCTCTGGAGGCCAGGTATACATCACCTGGTTCTTCCGGACAGACACCAGTTTATGTATGCCCTGCTTCCCTAATCGGATTGACCTGTGAAGCCATAGCTGTGCGATCTCTAGTTCTGACGCCTGCATCCGTGGTCCAAATTCAGAGATGAATTTTTCCCACCTCCATGCGTCAAATGTACCTTCCCGGGGAATTTCCCATCTGGTACCCTTCGACCATTTATTCCACCTTTTGAGGGGTTCTGTAGACTTCCCCCCCAAACTCACCTTCATCAGTTGTGCAGCTGTCCTTACCCTGAAGAGGGCTGGTTCCCCCTCTCTCTTCATGGACTGACTACTGCCCATCGTGACTAGTCACTGGTATATATCCCACGTCCGGGTACCTGTTTACCCCCTGGAGCACTCGGTGGGATGCTACCGAGAGGCCTGATTCCACCACTTTCCCAGCACAGCGTAATTTATGTGATACTTATCGATCACCCGAAGCGCATCAAGTGGCGGTCAGACTGAGAGCACACCTCCCACTCCCACAGCGCAATTTATGTGATCCTGACCACCCGAAGTGTTTGTGGTAACCAGGCTAAGCGTTACACTTCCCTGGACCGCCCACTCCCACAGCGTAATTTATGTGGTTCTCATCACCCACTGTGTTTGGCAGGCCACACCGCACAATGATGAAAGTGGCTTTTCTCTCCCTGCACACAGTAGCTAACACAAGTCAAAACAAAAAGAGGGGTTCTTGGATGTTACTTAGGGGTCACTGGTTGGCCGGAAACCTGCTAACTGACCTTTAGGAAATTTGTTTAAAGAAAAAACTTTCCTAATACACACAGAAAAACCCCTTTTCAACCTGAAAAACCGTTAAAAAGGACAAAGTAGATCCTTATGAAAAACACGGGACATTTCACAGTAAAACAATTACACAGAGGTAAACCGAAAAACTGCGCCAAAAGTAACCTTGTTGCTGATGCAAAAATCACTCCTATCAGCGCCGCTAAACGATCTGCGCTACACACGCAATCTTCGCTGCAACCACCTAAAACCGTTTACACAAAAAGTCTGCTGGATGCGAAACACGCAACGCAGCAGCTTAAAACAAACCCGCTTTACAATAAGGAACTACTTTTAACAAGAAAAACACAAGAAAAACATAATCACTATACAAGAAATCTATGTGCAAAAACCCAGACTTCACCACGCTCACTAAATGTGGAACACGTGAGGGAAAAACTCGCTTAACATACTTTAAATTGGCCGGCAATACGCAAATTTAAAGCTAAAAGCAAACAAATTAAACTGTAAAAAATTTGGATTAAAAACACAAAATGGGTCAAATGCATATAGAAAACTTCATGCACATTGCATAGAGATCATTGAAACTCAAAGCGAAACTTGGAAAAAGGAATGGTGGAGAAGCCACATGGCATTCACAACTGGTTGCCAAACAAAGCAGCACATGTGGTTAGTCAAGAAAATGGCCCCCCACAGGGAAGCACATGGTAGATACTAGAATGGCCCCCCACAGAGGAGCACATGGTAGACACTAGCCTCAAAATTGCCTCTAACCTCTTACATAAAACATACTTTTGGACAGAACATACACTGGACAATTGCACAACAATATGAAGTACACATACAACACAATTTGGCACAATCACAGAACAGACATAAAACACCAACATATCACACTAACATGCACATGTAACAGAAAGGACCCCCTGCTGCATGCTTGCTGGGAGCAGTAGTACCACAAAACATTGCAGACTACATGCACACAAAGATCTTACAACAGTTAACAATTAACCTAAGCCTTTCAGCACTGTAATAATTACCTCACGTGGAGGGGGGTAAAGCAATCGCCACAGTGCCTATAACCCACAAATACTTACCTAACACTATGCAACAACTTTTACCCACTAAAACATATACCCGTTTAATTTTTGGTTGGAAGATTTTTAAACTTGACCAAATCCAGCCAACCAAACCCACCCCTCTGCTGCTCTCCGCAGAGACAAACCCTTGTCTTTCACCCACAGATCAAGATTTTAGGACAAAAAGGTCCTTGCTAAGCGGTAATTCTTGTTAGCTAACAGAGAGCGAAATCAGCCACACGAACGCGCAAAAAGCGATCCTCTTAATGGCAGAGAGACCTGAAATGTGCCGGCATACTTTTTGCTAGTTCATGATGGCTCATTCCCCCCTCGTGCTCGGTTAGCTATCCCAGAATACGCGTTAGTATCCACCAGGCTCGCCAAACTGTCTTGGAAATTCGCTTTAACGAATTTCTCCTTACCGTGAGTACTCGCAGTTGGATGCGCAGAAATCCCCCATAAAGCTGTGCGAATCTCGCTTACCACGACTGCAGCTAAACTGCACGATCCCTGCCCATCCAAATGGGTTAGCTCTGTTGAAATGTGGGTGATGGAGCTCCGTTACCCTAGAATGATCACACGACACTCTAAGGCTAGTGTTGCAATTCACATAAGGGCAATTTTCATTCTCCCCTTTGGTTTTATTACAAATACACACATGCCCCCCCACATGAATAAGGTCAAACCCCTCCCACAGAACAATGCAATGGGGAGTGCCTATACACAGGATGTACATTCCGATTGGAGCATAGCCTTTTCTATTATCTGTCACTGGTCTTCCCCCATGAGCCTTCTGAGGTCAGCAGACTTCCTCCCCTTCCCATGAGCCCTCTGTGGAGAGCATATCTCCTCCCCTTCCCATGAGCCCTCTGTGGAGAGCATATCTCCTCCCCTTCCCATGAGCTCTCTATGGAGAGCATATCTCCTCCCCTTCCCATGAGCCCTCTGTGGAGTGCATATTTTCCAGCTCCTAGCAGTATGTCCATTCTCCATACAAGCATTCCCTAGAAATATCAGTCTGTACCTGGATGGGCCCGATACGATCTTTATTAAAACACATCCATCCGGATACAGTTCAGATTGGTAATGGGTTGTAAGATATGCATAAGCCTACACGTGGAGTTCACACCGCTTGGCGCCTTGCGTTATGAAGCCCATGTGGTACTATGCTGCTGATATGTGGATACAGGCCCGCGGTCTACTGACAGCGGCATTCGCATCGAATGCCGTGGTGGTATACACGCCGGTCTATAAGCGCAGATCTGCCATCTCATCCGTTACCGAGCTGAGTACTGTAATACATACGTTGTACATGCGCATGGCCCAATTGCAGCCTTCAGAGCTTTAATTAAGCCACACGAGAGACATATGAATAACAAGAATATATGACACATTTAAAGTTCGACCAACAATACAAAATTTCCATGACATGTTACAAACATTCACATGCCTTTAGAGATTTTGAAAACCATGTCGTCATAAGCTACAAGACCCACACTTCCTTGTAGTTTGGAAGTCCGAAATGCACCTTCATATGCGGCTTACTGAGAGGCATATATTTAAGTTTCAGCTGTTAGTGAAATTAACAGAAATCCCTTTTTTCCTTCTATTAGAGATGATGTATTTACCTTGTACTTCTTCACAGGGTCCTGCATTGATAATTCTACAAATACAAGCAATAAGAGTGATATTGACGACTTGCAGGTTAGTGCAAGCAATGATACCATCAAGCGAATAGAGTCCAAATTGGCACACTGGAATAATCAGTCCAAGCAAGGCGTAAGTATATCTATATTCACAGTATGTCTCCTCTATTTTTGCAGAATGTTTAGCACGTTTCTGATAATTACTGTGTATATGTTTGTATGTATGTATGTGTGTGTACAGTGGGGAAAATAATTATTTGATCCCCTGCAGATTTTGTAAGTTTGCTCACTTACAAAGAAATGAAGGATATATAATTTTTTATAGGTGTACTTTAAATGATAGAGACAGAATATCAACCAAAAATCCAGAAAGAACACATTATACAAATGTTATAAATTGCGTTGCAGTTCAGTGAGTAAAATAAGTATTTGATCCCATACCAAACAATTCTAGCTCCCACAGACAGGGCTATGTGCTCATGTGGTACACAGAGGTGCTCCTAATGACAACTCGTTATATGTATAAAAGACACCTGTCCACAGAGTCTTTCTTGGGCACCATCATGGGCAAGACTAGAGAGCTGACAGAGGAATCATGGACAAGATTGTAGACGTGCACACAACTGGAATGGGCTACAAGACCATCAGCAAGAAGCTTTGTGAGAAGGAGACAACTGTTGGAGCGATTATTCTCAAATGGAAGAAATACAAAATAACCATCAATCACCCTTGGTGTGGAGCTCTGTGCAAGATTTCGCCTCATGGGGTAAGGATGATCATTAGAAAAGTGAGGGATCAGAATAGAACTACACAGGAGGAGCTTGTGAATGATCTCAAGGCAGTTGAGACAACAGTCGCCAAACAAACCATTGGTAACACAATACGCTGCCATGAATAGAAATCCTGCAGTGTCCACAAGGTCCCCCTTCTCAAGAAGGCACATGTCCAGGCCCGTCTGAAGTTTGCCGATGAACATCTAAATGATTAAGAGAAGGATTGGAAGAAAGTACTGTGGTCAGATGAGAACAAAATTGAGCTCTTTGGCATTAACTCGACTCGCCGTGTTTGGAGGAAGAAAAATGCTGACTATGACCCTAAGAACACCACCCCTACAGTCAAGAATGGAGGTGGAAACATTATGCTTTGGTGCTGTTTCTCTGCTGAAGGTACAGGCCGACTTTAATGCATTGAGGGGCCAATGGACGGGGCCATGTATTGTAAAATTTTGGATGAGAACCTTATTCCCTCAGCCAGAATAGTGAAGATGGGTTGTGGATGGGTATTCCAGCATGACAATGACCCAAAACATACCGCCAAGGCAACAAAGGAGTGGCTCAAGAAGAAGCACATTAAAGTCATGGAGTGGTCCAGCCAGTATCCAGACCTTAATCCTATAGACAATTTATGGAGGAAGCTGAAACTTCGAGTTGCCAAGTGACAGCCAAGAAACCTTAAGGATTTAGAGAAGATCTGTAAAGAAGAGTGGACCAAAATCCCTCCTGATATGTGTGCAAACCTGGTAATTAAATTAAAGAAATGTCTTACCTCTGTGCTTGCCAACAAGGGTTTCTCCACCAAATACTAAGTCATGTTTTTCTTGGGGATCAAATACTTATTTTACTCGCTGAACTGCAACTCAGTTTGTATCGTGGGTTTTGGTAAATTATGTTTTGGTAAATACCTGAAAAAAATAAAATTGTGCCTGTGTCCAAATATATAGGGACCTAACTGTGTGTGTGTGTGTGTAATATATATATATATATATATATATATATATATATATATATATATATATATATATATATATATATATATATATATATATATATATATATATATAACAATATTTGGTGCGAGCACCCTTTGCCTTCAAAATAGCACCACTTCTTCAATTCTAGCTACACTTGCACACAGCTTTTGAAGGAACTCAGCAGTTAGGTTGTTTTAAACATCTTGGAAAACTAAACACAGATTTTCTGTGGATTTAGGCTGCCTCAAATCCTTCTCATCATGTAATCCCAGACAGACTCAATGATGTTGAGATCAAGGCTCTCTGGGAGCCAAATATCTTTCAGGACAGGACTCCCTTTTTCTTCTTTACACTGAAGATAGTTCTTAATGACATTGACTGTATGTTTGGGGTCGTTGCCCTGCTGCAGAATAAATTTGGGACCAATCACATGCCTCACTGATGATATCGCATGATGGATAAGCATCTGCCTGTATCAATCAGCATTGATCCTGACCAAATCTCCAAATCCGTTTGCAGAAATACAACCCCAACCTTGCAAGGAACCTCCAACATACCTCACTATTGCCTGCAGGCACTCATTATTGTACCAGTCTTCAGCCCTTCGTGACCAAGCTGACACTTGCTACAGCCAAATATTTCAAATTTTGACTCATCAGTCCAGAGCACCTGCTGCCATTTTTCTGCACCCCATTTCCTAGGTTTTCTTGCATTTGTTTTAATTCATTTTTTTTCTCATTAATCTACACTCCATACCCCATAATGACAAAGTGGAAGCAGAATTTTAGAAATGCCTGTGAATTTATTAAAAATAAAAAAAATTAAACATCTCAGTGGCACAAGTTTTCAGACCCTTTGCAACAACACTTGAAATTTAGCTCAGGTGTCTCCCATGTCTCTTGATCATTTGTGAGCTGTTTCTACACCTTGTCTGGAGTCCACCTATGATATTTCAGCTTTTCCTTTGCAAACATTTCTAAAATTTTCCTTTCACTTTGTAATTATGGGGTACTGAGTGTAGCTTAATGAGAAAAAAACTGAATTTAAACAAATGTAGTATCAGGCTGCAACATAACAAAATTGAAAAAAGTGTGTGTAAGTGTGTAATTCATTGCTGGCTTACGTTGGCTGGATCTCTCTAAACCATAATCTTGGAGGCTCCTGTTAAGTGTACCTGTCCCGTATCAGTCTCTGGATGTTTTGTGTTTATTGTAGTTATTTCTCACATGCCTAGCTAACTTGGAATGTCTCTCCAAACATTTCCTAATAATACCTATTTAGGGGGAACCAGGCCGCTTGAGTTTGCCACCTTCTCGAGGTAGCAGCGTTGAAAGTCTTTCTGATACTCGAGTTAAGCCACCTTCAATACTTACACCTGAAAGTAAAAGGAAGAGTGCGGACATGTCAGAATCGGAGCCAAGAATTTCTGGAAGCACAGGTAATCGACAAGCATTCTAAAATACTAACTTCACAGCTATGACTACTTTACGCAGGCCACATACAGATGTTTTATTTATAGGAATCTTTGCTTTTACATGGCATAATCCTGCTTTGCTGTTGTGCTATGGTATCCATAACTAAGTAATGCTAGGCATATGTTATGGAACCATTTGACAGATACAGGGAAAGGTGCAGTATTATATATGGTTTAGGTATACTTGTTGATAGAGAAAGCAGGGAGTGTGTCCCTAACCATATACATTAGGGGTCTCCAAACTATAGCCCTCAAGGTGTTGAGGAATTGCAAGTCCCATGAGGTCTTGCAAGACTCTGACAGCCACAGGCAAGACTCCCAGAGGCAGAGGCATGATGGGACTCGTACTTCAACAGCTGGAGGGCCATAGTTTGGAAACCCCTGATATTTTATTTTATAATATATCGATATTTTATTAGCAGTGATTATAAAAAAAGATAATTAAACATCTGTAGAGTCCTCTTTATTTTTAGAGTAAACCATAATGGCATATAATTTTAAAAAGCTATCAGTTTTCAATCCAAATTGTATAAGTAATCTAATTTGTATATCTTGCAAAAGCATATTTGCCCTCTGCTTCATTTTTTTACATGTGACTTAATTACAGCAGTCTGATCATAGTAAAGTAACAGTAGAAATTGCTTACCTGGACAACTGGAACATTGAATTGTCATGGATTTTTGGTTGACCAATGCAATACTTTAGTCTGAGGCATTCTTTCTGATGATGTGATGCCCTTATCTTTTTGTAAAAGATGGTACTCTATTTGTAGCAGCTGTAAAACCATCTTGTTCGTGTGCAGCAATATTTAACTAAACAGTCTGGAAACCTCTGGTTAAATGAAATGTGGTTATTTCAACCAGGGAAACAATGATAACACCCAGGTGTAATACAGTAGTGGGTTTGTATGGTTGGATGGTAGAACAGAACAAAACGAGTACTAAGCAAACTGTTTTATTATGGTACATGAAAAACATCTAATGAAAACTCACAAATAGAACACATAAAAGAAGAATAAAAATCGCAGTTAAAAACAGTGTGTCTAAGGCACATAACGACAATTATGGCAACCAACTAACTCTTAAGTGCCATTAATTTGCTATAAAAGATAAACCAACTGAGAAAAGCATTGGTGTAATAGCCGCATAATATCATGGCATAAATTCTGCAAAGTTCATAGAGAGGTGAAAATGGCAGCAGTGCAATGCTGAAAATAGCAGGTATTTGCCTAGGTTTATACAGCTGAGAAGTGCTACACAAAAACTGACGGCCTTGTTCTTAGGAAAGTCAGGTTTTGTGGAATGTGAACCCTTTATCTTCATTTTTGAACTTCAGGTTGTACATATCTCATTATGAGAGACTCTCAAATACAGACATCTAATACAAGGGTAGACTCCACTTCCTGACACCAATAAATATTGCAAATATTTGTTCTGTGGGACTGACCCATATCTTGTAAAGCAATTGCACAATAAATAATTGCATTTTAAAATAGATTTAAAAAATAATATTTTAGAGGAAACTGACACAGACTGTCAAAACTGACATATGAAAAAATAAAAGAGCAAAGGTTACCTTCGGTAAAAAAAAAAAGAAACATTTAAATGAACAGCATATCCAGAGAATAGACAGCTAAAGTTGTAAAAGTCCATTTTAGGAAACTAAAAGGTGGGTATGAGTAGCTGGATCGTATTTGACATTGGCAGAAAATATTGAGGTTTACATAAAATTTCCACAAAAAAATGTGTAAATAGAACTTGCACTTAGAATCTAAGTCAACAAAATGACAAAGCAGCTTGCACATTAAACAGGCCAAGACTTAAATAATGACAAACCAATTGGAGTACTATCTATACATACATCTTAATGGTATAGCAAAAAAAAGGTTACTAATAAATGCACATAGGTGGCAGCAAAGTCCATATAGGATTCACAAATGCAGGTAGAAGTTGGTGAATAAAAGAAAAAAAAAAGCCCGATCCAGAGATGTCCGATAACTTCTGGCTTGCCTGGGGTGACTCTGGTCTTCAGCACAGCATTGACTGTATACTAGCAGTATCTTAGTTCTACGCTATATGTGGGCTGAGTGACTAAAATACTGCTAGTATACAGTCAATGCTGTGCTGAAGACCAGAGTCACCACAGGCAACCCAGAAGTCATCGGACCAGAGTGACTGCTACCACTGAGGCACTGGGTCTAGTGAGAGGGTCTTGTGGCCTTAACCTGTTGCTACAAGAGAAACGAAGCCTTTTGGGAATTGGCCACACAGGTTTGACTGGGACTGTTCTAATGCATCCCATAATCATAATGGGATGCTTTTATGGTCATTAAAACTACTACACTATATATCAATCCCTGGGCTCCGTGTGGTGAGTTATTTTTTTCCTCAGGACCTAATCTGACTGGTAAAGTTGCTGGAATGTGCATGACATAGACCTCATGATATAAATGCTACTGACCAAGTAGCTTTCTTGGACTAATTCACAGCCAAGTTAAAGTGCTGTGTCACCTGATGGGAAGTTTGCTACTCAGAGTATCTATAACTTACATCGTTATATCTATACAGCGCTGAGGAAACCTTTTAGCGCTATATAAATACTGTATAATAATAACTTGGATAAGTATTTGTGATTATACCGGGAGCAGTCTGCACTGAAGATCTGGCGCTGTATCAGTTGGATATACTATACTGCGTATTTTGGGCGATCCTTTGGGCAGTCAAACCTTCTGATAAGAGGCCAATTCTTTTGGTTGGAAGGTGGTGGTCTTCTCTCTGGATCAGGCTTTTTTTTTCTTTTATGCACCAACTTCTACCTGCATATGTGAATCCTATATGGACTTTGCTGCCACCTATGTGCATTTATTACAATAAATGTTGCACAATTCTTGAAAATCGTTTATTTTAATTTTGAGTGTACCAGTGTAAGGGTAAGCTCGTAAGAGTAGGGCCCTCTTACCCCTCGTACGCTGTCTGTCTTTGTTGTACTGTGCCATGTATTGTCCCCCCCTATTGTACAGCGCTGAGCAAACCCTTTGGCGCTATATAAACTCGTAGTAATAATAATAATAATAATAAGGGTACATTCACATTTGGGATTGGGAGGTTGGTTGAGCCATGACCCCATGTTGCGTTCTGCAGGCAGTACCACTGCTAAATGCAACCCATTTAAGTGAATTGTTCCACACTGCAACTGCAAACTGTTAGGTTCACAGTTGTGACGTGGTATTTCCATTGAAAAACACTGTTTAACTGTCAAAAAAAGCAAAGGCAGTATCGCCACACGAATGCCTGTCAGCTGCACCTGTACTGTTCTCTGAAAACCAGTCCACCACAGATTGCTTTTCAGGGAGCAACGCGGGTGTAAACCAAGCCTAAATATGTCTTAAATCTATCATGAATAAGCAGGTATAGAAACTTTTCTTTAGATTATTACAAAAAAGTTTGAAACCTGTTACCTTTTGGTACTTGTAAAGATGTATTCATATACATCACAGCTTCCAGTTAGGGTAGTCCATAAATAACCATTCCAGGTAGACTGTCTGCATTACTATAAGTTTGTGTGTCCTGTCATGCTATATTTTGCATGCTCATCTATTGTTTTGGTTTTTTTTTTTTTTTTTTACTCTTTCATTAAAAGCAAAAACCTTAGCATGTTTCTTTTTTGCACGTACCTTCATTGTTTAACATTGTGCTGTACACTTCCATGCTTTTGTTAATTGTGTTTTGTACCACTTGTTGTTGTCTGCATGTGTATTGTGTATATGTTTTTGCAGCATATACCAAGTCTAAACGAGGCCACCGTAAAACTGCTTCATTTGGCAATATTCTGGATGTTCCTGAGATCATCATAACAGGTACTACAGAATGGTAGTAACACATCAAGCCAAAGATTATTGAACAACTAAATGCATTTTGCTCCAAGCTGTGTCCAGTCTGTTTATTTTAGTTCTTGATCATCACATCATAATTCTCCAAAGAACTTTTGATGTACTGTAAATAAGGTAGAATATCTATTGTGTCTGCTTTATGTGTTTATAGATCTTTTGGTGTGAATTTCTATGCTTATCTCTTCCTCCTTAGTCTGCCAGAGTTAAAGCTGAACTCCAAGAAAATACAAGTACCAGAGACAGCGGGATTTTGTTTAAAAAGAGTTTATTTAGGTTTTGCTTAAGATTCATGTAAAAGATGAAAAGGCCCAATAGAACACAAAGAGTCTTGACATACATACAGGGGTATATGCATAACAATAATTGGTGAAATGTAACCCAGTGTCATGAGACAAAAATATTACAACAAAAACTAAAGCTGCCCATAATATCAGTTTTTTCACTCAGCTGGCTGAGGGAAGAAAACTAAACCAATTCCCCCATCCACACATTCAGCGTGGATGCAAAAATTCTCCCCATTGTGCCTTTGTATTCGGACATCGGGGAGAAGAACACAGATCTCTCTGCTTTGTCAGGGGTTTCTGTATTGCAAGACTGGCTGAACAAAATCGCATATCATTTGTCACCAGCGCACCACAAGTTACCATTCATACCTTGAAAAAAGGAGTCTCATATGGTCTCAGAATAGTGCTTTACTACAATTTTTGTCTGCTGTATTGCATTGCAGCAATTCTGACTAACCTTATCCTAGGTTATTACCAGGCAGCACGTGAAAGATAGGCACCCACTCCAACAGGAAAAGGGAAACAAATCAGCACAAGTTTAAAAGAAAAGTTTCCTGCCAGACTTGGCCATTCATTGTGTTTCCTCCATCCAGAGGAGATGCATTGCTTGGAACCTGGCAAAAGAAGGCTCATCTTGGGATTCTTGTCTGCAGTCTGCCAACCACCCTCCTTTTCCTCAGCCTCCCAGATGATCCAGTTCTCATCCATTCCACTCTCTTTTCAGTGCCTGGGGGAGGCCAGTACTGGGAGTGGACTTGCCCTCCTTGATGGAACTGCCAGGGTTGGTGTGGTTTTCTTCTGGCAACTACTTCTTCTCCCTGCTGGGAATGCACCAGGCTGAGTTCACGTGACCAGGTGGAGTACTGCCATTTTATTTAGGTGCTGCAACTGCCAGGGCTGGGAAAATGTAGAGGAAAATGGACTGCTGATGCCTCATCCAGCGATCATGCCTCCTAGGAAAGGTGATGTAAATGGCAGAAAACAATTTTGGGAGCTTTCCTCCACTGCTTATCCTGTGATCAACTCCGGGGCAGAAAACATCTTTGAGGGTTACAGGTGCCTGTGACAGTAGCTAACTGCATTTACTGTATCTCTGTCCCCTTAGGGCCAGTTCACACTACATGCGATTTCAGAGTGCTTTTTTTCTTCATCCAAAATGCGCACAAAGTAGGTCAATATGGTTTTCAGTGTCACAGTGCTTGCAGTTCCAGTGCTTTCCAGATGCAGAAAAAAAGTAGAACAGACTGCATTTTTCCTGTACAGAACTGTACTGGAACGCAGTAAAACGCTTCAAAAATGCACTAGAACACACACGTCCCTATTTAAATTGAAGAAAACGAGAGGGGAAAAAATAAATGGAACACATAAAAAACACACTGGAATTCGCCAAAAATGCATCCGTAACGCATCTGCATCGCGTTTCTATAGTTTGAACCGACTCATAGTTTCCCTTGGTGGTGAGCTTCAGGTGTTTTAGCAATGAATGCTGTATTTCACTGGCACTGTTGTGTTTGTGGAGGTATCTTGAGGGTCATGTTTCATGTTTTCTCTGCTGGTGGCAGGCCTGGACATTTGTAATGTGTTAGGCTACATTATTATTATTATTATACAGGATTTGTATAGCGCCAGCAGTTTGCTCAGCGCTTTACAATATAACGGGAGAATACAGTTCAATACAAGAGGGATAGGAGGGCCCTGATCCTTGGAGCTTACAATCTCACTTAACTAAATGGGTGTGAATAGTTTGCTGTGTTCAGAGGTGGCTAAATGCCACCTTTGGATGCATCAACACCCTTTGCTTTGGCTGCATACAAACTGGCCAATTAGCTGCAACCAATTTGTGTGCAGCCAAAACTGCAGAAATGCTGACCCTAGATGCACACTGGCTATGTTCAGGGTTGGTTAGAGGCTCTATTCAAATATAACTGCTCACATGATTGTTTATATATGTGAACAGTGGCACTGCTGGCCATTGATTTGTACAGAGTACAAATCTAATGGCTTCCACTGACAACTTCATCTGTTGGCACATAGTATGTGCAGGCTGCTTTTAGAACTGCCAGCAAGAATCTGCTGATTCTTGCCAGTGGCCGCTGCTGGGTCGCCATGTCACTGTATCCTTAGGCTCTTTTCTAATCCTAAAGAGTAAATTGGTTTGATTTACTAAAACTGGAGAGTGCAAAATCTGGTGCAGTTGTGCATTGCAGCCAATCCGCTTCTAACTTCAGCTTGTTCAATGAAGCGTTGATAATACCTTAAAGTTGACTGGTTTCTATGCAGAGCTGCACCAGGTTTTGCACTCTCTAGTTTTAGTAAATGAACCCCAAATGTTTGGTATTGTCAAGATGCCCTTATTTAAAATTTGAATGGCAGTTGATTAGCAGTATATCCCCATGAGCGTCTCCATGTTAGAATGAGGATAGAGTTATGTACAAGATCTTTCTTGGCTAACCTAAATCCAGCTTTTTGCATTGTCCCCTGCGTTTTACAGCCTATTAAATGAATGGGCTGTCAGGACCAGAATGCACAGGAATGTTCGCATTCCAGTATAAACCGGCCTTTGATAAAAAATTTACCATACAGTGGAGTTTCTCATGTGTGGATTTCAGGTATGATAATGCCGCAGTGGGGGACTTCATGCAAAATTGTACTGTATAGTAATGAAGTTTAATAGAGTTCAGTATTTGTAACTCCTGAGCCTCATATATATAGTTATATATTTCTGTGCTGTTTAGACAGTTACAGCATAGTGTATGGCAGCATGGGTCTCCTGCAGGGCATTTATGTTAGTGTTTCTGCATAAGCTCTGATTTACACCTGGAAGATTAATGCTTGAAAATGTTCAACAACCAAAATTCCATGCTTTTGTGCCTGTTTACATATGAGTGCTCATTTGCATGTAACTCTGTGCCCAGAGCACTGTATAATAGCACATTGTGGCAGATTTACTTGCTAAACGGAGTGCCCCAGTGCTGAGCTGTCACCACTGATACTGGTCCCAAGTGCTTCCATCTTCGCCCAGATATCCTTCCTTGTTCCGTCTCTTTGGCCACCTAAATCATAAGGCTGTGATGATTTCACTCCCATGCATGCGCACAGGAGTTGCATCACCACGTCACACAGCGGGTGCTATAAACATCATCTGAGCTGTGCAGAGACCACTAGGGACTGTTCTGTTGTAAGAACCCTGCCTGTCAGTTGTAAAGTGGTTGTGAAGGCTGAAGGTTTTTTACCTTCATGCATTCTATGCAACCTTCTGTGTGCAGCAGTGCCTCCAGTCCCCTCAATACTTTCCTGAGCCTTATCACAATCCAGCGATGTGAATGGCAGCCTCGGCTATCCCGCTTTTCTGCCTCCTCATTGGCTGAGGCAGCAAGCGGGAGCCATTGGCTCCTGCTGCTGTCAATCACAACCAGTCAGCCAATGAGGAGGAGAGCAGGGCCAAGCTGTGGCTGCATGTGTGAATGGACACACAGAGCAGCGGGTGTTCCCATAGCAAGCTGCTTACTGTGGTGGCACCTGACAGACAGGAGAGCCTGCGGGGGACCCGAGAAGAGGATTCAGGCTGCTCTGTGCAAAACCACTGCACACAGCAGGTAAGTATAGACATGTTTGTTATTTAAAAAAAAAAAATAAGCTTTAAGCCTATACATTTTTTTTTTTTTCCCCAATGCCACAGTAAAAACCTCCCACATGACATCCTGTATGGTGTATTAGTCTGTGTTGCTGCAGAGGTTTAAGACATCTATGTGATATCTTGTGCATGCACTAAAGCCCTTGTTTTGGTGCAGTGTTTCAGCCTGGTAATGTCACAATGCTAAGCCCTTTACATGATACATGTTTACATTACTTGCTGTATAAATGGGTGGATAATCCATCTTGCTACAGAGGTTTAAGGCATTTATGCATTGTCTTTGTGATTACACTGCAGCACATGTTTTGTCACAAGTTGACAATACAACTACTGCTACTAGCACAGTTGGTGAATTTGAAAATTGACTGCACATCCGTATCACATCAGTATCACTGTACAGCACACACAGATTTTGGTATTGCCTACCTTATCCAGACGTTTTGTAGTGCAATGTTCTCAAGGACAAGCACCCTAATGCTTAATCCTTTCTGTTGCTGTAGATGTATGGTGGTTTGTGTTAACAGCTGTCCTACCATGACACAAATTTGGAGTATGTAGGCTATTTTTGCTCAGGAGTCAGATGGACAAAGGTCCTTTTTTTATTTTTATTTTTTTTTATTTTTTTTTTTGCAAAGCACAAGGGTTATGTAACCTTCATTTACAGTGATGTAGATTGTGAGTGGTCTCTTTTTGCTTCTACAGCACACCCTTCTTTTCTGTGTGTTAATATACTTTGTTGGGCGTGAACATATATCCACCACAGTCACTTACACAGTCAGGTGTAAGTCACTACATTCAAGTTTTGGTGAGGCTATACAAATTCAGCTTGCAATCAAGATTTCATAAAGCGTATTCTTCAATAGATCTGCAAGAATCCTACAAACCTACCTATCATATGAAGACTGTGCTCATGGCTGTATATAATACCAGAACAAAATAAATTCCTTAACCACTTGCCATCCGGGTACAACATACAAAATCATATTTTTTTGGTAGAAAATTACTTGGAATCCCTGAATATTATATATTTTCTGAAAGCAAAGGCCCTGAAGAATAAAATGGTGGCTGCTTAAATTTTTTATGTCATGCAATATTTGCACAGCCATTTATTAAATGCACATTTATGGTAGGAAATACACTGAATTAAATTTATTGCACACAAACACAATAGGATACCTATATAGCGCTGTCACTTTACGCAGCGCTTTACACACATACGTGAAACTCAAAAAATTTGAATATCGTGCAAAAGTTCATTTATTTCAGTAATGCAACTTAAAAGGTGAAACTAATATATGAGATAGACTCATTACATGCAAAGCAAGATAGTTCAAGCCGTGATTTGTCATAATTGTGATGATTATGGCTTACAGCTCATGAAAACCCCAAATCCACAATCTCAGAAAATTAGAATATTGTGAAAAGGTGCAATATTCTAGGCTAAAAGTGTCCCACTCTAATCAGCTAATTAAGCCATAACACCTGCAAAAGGTTCCTGAGCCTTTAAATGGTCTCTCAGTCTGGTTCAGTAGGAATCACAATCATGGGAAAGACTGCTGACCTGACAGTTGTGCAGAAAACCATCATTGACACCCTCCATAAGGAGGGAAAGCCTCAAAAGGTAATTGCAAAAGAAGTTGTATGTTCCCAAATTGCTGTGTCAAAGTACATTAAAAAAGTTGTAAGGAAGAAAAAGGTGCACAAGCAGCAGGGATGACTGCAGCCTGGAGAGGATTGTCAGGAAAAGGCCATTCAAAAGTGTTGGGGATTTTCACAAGGAGTGGACTGAGGCTGGAGTCGGTGCATCAAGAGCCACCGCACACAGACGGATCCTGGACATGGGCTTCAAATGTCGTATTCCTCTTGTCAAGCCGCTCCTGAACAACAAACAACGTCAGAAGCATCTTACTTGGGCTAAAGAAAAACAGACCTGGTCTGTTGCTCAGTGATCCAAAGTCCTCTTTTCTGATGAGAGCAACTTTTGTATCTCATTTGGAAACCAAGGACCCAGAGTATGGAGGAAGAATAGAGAGGCCCACACTGCAAGATGCTTGAAGTCCAGTGTGAAGCTTCCACAGTCTGTGTTGATTTGCAGAGCCATGTCATCTGCTGGTGTTGGTCCACTGTGCTTCATTAAGTCCAGGGTCAACGCAGCCGTCTACCAGGAGATTTTGGAGCACTTCATGCTTCCTTCCGCAGATGAGCTTTATGGGGATGCTGACTTCATTTTCCAGCAGGACTTGGCACCTGCCCACACTGCCAAAAGCACCAAAACCTGGTTCAATGATCGTGGGATTACTGTGCTGAGCTCTTCTGCATTGTTCGGTCTCTCATCTTTCTCTTGGCGAGAATCGATGGGGCATTGCCAAGAGAAAAATGAGAGACATGAGACCAAACAATGCAGAAGAGCTGAAGGCCGCTATTGAAGCATCCTGGTCTTCCATAACACCTCAGCAGTGCCACAGGCTGATAGTTTCCATGCCACGCCGCATTGAGGCAATTATGGCTGCAAAAGGGGCCCAAACCAAGTACTGAGTACATATGCATGCTTATGCTTTTCAGAGGTCCGATATTGTTCTATGTACAATCCTTGTTTTATTGATTGCATGTAATATTCTAATTTTCTGAGATTGTGGATTTGGGGTTTTCATGAGTTGTAAGCCATAATCATCACAATTATGACAAATCTCGGCTTGAACTATCTTGCTTTGCATGTAATGAGTCTGTCTCACATAAACTTTTGCACGATATTGTAATTTTTCGAGTTTCACCTGTGTGTGTGTGTGTGTGTGTGTGTGTATGTATGTATATATATATATGTATATATATATTGTGCATTCACATCAGTCCCTAACCCTCAAGGGGTGTACAATCTAAGGTCCCTAACTTACATTCATACATACACATACTAAGGCCAATTTTAGACAGGATCCAACTAACCTACCAGCATGTCTTTGGGGTGTGGAAGGAAACTGGAGTACCCAGAGGAACAGGGAGAACATGCAAACTCCAGGCAGGATGTGCCATGGCTGGGATTCAAACCAACGACCTTAGTACTGCCAGATGGAAGTGCTAACCATTTAGCCACTGTGCTCCATAGGTGATGCTTCAAAATCCTATACAGGTTACACTTTTATTGTTAAACGTGAGCTCTGGCGCTAGAATTATTACTCTGTCTGATGTCCATGGCGATACCTTACATGTGTGGTGCTATCACTGTTTACATATGCATGCAGGATCTTCATGCGCATTTGCACAGGACTGTTTTTAATTTTTTTTTTTATATATATTTAGATTTTTTTTTTTCCATTCATCACAGAGCAGATGGGGGATCTGAATTCACGATCCTGGTAAAACCACTTGCTCCAGAGGCCGCATATGTTTAACATAAGGACAGGAAGCAGTTAATTATCCTTTTTACAGTGAAACGTACAGGCCATGGGGGCTTGTGTAATATCTATTGTCAACAAAGGCCACATAAAGTTGTGTTCAGAATAATAGCAGTCCAACATCACTAACCAGATCAATCACTGTTTTTGGTAAAAAAAATATATTTCTACATGGCAAATGATTTACTATCTATAAAATTCTCCGTTTTGGAGCACATATAGCAATGGATAAATCAAGGGCAGGTATTCCTGGAGGGAGCCCATTCATCCTTAATGACACAAGGACACACTGCAAGCCCAGCAGAGCACAGTGGCCATTAAAGGCCATATCTATATGTGCCATATCCAGAAAACTAAGCGGAAATGGCAACCACCCAAATATAATCCTAGCTTTTAGATCTCCTGCCTTTGTTTTTTATCGCTCTGTTGAGAGATGTTCAAATACATGCTTCCATCTGTGTAATATTCATGGTCTGCTGTTTTGGAGAGAGTTCAAGGCTTTTGTCCTTCCCTAATGTGGTCAATTCTCACTCGCCTTCTAATATCCTGGAAAATGAACTGCAAAACCCAGAGTTACTTACCTATTACTCTTTCCAGGAATCTTCCAGGACAGCAGGATTCCCAAGCAAGTGTTATATTCTTTTTCTGTTGTATATGTTTTGCTTCGGATTCATTTTTTTTTTTGGTTCTCATTTAGAATCGACCAGTGCCACAAGAGGATTTTTTAAGCTTTTTAGGTGACGCGTTTCCTCTTTCTGTTGGACAATATAGTTACCGGGAAATCTGGATTTTAACTACAAGCATACCTAAGCATAAGCCTGTGCGAGGGCCATGTTTGCCTGCATAGACACCACCACTTCTCCCAGTTTTGACAAATGTGTAAACGCAGACACTGGTCTGCACGTATGTCGAATTGAAAGCAGCGTCTGTGTCTGTGCTGTGTCCCAATGACATGCATGAGACTGCCTGCATAGGGATGCATGGAACTCGTGTGCATCCCCCAGTGATAAAACTTGGCCCTCACATGGGCATACGCTTAAATGAGACTTGGTCAATTAAAGCATACATTTCCCGTAAGTCTTGTGCGGTTCATAAACGTGACAATTTTCAGAAAATGTATCTTAAGCTAGCAGAAAATTTAGCAAAATGATCAGGAATGGCAGAGATCATTTAAAATCATTTTTGCAACATAGTTATTAAAAATGTTATAAACAGTCATTTTGAAAACAGGACAGTTCAGCTTTAAATATATGCTACTGTTAAAGACACACATGATTGAAAAGAACCAATCATCCTAAAATTGACAAAAAAGAAAAATTTAGTGTACAATCCTATATTCTATAGTTTATAAATTCCACTTTCACATTGCATTGTGCAAATCAGCCTCTTTGTGGCTGGAGAGAGCACCTGCTCAGTTCCTCTCTATTTTTCAGAACTGTGCCGAAAATGTAGAGGCTGATCTGCTGACAGCTTATTATTAATATTATTATTATTATTACTACGAGTTTATATAGCGCCAAAGGGTTTGCTCAGCGCTGTAAAATAGGGGGGACAATACATGGCACAGTACAACAACAACAAACTTATAGGATTAACTGATGCTCAGGGGCTCTGGGATTCAGCAAAATGGCAGCCTCCAGCAAAAAGAAACCAGAACAATTCAGGAGGCAATTTCCAGCACACACTCATTTTGGTAGCATAATTAATAATGTTCAGTGTACATTCCTTGCTAAAGAACAGTATTTTTTTTTATAAAGTTGTTATGGGTAAAGCCCTGCTTTAAGGAACGAATGCTTTTCTGGTTCATTGAAAATGTTACTGGTGGGCTAAAACCCCTTTATTCTTGTTTAGTGACAAGGATAACCTTAGAGATAACCAATCTTTTTATACAACATTTTTGCATTTTTTTTTTTTTTAATTTAAAAGCAAGCAATAAAATGCAATTATTTCTGTGAAATGGAACATTTGTGACAGGCACATCATTGGAGCAAAAAGTATTTGATTCTGATTTTTAATGCTTCTCTTATTAGTTGGTTTAAACAGCGTTTAAAATAACATGCATGCCATGTCCAAAATAAACGTCCTCCACTAAACATGTTAATTAATTGCATAGCATGCACTTACTGTTGTCACTTGCTATTCTTTGTAACCCTTCCCTGACGATTGTGACTTCATTTCTCATTCCTTTCCAGCATATGCATCTTGAGATTCTCAAGTGCTTCTGTATCAAATTAGGAATGAGAAATATTTGTGTCATGTTTAATTCCTTCTAATATTAGAGCAGTGCTGTTGCTGGTTGAGGTGTATGTATTGCGTGAATACTAGCATGTTGTATTGATTCTTCATGGTAAATCCTTAAAGTGGTCACACAATTAACTAGGACTGCAGTTAGCTACAGTGCACCATTAAGTGTCACAGCATACCTTTGTTGTACATAGCTTGAGCCACATAAGCACCAGAGCATAAGGGCATAAGCACCATCACAAAAAATATTTCTAAAGTGCAACTAAAGCCAAAAGCAAAAATATAATTATTGCAGCTTACCAGTCCTTAGATGCAGTGGCAGTGTTTTTCTTTAACATTTTCATTCTCATTTTACCTGGTAGTCCAATCCTGGATCCAGTTAGTGAACAGATACCATAAAATGTTTTTAATGGTATATTTAGCAGAATAAAAGGGTCAAAGAAGAGATATCAGTTGTTAGGGTTTGCATATAGTTAAAGAAACTTCAATGGGTTTTAAAATGTTTGTATTTACATGAGTTTTGGGCAGGTGGCAGTCTGGGGACAATGATTTTTACAATACAGGTATGTTGTGACACCTTATAGTATCTTCTAAGTATTTTCCATTTTATTTACTGTGTAGAACCACATTGTTTAAATGGGATTCCCAGCTTAATAATTAAGCTAGAGAACCTTAAGGAACAGGAATTGCAAGAATCACATGCTGTTTATAAAAACAAAAGACAAAAGCAACTGTGTTTATTTCATCAATTTTTTTTATATAGTACCCCTTTTATGCATAGTGTGCTATAGATGTAACACATCTTCTTTTTTTTTTTTTTTTTTAACTTTTTTAGTTAAATATATTATTAATGCAGAATTTGATGAAATTGCCTCTATAAATATATAAAAAGCAAATTTTAACTCCTGGTCTGAATGTGTAGATGTGCTGGTCATTTTAAAAAAACCCAGTAATGCTGGGAAGTTACTGAATTGATATGGTTACCTAAACATTATTTTCACAAATAATCGAAAAAAAAAATATTTATTGAAAATGTATATAGTAGTTTGTAACAATATGAGTGAGAGGTATCTAGTGAAGCCAAGTCACCTGAATTGAGGCACACTAAAGAGAGCATCCTATCCCACTTAGTTATACAGTTAAATGATCCTTGAAAGAAAACTGCCACTGCCATGGCAGAGTAGCAGCCTCTGAACTACTTTTCTGAAAACCGAACAAATGTTAGCAGGTGTAAAAATCTAATAGTACAGGATTTGCATTCTTTTGTAAATATTTACAAATCTGATTTAATTTTAAAATCACCAAGTTGTTGACTTGGCACATCAGTGGCTACTACAGACTGATTAACAAAAAGTACCAGTCTTATGCATAGTTGTGTGAAATTCTGTGGATTACATAAATTTACCTTGTGGAAAAAAAATATGCTGCTCCCCATACCTACTTAATTAAACATTTTTAATTGACAAGAGCTTACTGGTTTCTGTAAAGCAAACTACTTCAGTGCAGTCCTAGAAATCAGTATTAATGCCTCGAGTTAAGTTTCAATAAGTGCATCCCATGTAACCTTTGCTATCCAACTGCAAGACAGCATTCAGAATCGGGCACATCCCAGTGGATGTGGAAATCAAAAAGGCCAAAAACTGTAAATAACTTGCATATATACTTGCTGTGATGTTTCACAGAAAGCTCAAATAGGCTTTCAAAGAAGAAATAAACACAGTTGTCTACCTGTCTCTGTCTATTTCATTCTGTTTTATTTTCTAATCGTACAAAAATATCCTTTTGTTGCAATCATATTTCCAAACCTGTCCTCCTGCTTGTAAGCCTGGGTTGCATTTGATACTTCAACTGTAATGTATAGAATAAGGATGGTATTGTAAGGGTAAACTGATGAGACAGATTTATGGTCATTCTAGAAACTGTCAGTGCCTGGGGTGGGATCCAGAGCAACTGTTTGACCTACAGCTACTATGAAACATTATGCAATTGTTCGTTGTGATGAAAGAATTCAGAGCCTTGTCTCAGCTGTTGCTTGAAACCATCCAGGATTCCCTTATGCTAACTGATTTCCCTGCTTGCACAAAACAAACATTACGTAATGCTTTCTTAAAAGGAAAAGAAAGCTTGTAAATGTCCTTGGTGGTTTACACGTCCTCTTCCCTTAGGCATATGTTGTGTTAAAAACTCATTTTATTATTGTGAGCATAGATGGCAGATGTCTGAGTGCTGCAAGCAGGTGATGAGCAGGAGTTGATGATTACTATATTCTCTGACATATTGACTGCAAGAAGTGATTTTTACAAAACAGAGCTGTAGTGACAGTGGGGTTAAAGCTATTTTCGTTACAGGATGAAAGGAGACTTATATTTGGCATGTATTCACTAAGGTAAAAAGAAAGCCGTTCAGAAATCTTTGAGGTTTGCTGTAGACACATTAGGTCAGCAGCCTTATCACGTAAGGTTCTGGAAATAGATGCCGTCATCAGCCATGGACAGCAAATGCACAGAAGATGGTGGAAGAGAGAACTACTTGTTCGTGTGATAGGAGTGGTTATTGTCTAGTAATATAGTCTGTTGGCTAGAGCTTCTTGATTTGAAATGTTGCAGCTGCCTTTCGTGCCTTGTGTCGATCCCTCGATTTCCCTTGGCCTGTGGACATGTACAGATTTGAAGCTTTCACATTTGCAACCCTCATTAGGATGTGGGGGCAGCATTTGGTAATTAGTTTTTGTTTGATATCCAGCAGGCAACGGGCAGCAAAGGCGCAGATCTGTTCAAGACGTCAGCATTATTGGAACTGAGTCCAGTCAGGTGAGGAACACTGTGGTAGCCTAGATGAATATGTAAATGTATTTCCTTTATTCACCAATTATTTCAAATGAATGCGTGCAATTATATTGTGCTTTCTTTCTATGAAATAGTGTAAAAGAAGCACTGATAATGTTTTTATGTAACCTGAAATTGTATAACATTGACTGTGGGCATCCATAGCTTTTTATTTGGCCATTATTACCTTTCGTAAAGTCTTAAAATGTATTAATCTCCCAACGTAACATAGGGTTATAAAAGCATTTATCCATAGACTGACAATCCTAGTATGTACACATTTACCATCCATACAATTTGTTAATTTAAACCGGTCTTCTGTATTACATATGTAAAACATACAGTATGGGATAAGTAGCACATCACAAATGGTATAATTAACACACCACTAATATGGATTTTTAGCATCATGAAAATGTATTTAGGATTAGAAGACATACAGTCCTATATGGTTCTTTTTTTTACGGTTTGATTTTGGAACTTTTTTTTTTCCTTTCACTTACAAACATTACAGCTGTTTTGAGATATCAAAAAATACCAGTTACGAGTTATCCTCGTTTTTGTGTGTCATTCAACATTATTTAAAAATCATTTTAAATTTTTTATTGTTCATCTTAAGTAGGGTGAGAAAAAAAGGTGTGAAAAGAAAACCGTTCAAGAATAAGACATAGAAAATAGTACAGTTTACGTTTAGGTTTCTGGACAGTTTAGCTTGATGATGAACAGTCAGTGTGAATGGAGGAAAAGCTTCTGCAACCAGATAGGTAGCATCCAACAAAAGGAATAAAAAAGTTGGAATGTATCCAAGAGAGGGCGTGTCCAGGGATGGACAGAGTTGCACAGAACTAATTTATTTCATATTGATCTGCATTTTCCTTTATTTTGTCAGCATTATTTTATGCAGTTGCCATATAATTACTGTTCATGGCTGTTTGAATGTCATTGCCACTTTCATACCTATTTAAACTGCTGTGTTTAGAATTAACCTTGTAATGTTATATTTTGCTCTTCCTGTGCCATTTAGGAGAGTAGAAGTAGCAGCCGATCCTCAAGCCCTAGTGTGAGGATGATTACTACCTCGGGACCAACCCCTGACAAACCTCCACGTGGTATTCCATGGGGTCCCGAAGATTCAGGTAAACTGATGCCTTTTATAGTCTGCTCTCCTGTATGTCTCAATGTGACAAACTCCTGCGCTCCTACCTAAAAACTAATACCTACCAACAAAGGTAAAGCTGCTACATACAGTCATATATCCATAGACAAAAATTATAAATGAAACACAAATGATGCAGCGCTACTACCATAAAAATTCTTCACACATAAATAAGTGAAACAGTGCAAAATTAGTGACACAACATAAACACACAATATTAAATAGTGCCAAAAAACTCATGAATAATCACGTGACAAGTGTCAATACGAGGTTCTAAAAGGACCAAATAACATAAATGGTGCCCCAAGTAATCCAATGGGATCCAATAGTGCTCCAAATCAGACAAGTAAGTCACAACTGGACTCAATGTGCTAAAAAAAACATCCCACCAGAACTAAAAATCAGTTCCCACCATATAACACAAAACACACGTGCATCCCAATAAACGCATGAACTAAGAACTGATCATGCAAACAAACATGAATGAATATATAAAGTCCCGTGAGGTGTAAAACACCTGACAATATACAAAAAATCATATATAAAGTCCACAGCAATTCTTGAAGAAGAGAAAAAAAAAAAGGTGCTGATAAATGTGCAGAGATATCCAAAAATGGCTGAATTACCCGCTCACTTCCCTCTTGCGACCCGCACAGGGTCAAAAGGCCTTCAGGATCACTAACACATGGACCCTTAATAGTAGGTAATCCTCCACAGCTCTCCACACTGACCTCCCCTCATGTACAGATTCTAGCACAGGCTCACAGGGCAGCAGATCTCCTCTTCAGGCACATAAGGTGGCTGCAGCCACTTGATCCCTCAGAAAATAGAAGTGAATGCTTGCATAGTGTAAAACTATTTATTCACCAAACAAAGTATCACATATCGAATATGCTCACATTTAAAATCATCTTGTACATCACATGTAAATCAAACCTCAGATCACATGTCGTTGCATGGGTGTCCAATGTAAATAAAGAAGGCGTCCGACCGGAAGTGCGTCACCGCCAATACGTATCGTCACGCTTAACACGTGACTTCATCAGGGCAAAACATTTGTTATTTGTGTCACTAATTTTGCACTGTTTCACTTATTTATTTATGTGTGAAGAATTTTTATGGTAGTAGCGCTGCATCATTTGTGTTTCATTCTCCTGTATGTCTGTTGTACTAATGGTCATGAAAAATGCCTAATTTGTATTTGAGCAAAAAAGTACAACTGTACAGGGTCAAAGCAAATACAAAGATGCTTTACAAGACAACTGTACTTTCCCCACAATCAGCTTAAATGTAGAGAGGAGATGAACCTTCAACTTTGAGGATGCACTTCGTATTGTATTCTACTACACTTTGACCTGCGCACCACGTCCCTATTCCTTCCCAGACAAGTGGTGCAGAGATATCTGCATGCATGTAATATAAAAGATCTCAGCAGCTACCTTTCCTCTTCTTTTTTTTTTTTTTTTTTCTCTCTCTTCTGTGCAAAATCAACGGAACCAGCCAGCACTGATTTTACAAGCGTTCTGCACAACAGCATGAGAGAGACTGATTAGTCTGCTTCCTTTTATTGTATGCCAATATCCTTTAATAACTTATCATGGGACACCTGCGCTTTTCCCAGCCAGTGATGTTTGTGATATGAACAAGACTGACAGTCTTCACTTCTAGCATAGCCACAACTTCCCTGTGTTTCCATGTCATCTGCTGGGCATCACAGATTAGGCTGTGACACACGTCTTATGTGCATTCTGAATGCAAGGGTGGATGGGAAAAGTAGTCTAAGAATGGAAGCCTGATTATACTTCTCCCAGTCTAAACCACACTTGGTTGCTGAATCTATTGAGGGGGCTTATATGGACAAATTTGAGAGAATTTATTGCCCTAAAAGTGAAGATGGGGGCAATGAATTTTTGTCAAAGATAAATAATCATTCAGGCATGCAAAAAAATAATTTGCTGGAAATTGTAAGAGTGAAAAGAGAGTACACTTCTCCTTTAAAATGTAGGCTTTGGCCAGGTAATCCTGTTGAATTTGTGGTACTAGTTTATTACAGACAGTCCCCGGGTCATGAACAATATTCTGTAGGTTTGTTCTTAAGTTGAATTTGTATGTAAGTTGGAACAGGTAAATTTTTTTAAGTGTAACTTCAGACACAAAATTACGTTTTCAATAGCATAGGGAAGGCTTAACTGGCCATGCAGTGATGTGGGTTTGCTGACAGGTCCGCTGGACAGTGGATGGCAGCATGCGGTGAGCAGCAAGGTGGCCGTCTGGCGGTTTCTGGGACCAGCGCAATGTCACACTGCCTCCATTCTTAAGTATGAGTTTTATGTAAGTCGGATGTTTGTAACTCGGGGACTGCCTGTATACTGAACTTGATTTACATGAGCTACTTTTATTTTCCTGTAAATACAGAAAATGTGCTGTTTCAGAGCTAGAGTACTAATGCCTTCTGTCCCTCCTCAGTCTACCCAAATTTTGTTCCGGTTGACAAGAATCAATTTATTTGGTGTTTAACCCCTTGACATCGACGTCACACAAATATGCGGCCTCACAGAACTGGGCTTTCTTTTCCATGGGGCCATGGGCCACATATTTGCATACCTGTCTTTGTCCTGGGAGCATGCTGCAAAGCACACTCCCAGTACAAAGACCGGAGTGTCACTGAGATCCCCGGGTCCCATTCTAACGATCAGGACCCGGGACTCCTGATTCCAGGTCACATGATCGCTGTGATAGCCTCTGATTGGCTATCACAGTGATCAGTTACTGTGAAGCCTGCCCCCCTTGTTTTTGTTTTTTTTTTTCTCTGAATGGAGGAGAGAGATACATTGCATCTCTTTCTCTCTGCTCGCAGAGAGGGAAAAAAATACTGTTTGTAAAAAATAAATAGTAAAAAATACCTAGATCAAGGTTTGATCTAGTTCAGTGCCAGTTTAGTGTTTGGGTCAGGGTCAAAGGTCAGGATTTTTTTTTTAAATTAATGTCCGTGTGTTTTAGGTAAGAAAACAAAATGCACACTATTGTTTCTGGGCTGTAGTACAGGTACAAAAAACAAATAACATACACATATATGGTCTTGCTGCAATCGGCAAGAGCTGGAACATTTATTTTGGGTTGTTCTTTGGTGGTAGGTTATGGTAGTAACAAACACACAGCTAAATTAAAAAGAATGATTTTTTTTTTTTTACAATCTTGGGCCAGTTTTCCTTTGATAATAAAAAAAAAATCAGGAGATATCCATTGCCATTTACCACCAAATGAAAGCCTAATTTGTCCTGAAAAAAACAAGGTATAATTCACCTGGATGTACAAAGTAGTTGTGATGATATGTACGGTTTTACTAACGCATGTCAAAGTTGTAAAATTTTACTTTTTAAGATTTGTTTTACCCTTAGGTGTGAAGGGGTTAAGACATTGCAACTATTCTTGCAGTATGGGGATATCCTCACTTATTCATTTTCTTAATGGTTTTTAAAGTAGAACTGTCGGCATTTTTTTTTCATTTTGGATAGAGTATGGGAGGGTTATACCCCCTGTAAGATTTTTTTTTTTTCCCCATTTGTGTCCCATAGGGGAGATTTACCTTCACTTCCTGCCTCATAGCCAAAATAGGAAGTGAGAGGAAATTCCTAAAAATTAAGGAAATCCCTTGGGGGGCCCCCCAGGTCATCAGAACCAGTGACCCCATTGGAAAATTTTCCCTACAATACTTTTCTGGAGACAACCCAAAATTTGGAATGTTCATATACTTTCACTTTCAGTGATAATGGTAAGCAGAACAAACAGGATGATCCTCTCTAACGAGGGCACAGACAGCAATAAAAACCTAAATATATGTAAAAAACGAGCGCTAGATCTGTGTGGGTGGAGCAGCTAGCATGAAAGGCAATGACCTCAGAACCTTCTAAATGCAATATATTTATCAACATGCATCGCTAGGATGAAAAGTCTTATCCTAAATCATTACCAATAACAAAACCCGTATGGCATATGGATATATATAGCGTTTCTTAATATTTGAAGAAATTACATTATACAACACTCTGAATGTGTGGTAAACTCGTGACAGTCTTTCACAGGTCAGAATAGCAATGGTGACATTGGTGGTACGTATAGGTGTAGATTACACTAACCAGATAGCGCTAATTATTGCTCATATGAATGATGATACATGGGTCATCTGCAGTTGGACATCTAGGATACGGATCGTCTGATGGACAGCCACAGGAATTCTAACCTATCAGCCACTCTTCCAGATAATAGCAAAGCGATCAAGATCCACCAGAGGGAGCCAGCAAACAGGATGTCATCACAGGTCTTTAACCCAACATCAGGGAGTATGTAGTACACACGAAATCCACCAGGGGGAGCCGGCAATTAAGACGTCATCCAGTGGTCTCCTTTTAAGAGGTAGGTTCATAGAAGAATGAGCTCAGGCACAGAAAATGCCACAGTGCAACACTGCTTTATTGTGAAGAACATCAATTAAAAGGAATGACGCACTTGTTAAAAAAAACACTTTTGGCACCTAGCCAGCTGAGGGGACCACTTGGACCTCTTAAAAGGAGACCACTGGATGACATCTTAATTGCCAGCTCCCTCTGGTGGATTTCGTGTGTACTACATACTCCCTGATGCTGGGTTAAAGATGACATCCTGATTGTTGGCTCCCTCTGGTGGATCTTGATCGCTTTGCTATTATCTGGAAGAGTGGCTGATAGGTTGGAATTCCTGTGGCTGTCCATCAGATGATCCGTATCCTAGATGTCCAACTGTAGATGAAACCATGTATCATCATTCATATGTGCAATAATTAGCGCTATCTGGTTAGTGTAATCTACACCTATACGTACCACCAATGTCACCATTGCTATTCTGACCTGTGAAAGACTGTCACGAGATTACCACACATTCAGAGTGTTGTATAATGTCATTTCTTCAAATATCAAGAGACGCTATATATATCCGTATGCCATACGGGTTTTGTTATTGGTAATGATTTAGGATAGCAATAAAAACCTAATAGGTGTTTTATTCCATCTCTACTCAGTCAAAAACTAAAAAAAACTTTTGCCTTTTGTTCTACTTTAATGTTTGTACAGAGACAAAAGTATAATATGTAGTTTTACTGTAGACCAGGTTAATAATCCATTCTGCTATTGCTTAATGTTTGCAATGGTAGAGTATTTTGGGGGGAAAATGCATGATATAAAGCTATGTTTTTTTCTGGACTGAACTCATCACAGGGCATGAAAAAAGAATTACATGTTACATTGTTTTATAATATAACGTATACTAGCCTTACTGCATAGTTCCAATGCTTACATTTACATTCCAGATACCAATGGATCAGATAACTCTATACCAATGGCATATCTTACACTCGACCATCAATTGCAGGTTTGTAAATCATTGAAATTGTTAGATTTTATAATTATGCAAGTAAAAGGAAATATTTTCAAAAGACAAACTAATAGGTGAGTTGGCTTTATTTAAATTGGCTTTAGTATGTACTGTATGTTCATGCAAGATACAGCCCCAAATCCTTGAGTGAGGGAACTGTGTGTGACTGTACAGTATATAAATTGCTGTAAAAATTATTTGTGCCACATACATGCTGTTAACGAATTATTTGTATAATAATTGGGCAACAGTTCCCAACCCCCCCCCCCCCCCCAAAAAGAGTTACTCATACATAGCAAACCTTTTGATTAGTATTTTTTGTTGTCTGGTCCATTTATCATAGTACTGTTTAGAATTCCCAGCATTGCTGTGTCATGACCCTAGTAATCATGACTTTTTAGGTTATGCTTTAAACTTTTTCTCAGTAATCTGTTACATGCAAAGCAAGTGTTAGAATTAAAGAGTTGTTTTGGCCGTGGTTCACATTGCAGTCGCTCTGCACTCCTGTGACCCGTTTTGAGCTGACGGCAGACTGATGCCCACTGTCGGCTGATGTCACCCCACCAGTCCAGGCTGGAGAAAGATTCTGACTTTAAAGTTAGGACCTACCACAGAGTCTGGAGCTACACCTGGCTCAGCCTCTCTGAAGCGCTGAGAGCTTGAGCCAGCTGCTCCCTCCCCCTGCACAGCCCAGCGCTCTAGTGAGTGCTGGGGGGGGGGGCATAGTAGACAGCGGTGACTGACAGCCACCCCTCTCTGCTCAGAGCGGAGAGGAGAACTCCGTGATCTGCAGTCATGTGATCACTCAGTTCTCGCTCTTGGATCTGGCAGGGGACAGCTAGGTAAGTATAATTGGGGGGGAACCCATACTTCTCTTTAAATGTTTTAGTTCTTGTATGTGAAAGGAGAGCGTGAGACCACTTTTGCTGCAGAGGCTTCTTTTTCAGAATAGTTAGATATGTAAGATATAGCAGACTTTATAGGTATTTGGTGTATGGTAAAGTGCAGACTTGTGTTTACCATGGTCAGTCATCAGGTTGAAGATTAAAGCTTGCACTCTGCTTGAATAAGATCACTACAGGAATTTGAACCAAATCCTAAAAATGTTCACAATTCCTTGTTTTCCTTGAGTGAGTGATCATGATATAACCATTATTTCTTCTTTTACTCCTTACTATATTTAATCATCTTTGGATTATCACCATTCAGGATGGTTAAGCAGTCCAGTATAACAGATACTAGGGATGCACCGATACCGGTATTGATGCTGATACCGAGTATTTTGAGGAGCATTCGTGAAAATACTGCCTATACCTTAACCGATACTTTGTGGTGCGATTTTGCGTTAATGGACACAAATTGCACCGCAAAGATTAGCATGCGATTTGAACAAGAATGCGATTCCTGTCCAAATCGCATGTGGTTTCCCCACTGCTCCTGTGTAAACCCAGGCTTCTCATAGCCCGAGTTCACAGAGGAGTGGTACGGGAAACCTCCCTGCAGGCATCCCATGCTGAGTCTCTGTGGTAGGAGAGGAGAGAAAGCGGCGGGGATTTTAAATCCGTCACATGGATGGTGCTGACCAATCAGATGATGTCTAGCCTAAACTGTTATCACTGCAAGGAAAGAAAAGAAAGCGGCCTTGAAATCCCCACCGCTTTCTCTCCTCTCTTACAGCAGAGACTCAGCATGGGATGCATGCAGGGAGGTTTCCCGCACTGCACTTGTGTGAACTCGGGCTATGACAAGCCTGGGTTCACACAGAAGCAGTGGGGAAACCACATGCGATTTGGACAGGAATCACATTCCAGTTCAAATCGCATGCTAATCTTTGTGGTGAAATTTGCATCCATTAACGCAAATTACATCACAAAGTATCTGTATTGCTGAGTACTTGACCAAAAGTACCGGTGCATCCTTAACAGATACCTTTTGAAATGGAATCTCCACCTTCTGTTGTTAGAAGGTGGAGTGAGCAATTTTTATGAAAGAACTAGTAATTCCATGTCAGGGAGCACTAGACAATGGCTGGGAATTCGGGAGCCATGACATCACTCATAGGCTTCCATGTTCCAGCCTTTGTTGGTGCTCCCTCCTCTCCCCTGTATCAGCTCCTCACTGACGCATAGAAGCCAGAGCTGCGGGATCACGTGACCAGAGAGGACTAAAAATCGCTAACTATACAGATCTTTTTTACACAGGTTAAACAGGATAGGTAATAGGAGTAGCGTAGTTGGTGTTGGACTTGAATTCTACTTTAAGTTCAAATTCATAGAGCTACCCTCAAAACTCTCTCTGCTGATGGAGGAGATTCCAATTCAAGAAACTGACTGCAGCAGGCTGTGCTACAGCATCACTCCCCAGGGACCTTCTGACAGAACACCAAGGGTTTGGAATGGGTGGGGGCTGTATTCCAGTTTCATTTATCTACAAAGTATTTCAGAACAACAGCACTCAGGTCTGTCAAGTTTAGAATCCAAGAACTATGATTTTCCAGGACAAGACACAGCTTATTTTTAAGAGCTTACAAGCATAAAGCATTTTTGCAGGATGTATGTTTATAAATCAGTTGATTGGTTTTTAATCACATCTGATTTTATTTCAGCCTCTCGCACCTTGTCCAAATTCCAAGGAATCTATGGCTGTGTTTGAGCAGCACTGCAAAATGGCACAAGAGTATATGAAGGTTCAGACTGAAATTGCATTATTGTTGCAGCGAAAGTAAGTAGCAATTTCTTGTAGATATTGTAGCAGATTTTACTTTTTAAATTTTAAACTTTTAGGCCCTGTTCACACCAGAATGCAGTGCATGAAATCTGTGTTCCGCATGTGTTCCTGCACCGCAGTTAAAATGCACTGCAATTGCAATCTGCAGCACATACCATGTTCACTTAGTGACACACCAAGCGCAGGTTGCAAGTGCAGTGAGTTTCCAAATATAAAGCATGCTCTGCTTTTGGTGCAGTGCTATATGAGCCCATTCAAAATGAAGCTCAAATCGCATCCCAATGAACCGCATGTGAATCCTATTGTGAACCAGGCCTTAATATTGTTTATGCGCTTTGTAAGATGACATGAAAAAAATTACTTTTTCCATCTAAAGTTTCACAACACTACTCCTTTTTTTATGAAATACTTTATTGTAAAATGTTCCCATGCATTCCCTGTCACTATGGAAAAAAATTAGAGAAATCGATTTTTTTCCCTCGTTGTATATTTGCTTAATTTAGCTAATGAAAATATATTTTAAAAAAAAGGTTTTCTAGTACAAAATATAAGTTGGGAATCTGTTCTTCAGAGCAGTGTCCCAAATGTTTCCAGAATTATGATTTACAGTATATATTTAAAGGAGTCAAATGTTAATGACACCACTGTCTGCTAGTAACACTGGGCTACTTTTACCAAGTGGATTTGTGAACACTGGGCATCATTGGCATCTAGATGCTAAGGAATCTTTAAGGATTAATAGTAGCTCAGCTGTGGTTTCGTAGAACATACACTTTAAGTACCCTGCTTGTATTTTCTTTTATGTTGTTTTGGCAGATTTTAGTTGTTGGCTACAGAAAGTAGCTAGTGTTTGTATGAACATGCGTATTGGGCTTTAACAGTGTTATAGTTGTGACATTTATTCATCTTTTGTGCCATGTTATAGACAAGAGCTAATTGCTGAACTAGACCAGGATGAAAAAGACCAACAAAATACATCTCGTCTGGTACAGGAACACAAAAAGCTTCTAGACGAAAACAAAAGTCTTTCTACATACTATCAGCAATGCAAGAAACAGCTGGATGTCATTAGAAGTCAGCAGCAAAAGAGACAAGGAACTTCCTGATCATCTAAGGCTGTTTTCCTCTTGGTGTGCCACCATTATGGACATCTTGCAAACGTTCCTTCTTTATATTGAGCATGAAGATGGATATATTCTTTGAATCAACACATGAAGCTGCTGGATAAATACAGCAATTAAGGGATTTTGTGAACTATTGATGTGTGCATGTTTCATGCCTATGGAAAGTCCTATTATGTTATATATAAATAGATTTTGATTTTTTTTTTTTTTATGCTGAACTTTGCTTCTAAAAGAGAACCTCAGATCATGCTTTTAAACAGTTTATTTTTCTGTTAACAAAGTTCATTTTAGTAAGCTGGCTAATACAGAAGAAAAGAAGTCTTCAGGTCATTTCACATGCTCAGTGTTTCAATATATTCCTTCAGTTCAGTAATTTATATTTTACTGTCAGCGTGCTGAAACAGCGTTGGGGTAAAGGTTGTACAATTAAATAAAGGCAGTTTTATTATATAAAAAAAGAAATACACATTTAATTTTTCCTGCACAGTCTGCATTTGGTGTTGATAATTGAAGTACAGTAAAGGAATATCCTGCTGTTAAGATAATCATTCCCTTCTTGTTGGGTCATGGGATATTTTTAAATTAATTATTGAAATTCTAGAAGAGCATGCAACTATTTGTAAGTCTCTAAAAGGAATACAACTTATGAGCTGGTGGATTACTCATCATAAAAATAAATATAGTTATTTACCGGAAGTGAACTGACTATTGTAGTCACAAGAATTTAATTATGCTGTATGCCAGCAGTTTCTAAGTGCTAAAAATGTTAGTGACTCAAATTTAATAGGGGGTTGGTTGTGGGTTTTCAAGCTGAAAAATATTTTTTTTGTACGACTTTTAAGACTTTCTATCTTAAGTATAGCATAAGGGAATACTTAGAGTACCTTCTGTTTTAAGAATCCTACACCACAGTATTCTGAAAACAAACAAGGGCGCACTCTCATCGTGCATTACCGTGGTATACCACATAATTTAATAAATAAAAAAGGATGTATACTCACAAACCAACGTGATTATAGGCAGTATAAGTGATCCACAAAAACAGTCACAATACAACTGTGTCTAATGATGCGGATAAGTTGATGCGTTTCGGGAGCTGAACCCCCTTCCTCAGAGCTAGAGGTGTGTCTGCTGACCACAAGCCTATATACTAATGGGATGTCAAAAGACACTCCCACCCACTATCAGCTGACCAAAAAAAAAAAAAAAGGCCAATAAATGACACGGACCCCGAAACAGCAACATCACACATCAATCTGTATGCTGTATGCAGAGCACATTAGTTAATCTGTAATAAATATAAGGTATGTTAGGATGGGTGATACATAATCAATAATCAATAAATAATCAGTAAAATTAAATTAAAAAAAAAAAAAATTAACAAATAAAGAAATTGATGCATAGTATATAGTAGATAATTATTAATAAAACGTATTGCAAATAAATGGATTAGTGAATTAATAAATAAAAAGAAAATGCTGGAGAAGCACTCACCCTTGAACTTGTGACCCTGATGGTAGATGCACTATGTTGACATATTAATGAGGGAAATATACTGCCAACGCCCGGTGAACATGTGTGTACACAATGGGTACACTAAATAGCATACGGCGTTGTCACACCACAATGCAGGGCGGGGGCTGCAAGGGCTCATGATAGTAGTGGTGGTGGGAATCCCACCTCGTTACACTCCATGGGAGTGCATCGCACGTACACCGCACCCGATGTACGTGCTGCGCATGCGCCAGAGTGCCCTGCCGCATGACGTGAAGCAGGCGCAACGTGACCCGCTGGCGCATGCGCGCCGTGCGCCACACAAAACATGCCGCGCCCATGGTCACAGGTGCCTCGTGCGCACACCAACCCTCCAAACAAGCGGGCTGCGCATGCGCACAAAGGTCCTGCATCCCAACAGGAAGAAATGGAAACATATATATATAGACTGTTGTGTCACCAGGGCTGCGCTGCCAATGGTGGCCAAAAGGGTGCATCTGCAATAACATAGATGAAAAACCTAAACATTAAAAATAACAAGAAAACGGGAAAGAGAGAAAAAAAAAAAAAAAAACAAAAGGGCACAGTGGGACACAGGCTGGGTCAGCAGAAACACCTCAAAATGTACATGTTGGAGAATACAAATGACAATACAAAAATATGTGCATAAAGAAAGGATGATAGAACAATAAAATGATACAGCAATTGAATATAGCAATAAAAAATATTTTTTAAAAATATACAAAAGTATTCACTGTGTACATTACAAAGTGCAAACCTAATGTTATGGTATATTAGAATAAAATACATTGAATAAATTAAATTAATATGAAGAACCGTGTATGAATAACATGGATGCACGGCATCATAGAACACAAGGATATGCTAAAAGCTAATAAATAAAATTAAATTAAAATTAAGAAATATTTTGAAAAATAAAAAGATTGTATACCATTTCCAAAATGATTTCCAAAATGATAATAATATATAAGTGATTCAGCCAGATAGTGTATTATATACATGGATAATATAAATAATTAATTTAAATAAATAAATTTAATGAAATCATGTAAAAATATGAACACGGCAGAAAAATGGGACAGGAACAGACCAGAACAAAAGAAGAGGGGAGGGGTAAAAAAATATATATATTTTTAAAAATTATTATTTAAAAATTATTAATTCAGATCACAATTTTCAAGAGGAGACTAATCACGTTGGTTTGTGAGTATACATCCTTTTTTATTTAATAAATTACGTGGTATACCACGGTAATGCACGATGAGAGTGCGCCCTTGTTTGTTTTCATTTACCAGTGGTCAGATTTCCCGATCTCAGAAGGGCAGCACCTCTTCAATTGGCATTTTGGCAATTCCTTGGTTTGCATGAAGATTGGAGCGCTGGTTTCGTTTGTCTACCACAGTATTCTGATCAGAGACTTGCTGGTTCTTATTGCCCATTGTTTGTATGGAATGTCATCCCCCAGTGTCTCTTAAATTCCTGAACTGTCAATTTTTAGGGCTGTCTGGTCTCAGCTTGGGAAACTTCACCTTCTGCTTGTCCTGGTGACTGTCACAAAGACTAAAAGAGAGGTGTACAATTCTATATTTGGAGTTGTCATTAGAACAGGAATAGAGAGGATCCCTTCTGATGGGCGCACTTGATTGCTGACCATTGTCTAGAAGGAGGATTTACTTCTATTTGGAGTGACTTCCCCTTGTGTCTGCAGGACAGAACGTGAAGGTCAGTCTTCAAAAAGGATCTTACCAATCCCTACTATATCTAATAAAGGGGGGGTACTTTAAATATACTTTAGGTATCTTTTACAGGGCATGTTTTCCAGTTGGTGAAGACTGTCATTCCATTTCCGTCAGAATCACTGTTAAAATAATTTATTTTCTTAAGTTTAACCGTTTATGCCTGCACTTCATACTTGTGAGGATGTAACTGGCAACAGTCTTAATATGATGCACATGAGCTTGTCTGTTTTCCATATCAGCATTACTATGATTCATTTTCCGATGAAATTTATCCACACAAAAAATGGGCGGTTTGCTGGTTTTGAAAGCCATTGCAGCTTCAGATACTTGTCTGGACTAACGGCTCCCTCTTGTAAGGAGCCATTCCTGAATGAAGATAAAGTATTCTCATGCCCTATACCTACCTTTCTGCCTAAGATGGTATCTAACTTACACTTTAATGAAAACATTGCCCTTCCCTTTTTGTGTCCTACTCCTAAGCACCCTAAAGAGATTGCCTTTCATTGTCTGAATGTTGTCAAAGCTATCTACAAGCTTCAGCTTCTATAAGGACTCTTTTTGTCATGTCTTTAAAAGGACATCCTGCTTCAAAATACAGCACTCTTATGTGCTCACTCCACTATATTGGTAAGTTTTTTTGGGAATTCTGACATCAAGTCTCTGTTGCCACTACCTGGTCTCAGTTCATACCTTCTCCAGTTTCTACCAGGTGGACATCCAAGCGTCTGTTGATTCAGCTTTCAGCTGCAAGGTTCTTGCAGCAGCATTTTGAGTTGAATCTGTTGACCTTTGTTGTTGCTGTTGGGTCTGTTGGCACAGATCTGTTTGCTTTGTTCTTGCCCACTAATCTTAATATTTTCTTGAGGTTGTCCCAGGATCTTTGAATTTCCAGCCTGTCTCCTGTATTGTATGATTAAGATAATAGGAATTTTGACTTGCCAATATCTTGAGTTACAGTACAGGACACAGAACACCTTCCCACCTATTACCAAGTTACTCTGCATTGCTTGCTTCAAATCTGAAATCTTACAGAGTGGGGTAGGGTTATAGGGGTATGCCCAGGGGGTAGTGTCCAGGAAGGCTTTCCCAGTGTCCAATAACCTGAAGGTACTAGCTTGTGTCCCAGGGTTTATGAATATCAAGGCTGTGTTTTGTACTTTACACCAAGATATTAAAAATTCTTCTATTTAAAAAAATCAGCACAAGGAACGATACTTACATTCAATGTGGAGTGTTGCCTGAGTGGTGCTGAGACTGGTCCATTAATTGAAATCCATCCTCCCTCCTTCCCAGCACCCCCCACAGTAATAGGCTTCCAGTGCTGTGGGGGTTAATGCCAGCGCTGTAGAATCAATTTGAGCGCTCAACCTGTCACAGCCACTCAGTAAGAGTGCCGCCTATGCCTGCTCTTTCTGTCCCCCTTCTCCATTCATTTAAGCTGTACTATAGCTTCCATCAATAAAAGGTAATCTATGAATAGAGGAAGGAGGCCTTTCATTCAGCTGTCCATCCTATGTTTAAAGAAAGCTTTTCATTTTAATGGAAGCTATAGTACAGCTCCTAAATAAGGAGGCAGAAGGAAGGGGTGGGCATAGTCAGTACACTAGGTGAGTTCCTGTGACAGCTTAAATGAATGGAGAAGGGGGACAGAGAGCAGGCATAGGCGGCACTCTTACTGAGTGGCTGTGACAGGTTGAGCGCTCAAATTAATTCTACAGCGCAAGAAGATTATGCTTAGGGGGATATTGGAGAGGGGGGCAGAGAACTTTGAATTTTTACCATGAGACTAGCCCATTGCACAAGGGGCACTTCACATAAAATTGACACATTTTTAGGTGTGAAAGATTAGCAGGAGGACTTTCTCAGCCACCAGCAAGATGGGATAGGGAGAGTGTTCCCTCCACCCAGAGGTGTTTTGGGACATTTGTCATAGATGGGAAATGCTGGAAATGGAACTTCTAGCATCAAAATTCAAGCACAAGTTGGAGAGGTTTGTGTTTTTGATCATGGGATCTAAAGGCCTTAGCGGTGGATGCAGACATACTCCAGCTTTTGCCAGACTTTCCTTGGCTGTTGGCAGACCATCCAGGTCTACTATTTTAAGATGCAGTGTTCTATCCTGCTTTTTGGTCACTGGCTTTGACGGCCTACCTGTTGAAGCTGTAGTCCTCAGGAATAGGGGTCTGGCTGACTCGTCATCCCGACTCTTCTGAGTGCCAAAAAATGGACTTTTCATAAATTCTGTTAAAGCGATGGTACACCGTGTCCATTATAAGAGAAAAAAAAATAGGCCCTTGCAAGGTAAAGACATAATGTGCTAGTATGCATTGCATACTAGCACATTATGTAAAACTTAACTTGAAACGAAGCCCTCCAGCGGCACGCTGTCACCGCTGTGGAGGCTTCCATCTTCACACAACTTCCTTCCGGGTTCGCGAGCTCCGGCATTCTGGAAGGGAAGGCCGAGATGACATCACTATCGCACCATGGCACACAGCTCTGAAGGAATGGCACAGGTATGCCGTTTCCTTCAGAGCGCATGCGCCGGATTAAATGAGAGATTAGGAGATATGCACATTTAGGAGATGTTCATTTTACCTACTGGTAAGCTTTATTGTAAGCTTACCTGTAGGTAAAATTAAAAAACAGAGTTTACAACCACTTTAACCACCTTTTAAGGCTTATTTTGCCTGGTGTGAACAGCAGAAGGTTAGCCTGTACCTGTACTCCGCGTGATGTGCCTTGGTTTTTATTCAATCGGGTGTGTCAGAAGTTAGTCCTAAGCATGATCATGGGCAAAATATTCTGTTTTTCAACGGCAATTGGCACCTTGACTCTCTGTTGAAGGGTTTTGTACAGGGGGCAGCTCATATTGTTCCCCTCAGATGCCTTCTGGTGGAACTCAGGACTTGAACGTAATGCTTTTGTTGCTGCAGGCTCCTCCCTTTGAGTCTTTTAGGGATTTATTCATGTCTGAACTTACCAAGTGGTTACCTTGATGGCTATCACCTCTGCCAGGAGGGTATCAAAACTGGCTACCTTATCTCGTAAGGAGCCCTTTCAGGTGGTTCACAAAGATAAGGTTTTCCTGCCTAGAGTCTCTTTTCTGCCTGAGGCAGTGTATTCCTTTTAGCCTCAGTCAGGAACAGTACTGCCTTTTATTCTGCTCCAAATTACTCTTGGGAGGTAGCGCTTCATTCTCTAAATGTGGTTTCAGGTGTTAGTCTACCTCTTAGCCATGGCCCACCTGGAACAATTGGATTGCCTCTTTTTACTTCCAGTGGAATCTTGTGGGGGGCTTCCTGCCTCTTTTTCCACCATTGCTAAGGGGATCCCTCAGGTTGTAGTTCGGACCTATTTAGCCAACGATAGGGTTTCCTCTATACTGATAACTCATTCCACTAGATCCATCAGTGCATCCTTGGCTTTTCATCGTCAAGCTTCTGTATTGCAGATTTGTAAGTCTGCCTGGTCTTCAGTTCACACGTTTTACGAAGTTTTACCAGGTGGATGTTCAAGTTTTGGCTGATGCTGCTTTTGGTCACAAAGTGCTTCAGGCTGCTGTTTGAGTACTGAACTCTTTTTGGTTGTTGGGGTTTGTTGGCTGGTTTTGGCCAGTTTTACACTTCCCTTATTTGTATTGCTTTGGGATGTCCCTGTCGTCTCTGAATCTGCCTGTGTCCTGCACTTTGTGAACAAAAAAATGGGATTTTTGACTTACCTGTAAAATCCATTTCTTGGAGTACAGTACAGGATGTCCACCCTTATGTGGTCCTCTTGTTGCTTGCTAAAGATCTGAGGCCTGCTGGGAGTGGAAGGGATTATATAGAAGTCCTCACAGTTTTTTCTGGCCAGTCACTTATAGTTATCTGCCTATAACCCAGTCATCTTTGAATCTGCCTGTATCCTGTACTGCAGTCCAAGAAATGGATTTTTACAGGTAAGTCACAAAACCCATTTTTCCGCACTTACCTTTTGTTTGAAACAGAACTTATGTTTCTCAATGCCTTCAATCTGTTCTGTGTCTCATTACCTTACTTTAGACTGAGTTAGCACAATGAAAATAACTTACACACAAGCATTGATTATTCAACAGCTTTTAGTATCCTGCTAAAATCCAGTCATGACAAACATTCTAACATGTTTCAGTATGTGTTGCTTACAGTACCTTGAAAAAGTATTCATACTCCTTTAAATGTTCCACATTTTGTCATGTTGCAATCAAAAAACATAAATGCATTTTATTGGGTTTTTTTGTGTCATAGACCAACACAAAGTGGCACATAATTGTGAAGTGGAAGGAAAAAGATAAATGGTTTTCAAAACGTTTTGCAAACATCTAAAAAGTGTGGCTAGCATTTGTATTCAGCCCCCCTATACTCTGATATCCCTAACTGAAATTGAGTGGAACTAATTGCCTTCAGAAGTCACACGATTAGTAAAGATTCCACCTGTGTAATTTATTCTCAGTATAAAAACAGCTGTTCTGTGAAACCCTTAGAGAACATTAGTGAAGAAACAGCATGAAGGCCAAGGAACACACCAGACAGGTTTTGGATAAAGTCGTGGAGACATTTGAAGCAGGGTTAGGTTATAAAAAAAATAGAAGGGAAACTCATACAAATGAGCGCAGAGAGGCCACTCCAGGTGGAAATGTGAACAGTTAATCATGAGCTCACCACTGCTGACTTGTTAATCATTTGCATGATGAAGAGAACTGAAAAGAATAGGCACTGTGGAGCGTCCTCCGATCTCAGCTCCCTTCAGAGCGGACGGGCCGTCCGTTGGAGTCACACTGTTCACTTCAAGCTGGTCAAATTTTATTATATTTGCTACTTTGCCTCACCCAATAAAGATGCACCTTCATTAAGGTGCTTGACTGAGAGCATTTTCCACAACGCCTATTCTTTTCAGTTTTCTTTATAAAAAAAAAATATCCCAAGCTGAGCATTTCATGAAGCACTGTTCAATTCATCATCCGAAAATGGAAAGTGTATGGCAAGACGCTAAGATATGGTTTGCCACCTAAACTGTCAGGCCGGGTAAGGAAAGCATTAATGAGAGAAGCAGCCAAGAGGCCCATGGTAACTCTGGAGGAACTACAGAGATCCACAGCTCAGGTAGGAGAATCTTTCCACAGGACAACTATTTTTGTCATGCATTCTACAAATTTGGCCTTTATGGAAGAGTGGCAAGAAAGCCATAAGAAGTCCAAATTTGCAGTTTATGAGAAGCCATGTGGGGGACACAGCAAACGTGGAAGAAAGTGCTGCACTGCACTTTCACACTGCACTTTCACACTGCATATCACCCTGAACACACCATCCCCACCACGGAACATGGTGGTGGCAACATCATGTTGTAAGGATGCTTTTCTTCAGCAAGGACAGAGAAGCTGGATGGAGCCAAATACAGGGCAATCTTAGAAGGAAACCTGTTAGAGTCTGCAAAAGACTTGAGACTGGGGCAGAGGGTCACCTTCCAGCAGGACAACAACCCTAAACATACAGCCAGAGCTACAATGGAATGGTTTTGATCAAAGCATATTTATGTGTTAGAATGGTGCAGTCAAACATCCAGACCTAAATCCACTTGAGAATTTGTGGCAAGACTTGAAAATTGCTGTTCACAGACGTTCTCTATCCAATCTGACAGAGCGTGAGCTATTCTGCAAAGAAGAATGGGTAAACATTTAACTCTCTAAATGTGCAAAGTTGGTAGAGACGTACCCAAAAAGACTTGCAGCTGTAATTGCAGTGAAAGGTGGTTCTACAAAGTATTGACTCGGGCGGAATACAAATGCACGCCACACTTTTCAGATATTTATTGGTAAACAAAATTTAAAAAAACATTTATTTTCCTTCCACTTCACAATTATGTGCCACTTTGTGTTGGTCTATCACATAAAATACATTTACATTTTTGGTTGTAACATGACAAAATGTGGAAAATTTCAAGGGGTATGAGTACTTTCAAGGCGCTGCAATCATGACTTTATACTAAGTTATGCTTGAAATTTAGGCAGCATGTGTCTTACAGATACTCCTTTGTAGACAAAAAAAAATTGGCATCCATTAAAGGACACAGGAAGTCACTCTGTTATATATTGCTGCCTACATAAGGATTAGACACAAAAATCTGTAGGCCAGCTCAAGATACCCCATCTCTTCCCAGCATGTTAAGTTTATTTTTTGCTAGTGTCCCAAGAGAATGGACATCTCTTCTTTTTTTCTGCTCTGCTGTGAAAAGTGTAACTACAATATGTTTTGCTAGCTTTTGTCTTTGACTTAATTTCAGTTTTTTCTTCAAGCTTTCTTGCTACATCTTCATCTGGTCTCTACAGGGCAGCTATCTGGATCAGCATTTCCTCAGACTACTTGGAAGTGAAGTATGTTTCAAATGTAACCTAGAAGTGGTACTGCATTCTACTTTCTTGATACCATCATGTTAACATGTTAGCCACTGACCGCTTTCTGGCTCCAGAGCCACTGGCATTGCCTCTGCACTTCCCCTGTCGCTCAGGACTTACAGGTGAAACTCGAAAAATTTGAATATCGTGCAAAAGTTCATTTATTTCAGTAATGCAACTTAAAAGGTGAAACTAAGATATGAGATAGACTCATTACATGCAAAGCAAGATAGTTCAAGCCGTGATTTGTCATAATTGTAATGATTATGGCTTACAGCTCATGAAAACCCCAAATCCACAATCTCAGAAAATTAGAATATTACATGCAATCAATAAAACAAGGATTGTACATAGAACAATATCGGACCTCTGAAAAGTATAAGCATGCATATGTACTCAGTACTTGGTTTGGGCCCCTTTTGCAGCAATTACTGCCTCAATGCGGCGTGGCATGGAAGCTATCAGCCTGTGGCACTGCTGAGGTGTTATGGAAGACCAGGATGCTTCAATAGCGGCCTTCAGCTCTTCTGCATTGTTCGGTCTCATGTCTCTCATCTTTCTCTTGGCAATGCCCCATAGATTCTCTATGGGGTTCAGGTCAGGCGAGTTTGCTGGCCAATCAAGCACAGTAATCCTATGGTCATTGAACCAGGTTTTGGTGCTTTTGGCAGTGTGGGCAGGTGCCAAGTCCTGCTGGAAAATGAAGTCCACATCCCCATAAAGCTCGTCTGCGGAAGGAAGCATGAAGTGCTCCAAAATCTCCTGGTAGACAGCTGTGTTGACCCTGGACTTAATGAAGCACAGTGGACCAACACCAGCAGATGACATGGCTCCCCAAATCGACACAGACTGTGGAAACTTCACACTGGACTTCAAGCATCTTGCAGTGTGTGCCTCTCCATTCTTCTTCCATACTCTGAGTCCTTGTTTTCCAAATGAGATGCAAAAGTTGCTCTCATCAGAAAAGAGGACTTTGGACCACTGAGCGACAGACCAGGTCTGTTTTTCTTTAGTCCAGGTAAGACGCTTCTGACGTTGTTTGTTGTTCAGGAGCGGCTTGACAAGAGGAATACGACATTTGAAGCCCATGTCCAGGATCTGTCTGTGTGTGGTGGCTTTTGATGCACTGACTCCAGCCTCAGTCCACTCCTTGTGAAAGTCCCCAACACTTTTGAATGGCCTTTTCCTGACAATCCTCTCCAGACTGCGGTCATCCCTGCTGCTTGTGCACCTTTTTCTTCCACACTTTTCCCTTCCAAATAACTTTCTATTAATGTACTTTGATACAGCACTTTGGGAACATCCAACCTCTTTTGCAATTACCTTTGGAGGCTTTCCCTCTTTATGGAGGGTGTCAATGATTGTTTTCTGCACAACTGTCAGGTCAGCAGTCTTTCCCATGATTGTGATTCCTACTGAACCAGACTGAGAGACCATTTAAAGGCTCAGGAGCCCTTTGCAGGTGTTATGGCTTAATTAGCTGATTAGAGTGGGACACTTTTAGCCTAGAATATTGCACCTTTTCACAATATTCTAATTTTCTGAGATTGTGGATTTGGGGTCTTCATGAGCTGCAAGCCATAATCATCACAATTATTACAAATCACGGCTTGAACTATTTTGCTTTGCATGTAATGAGTCTCTCTCATATATTCGTTTCACCTTTTAAGTTGCATTACTGAAAGAAATGAACTTTTGCACGATATTCTAATTTTTTGAGTTTTACCTGTACTCTAAGTAGACCAGTCAGGCTAAACATTGGGCGCTACCTTGCTATTGCACAACGGGGGGTTTGAATTTCCTGCTTACTGCAGAAAGTATTAACGATAATCTAGCAATGTCATCCATTGGGTAGAAATTCAGGTGCTTGCTCCATGCTCTTTCCTACCATTCCGCATCTTTTGATGCTGGTTTGCCAAAAAGCAACGTGGAACATCACTATCCAGTCCTTCTTTTCTCCTACTCTGTTGTCAGGGGCTTCTGCTGCAATCACTCAAGACTTTATGGACAATCAACTCAATTCCTTGTAGATGTTGACTGCAGAGGTACTACTCCAACTGCTTTACCTGCAAAGTAAATTTTTTTTCTCCCCACAGTCCTAGAAGAGGCCAAGCCACCTGTCATAGTGACCTTGTCTAACTCAGATTCATGATCCCTAATTTTTCCTCTGAGCTTGTTTTTGCGGAATTGCAAGCTCCTGCCATTACCTGAGACATACAGTACATGAGACCGTTATTGATCAGTTATATACTACACAACATCTGAAGGATCTTCCTGTTGTCTCCAGCCATGGATATTTGTAAGTAACTAAGGCTGCAAAAAACCTCCCACTAAACCTGCTATTTTATGTATTCTAGTGTGCAAACTGGAAGCACCCTAAAGGGTCTAGGACCCCAATGGAGCACTTGTTGGGTCTGTTCCTCTTTGGGAGTGTGTTGGTAAACAGCGTTCTATACCCACTGTGGATCTGTGAGTGCCCCACCTTATACCACTAAGTCTCAGTAGAGGAGATTCTCAGTTTTAAGGATTTTTCTAAAGTAGAATCCCTTTTTATTGGCCAGCTTTTGCTCGTAGACTCTTCCCTTTCAAACTGTAAGAATAAATTAAATCCCTCAAAAAAAAAAAGTTGGCTTGTAGTTGTCAATGAACTATCACAGCACTGTGGAGTGCCGTGGTAGTTCATTGAATCTCCCTGTCAGTATATCTGCTTGCCCGTAAATCCCTGACAGGTCAGGAGACTTTCATGGCACCAGCAATCTGCTAGTGCAGAGCTTTACAGGTTCCCGCAGCTAAAAATAATAAATGCCAATTTATTACCTGCAAAAAAAGTGCATTTATTATTTTTGGGCAAAAGGTGAACTTATCCTTTAAAGTGTTAATAAACCTAGACTATGAAAAACTCTCATTACATGCTAACAAACAGAGTGTGGAGCATACTCACAAAACCATTTGTTATGTGTAGAGTTAAATATAGCTGGACTTCTCTGTGTCCCCACTGCAACCTGAGATCGTATAGACCAGTTTCACTTCCCGTCCAAGCTCTTCATTTTCTCCTTTTTCTTATCTGTGTAGCTCATGTGACTATATAGCCACACACGTGGGCATATGAACATTAGTAAATGGCACTCCCCTCCCTCCTTTTTCCTCCATGTCCCCACTCTGGGGGGCATGATACAATATGCTAATTGATTACATTTACTAAAAAACTCACAAAAAATGCAGTTTTAACAAATACATATCAAATGTAATTGCTAATACCTGTAAAGTAAAAACAGCCTTGGATGCAGATGCTGTCTGACCAAAATGAAAGCTAGTGTCAGCCATCTTTGCAAAAAAATTAATTTGATTTTCAATAAAGATTTATAGGGAGCCTATTTTGATATTTATAATTTAATTTGAATTGCTGTTTTGCAACTTTTTCTGTAGTCATGTGACTGGTACAGCAAAAGACTCGTACTGCAATAATAGAAGCCCCTCCCATAGATCTTTCCCTGCAAGTGCCAAAGAACAGGGAAAGATCGTGTGACCACACAACAGTGTGGCGTGAATAAGGTACTTAAAGAATTAAAAAAAAAAAAAAAAAAGCATGATATGTATGATGTATGTGAATGAATTATGGAAATTAACTTTTCTGTTTAGTATCACTTTAAGGTGCTATCTTGGTCTTCACTGTCTCTTCTGACCTACCCTTGCCATGTTCATCAGGGACATCACTGTAGGTTGGAAGCCATTTACCTGCCTCTCAGGAAAGGTCAGCTGAGTCCCAGTGTTCTTTCACCTTCTTCTGGATTAGGCACACCCAGGCCCTCTATGACTGGTTCTCCAGCAGCCTACAAAGCTGGAAGCAAGAAACCTACTAAGCCCTTGTCAGCATGAAGTTGCACACTCGCTTTTCCCAGGACAGGGATGGTGGCTAATCCTTGCAAGTCTTTGGGTAGTGTGTCCTTCAGGCATCTAGGTACAGAGCACGACCTTAGGTTTACAGGCTAGTCCCTTGCTTCCCTGGTACGATTCAGCTGTTAACCTGTGCCACCACATAGATTAACAAGCCTTGCCCCTTGGGGTCTCCTCAACCCAGGGCATATTTCTGTAGATCCTGTGTTAGCTTGGCCTTATGTCTCACCCTGGCCACCACCCTCTCCCTCCAGAGCAATTCCTGGAACATTGGTGGTACTTGGTATACCTCAGTGTTCTGACAATATCTCTAGGCATAAAGTTCCTCATTTCTTGACCCTTATTAGGTCAGGTGAGTAGTGCCTTCGGGCCTTCCTTCTTAGACTGGCTGGTTTTCCTTTTACAAGAACATTTTTTCAGGTTCTTTATTTTGTTCCTGCTCCAACTAAGCGGCTTTGTTTCTGTTCCTTGTAGACCATGTCAATTTGTGGGTTTTTTCTTTCCCTAACAAAAATTTGCTGTTTGCTCTACCCGTTTTCGGTTAGTTCAGGTTGACTAGCTTTTTACTTGGTTCATTGTTTTTTTGCTTCCCTCAGTGTAGAGTCATTCTGTTCTGGTTAGTGACTATTTTTCCTTTTGGCCTTGGACATCCTCTTTGAGGTCTTGTTGGCAGTTTCCCTTATCAGGCAGAGGGTTTGGCCCCATCCAGTGTCAGATTTGGTCTTTGGTCTTCCAGACAGACCCATGTTCTGTTTTTTTTGGGCCATAATGTGGTTGTTGTTGTTTGCCCATCCCTCAGACTGCTTTTGGATGTCCAAGTGCTAAAGGACTTGCTGTGTCACTAAAAGGGAAATATATAACATTAGATTTTTTTTTTGTACTCCCTGCAAAAACCTTTTTTTTTTCTTTTCTAAATCATAACACACATAGATCACCTCAACTCAGCCTTATGGGTAAAATGGTTAAGTGGAAGATGTTCTAGGCATGGACTCTCTATGTGTGTTATCCAGATGAATAAAGTTACCATTGTTTGAATTTTCATTGGAGTGCGGCCTGTCTTTTCCTTTTTGATTTGTGCTCGACTTATGCTGAACTAATGATTTCCTTATGCCAGCAAAGCAGTTAAAATTTTGGGAAGGCCCTGTATTTTTCTTTGAACAATTTTTTTCTTTTTTAAAGGCTCATTTTAAGTAACAGCTCATGCAGAGAAAGGCATATGTACTTGCTTTAGTATTAGGGACTCTGCATTATAAGAACAGTTAAAGTACAACTAAAGGCTACTGTATTTCAGTTTAAACAAGTACCAATTCCAGTTGCTATCTGGTGCACAAGCCTCTTAAAGTAAGCAAACATACTACCTTTACCTTCCCTGTCTCAGATCCTCCTTCATTTGTTTTTCACATGTTCTCCCTCCTAAGTACTGCAGTTCACAGTGGGATGGTTTCAGCAACAGAAGCAGTGCTGTCAATCCAGAAAGCAAGGGTAGGACAAAGTGTGGCCAGGTGCTGATTAACTATCTACTAGAGCCAATATTTCTGTTTTTGCATACATGTTAATATGCATATTTTAAGCCTGGAGATTGGTTAAACACCCAGACCCTGAAGAACATTAATTTTCAGTACAAAAAAAAAATCCTGACAAAGTGGTTCTAAAGCCAAACATTTTAATACATCTTCTGCACTGAGGGAAAAAAAACTCCCCACTACCTGTCCTACCCCCCCCCCCCCTATACACTTACCTGGCTTTATGTCATTTCTCCAGTTCCAGCACCGCTCCCTCCACTTCCTGCTTTCACAAGAGAAGCTGGGGGCCAATAGGTTTCTGCTGCTTTCAGTCTCCTGTAAGGATGGAGCGATGTGGCTTTCTATGGTGTACTCAGAACCATGCATGCACGGGTGCCTCCTTGGCACCCAGATTGCTACAGAAGGCACAAGAAGGAGGGAGAAGCTGGCAGTGCTGGTGGAGACTGCCAGAAGAGGGAGGAAGTGACCTTTCTACGCAGTATATCATTGCACAGAGCAGTTAAGTATAACTTTTCTTATTTTAAAAAAAAGTCTTTAGTATCACTTTCATTTTAGTTGCCAAAAACAAAAATATTACCAAATTTGTATATATGTAAAACCTAGAAGATGAGGTTGCAACAAGTAAGTACCCAGCATTTCAAGTTTAAAAAAACTATGCATGCCCATGAAACAATGATAAACTGTGTACCCAAAATTGTGTATAGGGTTCTCGTTGAAAGCTTATACAGATTATCAATTTAGTGTCAATCATGGATGATGGAAAAAATGATTTCTCTCACTCTACTCCATAATGTAACGTGTAGTACAATTGTCGTTTTGTATGTAGGTTCACCCGCCGCATGCATTTATGTTCCTGTGTGTGAAGACATTTTTTAGTGATTTTTTTTTAATGTTTATTAACTTTTTTCACAATTAACTTTAATGCTATGACATGGGGGGGGGGGGGTGATAGACCCCTATGTATTAGCATACTGTTATGACAAGCTCTCTTTATTGCAACAGTAGGTGTCTATTGGACCCCTGATGTCTCCACTGCCCTCCACTGGAGCTAATGGAGCACAGATAGTGTTCCATTAGCTTCTTTCCTGGCCACAGCAGCTGAGGAAAGTGACAGTTGAACTCAGAATACACATCATTTCAATCCCTCTGTTCCACCTGCTTACTCTCACCATGCCAGTTCCTAGTCCTCAGGTGGGACAGCAAAGCAGCAGGTGGACTTCACTGGTAAAGTCAATAGGCATTTGTGGAACTTTGCAGAGGGAAAACTTCAGATGCACTTATAATTTAATTCTGCAGCACATTTTTTGTTCATTGGGAGGCCATAGTTATGCTTAAGGAAGCTTCAGGGTTTAAATGTGTTCTCAGAGTGTGGAGCTCCATACAAAAAAGCTCCAGCGCACAGAATTAATATATGCAGCTTATTGTCCCTATACTGCTAACCAAAGTTGTCCTTCGTTCCTACAAAATGTTTATGTTTAGTGGATATGTTCTCAGACTGCCATTTTGCTGGAATACTTCTCTCTCTACTTGTGCACATATAAGGTTACTTGCAAAATATGCATTCTTGGTGGAATTATCTATGAAGTTTACAGGATGCCAGTTCTACAACTATTGCCTGCACAATCAAGTTACATGGTACCTTATGTAAAAAATAATTTACATAACCAATGTATTTCGTGTCCTTCGTAGCATTAATTCATTTACTTATTATGATGACATTTAGCTCTTTGACATTAGAAGAGTCAATCTGGTTTCACACATGCAGTTTTTTGTTAATTGTTTTTCCGGTATGTAGCTTTTAACTAAAAATCTCATGTTGATTCTAATAGAACTGCATCATGGTCTCCTGTGCCATGTTAATTAGTGTGTTCACAAGGATCATGTTTACATTTGAAGTTAATGGTTTTAAAATAAGGATCCAGAATTTGTACTGTACAGAATCCATAACTTCATATTTACCTTATTCAATTTGCATTGAAATAATCTAGTTTTTATAGCAAACTAGCCAAACATTTATATTGTTTGAATAGTACCTAAAGTACACCCCTGATTTAGTTTTTTTCTTAATGTTGCCTCCAATTAATACCTGTTAGTATTTTGCTTATTCAGACCCATCTTTTGTTTCTATATATCAAAGGCTGTGAATATGCCTCTGAATTTTGCTGGTTTTATTTCCTCTTTCTTCTAGCTCTGCCGCCACACTAAAAAAAAAGAAAAAAAGTTTCCTGTAGTGAAAAGAGTTAATACTGCCCTGTAGCCTGCATCAGATTCCATTTGTTGATCTTCTAATCTAGCTGAAGAATTTTCACCACCAAATACATTTCAGAATGTGTTGGATGCCTTGTCCCCTGCTTCACTCTGTGGTTCCACCCAAGATGGTTCCCAACCTGTGTCACAATATTTTGCTGTGGTAATGACCAGCAGGTGGAACCATTATGTGTAGTGGGAGATCAGGCATGCAACAAACCTGAATATGTTTCTAGTGCTGAAGATTTTTCTGATAGTATGATAGTATAGCACAACACTTCAAGAGCAGGGGGCACAACACAAGTGTGTTCACAGTTCCTCGTCGAAATCGGGGCGGAGCCTGAGTATGGCGGCAGAGGAGAGTTCAATGTAGGAGCTCTCGGACGGAGATCCGTGTGCTGACCTCCCCAGGTCCCCTGTGATCCTCCCGAGGCATGCAGATAGCCTTGCGGCTTGGATCTTACCCTGGCCTGGCGGCTCCCCGGGACGAAAGGTGGAGGTGTGCGGGGGGAGAGTGGAGAGCGGCTGCTGACTAGCGGAGAGAGAGCGATTGGATGCTGGGAAACCGGCGCGAGCACGTGACCGGCCGCAAAGCACTCCTGGGAGTTCGGGAAGCCGGCCGGCGTTCTGCGGTGGGAGAGCAGAGCGGACCTGTTGGCCGGGGACCGGTGTATTCCCCCCCCTATTCCCCTGAGACCCCCAAGGCATAAAGTAAGGCAAGAAGATACCCACTGAGCCCTGGTCAATTGAAGATAAAAGAGACTCTGGAGGGTCCCCCCCCCCCTCTCCATAAACAAAGACCCTATGCGACCTGAAGGTGAGAGCATTCAGCGGGGTCATTGGATGAAACACACGAGGAGGGTGAGTGATTTAAGCTGAAATCTTCCATACACTAACTGTGACGCATTACATGTCTCCCTAAAGAGTAGCAGGGGGTAAGTGAAAGGGGGGACCCCCGGTGACTGCTAAAAAGGTGGAAAAAGATTTGAGGACAGAACAGCTCAAAAAGACCAGCCGGGGAATAGTACAGTGACTAGTATACAAGAACTTTGATTCTCTCCCCCCCCAAATCCACGAATTTTATAATAGAAGAACAAAAGAATAAAAGCTACAGAGAAAATGAAAAATAAAAGTGTAAAAGGAAGTGGGCTTAAAGGGTCCCAGACTGGTACAATTAAAAAATATACTTCCCAAGGAAACGTAACCCCAGAAAGATCCCAGAATAGGATTGAAAGAGGAGAAGCAGATTTCAGCATGGAAAATAGCCCAAGAGTATCACTAGGCCTGGATACCAGTAATCAGCAATCATTAGGAAATATAGAGACAGAAAAAGACCTACAAATACCTAATAAAAAAGAAATGGCAGAAATGTTTAAAGAACTGGAGAGAACAATAAAACAAGAAATGGTAAATATCCGAAGTGACCTGGGACACCTGCTGGTGAGAGTGGAGGAAACGGAGGAGAAAGTTAAAAATCAGACCCAGACTATCTCTGAGCTTGAAAAAGTAATAATTAACATAGGGAAAGCCCAAGAAAAATTGATATATAAAGCTGAGATACAAGAAAATAGAGACAGGAGGAGAAACGTCATGATACGTGTGGCCCCAGAGAACTCTAAGGGAGAAAACCTGCAAGAAGTGGTTTGTAAAATATTAAATACTATAACAGACAACACTGAAATGGAAAAGACTAAAATAGAAGGAATTTTCAGAAAAGGAAACATCCAGAGATACCTGGGGAAAGAAAGGCCAAGAGACATTATAGTTAAATTTTATGAGTTCCGAGATAAAGAAAAAATATGGAAGAAGATCAAAGGGAAACCAGCTATTAAATATGAAGGTGGAGATATACAGATATATGCGGACTTGGCCCCAGAGACTCTGTGGAGAAGGAGAACTTTGAGACCCCTATTGGAAAGGTTAAAAGAACATAATGTGCAATACAGATGGGGGTCTCCTGAATGTTTAATAGGATGGAAAAACGGGGTTACGGCGTACCTCAGGTTCCCAGAAGATCTGAAACATTTTTGTGACAGTTTAAAAATACAAAGAATGGAGATTCCAGGCTGGGAAGAAGATCAATGGGAATTTAGAATGAAGAGAAAAGAGGATTGACAACTTGTGGGGGGGAGGAGGCGGGGGGAGGGGGGGAGGGGGAGAGAGGTGGTGGAGGAAAGATAAGGTTGTTTTTCCGTTTTTTTTTTTTTTTTTTTCTTTTTTCCTCTACACTGGTCTGCCTTCACCCTATCGCCCCTGCCTTACGGTGCTGGAGATGAAACTAGGAGGGACCAGGGGAGCTATGGGGAGGTCGGACAAGGGGAAAGACGTCCATGCCCAGAGTTTTTAGCCCAAGGTTTAGATCAAAAGTAGAAGTTTATTCCATAAATGATCAATAGGCAAATGATAGGCCTAAAAAGAGGGGGAGGGGGGTGGGGGGGAGGGGAAACGCTGGGGGGGTGGGTAAGTGGAGAGGAGGGGTATTTTTCCTGCAAAAAAAAAAAAAAAAGACATAAAAGCAAGTGAGAAGGGAGAAGAAGGGGAAGAGAAGATTTATGGAAGATGGAAGAGATTCAGTTTATAACATATAACGTAAATGGGTTGAACTCCCCTGGGAAGAGATTTAGACTGTTTAAAGAATTACATCATAGAGCAGCCTCAGTAGTATTCTTACAGGAGACACATCTTGAGATAGAATCAAATGTTAGGCTGAGGTCCAGAAATCACCCAACATGGTATTATGCAGATTCCCCGGTCAAGAGAGCGAAGGGTGTTGCAATAGGTATGGCAAAGAATACTAGGTTTGAGCTGGAAGATAGAATGACAGACCCAGAGGGGAGATTTTTGTTCTTAAAGGGAAAACTACAGGAGATCGAATGTACACTGGCCAATATTTATTGTCCTAATAAAAGCCCAGAGATATATCTGAAAAAAGTGCTGAGGAAGTTGATGGACTTCAAAAAAGGTCGTTTGATTCTCGCTGGGGATTTTAATTTCTGTATGGATCCACAAAAGGATGCTACCTCCCATGTACAGATAGAAGGAAGTAGGGCCCTGAAACTCTTGAAGAAAGAACTACATATAAGTCAATTGGTAGATGCCTGGAGAATTACACACATGCAAGATAGAGATTATACCTTTTTTTCAAACATGCATAAGAGGTATTCAAGATTAGACCACATATTAATAGAACATCAATTAATTGACCACCTAGTTCAAGTTGAAATAGAGACAATCTCTCTATCGGATCACGCCCCAGTTATAATGAAATTGGAATGGGGGAAGGGGAAAACAGGAGGGCTGGGCTGGAAACTGAATGAGACACTATTAGTAGAAAAGGAAATAGCCCAGAAAATAGGGGAAGAGATTGAACGGTATTTCAAGGAAAACGAGACAGGTGATGTGTCCATAGCTACAGTGTGGGAATCTCATAAGGCATACATAAGAGGAATATTGATAGCGATTGGGGCAAGAAAGAAAAAAGAAAGAAGAGAGAAAATGAGTAGGCTCTTAGAAGAAATAAGTATACTAGAACAACAACACAAGAATAGAATAATAAAAGAAATAGAGTTGAAGTTAAAAAAAAAGAAAGAAGAATTGGAAGGTGTAATAGAAGAGGAGAGGAGAAAAGCACTTAACAGGGTTTTGAGCGAGAGATATAGATGGGGAGAAAGATCGGGAAAATATTTGATGAGGGCCGTGAGGAAAAAGAAAAATAGAAATTATATAGAAAAAATAAAAGATGTTAAGGGGAACCTGAAACACTCAAATAGAGAAATCACCAAAGTTTTTATGGAATATTATAGAGATCTGTATAATATAAATCCCCTGCGGGAATCAGAAAATATAGAAAGTGAGAGGAATCAAAAGAGAAAGAAATATCTAGAGAAGGCTGGGTTACAAAAATTAAGCGAAGTCCAATTGAACTCCCTTGATGCAGATATCTCACAAGATGAAATAAAACTAGCTTTGAAGGGCACAGCGTCTGGGAAAAGCCCAGGACCAGATGGTTATACTGTGAGATATTATAAAAAATATAGTGAAATCTTAGTACCAAAACTTAGAAAATATATGAATGCATTAGGTGGAGTGATGGAAGTAAGAAAAGAATCGCTACAAGCTCAAATGGTGCTTATTCAAAAAGAGGGAAAAGATGCTACACAGTGTTCGAACTATAGACCTATTTCATTATTAAACACTGACACTAAGCTATATGCAAAGGTCTTGGCAAATAGATTGAAAGAGCTAATGCCGGAATGGATACATCAGGACCAGGTGGGTTTTGTTCCCGGGAGGGAAGGTAGAGATAATGGGTTACGATCATTGATGCTGATCCAAAAAAGTAAAAAGGGAAAAGAACCGGTGGTACTACTCTCTATAGACGCTGAAAAAGCGTTTGATAGAGTGAACTGGAGTTTCATGATGGATACGTTGGAAGTCATGGGAATTGGGCCCAGGATGAGAGAGTGGATAGGAAAGTTGTATAGATACCCCTCTGCAGTAGTTGTGGTGAACGGGGAGAGGTCAGAACCCATTGAGATGTCAAACGGTACAAGACAAGGATGTCCACTATCCCCATTGTTGTATGTTATATCATTAGAATCACTGCTATCAACAATAAGGTTAAACGGAGATATAAAGGGAATCCAGATAGGGGACACGGAACATAAAGTCGCCGCTTTTGCTGACGACTTGTTGTTCTACGTGGGAAACCCCAGGATAACACTCCCAAACCTAATGAAGATATTAAAGGAATATGGAGAATTGTCAAATTTAAAGATTAATCCAACAAAAACGGAGATTCTAAATATAAATATTTCAAAAAATGAAAAAGAAAAAATACAAAAGGAATTTCCCTTTAAATGGAAAGATAGAGATATAAAATACTTAGGAGTAAATCTCACAGCTTCATATAAACACCTTTATAAATTAAACTATATCTCACTGATTAATGAAATCAGAGAGGAGCTAAAAATATTGCAGGAGGGAACTCCGACATGGATAGGCCGTATTAACCTGGTAAAAATGATAATAGTACCAAAAATCATATATAGATATCAAATGATACCAATTAAACTCCCAGAGATCTTTTTTAAGTTAATTAAGAAACTGATAACAAAATACATATGGAGGAATAAAAAACCAAGACTGTCATATGAGTTGTTGAGTAGGAGGAAAGAAAGAGGTGGTTTAGGGCTTCCAGATTTTAAAAGATACTACAAAGCTGTAGTATTGGCAAGAACTATAGACTGGATACAGAACCATAAAAAAAGTTGGGTGAGAATAGAGAATGAACTTAGTGGAACAGATTTGGGTAAGGTGATATGGGTTCCAACACAGTATAGGGGCCTAAATGATAATGTAAATACATACACTTTGAATGTTTTAAAAATTTGGGATAATTTACACAAAAGTATGAAATGGTCTTTTAATTCAACACTGATTTCACTAAAAAACACTGAGTTTTTCCCCCCTGGTAGAGAAGAAATAGGAGGAAGGTGGTTTAAAAAGGAAGAGGTTCAATTAAGAGATATTTTGGTGGGGGATAAAATAGGATCATTTGGGGAATTGAAAAAAAAAAGAGGGTGAGATTTTCACTAAATTAGACAAGTGGCGGTATTTTCAATTGAGGAGTTTTGTTGGAAGTTTACCAAAACCTTTAAGGACAAGAGACAACTGGAACTTGTTTGAAAAGGTTTTGGGTACACAAGGTGATGGGAAACACGGGATTGCTAAGGTATATAAAATACTCACCGAACTAGATATAAACACAAAGCCAACATATATAACAAAATGGGAAATTGATATGGGAAGCGTGATAGATGAGGAGAAGCAGAGGAGAATATATAGATTAACCCACGAAAACATTTCTATGAGAGAAGTAGAGATGAACTATAAGTGTTTGACAAGATGGCACATTACACCAAATGTTGAAAATAAGATGTGTAAAGAGAGTTCACCGTGGTGTTGGAGGGGATGTGGTGAAATAGGTACAACATATCACATATGGTGGGGTTGCCCAAAAATTCAGGTATTCTGGAAGACAATAATCCATTTGATAAGAAAAATAACAGAAATAGACATTGGAGTAGACCCAGAAGTGTGTATTTTGCATAACATGGACATATCAGCCAATAAATATAAAAAATCAGGGATATGGTGCTACATTAATGCTGCAAAAGCTCTGATACCCAGGTTTTGGAAGCAAACAGAGGTACCGAAGGAAGAAGACTGGATAGAAGGGGTTGAGCAGATTAAAAAGATGGAAAGGTTGTGCCATGTCCAGGAAGATAGGATGGAGATTTATAATAGGAAATGGGAGAATTGGGAAAAAGCTAAGTTATATATGAAATATAGGAAAGATTAAAGAAAGTAATAGGAAAACTGCACTTGCTGAGATAAAATGATGTAGAGAAAAGGAAAAGCAGGAAGATGGGATTTGGGTGAGGGTGGAGGAGGGGGGAGGGGGGGATTTTGGAATAAAGTAAATAAAGTAGAAATGATGGATACTATAGTGTATAAATATATATATATGTTTGTATATCATGATGTTGAAAAGTATTTAAAATGAAAATCAATAAATATTTAAATTATAAAAAAAAAAAAAACACTTCAAGAGCAGGGATCTGAGGTATGGACTCCAGGACAGGTATTAACCCATTTCATTAGAAGTAGCAATGTTTTTAATGCAACAGAGGCACTCTAAATTGTTTTTCTTATTGTAGATTTTTCTCAACCTCCGTCATGACAAAACGTGGGCTGTTATTGCTGGCCTCCCTCTGACAATAGTATAGTTGCTTAATGGTGCATGGCTTCAATACTTCTATACCATATAAATAAACACACAGCAGATAATTATCTAATTCCATATCTCTAAATTTGTTCAGGCAAGTAATTAATTGATGTTGAAGTATCAGCATGATAGTAAGGCAATTAGCCTGTTCAAAAGGAGAGGTCAGAAATGACAGCCTACATGTTCTATAGCAGGTTTCCATTAAGCTTAAGTTACAGAAAGTCTTGTGGGCATTATTGACACCTACATTCCTCCACCTTATAGTTCTGTTACTGGTATTTACCATATGAGTCTAGTGTTGATCACATACCACAAAAAAAGAACTATGTATTGTGACAGTGCCAGGCTCTTCCATGGTATAAGTATAGGAAAATACACTCAGAGTGTGCTTCAGTGAAAAGCTCCAGAGTATTGTTTTTTGAGTGGAGAAGACTGCACTATCAATGTTCTCTGCTTTTTGTAATCCCAAGTTGGTAACTGGAGCTTGAAGTCTTCAGAGGGTCTTGGGTTGGATGAAACCTTCAATCCTGTGTCTAGGTCTTCCTGGAGACCTGCAGGTTGTGTGAGTATGCAGGTGTGCATGCCTGTTATAAGCCAAGTCTGCTCATAGTTCAAGGTTCCAATTTGGAGACAGAGCCCTGTAATGAGAGAGATCTGTGCTCCTGTCAAGATACTGCACCTCATGTTGGGGGGGGATTTCTTGCCCATAGGACTGGGAGAGTCAGGACAGCTGCACAAGTCTTGGGGTACTAAAAAAGTTGAGGTCACTAGCGAGAATAAGGCACTGGAGGGAGTCCGTAAGTCTCAAGAAGAGTGTGGGAACATAGGGGGCCTGGAGGCTCCATATTAGGAGTCCAAGGAGTGGAGGTGCTGCATCTGTTCGGCTAAGTGAGCCAAGAAGAGTTGGGTGAGACAAGTCTAAGAGGCCAAAGTAAAGAGCATTGGCGCTGCTGGAAAGAGAAACAGATGGCCTGGCACTTTCTTTTGCATTTTTGCTGTTGGAAACTGAAATCTCCCACATGGGCAACCGAGGTGTTGAACTTTTCTTTTCATTTGCAATAAAAGTGGGCCATAAAGCCTTTAATCACTGTTCCTGACTTGCGAGGACTTACTGAAAATGCATCTACCACATGAGTTAAATATCCCCCATAAGACAGATATGTGAATCATCTGTTGGTGGCACTGTGGTTCCCTTGGCAGAGGGTAGTAGTTCCAGTTTACCATCAGAGGGTATCTCCTAGATCCCAGTTATCAGTCTCCACACAGGAGGGTATTTAGTTCCTCCCCTACTAGTGCCTCTCGCGTCAGTGCTTTGCCTGTCAGCCAGATGCATGCTTGTTGTTAAATCCCGAGCCTGCTCCTACCTTGCACCTATGTCTTGTTCTCATGTGCCTTGTTCCTGCTCCCCTTGTTCCTGATTCCAGTCGTTTTTCCCCTCTTCCTTGTGTCTTTGGTATTCCCTGTGATCTGTGTTGCTCATTTTGTGTATATTGTATTTGAAGGTATTTTGTCACTTGGTTTATAGGTCACATGTATCTTCACAATTGCTGGTGTTTGGGTGGATTTTGGTTTCACTGTAAATAAATCTAAAGTAAAGTATACAGTACACAGTCCGGTCTCAGTTTCCTAAGTGTAGCCACGCAGATCTGACCATCTCTGCTGCTGATTCCTCTCAACAGTACTGTATGTAGAGAATATAAATGTGGTTAGGCAATACTTTTATTGTACTTTCTTTCTATACATAGCCCATAGTCCAGGATGGCACATCAATACATGCCACTGCCGTAAGGTTTTCTGTGTCCCCAGTACAGTCTCAAGAGCATGGAGGTGATTCCAGGAGACAGACATTTACTCTAGGAGAGCTGAACAGGGCCGTAGAAGGTCCTTAACCCATTAACAGGACCGGTATCTGCTCCTTTGTGCAAAGAGGAACAGGATGAGGACTTTCAGAGCCCTAAAAAATGACCTCCAGCAAGCTACTGGTGTGAATGTCTCTGACCAAACAATCAGAAACAGACTTCAGGAGTGTGGCCTGAGGGCCCTACATCCTTTAGTGTGACCTGTGGCATCATGGAGCTCAATTGGCACCAGAATTGGCAGGTCCACCACTGGCACCCTTGTGCTTTTCACAGATGAGAGCAGGTTCATCCTGAGCACATGTAACAGATGTGAAAGGATCTGGAGAAGCCATGGAGAACATTATGATGCCTTTATCATCATTCAGCATGACCGTTTTGCTGGTGGGTCAGTGATGGTCTGTGGAGATATATCTATGAAGGGACTCACAGACCTCTACAGGCTAGACAATGGCACCCTGACTGCCATTAGGTATCGGAATTAAATCCTTGGACTCATTGTCAGACCCTACGCTGGTGCAGTGGGTCCTGTGTTCCTCCTGGTGCACGACAATGTCCGGCCTCATTTGGTGAGAGTATGCAGACAGTTCCTGGAGGATGAAGGAATTGATACAATTGAATGACCCCCATGCTCGCCTGACCTAAATCCAATAGAACACCTCTGGAATATCATGTTTTGGTCCATCCCACACTGCCAGGTTGCACCTCAGACTGTCCAGGAGCTCAGCGATGCCCTGGTCCAGATCTGGGAGGAAATACTCCAGGACAATATCCGTCGTCTCAAAGTTGCCAGGCATGCATACAAGCACGTGGGGACCATAAAAACTACTGAGTATGATTTTGAGTTGCTGCAATGAAATTTCAGCAAAATGGACTAGGCTGCTGCAACATTTTTTCACTTTGATTTTCGGGGTGTCTTTGAATGTAGTCCTCTGTAGGTTGATCATTTTTCATTTCCATCAAACGATGGGGCATCCTTACGTTCCTAACACATTACCCACTCCATATCAGTATAGATATCAAGCATGATATTTTTCCCCATTGAGATCTGATGTGTTTTTCAAAGTGTTACTTTAATTTTTCTGAGCAGTATATATATATATATATATATATATATATATACATATACATATATATACACATACAGTTGTTTTCAAAATGATAGCAGTCAGACATCACTAAACTGATCAATCACTGTTTTTGGTAGAAGTGATATTTCTACATGGCAAATAATTTACTAGCAGGTGTAGTAGAGTAATAGAAATCCAACAGACCCAACAGTCATGACATGCATGCTGCTGATTCTGTGTAATTGAATCACTAATTGAAAGGGGCATGTTCAAAATAATAGCAGTGTGGAGTTCTATTAGTGTGGTCATTCATTCTTTGAAAAACAGGTGGCAATTATTGCCCTTATTTAAGGAAGGAAGGCAGCAAATGTTGTACATGCTGGTTACAGTGCATTTCTCTCTGAAATTCTGAGGAAAATGGGTCGTTCCAGACATTGTTCAGAAGAACAGCATACCGTGATTAAATAGTTGATTGGAAAGGAGAAAACATATAAAGAAGTGCAGAAAATGATAGGTTGCTCAGCTAAAATGATCGCAAATGCTTTAAAATGGCAACCAAAACCTGAAAGACGTGGAAGAAAGCAAAAAACTACCATTCGAATGGATAGAAGAATAGCCAAAATGGCAAGGACTCAGCCAACAGTCAGCTCCAGGAAGATCAAAGAAGGTCTAAAGTTACCTGTGAGTACTGTTACAATTACAAGACGCCTATATGAAGCCAAGCTATCTGCAAGAAGCCCCCGCAAAGTCCCACTGTTGAAAAAACGACATGTGCTGAAGAGGTTACAATTTGCCAAAGAGCACATTGACTGGCCTAAAGAGAAATGACGCAACATTTTGTGGACTGATGAAAGTAAGATTGTTCTTTTTGGGTCTAGTGACCGGAGACAGTTTGTCAGACCCCTAAACAATGAATTCAAGCCACAGTATACTGTGAAGACACTGAAGCATGGTTGCGCAAGCATCATGATATGGGGATGTTTCTCATACTACGGTGTTGGGCCTATTTATCGCATACCAGGGATCATGGATCAGTTTGAATACATCAGAATACTTGAAGAGGTCATGCTGCCTTATGCTAAAGAGGAAATGCCCTTGAAATGGTGTTCCAACAAGACAACGACCCCAAACACACCAGTAAACATGCAACATCTTGGTTCCAGACCAACAAGGTTGACGTTATGGAGTGGCCAGCCCAATGCCCGGATCTTAATCCAATAGAAAACTTGTGGGGTGACATCAAAAATGCAGTTTCTGAGGCAAAACCAAGAAAGAGAGAAGAACTGTGGAATGTAGTCCAATCATCCTGGGCAGGAATACCTTTTTTTTAGAGGAACGACACAAATTTGATATATTTCTCTTCATGTTTTGATTTGGAATAGAATGTGTAGTGTTCCCAATACATTTGTGTGTATGGAAATAAAAGCTATTAGAAGGATTTTGAGCTTTATTCACTTTTTTCAACACACTGCTATTATTTTGAACACAACTGTGTATATATATATATATATATACACACATACACTGTATATACACTATATTGCCAAAAGTATTGGGACACCCTTCCAAATTATTGGTTTCAGGTGTTCCAATCACCTTCATGGCCACAGATGTATAAAATCAAGCACCTAGGCATGCAGACTGCTTCTACAAACATTTGTGCAAGAATGGGTCGCTCTCAGGAGCTCAGTGAATTCAAGTGTGGTACTGTGATAGGTTGCCACCTGTGCAATAAGTCCATCTGTGAAATTTCCTTGCTACTAAGGGCTCGTTCACACTTGACTGCTTTTCCAACTCTTGCCAAACGCCCCTATAACGTATGACAAGCGTTGGTCCGGCGTTTGCAGAGCGTCCCATGCGCGGTTTAGCGGAAGTTGCTAGGCATTTGCCAAGCGTTAACAACGCCCCACAAAAGCCTATAATTAAATTTGAATGGTGTTAACGCCCCGCAAACGTGCCGCAACCGCACCGCAAACGCCGGCCGGGCGTTTGTGGAGCGGCACCATAGACTTGAAAGGAGGCTTCAACTCCTCCTGACTCGAGCAGAGGTGCCCGTTTTGCCATGACATAATGCGATGCTAACGCACCCGTTTCAACAGCACCATGTGCTGCAATGTGCAGAATTTTCCTAGGCGTTTGGGAAATGGTAAAAACGCTTCCCAAACGCCTGTCTGCCGCTTGCTAACAAGGCTAGTGTGAACATAGCCTAAATATTCCACAGTCAACTGTTAGTGGTATTATAATAAAGTGCATGCAATTGGGAACAACAGCACTCTAAACCACGAAGTGGTAGACCGCATATAATGACAGAGCGCGGTCAGCAAATGCTGAAACACACAATGCGCAGAAGCGGCCAACTGTCTGCAGAGTCAATAGCTAAAGACCTCCAAACTGTGTGTGGCCTTCAGATTGGCACAACAGTGCGTAGAGTGCTTCATGGAATGCATTTCCATGGCAAAATAGCTGCATCCAAGCTTTACATCACCAAGTGCAATGCAAAGCGTCGGATGCAGTGGTTTAAATCACTCCACCACTGGAATTTAGAGCAGTGGAGATGTGTTCTCTGGAGTGACGAATCACGCTTCTCTGGAAATCTGATGGACGTGTCTGAGTTTGGTGGTTGTTAGGAGAATGGTACTTTCCTGACTGCATTGTACCAAGTGAAGTAAAGTTTGATGGAGGGGAATTATGGTGTGGGGTTGTTTTTCAGGGGTTGGGCTTGGCCCCTTAGTTCCAGTGAAGGGAACTCTTAAGGCATCAGAATACCAAGATATTTTGGACAATTTCATGCTCCCAACTTTGTGGGAACAGTTTGGGGATGGCCCCTTCCTGTTCCAACATGACTGCGCATCAGTGCACAAAGCAAGGTCCATAAAGACATGGATGAGCAAGTTTTGGGTGGAGGAACTTGACTGGCCTGCACAGAATCCTGATCTCACCCCAAAAGATCACCTTTGGGATGAATTAGAACAGAGACTTCAAGCCAGGCCTTCTCATTCGTCATCAGTGCTTGACCTCCCAAATGCGCTTCTGAAAGAATGGTCAGCCATCCCCATAGAAACACTCCTAAACCTTGTGGACAGCCTTTCCAGAAGAGTTGAAGCTGTTATAGCTGTAAAGGATGGGCCAACTCAATATTGAACCCTATGGACTAATACTGGCATGCCAGTGTGTGTAAAGAAAAAGGGTACTTGATAGTGCAGTATTTTATTAGATTTAACTGGGTGCTAGGTGTTACAGAAATGCACTCACATCTGGCAATGTCTGGCAATGGAAGAGAATCTCTAGGGAGGAGCTTAGCTGTGTACATCACGCCATCAGAAAGGCTGGCAGCCATCTTGGATTCTCTTGCAATGCCAGACATTGTGTCAGGAATCAAGGAATGACCAAAAAGGTGTGGACTGACACAGGGAAACGCAGGTTTCAGGTATAGTATAATAATACAGTTTATTATTAGCCACCCAGATATATATATAAACGAACAGTGAACAAACCAACCTTCCACTAATCTTAGTAGGTGCAGGAACACAGGCGTAGTCAGGGCTGGAGAGGTGGAACGGTCAGGCCGGCCGTAGGGTTCTGTAATGACCGTTTGGTGGTACCTCTAGTGGTCCCCAGGACAGGATTCCCCAGGGCGCGGAGTCTAAATCCCAGCCTGCTTATTCACCAGGGCCCCTGATGGTGGGGATGGACTTGGAGCAGACAGGAACCAGGTCGCGGCCCCTGAGTACACCTGCTAGTGATAGAGGGATCCGCCATAGGTATGTGCAGGTGCGGCTGGATCCGTGCAGGATGGATGGATGGCAGAGTAGTTAGCGTGGTCAGACGGGCCAAGTCAGCAACATGCGGGCAGCAAGGTACCAAAGGAGCAGGCAGAGAATAGTCAAGGTCACAAGCCGGGTTCAGTAACTCACGGACAGCGTGGTACAGGGGATCAGACAGAAGGATGGTCAGGCAAGCCAGGGGTTCAACAGGAGACGGTCAGCAGAGGTCAGAATCAAGCCGAGTCAGCAACAAAGCAGGAACACAGGATACCAGGTACAGAGGCTCATGGGAAACCATACACCAAGGCCCAGAGCACAGGCCTGGTCATGCCTTATATATACCTTTCTGCAATCAGCCCCAGGTTTGGCTGATTGTGAGCTTCTGGCTGCTAAGTGCACCCGCTGGTCAGCTCTGGTACTGCAGCCCACACTGCAGGTGAGTCCCACCGCCAGTGCTGAGAGCACCCGCTGGTCAGCTCTGGTACTGCAGCACACACGGCAGGTGAGTCCCACCACCAGTGCTGAGAGCACCCGCTGGTCAGCTCTGGTACTGCAGCCCACACGGCAGGTGAGTCCCACCACCAGTGCTGAGTCCATTCCTGACACATTGCCAGATGTGAGTGCATTTCTGTTACACCTATCACCCAGTTAAATCTAATAAAATACTGCACTATCAAGTACCCTTTTTTGGCTTGTTACTTCACGAGCCTTTTAAGGTGGATATCAACAAACGTCTTCTGGGTCCCTATCCATTGGTCATGTGTATCTGAGGAGATGTCCCTGGAGAGTGTGCGTAAGGTCCGTTAATCAACTTGTATGCTGACGTGTGCCAGAAGATTGCCTTGGTCCTATCCACATCCAGATGACTATGACTATGACTATGTATACCTTCTATACAAATGCACATAAAGATTGCGCTTCTGGTTAGTGCATTCACATTACCATTTTTCCAGTCAACTAAATCACGGAATTCACGGCAACGGATTATTGCCTCATTGGACTTTATATTTACCACCAAAGTCACATGACTATATTTGTATTGAACACTGCTTTCACTATTTATACATCATATTTGGACGATTCACTTTGCTTTCACATCTACGCCTGCTGGCGCTTGCACATATTTCACTTTAACTATTGTTAACTATTTGTCAGAAAGCCTTTACTTTCTGTTCAGAATCAACATTTTCTATGGAACACTATACTACAAATGCGAGCCTTTGCATACAAGATTTGTCAATTTGCACACACAACCGGTTCCCACCTGGCCTATGGCCAAATGGCGGCCGGAACAAACACTCACCGTTCCGGGTGGACGCCATATGGCGTCCTTTTGGGCATGCGCAGTTTGTGCACCTGCAGAGCCGCGCAATCTGTCACCGGCCGTATACCTCAGACACGGCCGATGACAGATCTGAGTACCGGCCTTGTTGCCGGTACCATGTGACATGACAGTTGTATACAATGGATGGCTTCATTCATGCCATCCATTGTATACTAGTGTGTCTTGCTGTGAATGGTCACAGCGATCACATGCACAAGCTAGGCCAATCACAGCCCAGCTGTGTCATGTGATTAGCCGTGGCCAAATCACAGCTAAGCACAAAAAAAAAACCCTGAATGAATCGATGTCATTCAGGTAAATGCTTGCTTATAGCAAAGTAATTCTTTGCTATAAGCAAATTTTGTAAAAAAAAAAAAATACTGATCACTTCCCCAAAGTAGTACAATGTTACTTTGGTAAGATTGTATTACGTTGGTCATAGTGAAATATGAAAAAAAAAATCTTAAAAAAAAAACAAATTAATAAAAAAAAATTAAAAAATATATATTTTTTTCATACTGTCACCAGTCAGTGTCCCTGATCACCGCCATGCCAGTTATATGATTACGCTGTACTGCACTGGTGACTAGAGATGAGCGAATCGAACTAGGCGAACCGGAATTCGAGTCGAATTTCAGGAAATATTCGATTCGTGTCGAAACCGAAATTTTGCCTACTTCGGGTGCGCGAATCGAACATTTCCCGATCAGCCGGCAAAAGTGTCCCTGCAGTGAGCTCCGCTATTTCTGACAGTTCTCTGACAGAAGGAACACATGTTTAGCGGTTGAAACATTGTATCTATTAGTTTACATTTAGGATACAGATGTTTCAACCACTGTACATGTGAAGAAGTTGTGAGAGAACTGTCAGAAATAGAGGAACTCTGCACATACACTTTTTGCCGGCTTGGAATTATTCTTCTTTTCATCCTACTTCTTCTTCTTCTTCATCCTCAGAAGAAGAGGATGAGGATGAGGATGAAGAAGAAGAAGAAGAAGAAGAAGAAGAAGAAGTAGGATGAAAAGAAGAATAATTCCAAGCCGGCAAAAAGTGTATGTGCAGAGTTCCTCTATTTCTGACAGTTCTCTCACAGCTTCTTCACATGTACAGCGGTTGAAACATCTGTATCCTAAATGGAAACTAATAGATACAATTTGTATCTATTAGTTTCCATTTAGGATACAGATATTTCAACCGCTGTACATGTGAAGAAGCTGTGAGAGAACTGTCAGAAATAGAGGAACTCTGCACATACACTTTTTGCCGGCTTAGAATTATTCTTCTTTTCATTCTTCTTCTTCTTCCTCATCCTCATCCTCATCCTCATCCTCTTCTTCTGAGGATGAGGATGAAGAAGAAGAAGAAGAAGAAGTAGGATGAAAAGAAGAATAATTCCAAGCCAGCAAAAAGTGTATGTGCAGAGTTCCTCTATTCTGCAGATACACTTAGAGGAGCTCTGCAGATACACTTAGAGGAGCTCTGCACATACACTTTTTGCCGGCTTGGAATTAATCTTATTTTCATCCTACTTCTTCTTCTTCTTCTTCTTCTTCTTCTTCATCCTCATCCTCAGAAGAAGAAGAGGATGAGGATGAGGATGAAGAAGAAGAAGAAGAAGTAGGATGAAAATAAGAATAATTCCAAACCGGAAAAAAGTGTATGTGCAGAGCTCCTCTAAGTGTATCTGCAGAGCTCCTCTAAGTGTATCTGCAGAATAGAGGAACTCTGCACATACACTTTTTGCCGGAAACCGCTGTATGGAGTGAATGTCCCAGAACTGTCAGAAATAGACTATTTATGACAGTTCTGGGACATTCACTGCATACAGCTGTTTTAACCGCTGTATGGAGGGAATGTCATGGAACTGTCAGAAATAGACTATTAATGACAGTTCTGGGACTGTCCTTCAATGCAGCGGTTGAAACATTGTATGTATTTGTTTCCATAAATGGATCCATTTATGGAAACAAATACATACAATGTTTCAACCGCTGTATGGAAGGACAGTCCCACAACTGTCATTAATAGTCTATTTCTGACAGTTCCATGACATTCCCTCCATACAGCGGTTAAAACAGCTGTATGAAGTGAATGTCCCAGATCTATCAGAAATAGACTATTTATGACAGTTCTGGGACATTCACTCCATACAGCTGTTTTAACCGTTGTATGGAGGGAATGTCATGGAACTGTCAGAAATAGACTATTAATGACAGTTGTGGGACTATCCTTCCATACAGCGGTTGAAACATTGTATGTATTTGTTTCCATAAATGGATCCATTTATGGAAACAAATACATACAATGTTTCAACCGCTGTATGGAAGGACAGTCCCACAACTGTCATTAATAGTCTATTTCTGACAGTTCCATGACATTCCCTCCATACAGCGGTTAAAACAGCTGTATGGAGTGAATGTCCCAGATCTATCAGAAATAGACTATTTATGACAGTTCTGGGACATTCACTGCATACAGCTGTTTTAACCGCTGTATGGAGGGAATGTCATGGAACTGTCAGAAATAGACTATTAATGACAGTTGTGGGACTGTCCTTCAATGCAGCGGTTGAAACATTGTATGTATTTGTTTCCATAAATGGATCCATTTATGGAAACAAATACATACAATGTTTCAACCGCTGCATGGAAGGACAGTCCCAGAACTGTCATTAATAGTCTATTTCTGACAGTTCCATGACATTCCCTCCATACAGCGGTTAAAACAGCTGTATGAAGTGAATGTCCCAGATCTATCAGAAATAGACTATTTATGACAGTTCTGGGACATTCACTCCATACAGCTGTTTTAACCGTTGTATGGAGGGAATGTCATGGAACTGTCAGAAATAGACTATTAATGACAGTTGTGGGACTGTCCTTCCATACAGCGGTTGAAACATTGTATGTATTTGTTTCCATAAATGGATCCATTTATGGAAACAAATACATACAATGTTTCAACCGCTGTATGGAAGGACAGTCCCACAACTGTCATTAATAGTCTATTTCTGACAGTTCCATGACATTCCCTCCATACAGCGGTTAAAACAGCTGTATGGAGTGAATGTCCCAGATCTATCAGAAATAGACTATTTATGACAGTTCTGGGACATTCACTGCATACAGCTGTTTTAACCGCTGTATGGAGGGAATGTCATGGAACTGTCAGAAATAGACTATTAATGACAGTTGTGGGACTGTCCTTCAATGCAGCGGTTGAAACATTGTATGTATTTGTTTCCATAAATGGATCCATTTATGGAAACAAATACATACAATGTTTCAACCGCTGCATGGAAGGACAGTCCCAGAACTGTCATTAATAGTCTATTTCTGACAGTTCCATGACATTCCCTCCATACAGCGGTTAAAACAGCTGTATGGAGTGAATGTCCCAGATCTATCAGAAATAGACTATTTATGACAGTTCTGGGACATTCACTGCATACAGCTGTTTTAACCGCTGTATGGAGGGAATGTCATGGAACTGTCAGAAATAGACTATTAATGACAGTTCTGGGACTGTCCTTCAATGCAGCGGTTGAAACATTGTATGTATTTGTTTCCATAAATGGATCCATTTATGGAAACAAATACATACAATGTTTCAACCGCTGCATGGAAGGACAGTCCCAGAACTGTCATTAATAGTCTATTTCTGACAGTTCCATGACATTCCCTCCATACAGCGGTTAAAACAGCTGTATGGAGTGAATGTCCCAGATCTATCAGAAATAGACTATTTATGACAGTTCTGGGACATTCACTGCATACAGCTGTTTTAACCGCTGTATGGAGGGAATGTCATGGAACTGTCAGAAATAGACTATTAATGACAGTTCTGGGACTGTCCTTCCATGCAGCGGTTGAAACATTGTATGTATTTGTTTCCATAAATGGATCCATTTATGGAAACAAATACATACAATGTTTCAACCGCTGCATGGAAGGACAGTCCCAGAACTGTCATTAATAGTCTATTTCTGACAGTTCTATGACATTCCCTCCATACAGCGGTTGAAACCGCTGTATGGAGTGAATGTCCCAGAACTGTCAGAAATAGACAGAAACTGTCACAGAACTGTCCTTCTTCTCATCCTTCTCCTTCTCATCCTTCTTCTCATCCTTCTTCTCATCCTTCTCCTTCTTCTCATCCTTCTCCTTCTTCTCATCCTTCTCCTTCTGCTCATCCTTCTTCTCATCCTTCTCCTTCTTCTCATCCTTCTCCTTCTCCTTCTTCTCATCCTTCTCCTTCTCCTTCTTCTCATCCTTCTCCTTCTCATCCTTCTCCTTCTCCTTCTCATCCTTCTCCTTCTTCTCATCCTTCTCTTTCTTCTCATCCTTCTCCTTCTCCTTCTTCTCATCCTTCTCCTTCTCCTTCTCATCCTTCTCCTTCTTCTCATCCTTCTCCTTCTCCTCATCCTTTTTCTTCTCATCCTTCTCCTTCTCCTTCTTCTCATCCTTCTCCTTCTTCTCATCCTTCTCCTTCTTCTCATCCTTCTCCTTCTTCTCATCCTTCTCCTTCTTCTCCTTCTTCTCATCATTCTCCTTCTTCTCATCCTTCTCCTTCTTCTCATCCTTCTCATCCTTCTTCTCATCCTTCTTCTTCTCATCCTTCTCCTTCTTCTCATCCTTCTCCTTCTCCTTCTTCTCATCCTTCTCCTTCTTCTCATCCTTCTCCTTCTTCTCATCCTTCTCCTTCTCATCCTTCTCCTTCTCCTTCTTCTCTTCCTTCTCCTTCTTCTCATCCTTCTCCTTCTTCTCATCCTTCTTCTTCTCATCCTTCTCCTCCTTCTTCTCATCCTTCTTCTCATCCTTCTTCTTCTCATCCTTCTCCTTCTTCTCATCCTTCTCCTTCTCCTTCTTCTCATCCTTCTCCTTCTTCTCATCCTTCTCCTTCTTCTCATCCTTCTCCTTCTTCTCATCCTTCTCCTTCTTCTCATCCTTCTCCTTCTTCTCATCCTTCTCCTTCTCCTTCTTCTCTTCCTTCTCCTTCTTATCATCCTTCTCCTTCTTCTCATCATTCTCCTTCTTCTCATCCTTCTCATCCTTCTTCTCATCCTTCTTCTTCTCATCCTTCTCCTTCTTCTCATCCTTCTCCTTCTCCTTCTTCTCATCCTTCTCCTTCTTCTCATCCTTCTCCTTCTTCTCATCCTTCTCCTTCTCCTTCTTCTCATCCTTCTCCTTCTTCTCATCCTTCTCCTTCTTCTCATCCTTCTCCTTCTCATCCTTCTCCTTCTCCTTCTTCTCTTCCTTCTCCTTCTTCTCATCCTTCTCCTTCTTCTCATCCTTCTCCTTCTTCTCATCCTTCTTCTTCTCATCCTTCTCCTCCTTCTTCTCATCCTTCTTCTCATCCTTCTTCTTCTCATCCTTCTCCTTCTTCTCATCCTTCTCCTTCTCCTTCTTCTCATCCTTCTTCTTCTCATCCTTCTCCTTCTCCTTCTTCTCATCCTTCTTCTTCTCATCCTTCTCCTTCTTCTCATCCTTCTCCTTCTTCTCATCCTTCTCCTTCTTCTCATCCTTCTCCTTCTTCTCATCCTTCTCCTTCTTCTCATCCTTCTCCTTCTCCTTCTTCTCTTCCTTCTCCTTCTTCTCATCCTTCTCCTTCTTCTCATCCTTCTCCTTCTTCTCATCCTTCTCCTTCTTCTCATCCTTCTCCTTCTCATCCTTTTCGTTCTTCTCATCCTTCTTCTTCTCATCCTTCTTCTCATCCTTCTCCTTCTCATCCTTCTCTTTCTTCTCATCCTTCTCCTTCTCCTTCTTCTCATCCTTCTCCTTCTTCTCATCCTTCTCCTTCTCCTTCTTCTCATCCTTCTCCTTCTTCTCAGCCTTCTTCTTCTCATCCTTCTCCTTCTCATCCTTCTCCTTCTCATCCTTCTCCTTCTCATCCTTCTCCTTCTCATCCTTCTCCTTCTCATCCTTCTTCTTCTCATCCTTCTCCTTCTTCTCATCCTTCTCCTTCTTCTCATCCTTCTCCTTCTCCTTCTTCTCATCCTTCTCCTTCTCCTTCTTCTCATCCTTCTCCTTCTCCTTCTTCTCATCCTTCTCCTTCTTCTCATCCTTCTCCTTCTTCTCATCCTTCTCCTTCTCCTTCTTCTCATCCTTCTCCTTCTCCTTCTTCTCATCCTTCTCCTTCTCCTTCTCCTTCCTCATCTCCAAGGGCATTTAAATTAAAGGTACAGTGTTCTGCACTAATTTAAAGGCTCTCTGAAGCCTAGAAACCCTTTAAATAAGTCATCTTCGTAGCGGAGAAATTCGCATCGAATCGAATTTCACACTGGAATTCGCCGAATCAGCCGAATCGAATTTTTCATTTCTTCGCTCATCTCTACTGGTGACAGTATGTAAAAAAAAAAAATAGTGAAAATAATTTTTTTAATTTTCCGAAAAATTATGACAAAAAAAATACAACTTCAAAAAACTTGCCATGCCTCTTATGAAGTACGTCGGACTGTCTACTTTGCACAAAGTGGTAATTTGGGGGATATCTGTACTGTTCTGACATTCTTGGACCTCAAGAAATTAGATTGGCTGTCAGCACTTCAGGATTGATCATAATTCAGATATATCCCATAGTTTGTGAACTTTCCTACAAACTAAATAATACATCCTAATTTGGGTTATTTTCACCAAAGACATGTAGCAGAATACATCTTGGCCTAAATTTATGAAGAACAATTATTTATTTGCAAACTTTTATAACAGAAACAAAGAAAAATGTGGTTTTTCTTTTTCAAAATTTTCGGTCTTTTTTTGTTAATTTAGCAAAAAATAAAAACCTCAGCAGTGATTAAATACCACCAAAAGAAAGCCCTAGTTGTGTGAAGAAAATGATAACATTTTAGTTTGGGTACAATATTGTACGACCGCACAATTGTCATTCAAAGTGTGAGAGCGCTGAAACCTGAAAAATGGCCTGGACAGGAAGGGGGTAAAAGTGCCCAGTATGGAAGCGGTTAAAACTTTAAAAGCTCAAGATAAGGGAACAAAGGAGCACACATAGCATAATCCCACTTAAAAATGTATTGCTTGTTCATTCCCATTAAAAACTCACTTACAAACATAAAAAGAATGATCGCTTATCACAGTCCCAATTTGTTAGATGATAGACATCCGCCATCACAGTAATGCATGCAGTATCTCACCACCCTGTCGATCCTTGGACTGATGTTACTTCCTTCACGCCATTTAGCCAAGTCTCTCAAGACATCGTTACAGGCCAGAGTATCCCAATTCAGGGAATCAAGTGGGTCGGGAGAAAAACCAAGAAATACGAGGGGGTGCAGGGCAGGAAGAAGGATCCAGCTGCAAGAAGAGAAACAGAATAAGTGGGATTTATAACTTAAGTGGGGTAGAGCTTACTCATAAGGAAATAAATATTCTAAACACTGGTTTGAAATGTGCTGTGAAACGTCCGAATAGTAAATTTGACGTTTATGTAGACACACACAAATATATTCGTAATTTGAATTTGAAAAAATATTTTATAGGGAATGGGATAAGACCAGGGCCTAATACAGTTCCGATGGGAACTGCGATTAATAGTGGTCTAAAAAATAAATCCTTGTTGAACCCAGCTAATTCAGGTAACCAACATGTTGATGTGTTTAAAAACTTAGTATTAAGGGATTTGGAAGAAATAATCCCAAGAAAAAATATGAATCCAAAATATATAGAAGAGGGGATAGAATCACTAGAGGAAAGGAAAGAGATTGTGATCTGCCCAGCGGACAAAGGGGAAGGAGCAGTGGTTCTTGATAAATGATTTTAACATACACAATTAAGCACAATGTTAGCAGATCAGGATACATATGTCAGATGAAATAGAAATCCCACCCAGCGATATAAGGAAGAATTGAAAGGAGCAGTGGAATTTGGATATAGAACAAGGGTGTTAACTAAGAAAGAGAAAAGATATTTAATACCCAGTAGTTGTCGTATTCCAACGATATATATGTTACCCAAATTTCATAAAAACTCACAAAATCCCCATGCCCGGCCGATCGTGAATAGTATAGGATCGGTAACCACTAGATTGGGGCAATATTTAGATACCTGTTTAGATACCTGATACCAGTGTGGTACAACCTAAGGCATATTTAAAGGGCTCAAATAATTTCTTACAGTTATTAGATCAGGTGAACTTAAAAGATAAATCAGAAATATATCTTGCAACAGCGGATGTGTCATCCCTTTATACCATCATCCAACATGATGATGCATTATTGGCCCTGAATTGGGCATTAAGTAAGAGAGATGACATCCCTCATGCACAAAAAGTCTTTTTAAATAGAGCTTTAGATTTTTGTTTGTCCCACAGCTATTTCTGGTACAATGGATAGTTTTTCTCCCAGAGGAGGGGAATTGCAATGGGCACGAGGTTTGCTCCCAGTCTGGCGAACCTCTTCATGGGAGAATGGGAAGATAGACATGTGTTCAGCAGAAATAAGGGGGAGGTCATCTTTTACCAATGATGCCCTGTTCCTTATATAGGCAGGATCAGAGAAAGCCCTAGAAGAATTTTTAGTGAAGCTGAATAATAATAATAATAGTATCAAATTAGAGTACCAGTGGAGTAGTGAACAGATCAACTTACTAGATGTGAGAGGGAGATAAACTGTTAACCAAGGTGTATTTCAGGTTGACTGACTGGAATAGTTATTTGTCTTTGTCGAGTGGTCATCACCTGTTATAGTTAAAAAAAATATCCCTAAGGGACAGATAATGAGGGTCAGGAGGAACTGCAGTTTAGAATCTGATTTTCTGAACCAATCTCAAGTGATAAAAGAGAGATTTGTCTAGAAGGGTTAAAATAGTGACCAAATGCAGAGGACAATCCAGTAGGTAATGGAGGTGCCTAGAGAGGAATGCTTAAGAGAAAAAAAACCACAAACAGTACTAATAAAAGCCAAGAGTGGGGCTTCTTTTCTGATTTCATTGTACAATAGGGGTTGAGGCTATTTTCAGGAGACACTGGCACATTCTGCATATGAACAGGGTGTTAGGCCCGATGCTTCCAGAAAATCCACTTTTTATTTACCAACGAGACCCCCCCTAAGAAACAGATGACATTTTGGGATAAGAAAGGTTTCTTTGCCTATCGAAAGTGTAATGCTTGTAAACGGGTAAATGAATGATTAAGGGGTATATCCAGCTTCACATCTTCAGCAAACAAGATGTGTTAAGGAATCTAAAATAAGTAATTTAAAATCTACAAACATATTACATGTAACATCACTCATATGGTATATGCTTTGGAATGTCCTTGTAGGCTAATGTATATACAGTTGTGGCCAAAATTATTCAACCCCCAATGCTGTAAAGGGGTTTAGGGACTATAGTGTACATTTGGAATTGTATTCAGAATCAAATCCTACAAGGACGTTGTAACTACCCAAATGCAACTAAAATGACATCAATTGTTTATGTAATACAGTAGTAAATGGTTCTTATGTGGTTTCTTCATTGCCACAATTATTCAACCCCTTAAAGACTACCACTCTGAAGAACAGAGGTTCATACAGGTGCTTTCCATCAGGTATTGAAAACACCTGTGGATGTCACCGAGCAGCAATCAAGCATAATAAGCACCAATTAGGCAGCTTTAAAATGACTGTGATACTCAGCTCCTTCTAGACATTTACTGGTGTGGTTACAAACATGGTGAAGGCAAGAGAATGGTCCAGGAAGACAAGAGAAGAGGTGATTTCTCTTCACAGGAAGGGCAATGGCTATAAGAAGATTGCAAAGATGTTAAACATACCAAGAGACACCTTAGGAAGCATCATTCGCAAATTCAAGGCAAAGGGCACTGTTGAAACGCTACCTGGTCGTGGCAGAAAGAAGATGCTGACTTCGACTGCTGTGCGCTACCTGAAGCGTAGAGTGGAGAGAAGTCCCCGTGTGACTGCTGAGGAACTGAGAAAAGATTTGTCAGATGTGGGTACAGAAGTTTCAGCCCAGACAATAAGACGCACACTGCGTAATGAAGGCCTCCGTGCCAGAACTCCCAGGCGTACCCCCTTGCTGTCTCCAAAGAATAAGAAGAGTCGACTGCAGTATGCCAAAAGCCATGTGGACAAACCACAAAAGTTGTGGGATAGTGTTCTGTGGACTGATGAAACAAAATTAGAACTGTTTGGGCCCATGGATCAACGCTATGTTTGGAGGAGGAAGAACAAGGCCTATGATGAAAAGAACACCTTGCCTACTGTGAAGCATGGTGGAGGGTCAATCATGCTTTGGGGCTGTTTTGCTTCTGCAGGTACAGGGAAGCTTCAGCATGTGCAAGGTACCATGAATTCTCTTCAGTACCAGGAGATATTGGATGGAAACGTGATGCAGTCCGTCACACACCTGAGGCTTGGGAGACGTTGGACCTTTCAACAGGACAATGATCCCAAGCATACCTCCAAGTCCACTAGAGCATGGTTGCAGAGGAAAGGCTGGAACATTTTGGAGTGGCCATCGCAGTCACCAGACTTAAATCCGATTGAGAACCTCTGGTGGGACTTAAAGAAAGCAGTTGCAGTGCGCAAGCCTAAGAATGTGACTGAACTGGAGGCCTTTGCCCATGAAGAATGGGCGAAGATACCCGTAGATCGCTGCAAGACACTTGTGTCAAGCTATGCTTCACGTTTAAAAGCTGTTATAACTGTAAAAGGATGCTGTACTAAGTACTAAGATTGAATGTCACTTGGGGGTTGAATAAAACTGATAATGCTGTGAGCACAGAAAAGACATTTGTGGTTATTTCATTATAACTGTTATGTTATATTTGTCTGACCTACAAGTGCCTCTTTAATGTAAATGTAAGCAAGATGACTGAATGATCAAAAGCAATGTCAAACTGGCCAAAACACTCAATTTCAGTGGGGGTTGAATAATTTTGGCCACAACTGTAGGTTGCACAGAAAGACCCCTTAAAAGAAAGAATAGCAGAACACATATATAACATTGGAATAGGATACAAATACCATAATGTTTCACTACATTTTAGACTGTGCCATAAAAGGGATCTTGCTGGTTTAAAATTTTGGGGGGGTAGATAGGATCTTGCCTCAGTGGAGGGGAGATAATATGGTGAGGGATTTATCTAAAAGGGAAACTAAATGGATTTATATGGCAGATACATTAACTCCTAAGGGCCTGAACATTGCAATTGACATCAACTGTTTTATCAGTGACTATTAAATAGATATCAATACTGAGCTCAAAATGTTAGGGGTTTATTTTATATTTCAATATTTTTATTGAGAAACAAGCAAACAATAGCATAAAACGAGATGGCAATAAAGTCCACCCACATGGCGGAACGACATATAGAACACGATCAGAACACAGATAGGCACGCAAAAAAAAAAGTGGCTAACAATAGCTATAGTGATACAGTCATGGCCGAAATTGTTGGCACCCTTGATATTTTTCCTGAAAATCAAGTATTTCACACAAAAAAGGTATTGCATTAACACATGTTTTGCTATACACATGTTTATTCCCTTTGTATGTATTGGAACAAATATAAAACAGAGGCAGAAAAGCAAATATGACATAATGTCACACAAAACCCCAAAAATGGGCTGGACAAAAGTATTGGCACCCTTAACTTAATATTTGGTTGCACACCCTTTGGAAAACATAACTGAAATCAGTCGCTTCCTATAACCATCAATAAGCTTCTGACACCTCTCACCCGGAATTTTGGACCACTCTTCCTTTGCAAACAGCTCCAGGTCTCTCTTATTGGAAGGACACCTTTTCCCAACAGCAATTTTAAGATCTCTCCACAGGTGTTCAATGGGATTTAGATCTGGGCTCATTGCTGGCCACTTCAGAACTCTCCAGCGCTTCTTTGCCATCCATTTCTGAGTGCTTTTTGACGTATGTTTGGGGTCATTGTCCTGCTGGAAGACCCAGGATCTTGGACGCAAACCCAGCTTTCTGACACTGGGCCCTACAGTGCGACCCAAAATCCTTTGGTAATCCTCAGATTTCATGATGCCTTGCACACAGTCAAGGCACCCAGTGCCAGAGGCAGCAAAACAACCCCAAAACATCATTGAACCTCCACCATATTTTACCGTAGGTACTGTGTTTTGTTCTTTGTAGGCCTCATTCCGTTTTCGGTAAACAGTAGAATGATGTGCTTTACCGAAAAGCTCTATCTTGGTCTCATCTGTCCACAAGACGTTTTCCCAGAAGGCTTTTGGCTTACTCAAGTACATTTTGGCAAACTGTAGTCTTGCTTTTTTATGTCTCTGTGTCAGCAGTGGGGTCCTCCTGGGTCTCCTGCCATAGCGTTTCATTTCATTTAAATGTCGACGGATAGTTCGCGCTGACACTGATGCTCCCTGAGCCTGCAGGACAGCTTGAATGTCTTTGGAACATGTTTGGGGCTGCTTATCCACCATCCGGACTATTCTGCGTTGCAATCTTTCATCAATTTTCCTCATCCGTCCACGACCAGGGAGATTAGCTACAGTGCCATGGGTTGCAAACTTCTTGATAATGTTGCGCACTGTGGACAAAGGCAAATCTAGTTCTCTGGAGATGGACTTGTAACCTTGAGATTGTTGATATTTTGCCACAATTTTGGTTCTCAGGTCCTCAGACAGTTCTCGTCTCCTCTTTCTGTTGTCCATGCTTAGTGTGGCACAGACAGACACACAATGCAAAGGTTAAGTGAACGTCTCTCCTTTTTATCTGCTTTCAGGTGTGATTTCTATATTGCCCACACCTGTTACTTGCCCCAGGTGAGTTTACAGGAGCATCACATGCTTGTAACATTCTTATTTATCCGCAGTTGTGAAAGGGTGCCAATACTTTTGTCCAGCCCATTTTTGGAGGTTTGTGTGACATTATGTCGAATTTGCTTTCTTTCCTCCCTTTTTTTGTTTTGTCCCAATACACACAAAGGGAATAAACATGTGTATAGCAAAACATGTGTTAATGCAATACGTTTCGTGAGAAATACATGATTTCCTGGAGAAATATCAAGGGTGCCAACAATTTCGGCCATGACTGTATACCCAGAGAGTGCCAGTACCATCAAGATATTCAAGTGTCAGCATTCAATAAAAAAGAAAGGGAGAGAAGAAAGAGAGAGAAGAAAGAGGAAACAACTCTTAAAGGAAAAGGACAAAGAAAAAAAAAAGGGGGGGTTCAGCTGTAAGACTCTCATGATATAGAAATATAACTGATCCAAGGCTCCCAAGTTCCCTCAAATCTGGACACTGACATACTGAATACTGAATACTGACAATACTTGTTATTTTTATCGTTCACCATTATCCAATTAAGTTTTCGTTTTACCCAGTCTAACAGGATCAAAGACTGTTTCCAACTTCTAGCTATGGTAATTCGAGCTGCCAGCAAGAGGTATAGAATTAGTTTAGATGATTTTTTGGGAACGTGAGCGGGTAGTATATGAAACAAGGCCACTTCCGGTGATCTACGGATATTAATTCCTATTACTGAATATATAAAATTAAACATGCTGATCCAGAACCTACTCACTACTGGACATTTCCACCAAACGTGGAATATAGTACCCTCCTGACCACAGCGTCGGAAACAGCTAGATGATACTGCGGGGTACATCTTGGCTAGGCGAGTAGGAACCAAATGCCAGCGAAGTAGCGTTTTATAATTGGATTCAATAAGATCAGTGTTAATCGAGATCTTTGATAAAGTATGATCCGCATTCTGCCATGCATCCAGATCTAACAAACTATTTAAATCCCCCTCCCATTGGGTCATGTAGGAAAATTTAGTGAGGGGATCAACAATGGATGCATATATAATGGATAAACAACCTCGCATCATCCCACTAGCCCCACAGGAGACCCCAAGGGAAGTAAGCGCACGAGGTTCTGGGAGTAATCTAAGTTTGCTAGTGATAAAAGATCGAAGTTGGCGATAACGAAATATCTCTCCGGGAGGCATCTGATATTTTGTCAAAAAATGTTGAAGGGACCGAGGGCGAATCCCATCTAAATAGTCTCCGATACGCAACAAACCCATATTCAACCACCATTGGAACACCGATGGAGATAGACCCGGAGCAAACTCAGGATTACCAAATACTGGAGCTAATGGGGTATGTGGAGAGGAGAAAGGTTTGCACGCTCACCATCTATCCCACACCGATAACGAATAAGATAGAGTAGGGCACAAAATAGGAGGACGCAATCCACTGGGAAGCCACATGAGAGTACCAATAGCATATGGATGCAACGATAGAGTCTCAATCCCAACCCTGGGGGACATATCCCCTGGCCGTAATACACGATAACTGTGCTATTTGAGCCGCCTGAAAGTAGGCCAAGAGATTGGGGAGTCCCAAACCACCATGCCTCTTCAAGGAGAATAAGGTAGACTTGTTAATCCTAGGGCGTTTTCCCCTCCATATAAATCTAGAGACTGCAGTTTGCAGTAATAACAGTTCCCATTTGGGGACCATGATTGGTAACGTCCAGAAATAGTACAATAATCTCAGTAAAAAGGTCATTTTAATAGAGTTGATTCTACCAAACCAGGAAAGTGGAAGATCCTGCCAGTCTAGTAAGTCCTTTTTAAGTTGTTTAAAAAGCTGGAGATAGTTGGTCTTGTATAACGTCGAGATAGATTTCGTGAGATGAATCCCTAGATAGGGGAGAGAACCAGAGGCTCTGAAAATCAAAATTTTCCTGGAGGAAATGAACCTCCAAATCGGATAACGAGATATTTAGGGCAACCGTTTTAGACGTGTTAAGCGTAAGACCAGAGGCCTCAGAGAACAGATGAAACAAATGGAAGAAACCAGGTAGAGACGTTCAAAGGATCAGATGTATACATGAGAACATCATCAGTGAATAAGGCGCATTTATGATCTCATTGACCACAGCAGACGCCCGAGTTAGTGGGATCAGCGCGGATAGCAATCGCAAGTGGTTCCATTGCCAAAGCAAACAATAATGGAGAAAGAGGACATCCCTGTCTAGTTCCTCGTTCTATCAAAAAAAGGGGCTGATTTATATCCACAAATGGAAACCCGAGCGGACGAATTAGAATATAAGGCCCGTAACAGCTTTGTAAAATGATGGCCAAACCCGAACTTGTCTAATGTCTGAAACAAGTAGTCCCAAGACAGGCTGTCAAACGCTTTCTGAATATCCAGTGAGAGTAGTAGAATTTCCCTTTGTGATGACCCGTCCCAATTGGACTGCACAGCTGACAGCAATGTTACAGTCCGACGAATTTGATCTGATGTTTGTCGACCGCTTATGAAACCAGACTGGTCATTATGAATATATAGGGCCAGAAATTTATAGAGACGTAGGGCCAAGATTTTAGTAAGAATATTTAAATCACAATTAATCAAGGAAATTGGCTGATAATTGGAGACCATAGAGGCGTCTTTGAGAGGCTTGGGGATGACACTGATGAATGCCCTATTTTCATCCAGGAGTACCATACCCCCATCCCACAAATAATTAAAATAGAGGACCATATGGGGCATCAGAATATCAGGGAAAGCTTTATAATGAGTATTGGGAAGACCATCTGGTCCTGGGGCCATATGAGGAGTAAGAGATTTTACAGCATTCCCAATTTCATCGCCTGAGATAGGCCATTCCATCATCTCCCTATGGGCCTCTTGAAGGGGGGGAAGCGAAACAGACCCCAAAAAGGTGTCAATAGATAAAGAAGAACTCCCCTGGGGCGAGCTATAAAGTTTAGTGTAGAAAGACTGAAATTTGTGGAGGATCTTACCAGGGTCCTGGGATAGCGAACCATTATCCAATCTGAGTTTGGGGAGAGCTGTCTGGGAATGCCTGGGAGTCAGCTTGCGTGCTAAGTGCCAGGTCTGTCCCTCCAAGTAAAGAATTTATGATCAGACCAACAAAGCGGTTTGTCAGCAATGGTAGTAAGACATAAATTAAGTTCCAGTCGAGCCTGGTCAAGTTTAAGTAACAAATCTGGACTGGGATTTTGCTTATGTTGAGCAACCAGGTCATCGTAAATTTGAGTTTGAGTGGTAAGTAGGTCAGTTCGAGCTTTTTTAAGTCGAGAAGAAAGTTGAATAAAACATCCCCTGACCGAGGCTTTATGAGCTGCCCAATTAACCGCCGGGTTTGTGTCCTCTGCTTTATTGAGATCAAAAAATGCTTGCAATTGTGAGGAGATTTTCCGACAATGAGAGGGGTTACCCAAGATTGAGTCATTAAGATGCCAATGAAAAGCCGTCTTATCAGGTGTCCCGGATGACAAAGTTATAGAAACTGGGTCATGGTCAGACCAGGGCGTGGAGAAAATTTTAGCAGTAAGAAGTCTGGGGAGTGAATGTGTATGAATAAATATATGATCAATGCGGGAGTAACTGTTATGAGCCCTGGAGTAATGGGAGTAATCTCGAGAAGTAGGATTAGCTTCTCTCCACGCATCAATAAAGTCATAGCGAAATAATAGTTGGCCCAACTTACGGCTCCGTCTAGAAGGGGGCTGAAGCGTAACGGTTTGGGAACGATCCAGAGTCTGGTCCAGTGCTAAATTGGAGTCACCAGCCAGAATTACATCACCCTCAAATTCCTTGGCCATAGAGCGTAACAGGGACTGAAAAAAATCCACCTGATTGGTATTTGGAGTGTAATAAATTAGAAAGGTGGTTAGGTTTCCTCCCAAGTGGCCTTTCACCAGAAGATAACACCCCTCCCTGTCCCGGACAATTTTAGATTCGGTAAAGGACAGTCGGCGAGAAAAGCAAAGAGCCACCCCCCGCTTCTTCTCGGTAGCATTAGTAAAAGGCAGACAGGGTAGTTCTTATGGATATATCACGGAAAGAAGGAGGAGGGAAAATGCGTCTCCTGTAGGGCAACAATATCCGCCCCAAGGGCATGGTATGAGCTAAAAGCCTGTATGCGTTTGGAGGGGGAATTGAGCCCCTGAACATTGTGAGAAAGTAGATGAATCACTCCTCTAGTGGACCGTAGGGAAGTCATTATAAACAATCAAGGAACTATGTAGGATAGAGACCCTCCATTCCTGACAAGTAAAAATGTTCTGAAGTGTCCCTAAATGTCGCCAGCTGACCCCGGAGGAAAACAAAGAAAGATAAGAAGAGAAGAAGTGGCGAAAAAGGAAAGAGAAAAGAGAAGACATGCTGAGCACAAAAAAAACGCATGTCGAGTAACCCAAGAGCAGTACACGAAACAATACTATATAAACAAAGTAGACTATGTACCAAGAAAAACTAGCAATAGCCCTGTAGTGGAATGGATCTAGCCAGAGAAATGATCTCGGGGAAGAGTCTTCCAGTCAAGGAGAGAGCAAAGACACTCTCTGGCACCGACAGTAACAGTAACCCATCAGCAATATATCAAAAGTTAAGTGCATATAAATATAAGAGCAAAACAATCGAACCTTCTTAAAATATATTCAGCAAACAAATGCAATGTAATCCCCCAGTCCCCTCCACCCCCCCCCCCCCACAACAACAAAGCAGCAGCGGCCAACGATCCCCAGGAGCCACAGAGAGGCCACCGCCTATCACAAAGCACAGTAAAAGGACCCCAAAAGGATAAAGACGTTCAAGAGGTCTTCTCAGGTGGCTTCCGTGACGCCCTCTTCTTAGAATTTGGCGTAGTCCACAATGGTAAGAGCAGCGGAGGGTGAAAAGCCGATCCCGTAGGGGAATGGGATGCTGGACTGCGAGAGATAACACCCAGATGAAGCAGCAATTCCTCACCATCCTGGAATGTAGAAAACCGATAGGGCTTGCCATTTAGAGTGAACTGCAGGCGAAAGGGGTAGGCCCAGCGATATCTAACGCCCTTCTGTACTAAGTGAGAGAGTAGTGGCTTGAGGGATCGTCACTTCTGGATAGTGGCCAGAGAGACATCAGCAAAAATGTGTATCTTGTGCCCCGTATGCTCCAAGTCCGGATTCTCCCTGCCATACTTCATAACTGCTTCTTTGACCCGGAAAAAATGAGGCTTGACGATGACATCCCTGGGAGGCCCCCCCTGCCGAGGGGGGATCAGTGCTCTGTGGATATGATCTATCTCAAGATGAAGGTCATCAATATCGGGCAAAGCAGACCGCATGAGGGTTTGTGCGCAGCTAGTGAGCTCCTTAACCTTCTCAGGGAGACCTTGAATGTGAAAATTTTATTGCCTGGCCCGATTCTCCAAATCATCAATTTTAGAGTATGCTTCCTCTAGGCCAGTGGTCGGCAAGCTGCGGCTCGCGAGCCACATGCGGCTCTTTACACGCTTCAATGCGGCTCTTGTGTGCCGGGCGCCCGCTCTCCTCCCTCCTCTCGGGCGGCAGGGACTCTGCAGCGTGATCAAAAAAAAAAAAACAGCCAGGGCAGCGCGCTCAAATGCAATGATTGGCCAGTCTCGCTGCCACTCACATCCTGATAGCCAGTGATTGGCTGTCAGGATGTGTGTAGGCGGGGCAGCGTGACAAACGTGAGAGGAGCTAGGCTCCTCTCACAGTCCGCCCTGAAGACCGGAACGGCGCGGGAACGCGGCGAGAGGAACGCGCGGAGCAAAGGTAAGTGAATTGACACAGTAGGGACTTGGCTTACTACTTGCTACTTACTTACTACTACTATATGAGGGATGAATTAATATGGGGGATGAATTACTATAGGGGGGATGAATTACTATGGGGGATGAATTACTATGGGGGATGAATTACTATATGGGGGATGAATTACTATGGGGGATGAATTACTATAGGGGGGATGAATTACTATAGGGGGGATGAATTACTATATGGGGGATGAATTACTATGGGGGATTAAATACTATATGGGGGATGAACTACTATGGGGGATGAATTACTATATGGGGGATGAATTACTATGGGGGATGAATTACTATATGGGGGATGAATTACTATGGGGGATGAATTACTATATGGGGGATGAATTACTATGGGGGATGAATTACTATGGGGGATGAATTACTATATGGGGGATGAATTACTATGGGGGATGAATTACTATATGGGGGATGAATTACTATGGGGGATGAATTACTATATGGGGGATGAATTACTATGGGGGATGAATTACTATGGGGGATGAATTACTATAAAAACTTATTGAAACTAAAAACAGTGTACCATCCTATGTATTTTCAGTTTTAAAAATGTGGCTCTCAAAATAAATTTCAATCGTGGTTTTGGCGAGATTTGGCTCAGTTGAAAAAAAAGGTTGCCCACCACTGCTCTAGGCGATCTTGCAAGTCGGTGATCATGTTGGAATTTTGGGAGACACTATGGGCTGTCGCATCAACTTTAGCCTCGATACTGTCCAGGTGTTGGCCCAGGACCTGGAAATCATGGGAGTCACGGCCTAAGGAACAGGCCGAAGCCTGGGACTCTGGTGGTACAGGGCTGGAAGGCGACCGGGAGGGCTGCAGGGGGTTACTCACCCTAGCCGGTGAAGTGCCTGATTTTCCGCTCTGGGGGAGAGGTGCTGCCTTGGGAGAGGCAGAGGAGGGGACAGAAACCACGGGCGCCGATCCGGGCGCCATCTTGGGCCTCTCAGTCCCCACAGGGAGCAGCATCTGGGAGCCACCACGGCTCTTCCCTGCCGTTTTTACTGGCCCCGGCAGTTCTGTCACACTATGCCCTTATATGGGCTGTTATCGGCGCCGGAGGTGTGCGGAGCTATCGCTGGGACATCCGATCCCGGCGGCCGCACATGCGCACTCTAGGGGTTTATTTTAAAGTTGAATGCATTGAATTTTATGTGTATGAAGGTTATTATGTATTTTACCCAAATTTTAAATAATGTTTGTGATTAGAGATGAGCGAATTGAACCAGGCGAAGTGGAATTCGTTTCGAATTTCAGGAAAAATTCGATTCGTGCCGAATCCGAATATTAGCCAACTTCGGGTGCGCGAATCGGATTTTTCCCGATCAGCCGGCAAAAAGTGTCCCTGCAGAGAGCTCCGCTATTTCTGACAGTTCTCTGACAGTTCCTTCACATTTACAGCGGTTGAAACATTGTATCTATTTGTTTCCATTTAGGATACAGATGTTTTTATTCGGAAACAGACAATGTTTCAACCGCTGTAAATGTGAAGGAACTGTCAGAGAACTGTCAGAAATAGCGGAGCTCTCTGCAGATACACTTTTTGCTGTACTGGAATACTTCTTCTTTTCATTCTTTTCATTCTTCTCATTCTTCTTTTCATTCTTCTTTTCATTCTTCTCATTCTTCTTTTCATTCTTCTTTTCATTATTCTCATTCTTCTTTTCATTCTTCTTTTCATTCTTCTTCTTCTTCTTTTCATTCTTCTTCTTCTTCTTCTTCTTTTCATTCTTTTTTTCATTCTTCTTCTTCTTCTTTTCATTCTTCTTCTTCTTCTTTTCATTCTTCTTTTCATTCTTCTTCTTCTTCTTTTCATTCTTCTTCTTTTCATTCTTCTTCTTCTTTTCATTCTCATTCTTCTTTTCATTCTTCTTTTCATCCTTCTTTTCATTCTTCTTCTCATTCTTCTTTTCATTCTTCTTCTTCTTCTTTTCATTCTTCTTTTCATTCTTCTCATTCTTCTTTTCATTCTTCTTTTCATTCTTCTTCTTTTCATTCTTCTTTTCATTCTTCTTCTTTTCATTCTTCTTTTCATTCTTCTTCTTCTTCTTTTCATTCTTCTTTTCATTCTTCTTCTTCTTCTTTTCATTCTTCTTCTTTTCATTCTTCTTTTCATTCTTCTTCTTCTTTTCATTCTTCTCTTCTTCTTTTCATTCTTCTTCTTCTTTTCATTCTTCTCTTCTTCTTCTCATTCTTCTTTTCATTCTTCTTCTTCTTTTCATTCTTCTTCTTCTTCTTCTTTTCATTCTTCTTTTCATTCTTCTTCTTTTCATTCTTCTTTTCATTCTTCTCATTCTTCTTTTCATTCTTCTTCTCATTCTTCTTTTCATTCTTCTTTTCATTCTTCTTCTTCTTCTTTTCATTCTTCTCATTTTTCTTTTCATTCTTCTTCTTCTTCTTTTCATTCTTCTTTTCATTCTTCTTCTTCTTCTTTTCATTCTTCTTCTTCTTCTTTTCATTCTTCTTTTCATTCTTCTTCTTCTTTTCATTCTTCTTCTTCTTCTTCTTTTCATTCTTCTTCTTCTTCTTCTTTTCATTCTTCTCATTCTTCTTCTCATTCTTCTTTTCATTCTTCTTCTTCTTTTCATTCTTCTCATTCTTCTTTTCATTCTTCTTTTCATTCTTCTTCTTCTTTTCATTCTTCTTCTTCTTTTCATTCTTCTTTTCATTCTTCTTCTTCTTTTCATTCTTCTCATTCTTCTTTTCATTCTTCTTCTTCTTCTTTTCATTCTTCTTCTTCTTCTTTTCATTCTTCTTCTTCTTTTCATTCTTCTTTTCATTCTTCTTCTTCTTCTTTTCATTCTTCTCATTCTTCTTTTCATTCTTCTTCTTCTTCTTTTCATTCTTCTTCTTCTTCTTTTCAGTCTTCTTCTTCTTCTTTTCATTCTTCTTCTTCTTTTCATTCTTCTTCTTCTTCTTTTCATTCTTCTTTTCATTCTTCTCATTCTTCTTCTCATTCTTCTTCTCATTCTTCTTTTCATTCTTCTTCTCATTCTTCTTTTCATTCTTCTTTTCATTCTTCTTTTCATTCTTCTTTTCATTCTTCTCATTCTTCTTTTCATTCTTCTCATTCTTCTTTTCATTCTTCTCATTCTTCTTTTCATTCTTCTTCTTCTTTTCATTCTTCTTCTTCTTCTTTTCATTCTTCTTTTCATTCTTCTTCTTTTCATTCTTCTTCTTCTTCTTCTTCTTTTCATTCTTCTTCTTCTTCTTTTCATTCTTCTTTTCATTCTTCTTCTTCTTCTTTTCTTCTTCTTCTTCTTCTTCTTCTTCTAGCAACTCCACCACGCAGCTCATTTTTGTTCCAGTATTACTGTATTTTGCTCCTTCAAAATCCTGAAACTTTCTTTTGGCAGGTGTACAGACTCAGGTACTCAGTGCAGGAATGGTGGGAATCCCTCACAATGGACACAGCAGGTGTACATACAGACCCAGGAATTCAACACAGGGACAGTGGGAACCCCTAATAATGGGTAAAGCAGGTGGGCAGACCCGGAATCTCAGCACATGGATGGTAGGAACCCCTCATAATGGGCACAGCAGGTGTGCATACCCAGAACCTCAGCACAGGGATGGTGGGAACCCCTAGTAATGGGCGCAGCAGGTGTGCAGACCTGGGACCTCAGCACAGGGATGGTAGAAACCCCTCATAATGGGAACACCAGGTGTACAGACCCAGGAATTTAGCACAGGGATGGTGGGAACTCCTCCTAATGGGCAGAGCAGGTGTACAGACCCAGGAAATCAGCACAGGGATGGTGGGAACTTCTCATAATGGGCGCAGCAGGTGTGCAGACCTGGAACCTCAGCACAGGGATGGTGGGAACCCCTCATAATGGGCACAGCAGGTGTGCATACCCAGAACCTCAGCACAGGGATGGTGGGAACCCCTAGTAATGGGCGCAGCAGGTGTGCAGACCTGGGACCTCAGCACAGGGATGGTAGAAACCCCTCATAATGGGAACACCAGGTGTACAGACCCAGGAATTTAGCACAGGGATGGTGGGAACTCCTCCTAATGGGCAGAGCAGGTGTACAGACCCAGGAACTCAGCACAGGGATGGTGGGAACTTCTCATAATGGGCGCAGCAGGTGTGCAGACCTGGAACCTCAGCACAGGGATGGTGGGAACCCCTCATAATGGGCACAGCAGGTGTGCATACCCAGAACCTCAGCACAGGGATGGTGGGAACCCCTCATAATGGGCACAGCAGGTGTTAGGGGGTTTAACTCTCCAGCATCCATTAGAGACTGATATAGTAATATAGTTCATTCTTCTTTTCATTCTTCTTTTCATTCTTCTTCTTCTTCTTTTCATTCTTCTTCTTCTTTTCATTCTTCTTTTCATTCTTCTTCTTCTTTTCATTCTTCTTCTTCTTCTTTTCATTCTTCTTCTTTTCATTCTTCTTTTCATTCTTCTTCTTCTTCTTTTCATTCTTCTTCTTCTTCTTCTCATTCTTCTTTTCATTCTTCTCATTCTTCTTCTCATTCTTCTTTTCATTCTTCTCATTCTTCTTCTCATTCTACTTTTCATTCTTCTTCTCATTCTTCTTTTCATTCTTCTTCTTTTCATTCTTCTTTTCATTCTTCTCATTCTTCTTTTCATTCTTCTTTTCATTCTTCTTCTTCTTTTCATTCTTCTTTTCATTCTTCTTCTTCTTTTCATTCTTCTCATTCTTCTTATCATTCTTCTTTTCATTCTTCTTCTTCTTCTTTTCATTCTTCTTCTTTTCATTCTTCTTCTTCTTTTCATTCTTCTTTTCATTCTTCTTCTTCTTCTTTTCATTCTTCTTCTTCTTCTTTTCATTCTTCTTTTCATTCTTCTGCTTCTTCTTCGTCGTGCCCCGTGACTGCCCAAATGAGTGAAGTGTGCGGTGATTCTAAGATCGACGGCACTCATCTGCATGTCATACTGACTGACAGTATTATTTCTCTTCCCCAGCAGACTCCAAGGGCATTTAAATTAAAGGTACAGTGTTCTGCACTAATATAAAGGCTCTCTGAAGCCTAGAAACCCTTTTAATTAGTTAAATTCGCAGCGAATAAATTCGCATTGAATCGAATTTCTCCCGCAAATTCGGCAAATCAGCCGAATCGAATTTTGAATAATTCGCTCATCTCTATTTGTGATGTAAAAAAGATTGATTATAGACAGATCGAGGGACAAAGTGTAGTTTGATGCCCGATTATTCTATGGAGGTGTGTTAATTTAGATCTGGCGCTATATAAATCCTGTATAATAATAATAATCTGGTAAAATGGTTTATCACATTGGATATAAGTAAATGTAATATGATGTGTGACCACTAGATGTCTCTGTCTGGATACCTCTGTGGTTAATAGAATGGACATTGGTGAACAAGAGAGTAAAAAGTGTTAAATACCATAGGAGGTCAGTTATAAATAAGGGAATACCTTGCTGTTTAGCCATTCCCCCAGAAGAAGTTGTAAGGACAAAAAACATTAAAAGGGACTTTAAAACGGCGTGAAGGAAGTAACGTCAGTCCATGGATTGACAGCGTGGTGCGATATCACATGCATTACTGTGATGGCTGAGGTCTGACGTCTAACCAATTGGGACTGTGATAAGCAATCATTCTTTTTATGCTTGTGAGTGAGTTTTTAATGGGAATGAACAAGCAATAAATTTGTTGAATGGGATTACACTTTGTGTGTTGCTTTGTTCCCTTATCTTGAGCTTTTAGAGTTTTAAAGTACAACTGTGGAGAAGGAAGATTTTAGATGGATCCACCTAAATGGATGGTCGAATAAAAGTGTTGTTTGCCTATCAGTAATATGACAGGCATTTGCTTGCGGTGAGTGTTGTATCATGAGGAGATGTGGTTCACTGAGCACGAAGGGTGATTGATCTGCTACTCTGATTAACCACTTGCCTACAGGTCACTTTCACCCCCTTCCTGCCCAGGCCAATTTTCAGCTTTCAGCGCTGTTGCACTTTGAATGACAATTGCGCAGTCATGCAACACTGTATCCATATTACATTTTTATCAATTTAATTAAATTTTTTGCACTGTAAATGAAAAAATAGCAAAATATTTGAAAAAAAAAGAAAAAAAGGTTTTCTTTGTTCTTACTATAAAATTTTGCAAACAGGTAATTTCTCTCCTTCACTGATGTGCCTTGATGAGGCTGCACTGATAGGCAGCACTAATGAGGTGGCACGGATAGGTAGCACTGATGGGCACTGATGAGGCGGCTGTAATGAGGCGGCATTGGTGGGCATTGAGGAGGCACTGATTATGCACTGATATACAGCAATGATGAGCACTAATAGGTGGCACTGACTGGCGGCACTGACTGATAGCACCGCCTGGGGGCACTGACAGATGGCACTGATGGGTGGCACTGCTGGACACTGATGGGCAGCATTGCTGGGCAGCACTGATGCACTGAAAAGATAGGGTTATGTAGGTAGGCATATTTGAGGTCTACAGAGGCCAGAAACTCCATGGGATAGAAGGATGCAATAATTGACCTCACCAATTATATATGGAAATCTTGTACCCTAAAAAAGCGTGGAGGGCCTTCAGATCCAGAATGGGATGAATACCCCAGTAGGCTTTTGGAACTGTAAACAGGTTGAGTAAAACCCCTGAAACCCTTCCAGGCATATGACACCTTGAGCGAAGAGCTGCAACAAGGCTATTACTACCTGCAAGGTAGTTTCCTACAGTTAGATATTGGCCTGATTTGGCAAGATCTAGACAAAATCTGCTCCTGGCTCACCACTGCTGAGCAGCGCATTAGCCACATGGAATATACTACTGCAGAGTGGATTACTACTATCCGCTTTTTGAAAATAAAACTCAGATTTCTAGAATGCAGAGCCGAGGATGCTGACATTCACAGCAGGAGAATTAACATCCGGAGTGTGGGGCTGGCCAAGGAAGTGGAGGGGAAGAAACCGACCCTTTTTTGGGGATAGTTACTGTGGTCCCTCTTACTTTATGATGAAGCACGCACACCATATGCCAGCTAATCCTGGCCTGGTGGGCTCCCCACCTCACATGTTGATTCTCTGCCTGCTGATTTCAGGGACTGAGATGAGATCCTTAGGGCTGCTCGTGCTGCTGGCGACTTATCCATTGATAAAATTAAGGTGGGTATGAGAGCTGAGGGGGTCAAATATAGTGTTTTATTCCCCACAAAGTTGAGTGTGCTGGATGGAGGGACTGTTCACTTTTCAATGCTCCTGAGGAACCTGCTGTCTGCTGGAGTCCCTTCCCTTGCATATTTCTGTTGAACTCTAGGCTCTTTACCTGATTCACCTGTTATGTTGCACCTACTTTTGCTATCTCCAAGGGCTCTGAGTGTGAGTCTCCTTATTTCCATGGGAACTATTTACTGGGTCCTTTTAGAAATGTTCAGTCTGCTGAGCCTTGCTAGCTTTTGAGATTTGGTTTGTCCCATGGCACATTGCAATCCTTTTGTTTCTCTCTTTTGCTACATAATTTCAGTGCAACAAGTTTCTGGGATCTTTCTTGTTGCAATTCTGGACATTGCTCAGTTTGTTTTTCTGTTGCCCTTCTCATCTGTCCACGTTGATAACGGAGATCAAGTTTGTGCCAATTGCTTGGTCCGGGAGATGAAGATGCATGCTAACTTAATTTACTCCAGCATCTCCTATTGGGAGTTTTCCTCTTTCCTTCCACATATTTTTCTTGCAGACCTTACTTGAGTCAACGTTCTCCATGTTGTTGCTCTAACTGGGGGCTTGTCATGGGACTTATGTGTTACCTAGTTCTGTGGGGTATGCATAGTGGAGGGAAGGGGGAGGGGTTTACCAGACATTGCTGGCTCCAAGTGGGGTATTGAGCATTTGGCTCTGCTCTATGTTCTTTCTCTCTTTTGTGATATAGTTTTAAATACAGGTGAAACTCGAAAAATTTGAATATTGTGCAAAAGTTCATTTATTTCAGAAATTCAACTTAAAAGGTCAAACTAATATATGAGATAGACTCATTACATGCAAAGCAAGATAGATCAAGCCGTGATTTGTCATAATTGTGATGATTATGGTTTACAGCTCATGAAAACCCCAAATCCACAATCTCAGAAAATTAGAATATTGTGAAAAGGTGCAATATTCTAGGCTCAAAGCGTTCCACTCTAATCAGCTAATTAAACCATAATACCTGAAAAGGGTTCCTGAGCCTTTAAATGGTCTCTCAGTCTGGTTCAGTAAGAATCACAATCATGGGAAAGACTGCTGACCTGACAGTTGTGCAGAAAACCATCATTGACACCCTCCATAAGGAGGGAAAGCCTCAAAAGGTAATTGCAAAGGAAGTTGGATGTTTCCAAAGTGATGTATCAAAGCACATTAATGGAAAGTTATGTGGAAGGGAAAAGTGTGGAAGAAAAAGGTGCACAAGCAGCAGGGATGACCACAGCCTGGAGATGATTGTCAGGAAAAGGCCATTCAAACGTTTTGGGGACTTTCACAAAGAGTGGACTGAGGCTGGAGTCAGTGCATCAAGAGCCACCACACACAGACGGATCCTGGACATGGGCTTCAAATATCGTATTCCTCTTGTCAAGCCGCTCCTGAATAACAAATAACGTCAGAAGCGTGTTACCTGGGCTAAAGAAAAACAGACCTGGTCTGTTGCTCAGTGGTCCAAAGTCCTCTTTTCTGATGAGAGCAACTTTTGCATCTCATTTGGAAACCAAGGACCCAGAGTATGGAGGAAGAATGGAGAGGCACACACTGCAAGATGCTTGAAGTCCAGTGTGAAGTTTCCACATCTGCTGGTGTTGGTCCACTGTGCTCCATTAAGTGCAGGGTCAATGCAGCCGTCTACCAGGAGATTTTGGAGCACTTCATGCTTCCTTCCGCAGACGAGCTTTATGGGAATGCTGCCTTCATTTTCCAGCAGGACCTGGCACCTGCCCACACTGCCAAAAGCACCAAAACCTGGTTCAATGGATTACTGTGCTTGATTGGCCAGCAGTCTCGCCTGACTCGAACCCCATAGAGAATCTATGGGGCATTGCCAAGAGAAAGATGAGAGACATGAGACCAAACAATGCAGAAGAGCTGAAGGCCGGTATTGAAGCATCCTGGTCTTCCATAACATCTCAGCAGTGCCACAGGCTGATAGCTTCCATGCCACGCCGCATTGAGGCAGTAATTGCTGCAAAAGGGGCCCAAACCAAGTACTGAGTATATATACATGCTTATAATTTTCAGAGGTCCGATATTGTTCTATGTACAATCCTTGTTTTATTGATTGCAGGTAATATTCTAATTTTCTGAGATTGTGGATTTGGGGTTTTCATGAACTGTAAGCCATAATCATCACAATTATGACAAATCACGGCTTGAACTATCTTGCTTTGCATGTAATGAGTCTATCTCATATATCAGTTTCACCTTATATGTTGCATTACTGAAATGAATTAACTTTTGCACGATATTCTAATTTTTCGAGTATCACCTGTATACTGTACAATTTCTGCTACTGAGACAAGTGGTATTTTGTCTATATATTTCTGGTCTGCTACCTTGGGGTCATTATTCCCCCTTTCTTTGTCCCTGCCTAAAGATAATGTGTTAGTGAGTTTGTCTACCTCCTATTATTATGTTTAGCTCAATCCATGGCTACTTTATCTATCATGGATATCTGTGTATCATGCAACCTACCTACTCTAACTACGCTCAAGAAGTTAGTATTCGAATTCATAATCTTTATGCTTTTAAATCTTGAATTAGGAATGCATCTCTCATATTGTAATAGTTGTACGTACTGGGTACAAGAATAGCTGCGTATGTAGCAGCCATTTTGTCATTTCACAAGTCTCCTATGCCATCTTGTCTTAAGAAGGCATAGCTCAGTGACCTTTTTCCCCCCTCCGTCCTTCAGTTTATAAAATACACAAACTGTTAACTGATACCAGGACCTTGTTATCAATCTACTGATCAGCACACAGGCCTTATCAGAGGTCTGGTAGGATGCCTGTTTCTATGAACCATAAAACACTACAGATTAACACTTCCCTCTGACCGGTTGGAAAGCAATGACAAAATCCATCTGTCCTGTCACACATGATGTGTAGGGCAATTAAAGCTCTAGGAATGCATAGCGTGCCATAAAACATCTACCCAGAAAGCAGCCAGGCATGGGCAACCTCTGCCCAGTCCACAACTTTACAAAATCCACACACAATTCATAAAATCCAAAAGGAACAAGACACATTAATATTACTGTAAGTATATATTTGAATGGTGAAAATCATATCGAGCAAATCAAGGTCATACATGACTACATTAGCACATACGAAAGGGGAGAAAGCAGAGTCCTCCATTCTGGGTGACAGACCCATCCAAAATATTCTGTGTTTGGTATACTTGGATATGAAATATAATACTGAACAATAATCAGTTTCCATAATGCAACCTGTACATAGTGGAGGGCTCGATACAGTCATAAAACGTGGTAACTTCCCAGCCACCACCCCTTAAACCAGGTAATTGGTCAGATGGTCTCTGGCAACACCCCATCAATATGACAGAAAAGGGAAATGTCAGGACCCTCTGATATCTTTCATTTTACCATCAACGAAGGAACATCTGTCAAGTTATGAGAGCCGAGAACAACTTGCTTATTGACTAAACTCTACTAAAACCAAGGACTTTGCAAGTGTTTTCAACTCCTTAATAATTATCTGTTGTTTTAGAGTTTCTTTATTTCTTTATAACATCTTTTTTCTGTAAATATTTTATTTGCACCATTTTTGACCTTTTCATCATTAAACCCTATTATGAAATGTGTTAAACTGTCCCTAAGACTTTTAATGCAAGCTAAAGAATCCTTGTCTCTTGAAGAGTACTACTATATATTACAAATCTCTGAATATACCTGTCTGTGTGACAATGTGTGTACAGATGTTTATTTGTTATTGCTAAGATTATGAGTTCCTCCCTCTCAGTCAAAAGGGAGTGGTGGTAGCTTAAAGAATTAATTGCTGATGAACCTAACCCAGTGACAATCGCTCTTAGGCTGTTGGCATCTAGATTGTGGTCCTGTGAGCTGGAAAATATTTGTGCAGGGTGCAGCTGAGAGTGGCATTGTTACGCAAATGACAGAGCAGTGTGAGATTGGCTGGTCCTTTGTCATTAATTGGTTAGAACGGCAGGTGTTGGGCTAGCTATTTGGCGTGGCAACATGCTTAGAGAGAGGTAGCACTACCAGGCTAACAAGTCCCTTTTTCATACAGCCCAGCGTGTATATGAGTATGGTAATAAAAATGGGAGACTGCTGGCATGGCTGGCTAAGAGTCAGATTGCTGTTACCCCCATAGGGGATCCTTATAGTCCTCTAGGGCAACGTATTGATTTAGGGAAGACTAAGTGTCCTGTGATTATCTGTTCCTGTCCTAGTTAATCATGCTCTCTCTGAAGTGCGCGCACTTAAAGAAACTCACCCTGACACGCGTTCGGTCTGTGAAAACTTCTTCTAATTTATTGAAATGAAAAAGTGAGTTTATATATGGAGGATGATGCAAAAATCATGTGAGAGCGGCATTAGCATTATATTAGTCTTTGGTCACTTTACACAAACACAATCTTCTTCAGAATATAGGCGTGATCTCTTTCTAGCCGTTATCTCTAGAAAGAAATATTTTCTTTGTTCTCCAAGTTCACTCAATGGGAGGGGTTGCTGAGCAGACATTTTTGAGTTAAGGACTACAGTGACCAGCAGGCAAAAGATATACACACAACATATATATATATATATATATATATATATATATATATATATTCATACAAAACATTTAGAAATATAAAAAAATATAAAAGTAGATATGTATAGAAAAATTTATATATTCAACAGGAGACCAAATAGGCATTTTACCATATCCATCACGGTAAAACGAGTCTGACCTTTGTGGATATCTTGATGACATAACTCTTCTCACTCTAGGCACCTCTGTTAGGGAATACCAAGACCAGAATATCTCACTTGAAGAAGCAATAGATCAGGTGATTTACAGTTCAGGCCTGTGTGTTGGGCACCCTAGAGGAAAAAATCTCACTCTCTGCCTATGATGCCCTCCTTTATTCACAAGACATGGGTCCTATCTTGCATGCTGCCCTTGATGTGTCTAATACCTTTGGGAATTTCTCTGAGATTCATGTTAACTGGTCTAAATCAGTTCTCTTTGCTTTAGACCCTCAGGCACGGGCACAGGTGGTTCCCTCCCCACTAGAGTGGCTTGTTTCTACAGTCTCAATTTATACCCTTTGCTTCTCTCTACTACTCCAAAGAAATTTGCCACCTGGGCCAAACTTGTTATTTCATCCAGATCTGATTCAGACCAAGTTTGTACATAGGGTGTATATCACCCCACAGCAACTGCATAAAATCTGCCCCCAGAGGTCACCAATCTGCCCATGCTGTTTGACAGCCATTGGCATATATCTTCATATGGTCTGGGACTGTTCCAGATTGGCACAATTTTGGAAGGAGTTTTCTTACCTCATCAATGTCCATCTGCAATTTTCTCTTCCTATGTCTCCTGAGCTGGCATTGCTGGGCATCCATGATGATGCTCAGAAGCCCCATCATACTAAGCTATTGATTTCCTATCTTTAATATTATACAAAAAGAAATCCTTTGTAAATGGAATTCACTCTACCCACACTCTTTGTCCTCTTGGGAATCATCAAATAATGTAGTTCTGCTCCTGTATAAGCTGACATATATAAACAGGAGTTGTCCTAAGAAAAACAATAAGATTTGGAAGCCTTTAACAGCCCAGTAGTTATTATATGTTTTTGTTGCATTTTCTTCTCTCATATGGAATGTTGAACCTAGTCTTATGTAGCACACTCCTAGTTTAGCTAGGGGGAGCTAGACCCTGATGGCTAGTGAGGAGCTTATTAGTCAGATAGTCATATTTTGGTCAGCGCTGAAAGACTCTGCAGGCCAACCCCCCTGGAATTTCCCCCTGCTCTGAGGCTTTTGGAGGAGAGCCTTGGAGGCAGTTGATGCATCTAAGGAATGGTTGGCTGCACTTTTGAGGGACCTTAGCTAATCCCCAACAAAAGGCTTGGCAAGGGGCTGGACTCCCTTAAAAGTGTTGGAGCCTGCTCAGTAGCAGGAGAATGATTGTGGAAGAGGAGTGAAAAGCAGGAAGATGTGAGGCTGGAGGAGGAAGGCTGCCAGGAAGCCTAGTGGGATGGGGCTTGCCTGCGAGCCTGGAGCTGGAAAGGAGGAAAACTCAGGACTCACTGGCCCCCTGAGAGAGGACCACCTGTATGGCAGGAAAGGAGCAGTCCAGCTGTTAGGCCTGGTAGCAACAGCCATTCCGCAAGTAGTACAGGAGAGGATCTAAGTGAGTACACCTGCACTCCCTAGGAGGATAGGGGAAGGGGCACTCTGGTGGGAAACCAGGTTAGCCCTCTGCTAGTGACTGTACACCTTACTTAAAGGAACAGGAGCCAGATCCCCTTCTCAGGAAGAAAGTCTCCAGATTGCTGAGTGAGGAGGAGTTTATCTAGGGTCTGGTTTGTATAACTGGAGCTGCTGGCTAGAACTCCAACAAAGACTGTGTCAGAGAAAAAAAAGCTGTGAATAGTTCAGGAAGTTCAGTTCCCTTGGGCATCTATACACCCCTATCCTCTGAAAAAAAATTACAAAACCAAAGCTCAAGGCCTGATTTATGTCTGTGGATGACACTGTGTGGAAAATGCTAATTAACTGGCTGTGCAGGACTAAAGGAGGACCCAAATTCATCAGCAATCCCTAAGGGAGTAGTGCTACACTTAAATTATTGTTTCCTGTTAATGCTGCTCTGTGCCTTGCAGACTCAGCTTTGTACAGTTTTATATAGACCTTTTTTTTTTTTACCACATTCTGTATGTCAGTTTTGTATTTGACCATACCACTTTTGATTTCTTTTGTTATTGTAACATCTTCATGTGTTCAATATAGAAATGCTAGCTTGTTGAAAAAAGTCATAATAAACCCTTACTGTACATAAGCCCACTGAAGTGACTAACCTCATGTGATACACAGTGATGAAGCAAATTCACCACATAAGCTGTTACTGTTTATCTGAAGGCCTATCTCTTTTGGAGCCCTCTAAAGAACACAGATCAGATAGTATTTCTGAGCTTCCAGGAGACAGGGGCAGGGAACTGATGTCAGAGAGCTGAGAGTATTCTGACACCCGAGTGGAGGGAATGGACACTCCCCCCTCCACACAGTCTCCTTGGGAAACATGCACATCTGAGGCTGTCAATCATCGACTTTGTGCTAAGGGGGGAGGGCATGCCATCAGCATAGATTTCCTGGTTTGCAAAAAACTGTCAGAAGAGCAGCCAGGACCCACACTAGACGCTATGAATTGAGGCAAGCACACACTATATGAGAATACGCTTTGTTAATTTTTTCCTTTCAAAGATTTACAATCACTTTAAAGTGGAACTTCACCCTAAAGGGCACTTTTTGAGTGGAGCCAGGACCTGGTTTTGACAGGTACCCACTCCAACTTCCAGGTAAGATTGCCATGGCGATCTTTGCATATGATGCTTTGTGGCCCTAATCCTACTGTTACATCCTCTCCCACAGAAGGAGCAGTTGTGAACACATTTGTTTTAAAGGAAACCTGGTTTTGACAGGTACCCACTCCCACTTCTGGGTAAGATTGCAGCGGCAATCTTTTGACCCTTTCTCCTTCCCCCCCGCAGCTTTCTGGGACACATACAGGTCGCAGAAGACTGCTGGACCAATCACACAGTGCAGCACAGCTCGTGCACATGCAATAGGAAACCGGTTGTGACCCGGAAGGTTTCCCTGCCAGTTTCCCTTACCCAAGATGCCGCCTTCTGCACCCACAGCCAATTGAAGAATCAGCTCGGGTGAGGACCTCGTTGGATTCCTAGACAGGTAAGTGTCCTTCTATTAAAGCCCAGCAGCTACAGTATTTGTAGCTGCCGACTTTTAATTTTTTAGGGGGAGACTGGAGCTCCACTATATAGACAGCCTCTACGCATTTGTCCAAAGGATCTTTAAACACTGGGACGTCAGCCACAGGAACAGTCCAAGCCTTGTTAAAACAGCAAATAGCCAGATCCACTACAGGGGCAGTCCACATCTTAACAAGCAATACAATAGATTTAAAACACGCCATTTTTCTTTTGTTTTTGAAGTTATCCATCCTCAATGATCCTCAAAGATCATAAAAAGTTAAAGTTTGATTTCAGTCCATTTCTAACAGTTCAGAAACAGCTGCGGTTTCTTTAAATTTTCTAGTGAGTATGGCTATAGTAGAGAAATGTCACTATAGCACTGAGAAAGAAATAAGAATTCAATTAGGTGATTAAACTCTTCAGCATCTGCTAAACTTTTCAGTTGACTGACTCTTAGAAATGTAATCTGAAATCTCATATTTTCTGCTGAATTAAATATATAGTATACACTTACTGGCTACATTATAAGGTGCACATTGCTAGTGCAAGAAAATATCCCTTACGCCATTACACTACCACCACCAGCCTGAACCATTGATATAAGGCAAGATAGATCCATGCTTTGATGTTGTTTACACCAAATTCTGATCCTACCATCTTAATGTTGCAACATTCTCCTCTGACCTCTGACATCAGCAAGGCATTTTCATCCACCTAACTGCCAATCACTGGATATTTTCTCTTTTTGGACCATTCTCTGTAAACCCTAGAGATGGTTGTATGTGAAAATCCCAGAAGATCAGCAGTTTTTGAAATACTCAGACCAGCCCGTCTGGCACCAACAACCATGCCACTTTCAAAGTCATTTAAATCCCCTTTCTTCCCCATTCTGATGCTCAATTTAAGCTTCAGTATGTCATCTTCACCATGTCTAGATGCCTAAATGAATTGAGTTGCTGCCATGTGATTGGCTGATTAGCAATTTTGTTACCAAGCAATTGAGCATGTGTACCTAATAAAGTGGACAGTGAGTTTATATTGGCAAACTTTATAGTGTATGTTGTGTTGTTATTTTTACCGTATTTCATGTATACGTTAGTGCCTACTAGAGTGCATACATGCTACAATTGTGCTTGTTGATTTACTAAAACCAAAGAGTGCAAAATCTGGTGCAGCTCTGCATAGAAACCAATCAGCTTCCAGTTATTTTTTGTGAAAGCTTAAATGAACAAGCTGAAGTTAGAAGGGGATTGGCTACCATGCACAGCATGTATAACAGTATAAAGTGATTGTAAAGGCAAAGGATTTTTTAAAAATAACAAACATGTCATACTTACCCACTCTGTGCAATGGTTTTGCAGAGAGTAGCCCTGATCCTCCTCTTCTCAAACCAGTGAGGAGGGAGAAAGCTGAGAGAGCCTCTGCTGTCTTGCAAATCACTGGATCGAGTTCTGGCTCAGGTAAGTATAAGGGTAGCTGAGGGAGAGCTGCCTGCAGAAGGTTTTTTACCTTCATGCATAGAATGCATGAAGGTAAAAAACCTGCCTTTGCAACCACTTTAATGTTCAAAGTGTGGGCATAGGTACATTTTAAATATTTATTACTATCAGATCCATCCCCTGATAGTTAGGATACATTCATACCAGGGCTGCATTACAACACAGCAGCTGGTGTGCAGTGCATCCCCTCTGGATCAGTGCAGTACTGATGCACCAATTACAGCATATTGCACTGTTCATTTGGTTTTTTTGTTTGCTTTTTTTTTATACAAGCTGTATTGAAATGTCACATATCAGTGCACACTGCCCATACACCACTGCAATGCAATGGTGTGAATTGGTTACATAAGGAGAGAAGGCGTTTTGCCTTGTCATGCAGTGGAACTGCACTGGAATAGCCTCCCAACTTGTTCCCATTGAATATGGTGCACAATAAACAATGTTGGTGTTAGAAACTAATATGAGAAAGCACAAATGTGATACACATTTTGATACTTTTTGTCCTACAGTTGGTAACTATTACTACTAAGGTACCTTTCCTGTCCAAGGTTGACCTTCCTGACATGCTTCTGAGGTTGCTGCATTACATGCAAATGGCATGAGAAGACCTGTATATAAAGTACCTTGGACAGCTAGGCTCCAGCAGCAGCTGCCCAACCAGATTTTCTGAAACAACACCAGTTGGTATTTAACAACTGTCTTTATGCCAGCATCACACACATGTTGAAAAAAAAAACTTCCAAACACAGATAAAAATAATGTACTCTTTGTGGTTGATTTACTAAAACTGAAGAGTGAAAAATCTATATGATAGCTAATCAGCTTCTAACTTGAGCTTCTTCAAATAAGCTTTGATAATAAAACCTGATTGTGTTCTATGCTGCACCAGATTTTGCACTCTCCAGTTTTAGTAAATCAACAAGTACAATTATAACATGTTTCACAGCTGATACTGCGTGCAGGAATCATTTTACATGTATGCACTCTAGTGGGCACTAACGTATAAATGAAATATTATGTCAAAAATAACAACACAACATACACTATATAGTTGGCCAACATACACTCACTGGTCACTTTATTAGGTACACCTGTTTGACAACACAATTTGCTAATCAGTCAATCACATGGCAGCAACTCAATTCATTTAGACATCTAGACGTGGTGAAGACAACATACTGAAGCTTAAACTGAGCATCGGAATGGGGAAGAAAGGAGGTTTAAGTGACTTTGAACTTAGCATGGTTGTTGGTGCCAGACAGGCTGGTCTGAGTATTTAAAAAAATGCTGATCTACTGGGATTTTCACGCACAACCATCTCTAGGATTTACAGAGCATTGGTCCAAGAAAATATCCAGTGAGTGGCAGTTGTGTGGATGAAAACGCCATGTTGATGTCAAAAGTCAGAGAAGAATGGGCAGACTGGTTGCTGCGACATTCAGATGGTAGGATCAGGAATTGGCGCAAACAACATGAAAGCATGGATCCATCCTGCCTTGTATCAACGGTTCAGGCTGGTGATGGTGGTGTAATGGTGAGGAGGATATTTTCATGGCACTAGCAAGGTGTACCTAATAAAATGGCCCACGAGTGTATACTATATACTTATTTCAGCAGAAAATAAAAGATTTCGGATTATATTTTTAAGGGTCAGTCAACTGAAAAGTTTTAGCAGAGTCTGAATAGTGATTTGATTTCCTATATCTCTCTCAGTGTTATAGTGACATTTCTCTACTATAGCTGTACTCACTAGAAAATCAGTAACCTTAAGTTTTGCATATGGTGCCTTGGGGCCCTAATCCTACTGTTAAATCCCTTCCCACAGAAGGAGCAGTTGTGAACACGCATTTGTTTTAAAGGGAAATCATCCTTTGCCCATACAGGATGAATCAACAGGTTCACGTCAGCTTACAGAAATTCCATCTAGAACAAGATTTCCTCTCTATTCCTATTCTGGGGACAACTAAGAATTTTGAATTTTTCATGAGTTTTAGACTCAGTGACAATGGTCACCAGGATAAATAGAGAGGGTGTATTTTCCTAGCAGCAAAAAAGACAGTAATAAAAATCTAATAGTGTACAAACCCCTCCTCAACTATAAAAATGACTAGATGCACTTTGAGCTAAAAAAAAAAAAATGAAATAACTTACAGATCAACAGAAAAAGCATCAGCAAGAACTAAATGCTTATAAACACCTTTTAATGTACTTTTTTTTTGGTTAACTTTAATAGATCTTGCTAATACTTTTACATGTATGCCGAGGAGGATTACAAAATGTGCTTTTATATAGAGGTTACTTTTGTTTTAAGTATAATTGTCCTTTTTATATGAACAAGCAAATGTGCAACTGCATGATTAGCCCACAGTGTAATCTCTAGATTTATTAATGTGTTCAAATTTACATCTGTTTGCTCAGTATGAGATCAGAATACAGTGATTAAAATTAATTAGGTTAAGTAAAGTTTATTCCCTCTGAGGGCTGCTGTTTGAAGACAGAGTTAAAAAACTTTAGGTAATGTTAGCTCTTAATAGAGCAATATCTTCAGCCAGGGCAGGGAAAACAGACTGGAAGCAGATTAAAAAACACAATTCAAAGATAGTAAAACTATCAAGTGTTCACTGTGTGCATGGGGTCTTAGCCCCCCAAAGTGTGTATGCCATCTATTATGCAATTTACACATGAATGAAAACTGTCGAGTTTTGTTGGGAGCAAAAAAAAAATCTATAAAAAGCTGTATAACTGTATATAAAAAAAATATTATAGGGGCTGTCAGGAATTCTATATTTGGCCACATACATTATAATTATCTTAAGATTTAACAAAAACTCTGAAGCTCAAGGACCTATATAACAATTCTTTTGACTTTATATCCAATCACATAGACCTTCTTACAATATATAGTTGTTGGTAAATGTGTTTATATAACAGATGAAATCTAAGCAAAATTTGATTCAGTGTGACCAATATAACTTCCATAGTGAATGCAACACCACATCAAAAACAATATTGCACTGTTAATACTTTCCTAGCTATACAGCAGAAATACACACAGGGCATACACAGTTCATGTATTGCTAAGTATTCAGTGACTGTTTTACTGTTTTTTTTTGTAAGGGATATCCATTTTGGGGTGCCCTCTCCAAGGACTCCTCTTTGCTGAAGGGCATGTAGACTGCTAGCAGCATAACGAGATGCCACACACTCACAACTCCCATGGTTATAACAACCCTAATGCCCAGTATGCCATGAATTGAGATGGGAAGGCACTACTTCTTTTGGGTTTTTTTGTTAAAAAAAAGTGATGAACCACAGGCATGTTACATCTACTTGCTGAAGGTTATCAAAGCCATTCAGGAAAAAAATTGCCTCTTTGATAATCAGTCAAATCTGTTCATTTTTCCTATAAAGTAATTAAGAAATTTTACATGAGCGATTAGTTTGCATTCAAGGGCTCACTTGTTTTATAAAACTGTAAGCTATATTTTCACCTAAATGCATAATGACAATAATTCTACAATATGACCAACATCACTGAATTTAAACATCTGACTTCACAGGGTGTAACCAAATCTGTGATATGTTTACAATGGGCAACTTAAATCAGTATAAAACCCAAAAACAAACATTTTATATGAAGCAGCTTACCAATCCTTACATGAGGTAGATGCATTAGTTTCTTTTTGGGGGCTTTTTTTTCCTACATTTTCACCTAATGATCTGGTGGGCAACAAACTTGTGTCTCCACTCTGAATGAAGGAGCAACTGAGACACCTTTGGTCAGCAGAGCTATCATTCTGGAAGGGGAGGATGGGTGTAGGGATAGTATTATTCATGTACATTAGGCTAGTGAGCCTTTACCATTTAGATATCTATCATAACAGGACCTTATCGCTACTGCTCCCCGTACGGACCTGCGATCACAGCATCAGGCAGAGGGAAATCTTCCAGCACCAAATTCCTTTGCATAAGTGAAATGTCATGTGCCTGAATGCTAAGAGCTGCAAATTAAGCTGATGCTGGAAGATTTCAAGAAATGTCACAATAAACCATGTCCTCCTACCTTTCACCATACCCACAAATCAATAATGGGCACCATGGTACGCTCTGCATGGCTCACATTTCATAGCTCAGATGAGACTGTCCCTGCCATGAAAAAAATTAGTTGGTTATGTTTGCCCTTAAGGTCAAAGGTTCACATTCTTCCCTTGTCTACTGGTAATTCCAAATCTGACGATAACAGCTTATTGAATATATGTATTTCCATAGGACTCCGCCACATCCAAAAATGTGGTGAAGTGCCTTGGATGTGAAGCCCTGCCCCTACCTGGTTAACTTTCCCACCCTTCCCTTCTGATCATAGCTAATGAAGATGTATCGTCTCAATTTCACACATGTGGAGAAAATGTGTTCCATATAATCCTAACCAATAAAATCTGATACATTTGAACTGAAAGTTTCAGCAAGTGTTTGTCTGCAGTTTTTCAACTTTTACATATAGCTTTTCCATTTCAGCACTACAGCAAACATGTTGATGTTCCTATTGTTTCATAAACACAAAAGAAAAGAAAATGCAATAATAAGGTTTTCCAAAGAGGCAAACAGTTATGTGTAAGTGTACATTTATGTTTTCTTGATATTTTGCCTAATGTAAACATACTGCAGCCATTAGTTGCCACTAGATAACAGTATCATTCCTTTAATAATCTAGAACAGGGGTCTCCGAACTTTCCAAACAAAGGGCCAGTTTTGTCCTTCAGACTTTGTGAGGGCCAGACTATGGCCAGTGGGAGTAGAAAATACCCTGGCGTCAATGACAGCAAACAAAGCCCCATCATTGGTATTAGTGGGAAGAATATTGCCCCATTGTCAGTATCAGTGGAAGGAATAGTGTCCCATCATTGGTATCAGTATGAGGAATAGTGCCAAATCATTGGTGTCAGTGGGAGGAATAGTGCTCAATCATTGTTGTCAGTGGTAGGAAAATGCCCCATCATTGGTGTCAGTGGGAGGAATAGTGCCCCATCGTTGGAGTCAGTATCAGTGGGAGGAATAGTGCCCCATCATTGGTATCAGTATGAGGAATAGTGCCAAATCATTGGTGTCAGTGGGAGGAATAGTGCTCAATCATTGTTGTCAGTGGTAGGAAAATGCCCCATCATTGGTGTCAGTGGGAAGTATAGTGCCCCATTGATGGGGTCAGTGGTAGGAATAGTGCCCAAATGTTGTTATCAGTGACAGGAATTATGCCCAAATGTTGGTTTCAGTGGGAGGAACTGTGCCCCAAGGGCCGGATAAAGGCAAGCAAAAGGGACACATCTGGCCCCCAGGCAGCAGTTTGGAGACCACTGATCTAGAACAATGCAGTAGCATATAAACTAGAAAACAGCTGATCGACAACTTGTGCAAAAAAAGCATTTTCTTCATATTTATGTAACTGATTCACATGTCAGAAACTCATTGAAAACAAATATATCAATATGGAATACTTAAGCAGTACCTGTTTATTAGAACTGGGGAAAGTTAAGCTAAAAGAGAGAGATCCCCAACAATATAGATAATAATGTGGCATTGATCATGTGATTTCAGTTAAAGGAGACAGTGGGGTTGATTTACTAAAGCTGGAGAGTGCAAAATTTGGTGCAGCTCTGCATAGAAACCAATTAGCTTCCAGTTTTTTTTTGTCAAAGTTTAATTGAACACGCTGAAGTTAGAAGCTGATTGGCTACCATGCACAGCTGCACCAGATTTTGCACTCCCTAGTTTTAGTAAATCAATCCCTGTGAGACTTAGGGCAGAGCTCATATAAGCCCCCAAGTCTCTTCAGATGCAGTCACTTGGGCAATTGAAGGCATTTGGTGAAATGGCTAAAAACAAGATTGGTAATATCTATCAGACTTATTTATCATCTATACATTTAGTCAAAATATAAATCAGGAGGATACAATTAATGCTGTTTTAATTTTAAGTAAAGTGTTCATTTCATAACATAATAATTACAAAAAGTACTGAAATATTTATTTTATTAAATAGCATGATAGCAAATTATAGCAAATTGACAGCCAGGTGGGGCTTCAGTCGTTCCAGGTGGATGTCATAAGAATTCCTCCAGGAACGAGCCTCATGGCCGCAATCTACCATCAGCTGTGTCCACAGAAGATCACAGCAGATCAGGTGATAATTCTAAACAATGAATGGCTTCGATTCATGCCATTCATTGTTACAAATGTGTTGTTAGCTGTGGCTGGTCACAGTGATCACATGGTACAGACAGGGCCAATCACAGCCCATCTGTGCCAAGTGATTAGCTGTAGACAAGCACAGCTAATCACAACAGCCAATCATTCAGTAAAATGCTTGCTTACAGAGGTGAAATACACTGCAATAAGCAATCATGTGTAAAAGAAAAAAACTAATTTGGATCACTTCCCCAGAGTAGTACAATGTTAGTATGGTAACATTGCTCTGGTCACAGTGTGTTAAAAAATCTTAAAAAAAAGGAAAACATTTAATAAAAAATATAAAAAAAAATGTATTTATTTATTTTTGTGCTGTCACCAGTCAGTGTCCCTGATCACCGCCACACAAGTTACATCATGACACTGCACTGCATTGGTGACAGTACGTAAGAAAAAAGTTGCAAAAATGTTTTAATTTATTCATTTTTCAAAAAATTATGAAAAAAATACAACTTCCAAAAACTCGCCATGCCTCTTACTAAATACATTGGACTGTCTAATTTTCGAAAACGGTCATTTGGGGTATATTTGTGATATATTTGTGATGTCCTGATATTTTTGGGCCTTACAAAAATAAGATAGGCTGTCAGTACATCAGGATTGATAGTTTTTCAGATATATACCATAGATTGTGGACTAAAACTAAAACACTGATTTGGGTTATTTTCACCAAATAAATGTAGGAGAATATATTGTGGCCTAAATTAATGAAGAGCATGTATTCATTTGCAAAATTTTATAACAGAATCAAAGTAAAAGGCATTTCTTTTTTTGTTTATTTAGCAAAAGATAAAAAACCTAGTTGTGATTAATTACCACCAAAAGAAAGCTCTTCTTGTGTGAAAAAAAAAATGATTAAAATTTAGTTTAGTTACAGTGTTGCATGAACGTGCAATTGTCATTCAAAGTGAGACAGTGCTGTAAGTTGAAAATTGGCCTGAGCAGGAAGGGTGGTAAATGTACCTAGTATTGAAGGGGTTAGAGAAATATCTTTTAGAAATGTGTCATTTTATGGGAATAACATTTCTAAACATCCTGCAATAGCTCCCGTAGGCACAGACTCTTTGGAATAATTAACAGGCAGGTGTCACGTACCTTGGTTGGAGGCCAAGTTGATGAGAGGGCTTTCCTTGCGGCTCTGGTCCAAGCACTCCTGAATGTGGTGGCCACAGGTGACTGCCACGGTCAGGGATGTAGTCAAGGTGAGCCAGCATTGTATATGTTGAGACAGCAGCATGGTCAGGAAGTGGGCCGGGGTCTAGAGCGCTGCATATATATTTTGGCATTTCAAAATATTATTTATTGAATGTATGGAATTGTTTGAATTCAAAAGGCATTACTTCAATGTGCACTGTTCAGCCTTTAACTGTACATTGTTCAGCATTTTTTTTGTGATTGTGACTGAGGAACCTCATCTGGCTGTAACAAAAAATTATAGAGCAAACTGTGTTTGTTACACAATAAACTACCACAGTGTGGCACTGTTACCTTGTTTAAATTGTACCAGTTGTTTCACAAATCTAGTTTGTATGCAGACTTAAAAAATAATGTAAATGAACCTATTAGTAGAACAAATGTTACACACAACAGACTTAATTATTTGGGTGTTGTGGGTCAAGTAAGAGAATACAAAACAGTAATAATTGGGATCTTAGTACAATGGCACACCAAGTCATATTTTTTTTTCAAATAGTATAAAAAGAAATGGGTTAGTTTCTTGCTCTGAGCATAACTGCATGAAAACAAGATGATGGTCTTTACACAATGTTCATCACAAATTCCAGATAAAAGCTCATAGGTTCCATGATATGAGGGGCTCCTTTTATCACAGGTATGTAGGTAAAGGACACGTCCCTGCCACAACCTTGGTTAAACGAACTACAAAGATCTAATATGCAGGAAATGATTGGCTAAACCACACAAGTGAATTTTCGTACATCTAGGATTCCTCTATATTGGCTTTTTAAAATAACAAATGCAGTAATATGGAGGTCAGATAAAAAGTTTAGTGCAGCTTAACACGTTTGGTAGTAAAATAGTATTGTGCAAAGTGAACCAACTGAACCCCAAATTATGCAATTCCACCGTATACAATAATGTGCATAACCCCTGGTCGCCAAGAAGGAAGTCCGATAAATAGTAAATAACTTAGCGTCCAATCAAATGAAAAGTCCTCAATCAGTCCCCCATGTGACTTCTTAATTCTCCAAAACTTAAACATTCCCAATTGATAAATCTTAAAAACAGTGACCTCTTCTTCCTCTTTAATCCTCAAGGAAAATATATAAATTGCACATAGTGCATTATCTTTGCCATACAGTGAAAAATAAACTACAAACCACTCACATTAAAGTGCTCAAAACCAACAAAAACTCCAATGTGTCAATATACGTCTTGTGTCTGTAATTCCTACTCTTACCTTTGTGACAGTAGGCAGGTGAAATCACCTGGTTGCGTCCTGGATGGACGATATATTTGTCCAAGGTTCAGGCTTTATGGGGATTTGTACCACTAGAGGGAAGTGCTGAGTCCTTCAGCACTGAGGTAATGAGCCCAGCTGAAGGTAGTGGGCTCATTAAACACCTCTATAAAACCTCCCAGAGTGCTTAGGGAGTTGCTCCACCCTGGAACCAGATCTGTGCCTGAACTGTCTGGGGAGCTGACCTGTTATCTGTGTGCAGAGAGACCAAAGCCTGTGTGGTTAACCTCCCAGTACTAGCAACTAGGTATAGCAGCAGGCTGTACCTAGTGGGTAGCTAGGGAAAAGCTGTTGTTGCAGTAAGTAGCCAAGTTGGCCAGGATTTATTTTGATGTCTCTTTTTGTTTATCATTTTTTCTGTAAATATTGTAAATAAATTGCACCTGTTTGTTTTCACCTCCACTATTGTTGTGCTGTGCCTATCTTTTTGTGTTGTGCACCCATCCAGGGGGTCACACACACCCGCTGCCGAGCTAACCTTGTTACACCTTCTAAATGTAGATTGCTCATTCAAACATAAATTCCTAAGACATGAATGCTTTCTCCAAAATTCTTCCTCATGGACAACCATTTCTTCCAAGACATTGAATTGCATATTGTGTGATGTTATACATAACTTCAAAAAGTGGCACACAGTGCTCCCTTGTTACCAGACCACCAATCTTGTGAATCATAGATACTCCACCACTATCCAGTCCATGCACCTTACCCAGCTGCAAGGGGAACAGGCTGTAAACAATTGGAGTCCTCTTCAACCAGTGTCACTCTGACCTCTCCTATCACAATATTCAAATCAAAGAGAACAGGCAGTCATCATGTAAAATATCAAGGTATTAAGAATTTATTAAGTGAAAAGTGCTTACAATTGTAGTATGTACATCAGCATTGGTACAAATTCAAAGGACCAGACCTCTTCCAAAATGGCAGCCGCACAACTTCCGGCTTTGTGTCTGATGTCACTTTGTGACGCGTTTCATCATTACAACTTTGTCAAAGAAGGCATCACAAACACAATTTAATACCAATTTTTGGTAAAATATTAAAGATGATGTTATGCTGAGTAAAGAAACACTTAACATGTTACACTTTAAAATATGTAGACCCATGAAATGGCAACAAACAACGGTACCTAAAGTGTTCTCTATGGAGATTTTTTAAAAGCCTTCACAGGTTACCAGTTTTGAGTATGTCTAACATTAGAATTATTGCTCTCACTCAAACGTTCACAACGATACCTCACATGTGTGGTGCGATCACCGGTATTGTACTGTATGCGTGCAGGACCAACATGCTCTTTCACATTTGCGCATGTGCACAGAGGTTGGGAGAACTTTAAAGATCTTGTTTTATTTTATTATTTATTTTATGTATTTGTTTACACTGTACCTTTATTTTTTTATTGAACTTTATTGCTATCACAAGGATAGAACAACATCCCTTGTGATAGCATGGGCAGTGACAGGTTCTCTTTATGGAGAGATCATAGGTCTCATAGACCCCAAATCTCTCATCTGCCATACAAAGGATCTGATCAAAATGAAATCAGTGTGATCAGATGCTTTACAAGCTGGTAACAGCTTGTAAGTTAACAAACCGAAACCAAAAGTGACAACATCGACGGCATTTCTGGTTTCTGGCATCACAGAGGGGAAGGAATATTGCAAGTTCCTCTCATTCTGTCCACTGCACCCGATGCTGTATAATGATTAATGGCTGTATAACCACTCAGATTACTTTTACCTTGTGCAGAATTGCCAGCTGAACAAAATCATAACTGAATCACGGCTGCAGCTGCAGCCATGACCAAGATATCACTATTCCCTTCAAAGGAAGTACAGGTAGGTCCTAAAGACAGAAGTAGTTAACTTGTACACAAGGTTGATCCTAAATAACATACTAACCCATCCAGTGATTTCAGTGTCGTCCTGCTGTAATCCACTTGCTGACTCCTGCCCCACCATCTATTTGCTGATGTCATAAGGAGGCTGTCTCTTCAGGGCCTTAGCAGCCAGCTCCCTGATGTTGCTCCAATTACATACACTATATTTTCAAACGTGTCGGGACGCCTGCCTTTATACGCACATGAACTTTAACTGCATCCCAGTCTTAGTCCGAAGGGTTCAATATTGAGTTGGCCCACCCTTTGCAGTTATAACAGCTTCAACTCTTCTGGGAAGGCTGTTCACAAGGTTTAAGAGTGTGTCTATGAGAATGTTTGACAATTCTTCCAGAAGTGCCTTTGTGACATGAGGCACTGATGTCGGACAAGAAGGCCTGGCTCGCAGTCTCTGCTCTAATTCATCCCAAAGGTGTTCTATCAGGTTGAGGTCAGGATTCTGTACAGGCCAGTTAAGTTCCTCCACCCCAAACTTGCTCATCCATGTCTTTATGGACCTTGCTATGGACCAAACTGTTCCCACAAAATTGGGAGCATGAAATTGTCCAAAATGTCTTGGTGTGCTGATGCCTAAAGAGTTCCCTTCACTGGCCCAACCCCTAAAAAACAACAACCCGACATCGTAATCCCCCCTCCATCAAACTTTACACTTGGCACAATGCAGTCAGGCAAGTACCATTCTCCTGGCAACTACCAAACCCAGACACATCCATTGGATTTCCAGATAGAGAAGCGTGATTTGTCACTCCAGAGAACACGTCTCCAATGCTCTAGAGTCCAGTGGCGGCATGCTTTACACCACTGCATCTGATGCTTTGCATTGCACTTGGTGATGTAAGGTTTGGATGCAGCTGCTCAGCCACGGAAACCCATTCCATGAAGCTCTCTACGCACTGTTGTTTTGCTAATCTGAAGGCCACACAAAGCTTGGAGGTCTTTAGCTATTGACTTTGCAGACAGTTGGCGACTTCTGCACACAATGCGCTTCAGCATGCGTTGACCCCGCTCTGTCATTTTACGTGGCCTGCCACTTCGTGGCTGAATTGCTGTTGTTCCCAGTTGCTTCCACTTTGTTATAATACCACTAACAATTGACCGTGGAATATTTAGTAGCAAGTGAATTTCATGGATGGACTTATTGCACAGGTGGCAACCTCTTACGGTACCACGCTTGAATTCACTGAGCTCCTGAGAGTGACCCATTCATTCACAAATGTTTGTAGAAGCAGTCTGCATGCCTAGGTGCTTGATTTTATAAATCTGTGGCCATGGAGGTGATTGGAACACCTGAATCCAATGATTTGGAGGGGTGTCCCTATACTTGACAATATAGTGTATGTGCAGTGTGTTCTCATAGCTCTGAAGCATTCTATGATGCATGACGTGGGTATCCCAAGAGATTTTTGATCTTTTGTCTGTTGTCCTGGCATGTGTGCAAGCACAGTTAACAGTCACTTAAAAGGATGAAAAAAAAATGTATTTAATGAAAAATAAAATATGACAACTAATTATGATACATATTTCTTTAGCAAACAAAGAGTTATCCAGTTAGTTTTTATATCTTTTTAAGGAAGACAAAATACTGATATACATCAATTTCAACCTCTCACAACACAAGCAAACTAAAATAAATACTGTACATGTCAAAGCTGTTCATCTGTATAGTGCAGTCCTAACTGTAGTCTGTGAGAGCCTCCATGTTGGGGCATAAATAGCAATGTTCCAGCAGGCTAAACAAAATGACAACCACCCCAATTTATAATTGGCTTTTAAAGCAAGTTGAACATGGAAGGGCTTTACAAACAAAAAAGACACCGGTATACCCTTATTGTTTTTTCCGTTAGTGCCTATTGTGGTAAAGCACAGCTTCCACTCTTTCTGTAAAGAACCCCTTCCTAATGTGATTGTGAAATCTATTTTCTTCCATATGCATCTTATCTCATTCTGCCATACATACAGTACATTTCATGTATTAAATAGTTATAATGGTCTCGGATATACAGTATGTAAACATGTTAATAAACTGTCTCTTGCAAAGTGAATATACCCAATTTTGCTAATTGTTCACTGTAAGTAAGATTTTCCACCATTTTCTTTCATGGTTTTCTCTTGCCTTACTCTGAACCCCATCAAAAACCCCTATGCACTGAAAATGTATGCATTTACACAGATCACTGATGTGAAATTTTAATTGTAGTATTCATTATATGTGTAGCCAGGTGCTTGGCTAAGAATGAAAGAGAGAGAGAAATGGCTGCAGCTTCTCTCTGTAGCTGCTGACTGTGACAGAATGCGGCGCCTGACCCCTGCCCTTCTCACCAATTCGTGACTGAAGGACCAGCCAATCTCGAACCGCGCTGTCACTTGAGTAACAATGCCACTCTCAGCTGCGCCCTGCACAAAGATTTTCCAGCTCGTGGGACTACAATCTATGTGCCAGCAGCCTGAGAGCGATTGTTACTGGGTCAGGTTAATTACGCAATTAACGCTTCACACTGCCACCACCTCCTTTTTACAGAGAAGGAGGAAACTCACAAATCTTAGCAGTAACACTATGATATTAACAATAAAACTCCTCCTGCACTCAATGGAATCCCTAAAAGGTCAGAAAGCTGCTAACACTCAACCTGATACCCAACAGTAGATAATCAATAATAAAAATAGTGCAGCGCTAGCTATATAACATCATGATGAGAAGAAATATGAAACTCTGATTAATGCTTATAATCTCAATAATCACAATATAAAAATCACACATCCAATGGTGCAATAGGGTGACCCAATAATGAGATCATAAGATGGAATGAATCACAGTAGACTAGACGTGACCCCAATCCCACTCACTAATGTGAATAGTGAGCATTAAATCAGTATCACAAGTGAAAAAAGTCCATACATAAGATAATGGTGCTCCACTCCATGCGATAAAAATAATGCAAGTGATCACACAATACACTTCAAGTGATGGTGAGTGATAATCCTCCTGTGGCTAAATTGCCCCCTCACCTCCACTCTGCGGCCCAAAAAGACCTACACGCCTTTAAGATCACTCGGGATCTTGATCCACACAATGACGGATATCACCAGCTGCTTTCCTATGGACCTCTCATCCGGTAAGGTAGATTCAGGATAGACTGGCTCTTGATCTCAGCAGGATATACCTCTCACCCGGATGATATAAACACAGGAAGAATCTCTCATAGTGTAATATGCCACAAAACTATGTGCTTTTATTAAGGTAAAACAATAAGAAACTCACCTGCTAAAAAGCGATCCACAACTCCATAGGGATGTATGGGTGTACTGCATGGGTAATTAAGATAGACTCAAGGAGTACAAAAATGGCGGCCGTATCGGAAGTACGTCACAGCAACCGGATGCTGCGTCACCGTGTATCGACGCGTTGCGTCACCGTCACGTGACTTCATCAGGATATCGCGATTGGTGTGCAGCATTCCCTTTATATAGTGGTGGACTCAATGGCTAACAGATGTAAGGGACCAGTCTGCCCAATTACACAGCCGGCGGCCATTTTGTCGAAGCCCTGCTGTGGAGTCATATAAATCTATGGGCAGTCACTTAATACAATACAATAGACAATCGTAAAAGATAAAAAGTCAATGTCTCATTAACGCTGAATATAAGTCATTAACGACAGCACATTAAAAAAACTACATATAAAGTTTATTATAGACAATAAAAATACTAATTAAAAAATGAGTTATATACCACTCAACCATAAAAAATAATAATAATAAATATATATAATAAATATATAATGTTATTAAGGTAAGTACTTCCTACTCATGCAATAGACCTATACATTAACAGCATAAAGCAATATGTATAAATATATATATATATATATATAAAAATGCACACACACACATATATATATATATATATATATATAAAAATCCATATATCATAAAACAAATTAAACTATAGAGAACAAATTAAAGTATACATATAAAAAATATAAATAAAACATATATAGAGGGACTAGGTATTACAATTATGATCCGATATGATCCGATAAATATTAATTAAAATAATGATCCTATATATAGGTAAAAACAGATACAGCTATTTGTCACTGATAAAGCAATTTAAATCGAATTCCACGTTCAACCCTTTAGGTCGGCAGAGGAAAGTGGTTTTCAAAGCAGACCTCCTGCACCAGACTAATTAATGGTTTACAGCCCTGGAGCTTCATCTATCTGTGTTTTATTTAAGATAAGAGGCCCTTTTGAAGTCCGTTCAACTTACAGCTATAAATTCCATTTCAAGAGGGAGGAGGGACAAAATGGCTGAGGCCTAACAAGATGGCTATCATGTACAGCGTCCATGTCTCTATTGCGCACAAACGTCACACTGACCTGTGGTGCTGAACTGGTTTATAGTTGTTTCAGCAAGAGGAGAGAGCTGCTGAACAAAAGAGTCAGGCAGCTATGCACTGTGGTAACTGTAATCCTGAGGAGAGACTCTACTGTGTAATCAAGAGCTTTTTAACTACATTCACCAGAGAGGAGATTGCTGGGAGTTGGGGAAAAAAGCTGCATTTTCCCAGGCTGTAGAAGACACAGCTTCCTTTTTACAAGCAGGAGACCAGAGAGTGCACATTGCTGTCTAGTGTGCACTACCGCTGCTGCATATCGGCGGCCTGAGCAGGATCTGGAGGACTGAGTTTGCATATGCTGACAGACACCTGGGTGCAGAGAAAAGAGTGGACTAATCACTGTGTGTGATGGTAAGCTGCAATATTGCAGGGACTGGTGAGATGCTACTGTGGAGATTTACTATCTGCTGCTAGAGAGACTGAGCCCTGAAAATACAGCCATCTAAGGGTTTTATTGCTGCCTGCAGGCTTGATTGGGACTATTATCATGTGCACCAGCGGTACAACTGGGCCCCAACCCTAGCTGGCTGAAGACTTAAGACTAAAGACTGTCCCTTTACAGCTTCTACACAGGGGTCTTTATCTATTGCTTATGCTAAGATATACCTCTCAGGGGACATTGCATCATATTCTAGCAATTCTCCTACAGTGCACTCTAGACTAGTTACTATTCACATTGCAGTTAATGCTTACATGTACTGTGTATTGCTGACTTTGCTGATTTATGTGTTGATTCCAGTCTAGTGGTAAATAATTCTTATATAAGTTACCTGGGCATAGTGATCATACTGTCTAGCGGACTGTGTTTGAACCTTCCTTCCCATGTGTTTATTTATGCTTAAACCACCATTTACTCTAACCCTCACCAATACATTGATTTAATTTACCACTAAACGGTCTTGTGTCTATTTCCTGGTGTTAATTCATGGCAGAGTTAAAGGGATCTATACGTGTGTTCTTATAAGTGCTTGCAGTAACTTTCACTCAACCAGGTTTGTCAGAGGGGCCGAGGTTGTCCTTGGGATTGAGGTGCACAACAGAGAACCCAAATTTCCAAGGGGCTCTTCTGGGGTAGCACTACATATATTATTCACATGTTGGCTGAGCATAAGTCATGTGAACATGAAGCATTTTCACCTGACATGAAATGTAGTTCCCTGTAGTGAAAAAATAAAGCCCCAGTATTCCAATTTACCGTATGTATTATCCACATAATGCAACAAAAAACCTACTTCTAAGCAGAATAAATATCACCTCTGAAAACTGTTGAACTGAGCCATCAACAAGTAAGATATGCAATATAAAAAAAACATCCTTATCTAGGCTCCAAATGGGTAGGAGAATGTAATAGAATAACAAGAAAATACATTAGGTGCTGAACAATATAAGCTATAATACAGACTTAAAAAAATGTAGCAGATCACTCATTTCCTGGGGTAGCTTTTTGCTATAAATATATGAAATGCCAGAGGCATTCCAGCCACTTTGCAGACTTTCAGTGCAATAAAGATGAAAACGTTTTCAAATTCTAGTTCATGGAACTAGCACTTGAAATATTTATTGGATATACAAATATTTTAGAGGCCACATTTTGCCATGAGTTAAATATGTTCCATCCATGTCATACATTGTATTTTATGGTTTTATGGGCAAAATTACCAAGAAAGGCAAAAGGGACAGCTGCTCAGAACCCAGCAGTCTGAAGGTCCATCAGAAAATCTGCTATCCAATACATTAACCTGGGTGTCAGACCACTAAAGCTGTAGGTGCACAGACTTGTAAGTAATGAAGAGAAGAACTAACCTGTCCTCAGACTGGACATCTGCTGTTGAGTAAAGAAAAACCCTGCCCTCCAGACTCATGGCTAAAGCTAGCCATACACTAGCAGATTTTTGAACGAGCATTCGTACGAAAATTCTCAGTGCATTCAATGAATTGACCAATGTCATTCAACAGTAATCCAAAAGCAATCCAAATCTAACATTTGATTTTGGAATGAACTTCCCTGAATAAAAATCACACTGTTAGAAATTAAATTTGTTTGAGAAACATTTCACACCCTGCTTCTCCAAATGTTCTCATCACTGTGGTCAAAAATGAACATTAACATGACTCCAATAACAATTAGAAATTCAGACAGACTTAAAACAAACATTTTTCTTTTTGTTTACAAACGTTTTTATTTATCAAGAAATAGGCTGCAAAAACAGCTTCACAGCATAAAGTAAAACATACAACAGAAAAAGAAGGCACACCTGTAATAAAAACAAACATTTTTCAACAAAATTCTTCTAGTGTATGGCCAGCTTTAGATTCTCCAACTTCCACTCCCCTGGTTCTTTGTCGGTACCCACTGATTCATTTTAATGACAGTTGGGTGGGCTTAGCAGGTACATCAGGGAAAGTCAGGCCCAATAAAAAAGTGAAACTAAATCAGAGAGGAGTACATAGGAGAACTTTCTAGCTAATTACAGTAATAACACACATCTTAAGGTGTTTGCACTTAGGCAGGTGTTTAATCACACGTTATAACACATACACCTTTGCAGGTGTGAATGAGCTCTCTCTTTCCATGTAAATACATACTAAAATGCAGCACATAGATGTGAGTCAAACACATAGGAAAGCATTGAAGTCCTGCAGTAAAATTCAGGTGTTTTATTGCAGGAAAAGGATACGTGTGAATAGTTCCTATGACTGTATTGTCTTTTCCTAAGTGTTCCCTTCTGATAAGGTTCAGCAGTACACGCATTCATGGAACAACAGTGAAAAGTATACTGCCTGTCTCCTGTGTCTGATCAAAGACTGTACACAGCAATGTATGGATACACTTATACAGTACATGTATACATACAATGTATACAATACACATGCATGAATGGGCTTGGTTAAATAAACCAAAACAACGAATCAGAGTCTTCTCTTCATCTTTTTAGAAAAGTAGGGTGAAAGATGACTATTGATTAGTTGCTGAAGGTTAAAACACTTTGGGGATGATTTACCTAAGGAAATTGACAGCGCACTTTGCAAGTGCAGTTGCACTCATTTTCCTTAGTAAATGTGGCACAAATTCACTTTGTAAAGAATACTGAATCAGGTGTAAGGAAAAATATAAAAACATTTTTGCTTGCACATGATTGGATGATGGAAATCAGCAGCACTTTACCACATTTACTAATCTCTGGAGAAAATGAGTGCTTGGAAGACGATAATCCATTCTCTGTTTCCTAATGATTGAGAACACTTGTCCATAAATACTATATTAGGAACTACTTGAACCCTTTGTACATAGCAAGAGGCAACTTCAGAGGGTTTATTTTACAGGACAGCTATTTTACTTTTCACCCTTTAAGTTCCAAGTAACCAGGTACTGCTGTTTGTTCTTTATGAAGGGATAAACTTTCTATATTGCATTATAGTACTGTGTTTGCAATCAAAAAGGACAACTTATATGTGGTCAAAGACTGTATGTGTATTTGCACTCATACATACTGACAAACACATGTTTATTATTTATTACAGGTTCTTATATAGTGCCTTCAATTTACGCAGCACTTTACATATATATTTTACATTCACATCAGTCCCTAACCCTCAAGGGGTGTACAATCTAAGGTCCCTAACTCACATTCATACATACACAACATACACATACTAGGGCCAATTTGGACAGGATACAATTGGGAGGAAACTGGAAAACCCAGAGGAAACCCACGCAGACACAGGAAGAACATGCAAACTCCAGGAAGGTGGTGCCGTGGTTGGGATTCTAACCAACGACGCTAGTGCTGCCAGGTGGATGTGCTAACCACTGAGTCACTGTGCTGCCCCATATATATATATATATATATATATATATATATAAATTTGCAATGCACAGTAATTATTGGGGTTTGAGGTTGGGGTTTGAAAGATACTGTAAATAAATAAGTAAACCTAAGTAACTAATTATAGTGTTCCTTCCATCACTTTAACCGCCTCCCGTCCTCCATATAGTAATATGATGGACACAAGGTGGTTCTCTCGTTCTGGGAGGACGTCATATGACGTCCTCCCACTCTAAACCACGCATGCGCGACTCTGGGGGAGCGCAACGTGGCGATCGGCGGTGCGCTGTGTCCCTCGGACACAGCGAATCACCGATCCACGGGAAGAACCGAAGATGTCGGCTCGGTTATGTGATCAGCTGTGTCCAATCACAGCTGATCACATGTAAACTGGGAAATGCCGGTTATCGGCATTTCTCTCCCCACGAGCTGTCACACTGACAGCTCGAGAGGAGAGCAGAGCCGGTAATCGGCATTCCTCGGAGGGGACATGTACACTGATCATCAGAGCACTGATGATCAGTGTACCCTGATGATCTGTGTAGCCCCAGCAGCGCCACCTGTCAGTGTCCATCAATGCCACCTCTCAGTGCTCATCCATGACACCTGCCAGTGCCCATCAGTGCCACATTTCAGTGCCCATCAATGCCACATCAATGCCACATATCAGTGGCCATCTGAGCTGCCTTTCAGTGTGCCAGTCAGTGCCACCTATCAATGCCAGTCAGTGCCACCTATCAGTGCTGCCAATCAGTGCCTCCTATCAGTGCCAGTCAGTGCCGCTTATCAGTGTGCATCAGTGCCGCCTATCAGAGTGCATCAGTGCTGCCTATCAGTGCCGCCTATCAGTGCCATATATGAGTGCTGCCTTTCGGTGCCCATCAGTGATGCCTGTCAATGCCCATCAGTGCCACCTACCAGTGCCTCCTCATCAGTGCCACCTATCAGTTTCCATCAGTGCAGCCTATCCGTGCCCATCACTGCAGTCTCATTAGTACACATCCATGAAGGAGAAAAATCACTTATTTACAAAATTTTCTAACAAAAACTAAGAAAAAACATTTTTTTTTTCAAAATGTTCAGTGGTTTTTGGTTTGTTTAAGAAAAAAACCCAGAGGTGATTAAATACCACCAAAATAAAGCTCTATCTGTCACAAAAAAATGATAAAAATGTCATATGGGTACAGTGTTGCATGACCGCGCAATTGTCAAAGTGTGACAGTGCTGAAAGCTGGAAATTGGCCTGGGCAGGAAGGGGGTATAAGTGCCCTGTAGGCTAGTGGTTAAAGTAAAATGACCAGACATCCCTGGTTTCTGGGAATAATCCCAGATTTGAGGAGGCCACCCTGGCTGAAAAGTGTTCTCAGATGTGTTCCTGATTTTAAAAATGAGGAGTGAGAGCCGAGCCACTGGAACATACACTCACAGGCCACTTTATTAGGTACACCTGTTCAATTGCTTGGTAACACAAATTGTTTATTAGCCAATCACATGGAAGCAACTCAATGCATTTAGGCATGTAAATGTGATGAAAACAACTTGCTCAAGTTCAAACCGAGCATCAGAATGAGGAAGAAATGGGATTTAAGGGATTTTGAACGTGACATGGTTGTTGCTGCCAGACGGGCTGATCTGAGTATTTCAAAAACTGCTGATCTACTGAGATTTTCACACACAACCATCTCTATGGTTTACAGACAATGGTCTGAAAAATCAAAAATATCCGGTGAGTGTCAGGGTCCTGGCCACGGCAGAAGTTCTGGAAGATCTGGCATTTCTGCCAGTACTCTGCATGGCCACAGAAGTACACATCAGCCTCAGTTTGGTGCCAAACGGCCTTTATAAGGAGGCTCCTCAAGTTGCTGGATGATCTCTAGCTCCCCGTACCCTGTTCCTGTTTCCTGTGATTCGGACCTGTGATTTCCTGTTACTGACTCGGCTTGCTCCTGGACCTGTCTACTCTGCTTTACCCCTGATCTGACCTTGACTTGGCTTATGGATACTCTCTTTCTCGCTCCTCTGTGTATGACCTCGGCTATCCCATCTGACTACGTCTGCTCTGATTCCCACCTGGTACCTGACCTTGGCTTGAACCGACTACCCAGTAAACATCTAAATCCCGGAAGGGCTTACATACCACGCACAGGCGCCTCCTGTCTGCAGACCTATCTCCGTGCACCAGCTGTGCTTCTGAGTTGACCACCAACCAGCACTCCTACAGGCGACCTGTGCAACTTTGGGCCAGACTCCTGCTGTCCCACTCTCAGGGGAGTCTGGAACTTAGCCGCAAGGGAAGCCCTCTCTCCATTGGCCTCCATCACCAGGTATTTCATAGTATCATCCAGCCAGTATGTCCGAGGTCGAGAGAGGCGCTTCCGCACTAGAGGCCCTGTGCCAACAAATGACGGCACTTACCCAAGCAGTGAAGGATCTACAGCAAGGACACTTCCAGCTAGAAGGGCGTCTTCACTCCCTCTCTATTTACGCAGACCAGGATCCCTCCGCCAGTTCCAATCTAGTAGCCGCACCTGCCAGTCAGTCTCCTGCCACCACTCCTGCTATAGTGTTACCACCTCCGGAACCCAGAGTTCCTACTCCTGAACGCTTTCTCGGGGATCGACGTAAGTTCAGATCTTTCAAGAAAGTCTGTGAATTATTTTTTGCTCTGCAACCCAGGACCTTTTCTCTGGAAGCGGTCAAGGTCAGGTTCATCATCTCCCTCTTGTCTGAAGAACCTCAGTCTTGGGCACATGGTCTTCTGGAACAAAAGAGCCCAGCACTTAATTCAGTAAGTGAATTCTTTCAAGCCATGGCTGCCATCTACGACGATCCCCAGAGGACCTCCACTGCTGAGTCCACCCTCCATGCTATACTATAGGGTCACCGGCCTGTGGAGGACTACATAGTGGAGTTCCATAAATGGTCTGCAGACACTGGTTGGAACGATGCAGCATTGAAGTACCAGTTCCGCCTAGGCCTGTCCAAGTCCTTCAAAGACGAGTTAGCTAGGGTGGAAGCTCCCTCCTCCTTGGAGAACCTTATCCTGCTTGCTACTTGCTACTACTTCTACGGGAAAGACGCATGGAGTGTACTCAGACCTTTCGACCCACTTGGGTTCTGCCAAAAGTTCCAGGACCAACGGCTCTTGCCCTTGCTCCACAACCCATCAACACTTCGGAGGTAGAACCTATGCAAATCGGCCTTCTCTGACCTGCCCTAACTATGAAAGAAAGGCTACGCACACAGCAAGGCAACCTCTGTCTTTACTGTGGGGCCTCGGGCCACTTCTTGCGTAACTGCCCAGTACGACCAATTAAGTCCAGCCAGGCCCATCCTTCATACCTTCAGCTATCCGGGACTTTAACCACCCATGTCATTCTCCCCATGTCATTGCAGGTGGCTGGAAGGGATGTTAAGTTGCGGGCAGTCGTTGACTCAGGAGCTTGTAGCTGTTTCTTAGACATCCAATTGGTCAAGGACTTACACATCCCTCTTCTGCCTAAAAAACAGAGACTTGACATCTTACTTGCGGGTGGCACTACTCCGAGTTCCAGACCTGTTACCCAGGAAACCATTCCTATTCTTGCAACCACCGACTCCGGTCATCAGGAGTTTATTTGGTTTGATGTGATCAGATCCCCCATGTTTCCAGCCATCCTAGGAATACCCTGGTTGCAAGCCCACAACCCACAGATCAATTGGCCCAAGAAGGAAGTCATCTTTTCTTCAGAATATTGTCTACAACACTGTGGTGCCCCTGCTCTCACCAATTCTTCTGTATGTCTCTCAGTCCAACCTCCACCAGAGGCCAGTCAATCAGTTCCCTCTCCCTACCACAACTTCCTTGATGTGTTTGATAAGAAGAAGTCTGACACATTGCCTTCCCATCGGTCTTACGATTGCCCAATTGAGTTACTCCCAGGGGCAGAAATACTATTTGGGCAAATTTTCCAACTGTCTGAACTTGAACTGGAAGCCCTCCAGCACTATCTAGATGAGAATCTCGCTAAACAATTTATCCACCCCTCTTCCTCTCCTTTCAGGGCTGGTATTTTCTTTGTAGAAAAAAAGGATTGTCTCTTAGACCTTGCATTGACTACATGGAATTTAATAAAATTACCATTAAAAACCGGTATCCTCTTCCTCTGGTGCCCGAGTTGTTTCAGAGATTTCGAACAGCCCGAGTGTTCACTAAATTGGACTTACGGGGGGGCTACAATTTAGTCCGTATAAGAGAGGGCGATGAGTGGAAGACCTCCTTCAGAACACGTTTTGGACATTTTGAGTACCTAGTGATGCCGTTTGGGCTATGTAATGCCCCTGCTACGTTTCAACATTTTGTGAATGACATCTTTAGAGAGTACCTTGACCTTTTTGTGATTGTCTACCTGGACAATATCCTAATTTTCTCTACCTCACTGGAACTCCATAATGATCATGTTAGGATAGTGCTAAACACTCTAAGTGTCACTTTGTTAATAAAATGTCCTATTTAACACTATTAAACCTTAATCAGCTTTACCATTATCAGCCTGAATTTATTCCATCTTCCCAATACCCCTTAACTACTTTTTCTGCTGTTTTTTTTTTTCATTTCTAATTTTCTTACCATTAATATATAAACATTTTTTCTTAACTTTTTTAGCATCAAAAATTTGCAACATTAAAAAAAAAAAAACTTTAGTTAATTTCTAATTAACTTTGCAATGCTCTGCAGTGAAATGATAATTGTAGTGTAATTCTTAAACAGGGCAAATAATAAAATTACAATTATACTGTTATCAATAATATTTTCCTAACACAAGCATGACAGCATACGCATGTGGGTACAGGCTCCATCCCCTGCCCAATCACAGGACCAATTATACTATAAAAATGAGTCAACTTCCCCATGGCAACATTCTGCTTTTTTTTACTCATGGCTCAGCCAGTTATGGAACTGTTTAAAGCAGAATGTTTACCCTCACCTTGCCAGATTCATCCAGCCTAGCCACACAGGCTCAGCCTCTCCTGTGGCAAAGCTCTTTCCATACAGATTGTAAAGCTCCTAGAAGAATGAAGCCTCCCCCATGTCCAGGTACTGGGGTTGTAGGATGCTGGTCTCTAGAGATTGCACAAGTTCCTTCTTCATCATAACTCCATGCTGGACATTCATTGAACTTCCAGCTGGCTATGGGAAGTTCAGATGGTTAGACACCACTTGGTGCAAAAGACAATAGTGCTCAGCAGCTGTTAAACTGTTAAGAGTTGTCTACTACATGCATCACAATTGTGAGTCTTGCTGGCTTGTTGTCTATAGTTCTGTCTGTTTTGTCAATGCCTAAAAGGTTGTGGCTTGTGTCTGCAGTACTGCTAATGCATGAGCTGATAGTTCAGGTGTTTACTGTTGTTAGAGAGTCAGGTCTTTCCTATTAACACAGCAATGCCTGGGCTGCTGGCCTGGCTTACTGCATATTGATGATTTACTGCTTTGTCTATTGTGTTAACATTTTCGGTGCATTTGCCAGTTGTAGGTTAACCTGTCAGGGCTAATTATCTGATGCCTATTAACCCTTCATTGCTTTGCCTGTGATATACTAACTCTTCAGTACTCATGACTGCTATGCATTAAAATGTCAGTTCTAATGCCTGGGTGAAAATGAGTGCTCTACTTAGCTTTCATTGCCTATTGGACATCAATCTGTAATTTCTTCTGTCTGATGTGCCTCACACCTCGTTCACTGGCTCTTGGGCACTGCAACTATTTGCGGACAACTGGTTGGCTGAGGCTTTTAATTCTCTGCAGCTGTTTGCAGGCAGCTCCTTTCGCAGTTGTAAGTGGGGCTATAGTCCTTCAGCTCATATGTAAGCCAGTAGCCATGAGCTTACCTAGAGTCCAACCATGATCATTAACCTCCCTGGCGGTATACCTGAGTGTAGCTCGGGGTAAAGTTTCAGTACCAAAAGCGGTAACCCCGAGCTTACCATGCGGCGTTGCTCCGGGATTCCCTGCAGCGCTTACCTTGTCCTTCGCTCCCGCAATGCATCCCCTGCAGCATCCCCAGCCATCTCCTCCAGCCGATGCCGGCATCCGGCTTCCACGTCCGGTCCCTGCGAGCGTCAGGATGTATGGGGGCCGGAACTGGCGGCAAATTTGAAAATTTTTAAAACTGTCATTTTCTAATAAACGAATATAACATTACTGTTTCAAACCATTTCACATACATTTTGTCCCTACTGCTTTGTCCTGTGCCCTGCCTGCATTTTGACTGTTCTTTCTGCCTGGAAACTGAGAAAAGTCCATGGCGTCCAAAAAGCATCCCTTTAGGTCAAAAGCAGTTTTAGACCAGCTAGAGAACAGCGATAGTAAATCAGAACCACTTGTAGAATTGAGTGATAATGATTCGTGGGGAAATTCATCATCAGACACTGAAAACCATTCTGCAACTGAGCTCAGCGATGTGTGAACTTGGCGCTATATTTCAAATTTCAGTGTTTTTGGTTTGATTATATTATTGAATTAAATGTATTATTATTATTATATTATTATTTTTTATGATTATTTATTAAATTATAATTTATGATTTCGTGTTTCAAGTTTTATCATACCCGGATGTTTACTAGACCCTTGTTCGGACAGATTTCAGTGAGTTATTCCTATGAATTACAGGCCTACAATAAAAAAAATACATATTTCCATGCAAAAAAATGTACTGCTTTCAGCACAGAAATACTGACATAATCAGACCGCTAGGGAGGTTAAGGTGAAGTCAGGTAGATATATATTATCCTAAAAAAGAGTGCACATTATGAGCATAATGAATTGCAAATCGTTCAACCCTAGAACAACTTCTCAAGAGGAAGAGAGACAACATGTTCCTTCAACAGTGACGTACTCTGTAGCCCTGAAGAAACAGGTATGCATTTGAATGATCATAGTGGGCTTGTGGCTAGCTAGCTTGCCTGCCAAGATCTTATGCCAAGTTGCATGTCAGGGTCAGCAGTGGATAAGGAGGCAAACAAGGCAGATCAATAGTCACTAGTTGTCAGATACGAAGCCTAAGCAAACAGCTATGTTTGATTAATGGCCACCTCTGCCTCAGAAGCAATTGACCAGGGAATCTTCAGACTCACTGTCCATTCTTCTGCATAAGATTTTTCTCAATATTGCCAGTAACACTAAAGCAGTATTTCTTATGGCTATCATGTCCAGAAGAAGGATCTCACATATCCAAGTATGAAGCTGTAAACTACCTTATTGCTACCTTACAGGGTATCTCTAATCTCTTCTTCAGCAGCATACAGATGTCTGCAAATCATTGCATATGAGTCAGGACATCGTCCTCCCAGCATGTCCAAACTGAAATGTTGGAATCACCACAAGCATTGAAAGGGGACTCAATACCGAAGAAATACATGGAAGTGGCCCTTCTTTCAGAAGGTCAGACAATGGTCTCTTCAGGCCTGGCAGTGTCAGAAGAGGACTTTCACTGTCCATTAGGACAATTGCATTGTCACTTCTCAAGGTATCTGATGGGTTTATATGACAAAGATGAATCCATCAATTAAGCATATAACCCACTTTGTCAGACAGATTGCGTGCACATGGGCAGAATTTAGAGGTCCAGATTAATCTTAGATGATCCCAAGTTCATGTAAGGCACATTTCCAGCCTATTACAAACCATTTCTAGCCCATTACAAAGTTGATCAAGCAACATTGCTCTTTGTTCTAATGTGCTGTCCATGATGAAATAGCAGACGTGGTAATGAATGTGGTCAGAATAGCACCAGTTGCACATTTCCCGATGTACACAGGACAATACTTTTGAAGGTTGGTGCTCCCTGTGACTGTGCATGCAGCCTTTTGCTGCCATCTGTTGGCATGTTACAAAACTAGTCTTGAAACCTTATGATACCACCTCATATATACAGGTGTGAGAGATAAAGTGGTTAATAGTGACATTCCAATTCATAGATTTAAATCAGGATAGCTTAGGGTCATGCTAATGAGAATGTGTCGAACATGTGCTTGATGGATGACATGTATCCTGTATGACCATTTGAATGTCCAGCTAGACATTTAGGGATCTATTTATAAAATGTTTATTACATGAATGTCGCATGCATTTGTCAAGTTGAACAACTTATCATATATTTTACTAAGAGATTAATGCCTGACTCATCAGCTCCGTCTTTTGGCCAAAATGCAGTACTGTATAGTTGTCTGAAACACCTCAAAAAGAAAGCTACACAATATTTTGACCACTAGATGGAGCTGATGATTGAAAGGATCTAGATAACTTCCATTTTGTATTATGTACGCCATTTTAAGTATTAAGTATTAAGTTAGTTTTTTGTAGAGATATTAGAAGTTTAATGAAACTGTTTTCAGTTGTTCAAGGATGTATCAACAGAAGCTAACACGACCCTGACAATGTTTTTGTCTGTCTGTTTTCCCTAAAAGTTAGCCAAAACAATTTGTACCAAGAAATGTATATGTCATGTTTCATGTAGTTAGCTCATGATGGAAATTTACAAGTTGCAGTTTTGAAACTCGCTCCCCCCTCCCTTATGATTATCTGTAGTCTATATAATCTTATTAATGTCTAATAAACTTTGAACATCTCTGAACATAAGCTGTCGTGATTTCCGTGTTCAAGGGGTGTTCCCAGAATTCTGCTGATAAACCAGGAATCTCTCCACAGACCGGGGGTCTCTGAGGGGAAAAGAAAATCATTCCTTTCAGCTGGGGGCTCGTCCGGGATGACCACCCACCTCACTTGGTAAGTAAACCTTTTGTCTTTTTATGACTAAAAGCTCTTTCTTGCCCTGTGTTGAGGGAAGGTCTTGAATCATTCTGTATTGTCTATATAGACCCGTGATAACCTGTAGCTGCTTTTGGTAAAGCAGACTTAACTCTTTGGTAAGAGTTACAAAATAGTGCACTATAATATAAAAAAAAGGTGTTTTGGTAAACACAGTTCTCTGGAAGAACACACTGTTTTTGGTAAAACAGTGAAGAGATAACTTTTGGGAAGTTATCAAGAGGTTAATAAGTCTGTGGAGCAGATTCTGGTTTATCTGTCTTTTGCTTTTTCTTTCTGTTGCGTAGAAGTATAAGATAATTTGTTGTGTGGAACAAAATAAGATTTTAAGCTAAAATTGCTTTATCCACTGTCTAAATATGGGTCAAGGAGGTAGTTACCCACCAGGTCCCCCAGAAAAGGGAGAAAATTGTAAGGATTATGTTGCTAGAGTTTGTGGAACGGACTATTATTTAATAAATCCCTGGGTGGATTGTATGGCAGGCTGGACAGAAGCTATGGGGAGTACAGACCCATTCCCAAGAAAGGGGGCAAATGATCTTTTTCATACAGATATGATTAAGGGATTATGTATGGGGGACAAACAAGCCTTTCCTTGGTATGAGGGGGACCCACAATGGGACCAAGCTTATATGAAGAAAGGGGGAGAAAACTGGTTAAAATGGTCACCGTATTGGGTTGATAATAGCAAGGGAAAGTTCAATTTGATTTTCTCTTTAAAACAAAAGAGGAAGTTGAAATTGGATACATTAAAAATATGCCAGGAAAAGCATCAATCTGAAAAGACATGCAGACCCAAGATTGGACTGAAAACAGTTCAGACACCAACCCCACCCCCTCCGTATAATATATATCCTTCATTAAGTGGTTTTAAAAATGCTGCTGATGATGATTTTTTTGATTAGTTTGGGGATGATTACTCCCCAGCCTAATGCCCCTCCAGTCCCTGCCCCTGTCCCTGCGCCACTTCCCGTCCCGGATCTACAACCAATACAGCCAGGCCCCTCCACTAGACCCAAACAGATTATTAGTATAAAATCACCAGAGGAGGGTAGCCAAGTTCAAGGCATCCTTACAGAGAATAATGACAACGAGGGAGAGTTGGAATACGAAGAACAGGGACAGGTAAATATAATAAAATTACAGAAAAAGGATGGTCAATGGAGAAGAAGTGACACCAGTCATAGAAAGGGCAGAGAGGTGGAGGAATTTAGAATGCAGCTTAGATCCATGGATAAGAAACAAGAGGGAAAAAGAGAAGATGAGGGGGCCGTAGGAGGAAAGGAGTTGGCTATATTGACACTACCTTTTCTCACAGCAGGAGAACTAATGCTAAAAAAACCCATAGAATTAGAAGATATTAATAAGATTGTTAAACATTGTCCCAAGCCTACAGTATCTCCTGGAGGTACACTTGCTTATTTAAAAAAGGCATGTTTAGGAAGAAATTACACACAGGAAGATATGAGATTGATCATTGATGGTATTCTGGGAAATAATCCAGCTTGGGATTGGATAAATGTAAAAGGCATTAGTCACATAGAACCAAGTAATACACAGGCTACTGCCTATAAACTGAAATACCACAGAAGACAGAGATGTGGGAGGAGCTTGACACAGAATTAAAAAGGGTTTTCAAGAATAAGGCTTCCCTCCCAATTGCTACAGCATGTAAACAGAAGGTAGAAGAAACTGTTTCTCCTTACAACACACCTATCAATTCTGTTAAGAAGCCGGATGGCTCTTACAGGTTTGTACAAGATTTGAGGGCCATAAATAATTTGGTGGTTCCATTAGCCCCAATAGTGCCTGACGTGCCATCACTCCTAACCTCCATTCCGTCCGATGCAGAATATTTTACAGTGATTGATTTAACAAATGCATTTTTTTCGGTTCCTGTGGACCACCAGACGAGGGCGCTATTTGCATTTACGTTCCGTAACCGCCAGTTGACCTGGTGTAGATTGCCCCAGGGCTATGTAGATTCGCCTGCAGTCTACTCACTTGCCCTCCAGACCACACTGAGGTCCTGGACCCCTCCCAATGGTTCGGTCCTCATTATATATGTGGATGACCTATTGATTTGTAGTTCAAGTCAGGAGGCCAGTCAGGAGGATAGTTGGTCTCTGTTAGAATGGTTGTCAGGGAATGGTCACAAAGCATCTAAAAAGAAATTGCAATGGTGCCAAAAACAGGTTGAATACCTTGGTTTTATTCTAAGTCATGGTGAGAGGAATGTCAGTCACAAAAGAGCTGCGGCTCTCGTGGGTCTGCCCCGCCCACAAACAAAAAAGGACATGCTAACTTTTCTTGGTATGATTGGTTACTGCCGCCAATGGATACCTGATTGTTCATTCTATGATCACACTCTGAGGTCTGCCACACTTTCAGAATCACCTGACATTCTCACATGGTCAAATGAAATGGTTGATGCCTTTGTGTACCTGAAGAATGCTATGGTAACGGCCCCTGGTCTTGGACTACCTGATTATAAGAAAATGTTTCATCTGTATGCTAGGGAAAATTGTACAACCATGGCGGGGGTCCTGGCTCAGGAACATGGAGGCAAGCTCCGCCCTGTAGCTTTTTTTTCTAAAGTAGTGCCAACTCAGGTTCAGGGCATGCCTGCTTGTCTGAGAGCTGTTGCATCGTGCGCAATTCTGGTGGGGATGGCTATTTCTTTCACATTGGGACATGAAACTACCCTACACACCACACACCAAGTGTCCTTACTACTGAAAAACATACACACTCAACACATGTCAGCACAAAGGTTGAGCGGATATGAAGTGATCCTTCTATCTGATCCCAACTTGATTATTAAATATTCTTCAGCAAATTCAGGTCCTACTCCAATTTTGAATGCCCTACTGGGGCTAAAGGGGGAACAGGGTGAAGTGGCACCAGAACACAATTGTATAACCCACATACAGCAAGACACTTCCCCTAGGTCCGACATGTCAGCTGTGGCTCTTGATGGGGCCCCAGATGTGTTTGTAGATGGCTCATGTTCTAGGCCAAATGATAGTACTTACCATGCAGGATACGGCATTGTGCAACTTCCTGACAAAATACTCGAGGCAAAGCCAATTCCATATCAGTCAGCCCAAGCAGCCGAACTGATTGCCCTTACAAGAGCATGTCAATTATTTGCAGGACAGGACGTCAACATTTACACAGACTCCAAGTACGCCCATGGTGCTGTACATGATTTTGGGGTCATTTGGGAGAGAAGAGGATTCATTGCTGCTGATGGCAAAACCATATCTCACTCTTCTTTGATATCTGATCTACTCAAAGCCATACAGTTACCAAAAACATTAGCCATTCTCCATTGCAGGGCACATACAAATCGCAGAGATCATATTGCCAAAGGAAATGCATTAGCAGATAAGGTAGCAAAGGAAGCCGCATTACAACAGGTGGCCAGTGAGCAGATGCCTTTGCTCACTTCAGGCATCACAACCACCCCACATGACCAGATGTATGCAGATTTACAGAAATTTGCTACGAAAATCGATTTAGCAGACTGGGATGGTTCTGGAGCACAACTAGATCCAGCTTCTGGTCTATTGTGCTTAGAGGGGAAACCATGCATTCCCATGTCAAGTGCCCCATTGTTCATTGCACAGTACCACGGTCTAGGACACAAAGGATGGAAAACAACATGTGAAACATTATTGCAGGATTTTTACATTACAGGTTTATCTAGGTTGGTGAAAGAATATGTCTCTAGGTGCATTACATGTATAAGGAACAATCCACAGAACCCAAAGAAATCACAACACCAGCATCTAGTGTACCCAACTACACCTTTCACCCATTTACAAATAGATTTTACCCACATGCCAAAAACAGGACAGAGGCAAGAGTTTTTGTTGGTAATGGTGGATATGTTCAGCAGATGGGTGGAAGCATTTGTCACTAATAAAGAAGATGCACAAACTGTAGTCAGAATTCTCACACAGGAGATAATACCTAGATGGGGATGTCCGCTGCAGATAAATTCTGATAACGGACCAGCCTTTGTGGCCAAGGTATGTCAAGATTTGGTAAAAGTACTTAAGATAGATTGGAAGTTTCATATTCCCTATCATCCTCAAAGTTCGGGTATAGTAGAAAGGATGAACAGGACGATTAAGGATAAGTTGAGGAAGGCCACTGGAGGAACCTATACCCACTGGAAGAAGATGTTACCTGCAATTCTAGCAGAGGTAAGAATGACACCTAATAAGACTACAGGGTTATCTCCTTTTGAAATATTAATGGGAAGACCGTTCCCCACTCCTTGGGCTAGACAGCCACTTATGTTAGAAAGAGGGGACCTTGACCTGGTACAACAAGAATATGTGAGAAAATTGATTCAAATTTTAGATAAGGTTGAAAGAAATGTTGCTCGCACCTCTCCTTTATCTTTTCAGGAACCAACACACCTTTTCCAAGTGGGAGATGTCGTAGTGGTCCGCCAACTCGCTAAAGACAAGAAGCAAGGCTACCCCTTTGGACTACCTACTACGGTGATAGCGGTTACCAGAACGGCTGTTCTGGTGGAGAATTCCCAGTCCTGGATTCATGCTAGTCGAGTGAAGAAGGTGAACCAAACACCTGAGAAATACGAAACGGAAAAAGGAGGTGAAGGACAAGTAGAAAATCCTCGAAGAACGGGTGAAGTCGGTGAGAAAGACCCTGAAGATGACATTCCTTACTGCCCCTCATGGTGTTTTGAAACTCTGGATCCTATTGGGCACACTGACTGTGCTCTTTTTCCTGCCAGTATGGATCCTAACTAACTGTATTTATCACCCTGAGGACTTGGGTCTAATAAAAGGTATCTGTGGTCAAGGACTAGATTTAAATGAGACCCAGATAACCAAAAGTGAAAGAAAGTCAAAAAGAAAGTTTTGAAGAGAACAATCCTTTTTCAGGAAAAATGTTGATGATGCAGTTTAAATCTGCTTATGCTCAAAAGTCAGGTTATGATAAATGTTGGATATGTAGTAAGTTACATCCTAGCACATATGAAATTCCTCTTCTGGCCGCTCCAGTCAAAATATTTTTGTTAATAAAAGGGAATGTAAGTATTGGTTTGACCAATATTACTTCTAATGCCACCATATCTTTTCCAACTCTGGGAGTCACTCAACTCCCCGATTGGTGTTTTAGACTGGGGAATACTTTTCACAAGGGAAGGGGAATGTGCTCTCAGTCCATATTAAACATATCTGATCCTGGAAGGTGGGATGGAACTTCTTCTGTGAAACTCTGGCAAGTAAATGGTAAAACCCTGAATGAAAGTTTAGAAGGGATACAAGATAATGTGGGGAAAACTATGTTTGGAAAACTTCTTTTTTATTTTACACTTGTTGTCACCCCTGAATTTCATTCTGCAATACAAAAATTGCCGATCTCCTTGGGAAACAATACCTATATCTGTTGTGGTAAGATCTGTTACCCTTGGATACCGAGTAATGTCCAGGGCTGGTGCTATGTAGCCCAATTAGTGCCAATTATGGCAGCTATAGACCAAAAGGAACACCAGGTAAAAGCCAGTACATACCCAAAATACCAACTAACTCTGAGACAGAGAAGGGAAACCAAACAAGAAAAGGTAGATCTATTCTCTACAGGGGATAAGGTTTGGTCATGGTTCCCTACCTACACGGGATGGGGAATAACACTCATGAACAAAATAAATAATTACACAAACATTATTGATGACATACTGGAGAGGAACTCTAAGGACATAGGGTTGCTAAATACTGAGACCAGAGCTATTAGAAAACAGCTGGAGATGCAAGAATTAGCTATTGAAAGTATGAGTGCTGCTCTGACAGGTTTGTGTGAGATGACAGAGGATTATGAATGTTGTACTTGGATATATAATACCACAATGACTGTTCCAGATTATTATGAAATAATAAAGCAACACAGGGAACAGGTAGATGGTTTGATGGAAGAAGCTAGAGCAATAGGAAAAGATGGATGGACTCCTTTTGATTGGTTAGGATCAGGATTTGGTTCCATCTTTTCATGGATGAAAGGTATCGCTGTAAGCATAGTCATGATATTGTTTTTTGTTTTATCTTTATATCTATGTTTTAAATGCTCATTATATTGCATTGCTAGAGCTACTAAGCCGCAGAATACAAATGAAGGTTATCTAGCTATGTACAGAAAGATGAATGAAGTAAAGAATTGAGATCATGTTCATGATCTTAGAGGGGATTGAAAGGATCTAGATAACTTCCATTTTGTATTATGTACGCCATTTTAAGTATTAAGTATTAAGTTAGTTTTTTGTAGAGATATTAGAAGTTTAATGAAACTGTTTTCAGTTGTTCAAGGATGTATCAACAGAAGCTAACACGACCCTGACAATGTTTTTGTCTGTCTGTTTTCCCTAAAAGTTAGCCAAAACAATTTGTACCAAGAAATGTATATGTCATGTTTCATGTAGTTAGCTCATGATGGAAATTTACAAGTTGCAGTTTTGAAACTCGCTCCCCCCTCCCTTATGATTATCTGTAGTCTATATAATCTTATTAATGTCTAATAAACTTTGAACATCTCTGAACATAAGCTGTCGTGATTTCCGTGTTCAAGGGGTGTTCCCAGAATTCTGCTGATAAACCAGGAATCTCTCCACAGACCGGGGGTCTCTGAGGGGAAAAGAAAATCATTCCTTTCAATGATATGTGCATTAATCTCTTAGAGAACATACTGGACATTTCATTCAACTTGAACAAATGCTTTTGACTTTCATGCAGCAAAGGTTTTACACATAAACCCCTCAGTTGATGTGTCATATTTAATATCACAACACTGCATTTTACACCTCAGGGCAAAATAACTGTTTTAATACAAAAAAAATAAGGGACATATTTATTAAGCAATGAATGTGATAATCACAAAACATTCACTGCAGGGGAATCAATAACTGATTTAAAATACATGAACCAGGAAGATTTGCCTGTGAATGGTGAATTTCACTGCTCTATTGCTTTAAAAATATACCCCTTACTGTCCTCTCACAGATCAAATTCTTTCTAAGTCTAACTCATTTTTTTTTTCTACCCAATACCCAATGGAACTAAAAAGAATGACCTAACCCATCCCATTTCAATGCAAACCTAAAAAAAGGGGTTTGGCAAAAGCTCTATTACGAGGGATTTGTAAGTACAGGCGTACCACGTTTTACGAACGACTCAATTAACATAATTTTCGGTTTACGAATGAAAATCCATTGAAAATAATGCCTCGGTTTATGAATTTTTTTCGCAATATGAACGGATTAATTGGTTTTCAATGTATTTATGAAATTTTTTTTAATCATGTCCCTGTATAGTACTATGCCTTTAAAGTACACTTTATAAAGAGTTTTGAACAGATAAGATTTTTATTTACTTTTTTCTGACCTCCGGAACGGATTTATTGGTTTTCAATGCATTTACGATTTTTTTTAATCATGTCCCTAATTTTAAAGTGCACTTTATAAAGCGTTTTGAACATATAAAACTTTTTTTTACATTTTTCTGACCTCTGGAACGGATTAATTGGTTTTCAATGCATTTACGAATTAATTTTTAATCATGTCCCTGTACAGTATGTATGCCTTTAAAGTGCACTGTATAAAGAGTTTTGAACAGATAAAAGACTTTTCTTTTACTTTTTTTCTGACCTCCGGAATGGATTAATTGGTTTTCAATGCATTCCTATGGAAAACCGCGTTTTGTTTTATGAATTTTCCGCATTATGAAAAGTCCCACAAAACTAATTAAAGTTGTAAACCAAGGTATGTCTGTATATAATTTCAGCCCTCTTACTTTCCTAATATTTTATCATTTCAGTCAGATGACTTCCTTAATGTTATTCAATGTTCTATTATGATGTCACAGATGTAGAAGCTTAAATCATTTCAATGGTGATTGCAGTATATTTTTTAGACTATCAATCAGGGTCAAGAGTGGACCTTGCATTTGAAGACTCAGACATACAGGTAAGTTATCTCTGACCTTTTATAACTGCAGAATGCAGACACCTTTTTTTCTTTTTCATTCTGCCTGACCTTTCTGCAGTCTCTGCTTTCACACCCTTCACTTGTTTGATTTTTGGGACAGATCAACTGCATGCCTTTGTGCTAATCACAGATCATCTACAGTATTTCCTACTGCTGTCTCATATCATTCTAAGAGTATAATGATTCTCTTACACATACGTACTTTCTTACACAAGGGGAAAGTGTAAGGCTCCAATCACACTGAGCTGAGCATTTTTCAGGCGTTTTTCAAGCGTTTTTTAAGACATCTTTGAGCGTTTTTTTTTTTTTTTAGTAGATTTGCAAATGTTATAGGTGTTTTTTCAGGCGTTTTTCATTTAGGCATTTTTGCTGTGGCCAATAGAAACAGAAACAGCTACTGTTTGAACTGAAAACGCCTGAAAAAACACTCATTCCCACCGTTCAGGCATTTTCCATTCAAGTCTATGAAGACAAAACGCTCAATTCTGCCTGAAAAGTAGAGCAAGTGCTTTTTTGAGTGACAGGCGTTTTGCTACAGGCAACAGAACACTCGAGTGTGAACAGGGCAATTGGAAATAATGGGATTTTACTTATTGTGCTTTTTTGAGCATCGAGCTGCAAGCGGAAAAACACTGAAGTGTGAAAGGGTCTTAAATTACATGGTGCCCTCTGCAAAATGTTAGTACGGTAACTCCACAGTAATGCCATAATATCTTCAGGAACAAGAGCAATTAAGGCTCCATTCACACTGAGCTGAGCGTTTTTCAGTTTTTTTTTTCCAGGAATCGTTGAGTGTTTCTTGAGCAGATTTGCAAATGTTATAGGTGTTTTTTCAGGTGTTTTTCATTTAGGTGCTTTTGCTGTGGCCACTAGAAATAGAAACAGCTGCTGTTTGAACTAAAAACACCTGCAAAAAACTCTTGAAAAAATGCTCATTCCCACCGTTCAAGCATTTTTCATTCAAGTCTATGGGGACAAAACACTCAAATCTGTCTGAAAAGTAGCTCAAGTACTTTTTTGAGCGACAGGCGTTTTACTACAGGCAACAGAACACTCAAGTGTGAACAGGGGCCATTGGAAATAATGGGATTTTACTTGTTGAGCGTATTTGAGCGTTGAGCTTTGAGTTGAAAAATGCTCAAGTGTGAACAGGGACCTAAATTACATGGTGCCCTCTTTTAATGTGTTTTTGATGCATGGGGTAGTACTCAGTTGACCTCAGGACTTATCAGTCTCGGTACAGCAGGTGTTCTCAATCTGGGAACAATTTAGGACTAGCAGGTGACAGAGCAAGCCTATGTGAACACAAAAATCCCCATAACTCAAAGGCATAAACATGGAGAGTAACAAAGATTGAAGTAGGGGGTCAACACAAAGAGACATCAACAGTAATAGTGGGAAAGACAGGAGCACAATCAAAAATTTGTGACAGAGGTCACAGTCAAGGATAACTGTAGCCAACAGGGGCGGACTGACAACTCATGGGACCCCTGGGCAATAGGGGATCATGGGGCCCCTGTGTCCTTGCCCAAACTGAAAAAAGCCTATGAAAAAGGTACCAGGGGTACCTCATGGGGCCCCCTACTGACCCCGGGCCCTCGGGCAGTGCCCGAGTTTCCAAATGGTCAGTCCGCCCCTGGTAGCCAAACACCAAAACATAGACAAGCGTTAAGGTAAGAAGTCACAGCAAAGTCAGGGTAACCAAAGCTCAAACAAGGTCAGAACATAGAGGGTGAGGAGTTATGCTAATCCATAGCAGCTAACACATTCATGAGCCAACTAAACATTAAAATAGGCAACAAGAATGAAGAATTTGATGTTCGGAAGGGGACTAATCAGAAGTTTCAGCAATACTTGCCATCAAGGACTTGATGGACCACTTGGTCTTTTTTCTACTATCACTTTTCTCGGCTTCTATGTTTCTATGATGATTCCTGCTGATTTACATGCACAGGTCACCTGAAGAAATAAATGCACAAGTGTGAGTGCACCAGGAGTCAGAGAGGGATTCTAGACTTCAAATGTGGCCACAGCAGGGGAGCCTGATGGAGCAGTCAAGTAGGATGAACAAAGGTAACCTGAAGGAACAGCAACAGATGAAATACCAAGAGCCTTTGCAGTGGAAGCGTGCGCAGAAGGAAAAAATCTCTAGCCAACCCCCCGAAGATCAAACCTGCTGTAGACAGCTGACCACCCCACAGACAATCACCCACACCTAGATAGGCACCTAACGCTGTGCTTCCTCCAAGTACTGAAGTTTCCTTCCTCAGTACAAAGACCTACTAAGAACTGTTCACAGCAACCCTACTAATACAGTAAAACACATTGACATTGCATTAACAGAAGCAATAAAAGTATTTCAAATTTAAAAAAAAAAAATCATTTACAGGAAAAAAAAGGGGAAGCCTAGAATAAGTGTACTAGGCATAGTAATATTTAAGAGTTTGAAGAGTAGACCACAACAACACAATAATAAATTTTCAAATTACAAAATGTATAAAACCGACCTAGAATGTCATGTTTGCATCAGTTAACGCCCTTTTTAAGAAACAAAAAAAGCACAGAAGTTAGCGGTTAAAAGGAAAATGCTGACAATGGAAATACTTGTATGTGAATTAAAGATATCTTCTAGATTTTTGATGTACAGTGTCTGTTGCTAAGCAACACCGTTCAAACAGCATCCTGCCAGTTTCAGCAACATCTATTAAACCATGAGGAAAATACAAGCTTGTCTTAAAATAGACTGCTCCTAACATTTTACTTTATTCATGTTGTGAAACGAACTATCCTGAGGTTACTGGATTGAAACTGTACACAGCAAGCATTTTCTTTCATTTTTAATAAACATGCCAATTTATTAATGTGCATTTTTCTGACTCAGGACATTCTTGGCTGCAATTACAGCCTGAAAACCTTTAATAATTTTGTCAATTGTCCTAATACAGTAGCAGTACCCATCCTGAGCAATGGCTATGACAATATTTTTACTTTCATTCATTGCCAACTACTAAGAGTATTACATTCTTGTTTTTCGATTTTTAAAGGTAACTTAAAGTGTATCTAAATTCAAAACCAATAATGTAATATACTGCAGCTTACTAGTCCTTAGATAAGGTGGTTGCATTATTTGTTTTCCATTTTTCTTCTATTATTTTAACCACTTGCCTACCGGGCACTTATACCCCCTTCTTTACCAGGCCAGTTTTCAGCTTTCAGCGCTGTCGCACTTTGATTAACAATCATGCAAGATTGTACCCATATGAAATTTTAATCATTTTTTTCTCACAAATAGAGCTTTCTTTTGGTGGTATTTAATCGCCACTGGGCACTTTACTTTTTGCACTATAAACAAAAAAGTGCAAAAAATTTGTTTCTATTATACAATTTTTCAAACAGGTAATTTTTCTCCTTCACTGATGTGCGTTGATGAGGCAGCACTGATGGGCACTGATGGGCACTGATAGGCAGCACTGATGGGCACTGATAGGCAGCACTAATGAGGTGGCACGGATAGGCGGCACTGATAGGCAGCACTAATGAGGTGGCACGGATAGGCGGCACTGATAGGTGGCACTGACTGGCATCACTGCTGGGCACTGACTGGCACAACCACTGGGCACTGACTGGCTGCACTGATGGGCACTGGAGGGCACATGTGGGTGGCACTAGTGGGCACATGTGGGTGGGCATGGGTGGGTGCACTGCTGGGCACAGGTGTGTGGCACTGCTGGGCACAGGAGGGTGTACTGCTGGGCACAGGTGGGCGCACTGCTAGGCACAGGTGGGTGCACTGCTGGGCAAAGGTGGGCGGAACTGGTGGGTGGCACTGCTGGGCACCGATCATCAGGGCACTGATCATCAGTGCCCTGATGATCGGTGCCGATCCCTGCTCTGACAACTGACAGCGTAAGGAAAATACAGCCGAGAACCGGCAATTGCATTTCCCGATGATCAGTGTGTCATTGGACATGGCTGATCACGTGGTAAAAGGCCGCTGTGATTGGCCTTTTACCACATCACGTGATCAGCTGTGTCCGTAGGACACAGTGATCATGGCGATCGCCGGGTGCGCACCCCCAGGGGCGCGCAGGAGAGCGCGTTCTGGAAGGACGTCTAATGACGGCCTCCCAGAACTGGCCGGCCGCAGTGTAGCCGTCATTCGGCCATCTGCGGTCGGCAAGTGGTTAACTGGTGATTGTGGCAGTAGCACACTTTCTGTCCTAGGATAACAATGCTTACTCATGATACTGTATTTAGTTAGAGAAGCAGCATTGTCACCCTAAGTTGATCCCTAATTCAGACTGCAAACACCCTCCCATCCTCTTCATCTTTATTACACAGAGGGGTGTTGCTTTGCAGTTCACAGAAGGTAGCTGATAATGTTGTTTGAGATATGAGTTCACAGGAAGTTACAAGGACACTGAAATTCTAGCAAAATTCACAGGTATTTTTCTGCATAAAATGTATAGCCTGAAAAAAACTAACACCAATACCACATCTAAGGTATGGTAAGCTGCAATGTATTACATTTTTGTTCTTGGATTTAGATACATTTTGATTTGGTGTACTGTACTCATAGTTTGGCAATTTGGGTATTCAAGATTTAACTTGACAAATGCTTTGGCTCAGTCCTTCTTTTCAAAACTATTTCAAGCACCAATTAGATCCAGCAACCATCAACTACTTTAGAAAAGTGAATCCCAACCAAGACACAAAGGTTGGGGGTAAACAGGTGCAGGATCCCCCATTTCTTCACCATTCCTGATACAAAACAAATCTGCTATGCTGCTTTCCTGTGACTCTCTACATGCTTGGTAATTAGTAGGTTGGTTCTTCTACACTTTACTGCAGAAGGTGGCTGTCTCAGATATTTGAGTATGTAAGCTGTGCCAGGGCTAAAGGTTGCATGAAATTAACTAAGGGGCCATGTAACTCTTATTTCTTTTTCATCTATAATATCATAGGGTGACCATACATAGGCACATGCCTCATCTAGTATCTCACTTAATTTTGGTGGGAGCCACTGCAGTCATTTATCTGACTTATCCCTTTGTTGTTAGTGGAACATGCTTAGTTCCTTTTTCATCATACAATGGAAAAATATTGATTGTGAAGAGATTTTCTAGAATGTGATAACAATCACTTTAGATGACTGTAAGCCCTGGAATGCACCCCTACACTCCCCTTTTACAAGAGATGCTCAAAGCCATTGCACCACTTGCTTTTATAAGGCCATATACAGTATTTCACCTACGGTGCCTTTATTAACAATTTTACTAATCTGACTATTCAGCTCAAAACTATTGCTTGATTGCTTAGTTATGTAGAGGGTCCAGACATGATTGAATGCATAAGATACCTTGCTGGAAGAAAAAAGCATGCAACATTTTAACCGCCCTTTGAAACCTCTACTAGAAGAGTAAGCAAGGAAAATAGTTTTGATTGCTTGTACAAAGATTATTAACATAGATTTATTTATATAAGAAACAGGGAGTGAAAGAGCAAAAACATGTTTTAAACACCCTGCTTCACTTTCATCCACTATCAAAAGCTGTTTCTTTTACCACGGTAACAAATGAGTTAAGTCTTGACTACGTCATGGATATACAGGGAAGCTTAGCAACCAGTGCTCTGATTCCCACAGTGATCTATCTCTTGTAAATCTATATGTATCCTTGAAAATACAAATAATGTCATATGGGCTCCATTCACATTAATGCAGCTAATAAACAGGCTATGCCGTGTGTGTGTGGTCCACCAGATTTAATAGCCTTGGTGTTTTAATGAGACACTAATAAAATAGTAAACAATATGATTTGACATCATATTCTCAGATGCGTTCTAACATTTATGTTTATAGGGGGTATAAATCTTACTTAATTAATTCCTATTAAAGACAGCAAGTGTGAGCTTTTAAAATATGATATGAATTGTTTTATTTTTCATTCTAATGTGTGATTTGCAGAATATAATTACTTTGAAAATTAGACTGGGCATTGAAGGAAGAATGGATTTTTCAGCATTCACTTATCTTAACTGTATAACAAATAAATAATATGGCAGTTGTTTTTTATAATTATATGTTAGTGGTTTAGAACTAAATGATGCTCAAAAAGATTTAGAACTACATGATGCTGCAAAAGATTGTCAAACAAATGGCGTGGGGGTCTAGACTGTGCCCTGGGGAACATGTACGAAAGCAAAATTCTTGCTGTGCTGTAATTCATGCCATTGCTCAGTCAAAAGACAGGTGTTGGGAGGTGACAGTACACCAAATAATTAGCCCTGCAAAGCCCTCTAATAACTGTCTGTGAAGACCAAGCTCCTCCACCCATCCCTTCACCTCACTAAATAACCTTGTATGTAGCTGCTGAAGGAGGAGTGAATGGTGTCACTATAGCATGTCACCTGAATGACAGCTGAGTCTACGAGGGCTGCTGACATCACATCCAATGTAGTGGCGCTACATAGCAGCTGTCTCATAGCTTTTGGATACTTACACAAGGGAGGCTTTTAAAGGGAAATAACACGCATAAAGAGATTAAATGCACATACAGGTGTGTTCAAAATAATAGCAGTGTGTTGAAAAAAGTGAATAAAGCTCAAAATCCTTCTAATAGCTTTTATTTCCATACACACAAATACATTGGGAACACTACACATTCTATTCCAAATCAAAACATGAAGAAAAATATATCAAATTTGTGTTGTTCCTCTAAATAAAATTGAAGAAAAGTGAATATTAGACTGTTCAAAAAAATAGCAGTGTTTGTATTCTTCTTTACAAACTCAAACATTCACTATATAAACTGAAAAATGTTTGAAGATTTTGCTTTCCTTTTAATCACTTAATTAATATTTAGTTGTATAAGCAGTTTCTGAGAACTGCTGTACATCTGTGTTGCATGGAGTCAACCAACTTCTGGCACCTGTGAACAGGTATTCCAGCCCAGGATGATTGGACTACATTCCACAGTTCTTCTCTATTTCTTGGTTTTGCCTCAGAAACTGCATTTTTGATGTCACCCCACAAGTTTTCTATTGGATTAAGATCTGGGGATTGAGCTGGCCACTCCATAACGTCAATCTTGTTGGTCTGGAACCAAGATGTTGCACGTTTACTGGTGTGTTTGGGGTCATTGTCTTGTTGGAACACCCATTTCAAGGGCATTTCCTCTTCAGCATAAGGCAGCATGACCTCTTCAAGTATTCTGATGTATTCAAACTGATCCATGATCCCTGGTATGCGATAAATAGGCCCAACACCGTAGTGTGAGAAACATCCCCATATCATGATGCTTGCGCAACCATGCTTCACTGTCTTCACAGTGTACTGTGGCTTGAATTCAGTGTTTGGGGGTTGTCTGACAAACTGTCTCTGTCCACTAGAACCAAAAAGAACAATCTTACTTTCATCAGTCCACAAAATGTTGCGCCATTTCTCTTTAGGCCAGTCAATGTGCTCTTTGGCAAATTGTAACCTCTTGAGCACATGTCTGTTTTTCAACAGTGGGACTTTGCGGGGACTTCTTGCAGATAGCTTGGCTTCATATAGATGTCTTCTAATTGTAACAGTACTCACAGGTAACAGTACTCACAGGTAACTTTAGACCTTCTTTGATCTTCCTGGAGCTGATTGTTGGCTGAGTCCTTGCCATTTTGGCTAATCTTCTATCCATTCGAATGGTAGTTTTTCGCTTTCTTCCACGTCTTTCAGGTTTTGGTTGCCATTTTAAAGCATTTGTGATCATTTTAGCTGAGCAGCCTATCATTTTCTGCACTTCTTTATATGTTTTCCCCTCTCCAATCAACTTTTTAATCAAGGTACGCTGTTCTTCTGAACAATGTCTGGAACGACCCATTTTCCTCAGAATTTCAGAGAGAAATGCACTGTAACCAGCATGTGCAACGTTTGCTGCCTTCCTTCCTTAAATAAGGGCAATAATTGCCACCTGTTTTTCAAAGAAGGAATGACCTCACTAATAGAACTCCACACTGCTATTATTTTGAACATGCCCCTTTCAATTAGTGATTCAATGACACAGAATCAGCAGCATGCATGTCATGACTGTTGGGTCTGTTGGATTTCGATTACTCTACTACACCTGCTAGTAAATTATTTGCCATGTTGAAATATAATTTCTACCAAAAACAGTGATTGATCAGGTTAGTGATGTCTGACTGCTATTATTTTGAACACAACTGTATAATCTTAGGGAAAGATTTTTGATGAAATAAATGGTCTGCCAACAGAGTCTCTTTAAAAAGGACCTGTATTGTGAAAGCTGTATAAAAAATGACAGAAAGAGGGCAAAGCATTGGTCATCTGTATTGCATTTGAACCTCTCCAGATGGCATGTTTGACATGGTTTTGACAGCAAGAAGTAAGCCAGGAGCTGATTGTTAAAGAGACTATGCGTTTTTGACATGCGAGATCAAGGTAAAGCTTCGCACTCTAAGATATGACATTGAAAATATTCCACAAGATTACTGGGTTAAATTAAACAATAGATTTGCTGTTCTTGATACAGGAGACAGAAAGCCTGAAGAGTAATGGAACAACATCAAAACCATAATTAGGTAATCTGAAAAACCATTACAGATGAGGGAAAAAGCCCAAAAATCACCTTGGATTTCAGAAAAAACTAGAAAAGCGGCAGAACAAAGAAGACAAGCCAAAATTCCCTGTGATACCATGAAAGTAGCACAAATGAACAAAGCATTTCAAAGTCAAGTTTGGAAAGATAAAGAGCTATATCTCAAAGATATTTGTCAGAAACATGAAATAGAGTACCTAAAAGGAAAAACCAGGCTAGGTTTTCATGACATTAGGAAATTGCGACAAAAATTCCAACCTAGATTGGGGATGCTTAGAGTCTCTAATGGATTCATACTCAGTGATCCAGAGAAAATGAAAAAGAGATAGAAAGATTATACCAAAAATGTATATTAAAAAAAGAAAGTAGCATTTAAAGATTTACCAAACAATAAGTCACTAGGTATTGATGGTGTTCCACTTGAGTTAATTAGAGGCTCTGAAGAAGCTATCATGGCTCTTAATCAACAGTATCAATGGATCTGGAAGGAAAAACAACTGACTGGAGAAGACCACTTTTCATCCCTAATCTGAAGAAAGGTGATGCTAAGGATTGTAACAACTATGGAACGTTTGCATTAATTCCACATGTCAGCAAAGGATTGCTGAAAATGATACAAGGAAGGACATAATCATACATTGAGAAAGAACTACCGGAAGCTCAGGCTAGTTTCAGAGAAGGAGGAACAAAGGACATTATTGCCAGCGTTAAATGGATATTAGAGAAGAACAAAGATTACCAAAAGACCGTATACTTTTGCTTCATCAACCACAGCAAAGCATTTGATTGTGTGAATCATGAAAAATTTGGAGGACTCTTTCAGATGGGAATACCCAAACAAATAACTCAATTGCTAAAGAGCCTCTACAAAAATGAAGAAGTTCCAGCGAGAACTGATTACAGCAACACTGACTGTTTTCCAATAACATGTGGCATCAGGCAGGGATGCATCTTGTCACCTTATCTGTTCAACCTATACAGTTATGCCATCTTCAGAAATACAAATTTGGAAAAGGAGTCTGTCGGTATCAAAGTTGGTGGCAGAAACATAAACAACCTGCCTTATGCAGATGACACAATGCTCATCACCAGCAGCAAAGAAGAAATGCTGTATCTACTGAGAAATATCAAAGCCGGAAGTCGTAACACGGGATTAGAACTGAATATAAACAAGATGAAGATCATGAACACAGAAAATGATGACGAATTTGAGCTTGTGGCAATAGAATAGAAGTTGTAAAGCATTTTAACCTCCTGGGCTCTTTCATTAACAAGGAAACAGCTAGTAGTGAACAAATGCTCTGCAGAATAGCACTTGGTAGATACACAATGAAGACTCTGGACAAAGTGTTCAAAGGTAAAGAGATTACGCTCAAAATAAAGATCAGACTTGTCCATGCACTCATTTTCTCAGTTGTTAATTGCAGCTGTGAAAGCTGGACATAGCAGAAACAGGACAGAAAGAAGACTTATTTGAGATTTGGTGCTGGAGAAGGATTTTGTGTGTGATGTGGACAGCCCATAGAACTAAAAGATCAATTTTGGAAGAGATCAAACCTTCTATGTCACTAGAAGCCCAAATGATGAAGGTACGATTTTTTTTGTCACAAAATAAGGGAGATATCACTGGAGAAGGAAATAATGTTTGGGAAGATTGAAGGAATCAGGTGAAGAGGGAGACCAGCTATTAGATGGTTGGACACATTGACCACAGTTGTGGGAATGACACTGAAAGATCTTGCAAGACTATCCTTCTTCTCTTTAGATCTCTCATTCACTAAGCCACTAGGACTCTGACCCAAGTTGACGGTACACATTGCCTTTGGTCCCTGGAGCTGTTCTTTTCCCTGTGAATTACTTACCATGTCTTGTTCTGCACTGTGTCTCTGGGTATCCCTGGAAGCTACTTTCAGGGATACCCAGGCTTGCCACACTAAAGTGAGCACTGCTTACTCATCAGCAGCAGGTTCCCTGGACCTGACACACTCCACATGTCTCCTCATTTTGGACCCACTCCTTCTCTGAGTCAAATGGTCTGCTTGCCTGGCACTCTCAGACACAGAATACATTTCATTACATATACTTTCCCCCAGTGCATTAGAAGATCTGAGTATTCCACTATTGGATCTAATCCCTAAAGAGATTCTAACCATAGGACATACAGTCCTGAAATCTTTCAGTTTGTGGGAGACTGGAGGGAATGGTTTCTATGGGGAATGCCCATAGTCTTTCTGTACTTTATTTGAGTTTAAGAGCAAATTAATGAGAGATACTATAGTCAAGGGACACCCTTTTCAATGTTGCTATGATGTTCTCTGAATCTACTTTTTCAAGCTTGGTTGCAAGAACAATTGATAAATTGTTTGATTGGGTATGTTTACCCAAATACTAATGTATTCTGAATAAACTGACACATAGGACCCTGTCCCCTTATGTATAACAGATGTCATCCAACAGACCTGTCATTCAGCAGGAGGCAAGTAAATGAACCCAGAGTGTTGTCTTTTTTTTTTTTTTTTTTTTTGCGTAAGGTTTCCTCTCAAAATCCATACTTCAGCCTTGCCAAGGAAAAGAGTCTGATATGGCTTTTAAAAAGGAACCCATGCCATTTTTATTTTTAGCATCAGGTCCCCTAGATTTTTAAGTGGGGCCCCACACTATTTTTTTCTACCAAAGGGAATGTGGCCTAGTTCACCCCTTATTTCTTGGCTACCAAAGCTGTATCCATGGGTCTGGTATGGATTTTGAGAGGCAAAAAAAATACAGCTTGGGTCTCCCCCCCAAAAAATTTATACCAGAACCTTATCCGGATATGCAGCCTGTCTGGCTGGAAAAGAGAGAAGCAGCAAGCATACACCCCCACCTCCTGAACAATACCAAGCTTGAAGGGGACAAGGGCCTCATCCACATATCTACACGCTTGGTGGATATGCAGGTCTGTAGAGGGGGAACGTATCAGGATCTGAAGGGCCCCTTAAACCCCCCCCCACACACACACACACATGAATGTGTTTGTAGCACATAGTAATGCTTGCTACTTATTCACAAAAAAGTAAATTATAACTACGTAAAACACTCATTGTTGCAAAAAAGGTAATACAATGTGATTCTAACATCAATCACGTCGTCCAGCAATACAGATCCATTGTCAATCATGATGGCTGTTGAATGAAAAAAAACAATCAGGAACAATCCTTGACAACATTCACCACATATAGTCATGTGGCCAATGACATCACCCAGAATCCGCTTGTTGCTTTCTTTACACACATAAGCAGGTCAGGGAAAAAAACTGTCATTTAGCCAGGTTAGGTTTTTTTTTAAATTTTGTTTATCAGTTTCATCAAAAAGATGAAAGCTACATTATCTTCTGTGTACTTGGTTCTTTCTCTTGTGTTTGTACTACTAAAGTGATGTAATATTGAAATGCCTTTATAGAGTAAGATTACTAAAGCATAATACAAAGTACAACAAATAGTACAAGATGTATTAAATCTTTAAATAAGGTAAAAAAGTTTGGTTTATAATCTGGAGCTTGGACTCTTGTTTTATCACGAGGTCTTCTTATTCAAAAGAATCCGATTAGATAAGTTGAATATTTTTAATGTGTTAGTATGTGGTTGCTGGCAATCCTCCTTTCTTTTTTGTTTGATCTTAGGTTTTCCTTCCATAATTTCCCTTTGCATTCTTTTTGTTTCTGATAAGGGTTATATGACCCACTTTGGCCTGGTGTTTATTTTTTACTATGATCTAGGGTGGGAAGGTTATTTGATTTGGGTCACTCTCCCTCAGCTGGTTGGATGTCAACACCTAAAATGTATTAACAACCAGACCAAAAATTATTTTTAGAAAAGCATCAAATATTAAAAACAATATAGCACCCAGTAAACTAAACAAGAGTAAATCAAACTGTTTTGCAACAATAGGAATAGAGTTTTTCAATATGGGAAATTAAAATATCTTACAGTACATGCCAATTTATTCAGTAAGGTCAGCATAACTTTACAGACATTATTGGGCAGACATACCCAATCAACCAATTAATCAATTATTTTAGTAATCCTGTGGCATATGGACTTAGTTACCATTGTGGCCTTTTATATACAAGCTGCACAACAAGACCATTGGGACATAGTTTTGGGAGACATTGTAGGAACATTGATCATAGTGTCTCTTGCCACTTTACTCTTAAATACAGAAAGTAAAGAAAGACTAAAGGTTTTCACCATAGAAACTATCGCCTCCAGTCTTCCAAAAGCTGAAAGATTTTGCAAACTTTACAACCAGAAGATATACTGGATTTATAAACTTAACACAATGACACCCACCAGACTTAATGAAGCGCTAGACAGAAACAACATGTACATTTCCTTGGCATTCTTTTATGCAACATTTTATTAGTTGTGGATAGCATTCTAAAGTTAACTGGCAAGCTGGGTGTCTTCCCCAAACTATAAACAAGTCTTGCAAGAAGGAAGACTTTCTTTGGCAATTTATTAGTCATCAATGCAAAATGTGTCATACCAGCAACAAGAAAGCTAAGTACAGAACTAGAAATTCTGTAATGTACAAAAAACATTTTCTTTGGAGTCCTGTTAAAGAAGGTCAATCAGTGTGTTAGGAAAGGCATCTGTTAACCGCTTCTCGACTGCCCTATAGCAGATATACTGATACAAGGCAGCATGGATGCGCAAAATCATGTATATATATATATATATGTGTGATTTTGCATTTCCGAGTAGGGTGCGCGCACCCCTCCCTGCGCCGCCATTCGTAGCCGCGACTGAAGATTACCAGGTCTCTGTAGGTGAATACTCACTGGCGCCCGGTGATTGCCGAGTATCTCCGACGGAGAGGAAAACTGTATGTAAACAATATAGTTCTCCTCCCTGTCAGCTCGTGCACACTGCTTTGGATGCACAGCACAGCCATGCAAAGCAGTGTGATTACAGTGAAGCACAGACACAGCCCAAAGTAAAACAGCACGCAGTTAACCCCTTCCTGCCCAGTGTCATTAGTACAGTGTCAGTGCTTTTTTTTAGCACTGATCACTGTATTTGTGTCACTGGGGATGTCAGTGACACGAAGTCAGTTCCCCCCCAGTGTCAGAATGCCCGCCGTAGTCCCGCAATCCCGCTATAAGTTGCCACCATTGCCAGTAAAAAAAGTTTTTAAATTCCAGTATCTATACCACCATTTGAATACACTAAAACTTTCATGTAAACCATTTAATTTATTGGGATTTTGTTTAGCAAAGACATGTAGCAGAATACATTTTGGCCTAAATTGATGACGAAATTTGATTTTTTACATTTTTTTACTGGACATGTTTATTAACAAAAAGTCAAAAATATTTTTTTTCTCAAAATTGTCGAACTTTTTTTTTTTTATAGTACAAAAAATTAAAAAAGCACAGGCAATCAAATACCACTGAAAGAGAGCTCAATTCATAAGAAAAAAAGAATGTAAATTTCATTGTGCAGTGTTGCATGACCGTGCAATTGTCAGTTAAAGTAATGCAGCACCGTAACGCAAAAAATGGTCTGGTCAGGAAGGGGGGTAAATCCTCAGGAGGGCAAGTAGTTAAACATAGTTTTCTATATATCCACACTGTTGTAGTGTATATTGCATCCATGTTCTGTATCCATAAAGTGAGTGATTTGCTATCTATTAGATATGCCTGGCTGGATATCAGCAGATGGCAGGTACAGAGTGCTGTCCCCCACACACTCACTTTTTTTTGCAAATTTTTTAACAAAAGATTGTTTTTCTTTGAATATACAGTAACATGCACATATGGTGGAAGATGCCTATTTTATAACACGCTGCAAAATATTTTTAACTTTGTATGCTGAAGTGATAAAAAATGTTTTATACTGACATCTAGCTTAAGAAGAAACAATAATACATTATAAGTAGTACATAATTTGAGCAAGCAAGGTGAAAAATAACTATTGAGGTTCATGCTGTGTTGCTTAGTTACAAAAGACTATGTTAATACGATATATGGTAGGAGCACTAGGGGTCAGAAATAAACAACTTCCAAATAGAACTTTGTATTTAATATGTTTAGAGGGAATGAAAAGTTAGGATTGCTTATGTCTGCAGATAATTTGCATACTTTTGTAAGATATATTGTAATAAGTGATAAACGTTTCAAAATCTGCTCTGTAAACATAAAAATGTACTATTCTCCCCAGTGATTTGCAAATTTTCCTACCATTGGCATCAATACTGTAATTTTTAAACAGATAAATATTCCCTTTTGAGCAGCCATGCACATCAGCCTTTTTTGACCCCTACACATATCCAGAAAACTATCCATTCCTGATATATTGGAAATATTATATTATTTTATTAAATAATGAATATTAAATAAAAACATGAAATAATTTTATAGATTGCAAAATACTTTTGTTGGGGGGGTTTTATTACTCTGGTTGTTGTACTGGAAATCTATGGCTACTCCTGATGGCGTCACCTCGACGAAGCGCGTTGGAAAGAGCTTATTACATCACTTCCGGTTACCTCATTTCTAGACCATGGAACACAGGAGCATCCTGGATACATATACATGCCTGTTAGCTTGTGATTTGCAAGACATACATTGCTGTAAGTATATTTTTAGCCTTAGCTTGCTTTAAAAAAAAAAAACAGTATAACACTATTGGAGGCGGTCTCTCTGGTACCTTTTTATGACCTGGTGTTGAAGAGGAGAGGAGAAGGAAAAAACCAAGAAGTGAGCTAATTCAGTGGATTAAATGCTTATAGACCCACTTATAAAAATAAGGGGTCATGGAGAGTTGGTGAGTGTGGCCTAAGGAGGGGGAGCACATGTGGACATGAGCACCAGTGTGTGGATATAAGTTCTTTATTCCTGAGCACTTTATTGAAGATATTCTTTGCATGGGAGATTGTTCATAAACATTTCAAGAACTGCATTACCAATCAATTAGCATTTTGCTCTAATTATTTAGTGTGCTTTTAAGTGATATTTTGGATATATGCACTTTATTATAAAGGTAAATAGTTGTGGCTCTTTTTCAGCACAGTGTATTGTAGCACGGAGAAGAATCACATGCTTTTGCTTTGTATTTACTCTTTATATGGTTTATATACTGAAAGCTTTCTTTGTTTCTATATATTGCAATGGAATAATTCATTTATATACCATTGGAGGGAGGACTATTGTAATATTATTTGATACAATTTAATTTGTTATAATTTTTATACACCTTTTTGAGGGGGATATAATCATCTATTAGTTACAAGAGATCAAATACTAAGTGGTTTGTGAAGGCAGGTGCACTGTAGCACCACACCAACATAACTTTTTCTTTTCTGGAGTAGCAGAATTGGTGGAGCATTAGATAAGGATCTGATCATAAAAAGAAGTAATAAAAAAAATGTTTTGGCACTAAAATTTCAGAGTAGCACCAAAAACATTCGATGGGCATAGAACACAATGCTAAATGAAGATTTTTTTTAGTGGATCGTCTAACTAACTCAGTAGTGCCAGCATTACCAAGTGGGCTTCCTGACATAGATGGATAATGTTTAAACTGAGAGTAGCAGTACATGTATGTTGCAGCAGTAGGGTAGCTAACCAGGACCAGATTTCTCATTAGGCACTATAGACATATGCCTATAAGGGCCGTTCCTATAGGGGCACCCATCTGTATGAGTAGGTCCTCTGATAAGGGGTCTCTCTCTCTCTCTCTCTCTCTCTCTCTCTCTCTCTCTCTCTCTCTCTCTCTCTCTCTCTCTCTCTCTCTCTCTCTCTCTCTCTCTCTCTCTCTCTCTCTCTCTCTCTCTCTCTCTCTCTCTCTCTCTCTCTCTCTCTCTCTCTCTCTCTCTCTCAAAAATGTTAATTTTTTTTTAAATTTCTTAATTTTCTAAAAAATCACTTGCCATGTCTATTACTAAATACCGCAGACTGTGCTTTCCAAAAAGGGGTAATTTGGTGGATATCTGTACTGCCTTGATATTTTTGGGCCTCAAGAAGAGATTAGTGCCGTCAGTACATCTGTATTGATCGATTTTCAGATACTGTATATACCATGGATGGGGACTCTGTAACTTTCCTACAGACTAAATAATATACACTAATTTGGGTTATTTTTACCAAAGTAATGTAGCAGAATACATTTTGGACTAAATTTCTGAAGAACAATGATTTATTTGCTAAATTTTATAAAAGAAACAAAGAAAAACTTGGGATTTATTTCACAATTTTCTGATTTTTTTTTTGTTTAGCAAAAAATAAAAAACCCAGGGGTGATTAAATACCGCCAAAAGAAAGCTCTATTTGTGTGAAAAAAATGATAAAAGTTTAGTTTGGGTACAGTGTTACATGACCCCGCAATTGTCATTCAAACTGTGAGAGCGCCGAAAGCTGAAATTTGGCCTGGGCACGAAGGGGATAAAAGTGCCCGGTATTGAAGTGGTTAAACGTTAAAGCCCCAGGAAGCACTATTTACTTCTAAACTTTCCCATGGATTCAGTGTTGTAGTTAATGGAGGTATATTTTTTAGGTCTTATGCTTTTGATGGACGGAATACCCTTTTATTTTGGATTGGACTCTTTTGATCCTTTTAGAGCAGGGTTTCTCAACCTGGGCTCGATGGAACTCTAGGGTTCCTCCAGAGATTGCTAGGAGATCCTTGATCAATGAGCAATTTCTATCTCTCAGATAAGTTTCCACTGACACTATGGATTTTTTTAGCTATCTGTAAGGGGTTATTATTATTATTCCCAATTATTTTTTATTATTATTATTATTCCCAATGACCACAAGATAAGGAGCATTCTTTCCAATGACCATCACACAATGTATAATGAGTTGTAGATATAGAACATTTTTGCAGGGGTTCCCTGAGCCAAGAAAGTTATTTTAAAGGTTCCTCTGTGTTGCAAAGGTTGAGAAATGTTGCTTTATAGACTTGGACAACATTGTATCTATATAAGGAAAGTTAGGGTTAACCTCTAGTCATAAAATGATTGCTTTGTTTTCTTGTGCCAAAATGGATGGATATATTTATTGATATTATGTTCTTTAATTCCCTTTTATGAGGAATACTGTAACTTCATCACTTTAAGTGTGAGGCAGCTTTCATTGATGAGCATATAGTATAAATGGTAAATTATGCACAGGATCGCTGATAGAATTTCTGAGATTCTTAGGACCTCCAGTAAACACAGGATCGCTGCCAAGTCTTTTAGAATTTCCATTTCTTGGACCTCCGCTACTTCCAGAGTTTCCAGAAACAATGCAGGGTGTGTCCTCTGACCAGAAGGGTATCTACTTACCAGTCTTTGAAGTGGCTGTCACTGTGTCTTATTACCAGCTACCTGATAGTTTAATTGCTATGATAATTACCTGCCAGTTGCCAAATCAGATGATCCTGACTACTGTCTTGCTTGTTGCCTGCCAGGACCCCTGTCTAGAGCTGACTACTCTCTTGTCCTGTCCTTGTGAACAGTGTCTGCATTATAGCCTTCCTGTTCCAAACTCCCCTTGGTGAGGTGTTCCTGAGGGGCAAGACTTGTTGCCAGTTTGCAGAAAAGAGATCCAGTGATCACTTGTCTCTGGCCCATCTTCCCTTGCAGGGTGCTCTAGAGAAGAGCAAATTTCACTTAGACCCGGCACCTCATCTCTGTTTCACATTCTGTGTGAAACTGATCTATATGTTGTAATGTATACTGTTTTTACATTGTGTTTACATTTGGGGTGGGGTTTTTGAAGGTGGATAGTCACTGGTGGGTGTTCATTTCAGTTAGTCTGAGGATGATATTTGCCTTGACAAATGTGGCTTGCACCCATGGAAACATGTCTCAATAGACCTCCCTCTTTTTTTCCACACCTAACGTACAAAGGAGGACTGAAAAATGAGAAGAATTATTAATAGTTTAGTCACCAAATGCACTTTGGCTGTGCACAGCACTGAGTAAGAAGTGAAAGGGAATAGTGACAGGCAAGTGACAGCAACTGATTCCCAATGTGTATGGTGATTGTGAACCTCTGTGGCAAATAAAGACCGATGATATGTAGCAGTAAGAGGAACATCTGGCTTCAATTGTATTCCCACTTTTGCAGGCAAATTAGGATAACACCTACTTTATATTTGTTACATGTACCCATTCACATAGCATAGCTTAAAAAAAAAAAAACGCTTACCTTTTTAGATGCTCTATTCTGAATCCTCCAGTGAGGAAAAATAAAATCTAGGTAGTTCTCATTGTTTATGAAGGGGCTGTTCAGCTGTGTTTGCCATAATTAGCTCTAACGGTATTATATAGGCAGATCGTCATTATCAATTGTAATTCGATTTGAACACTGCCTGTCCTAACGAAGGGATAAGGGTGTAGAGACTGGGCTTCTTGCATTTATTTTAGTGAGGACAGACTTGGGACAGGCGTACTCTAAAATTGTTCAAAAAAAACCTTGAAGTTCCCCTTGAGACCTCCTCCTGAGAATTGTCAAAAAGATTATAAATATTTTTTAAAAATTAACCGCTTGCAGACCTCTCCTGTAGCTTTACTACTCCAGGCGGCCCCTATGCACTGAGTGAGTCACGTATTTATACATGATTGAGCATTTCTGGGTAGGGGGCACATGCGTCACCCCGGCTGTGCTGTCATTTGCTACAGCACAAGGCGATCAGTGAGTCCCGGCCAATAATTAATGGTCAGGACCTACTGATCCGCTGAGTGAATGACAGACAAACACAGAGCTCTGTACAGACGGCAGGGAGTAGAAAAAGGCACATTGCTTAGTGAAAGCAGCACATGTTACACGCAGTAAACATTGTTAAGCACACAGTTAACCTTTTCATTGCCTCTAGATGTTAACCCCTTCCCAGCCAGTGTCATTAGTACAGTGGCAGTGTATAGTATTAGCACTGATTGCTGTATTAGTGTCACTGGATATGTCAGTGGCAGTTAGTAAATACCCACAAAGTTTCAATTAGTGTCAGAATTCCGCCGCACTATTACAGTCCCACTATAAATCGCTGATAACTGATTTCTAGTTTAAAAAAAAAAATTAAAAATTCTAGTATACATCCCATAGTTTATAGACACTATAACATTCACACAAACAAATTAATATACACTTATTGGGATTTCTTTTTTTTTACTAAAGACATGTAGTAGAATACCGTTTGGCCTAAATTTATGAAGAAATTGGATTTTTAAAATTTTTATATTGGATATGTTTTATTGCAGAAAGTAAGAAATATTGGGGGGGGAGGGGGATTTTCAAAATTTTCGGTCTTTTTTAATGTATATAATAAAAATAAAAAACCCACTGGCTATCAAATAACACAAAAAGAAAGCTCTATTTGTGTGAAAAAAATTATATAAATTTCATTTGGGTACAGTGTTGGACAACTGTGCAGTTGCCAGTTAAAGTAGCGCAGTGCCAAATAGCAAACAATGGTCAGGCCTTGAAGGGGGTAAAATCCTCCAGAGCTTAATGTGGTTGTAAACCTCAGTCATGGAATCTGAACAAAGCACAGATATCTGTAGTGTTTACTTGTCTCTCTGCAAAGCTCTAAGTGTTGTTTCTCTCTGGTGCTTCATTCTTCTGTTGTCAGCATGAGTCATGTCTGCTAAGTTTTCCCAACAAATTAGATAACTTAGAGGGGGGGAGCTCAGCAAAGATCTTATCTATTCACAACATAGCTCCTTTGTGCTGTGTGAGATTGTCCCTTTCCACCAATCAGTTCTCACAGAGCTCTTACTGCAGCTCCCTGCCCCCACCTCTGTAATATTGACAAATACAGCATTTCTGAAGGGATGTAGAAAAGAGAAGACTGCAGATAAACAAGTAAAGATAAAGATAAACAAGTATATATATTAGGATTTATTTCATCTCTATGTATCACCTGAGGCTATTCACTTTACTGGGTATATGTAAGGGTTTACAGCCAATTTAAGTGGTTAAGGCATACCGTGTGAATGGGAACACATAACAAACATAAAGTGGGATTTCTCAAGTTTGACTACAAAAGTGGAAATTTGCCATCAGAATAGGGCAATCACTCTGCTTCTGGAATGCTAATGGTTGTTTGTGATGACATTTCTCTTCTGATTGGCTTTGTTTAAGCCTAGGACAGCACAAAGAAAGATAAGAAGAGTCATTGTAGGACACTCAGGGAGAACTATCTAAATGGCAAAAGTAACTGAAACTGGAACACATCTTCATACACAAACTAAAATACTTTGATATTCACATTAAGCATGTCAGTATTGAATCCCAGCTTGAGTAAATTGTTCTGCTCATCTCTAGTTGCAATGTACATATGTTACTATGGTAACAGAAAATGCATGCATGCGGGCAAGTCTTTTACTTGTTATTGTTCATTGGTTACTATGGTAATGTGATGCCTGTGGCTTGTAAAAAGAAAGCCAGCAACTCTTGCGAGACTTAGGAGCATTTGTGAAATTTCCTGTATGAGGATATAAAGGGAATATGGTGCTACAGACTCAAGGGGTCAACTAGCAGCTCTGTGTGAAACATTTCACACATTGTTGAAGTTTGCTAAATATATAAGCACCCCCCCACTCCAAAAATAAGCATATCTATAGTATTAGAGATCAACAAATGAGAGATTCACTTTAAAAAATGACTTAAGACAGGGAATGGGGGGCATCCCCTGATCCACCATGGAAGCAGTTGATGGTAATAGAAAATAAATACTTATCAGCTCCATCTTGAGTCACACCATTCTTATGAATGAATAACATCTGACCTGGAGAAAACATAGCTTAAGAACATTTGATTTTGCTGGCATTCACACAAAATGTATGTACGTGCTCTGAAATTTGTATTTTTATAAATAACTGTGCTGGCTAGTCTGTTGTCCAAAACCAATAGAAGAATACCTAAAAAATGTGTTGCATTAGTTTTTCCAAGTGTTGTATCGGGCAACAGAAAGCATACATAGGAAAATATCTTTTCAGTATAAATATTTATGGTAAAAGTTGTGCTTGACGTTTTCCTTTACATTTCAGGTAAATTTAAAGTTGTATTTTTATGAGATTTTAAATATTTCCATGTGAGGCAAAAAGAGAAGTCAATCATTTTTGATTAGCGGTGCTAGAAGTTTTGGTTATACCAATGGTATTTAAATTGCACCTCTATTGAAATCTTACTCTGCATCACTAACCAAGTCTTTCCATGCAGACATAACAATAATAATAATGTAATGTTATATGAATGCCACACTTCCTGAAAGCATTTGCACTGTAAACATTTTTGTGGGATGAAAGCGGACTGAAAAATTTAGGACAAAAACTCCACAGTGTCAGTAACGTCCTAAAATGTATTTTAATTTTAGATAAATCTTAAAAGGAGGACTTAACAAAATTCATCAAGCTGATGCATCAAGCTCAACATCCACATTGACCAAGGGTTTACCTTGAAGCTGTTTGTTATTGTTAATACTAGTCAAAGTTCTGGTTGGTGGGCTGTTATTTGTTCTTCAGAACTCCATTCTTTTCACCTTTTCCTTGTGAGAGATGAAAGCCCTCTAAGGCTTACTGCATCAGTAAAAGCAGGCCTGCTATGTACTATAAAGATATGATTTTCAAGTCTTTATTACGATTGTTATGTCATAATCAGAGAGGCAGTAACCAGCAGATCTCACTATTGCACTGCAAGACCTTCAAATTACAAAAAAGGTTCGGTGGCCTGTGTATGCCGCCTTTTGCATATTTTTACAGAATAAGATTCTTTATTTAATTTCCTTGAAATTGGAGAACTAATTTGCAGCCTAGTACCTATCAGACTTAAAATGTATTTCCACGTTTGCAGCCAAATTGAAAGAACGCCTACTTTATATTTTTTACATGTTCCTATTCACATAGCAAAACTTTAAAGCCTCATGCACACAGGACATTAAAAAAAGACTCTCCTAGAAGCTGTTCTCCTGGCAGCAGCCTGAAAAAGTATCTAACGCTTTTACAAGCATTTAGGCACATTTACAAGCTTCAAGCACTTGGACATTAATTCATTTAATTGGCCAGAATGATAATTTATTCTAGCCATTGAAATTAATTAATTAACACTCGAGTGCTAAATGTGTCTAGCATTTAGACCTGTTTAGGTGGGTTTAGGCGTGTTCAGCCACGTCAAGCATTTTTTCTGCCAAAACTATGCTGGTCCTGGACGCACTGGCCCTGGTTGTTTTTACCTGCTGGTAAACACTACTGCTACTTAAAGCTTCTAAAAGTCTGTGTGTGCATGGCCACATAGGATAACATGAAGGGCTGTTTGGAAGCAGTAAAAAGAAACAAAAGGCTGGTGCTCCTAAACGTGGCTGCAAAAATGTCCTGTGTGCACGAGGCCTAAAAATTTAAAACTGATGCATACCTTTTTACTAACTGGAAAAATCTCAGGTAGTTTTCCCCTTTTGTGTAATGTTAAAACTGACGTTTAGTTTAAAAAAAAAAAAGCATTTTTTTCTCTACAGCTGTAGTTACATTACCTGCCTGTAATGAAGTACTGCATGTCTCATGATGCTCAGGGTGCTGGATTCTGTAGAAATCGTCACTGCATGGCTGTTCTGTCCTTTTCCTGCTTCTGAACTTCCAGTGCTGACAGGGTTAACAGCTTCTAGTATCCAGGCTCAGCTGCACTAAAGATTATCCAGCAGGGACACACCCCCTCTTGCCTTCTCCTCCATTGAGAAAATGTCTTTCACTGATTTCACAGGTGGCGCACACACCTAGTGCATTATCCAAGGTTTATTGTAGGAATTAAATCATAAAAACATACTCACAGACGAAGCATGTATCTAAAAAGCATAGAAAAATGACAATGGCCACAACGGCAGGCAAGGTGTTCTCACTGTCAGTGCGGTCAAATGGCTGACGCGTTTCGGGGACGAATCCCTTTCCTCAGAGCTGATGACCAACCTGTATGGAGGTCAAGTAATAAATAACCAGGGCTAGATGCCTTGGGAGCAAAGCTCCACCTCCTCTACTTGTTATAAGGTGAGGGGTTGGAGGGGGTTATTTAAAGTGCAATCTTTTGTAGTTTTTATAAACGCATATACATACATATATACACATGCATATACACATATACAAAGATATATACATGCACTAAGAAACAGAGCAAATAAAAAATTATTAAAAATACATGAATATAGCACCTGCAAATGTAGATAAATAGAAAACATTTTTCTAAAGTAAAATATATAAAAAAAAAAAAAAAATTAAAAAAATATAATAATATATATAAAAATAATCATAGTAGTAACACTGGCAATGATGATAAAAATAATAATATTAGTAAACATCATAAAAATAAAAGTAATAAGACTAGTGGATAATGGATGATTATCAGTTCAAAGTAATGAGTGTGGCTGTAGACCATATATATCTCTTCAAACGTGAAGCGCTGAGCAAACTGTCAGCACCGTGTGAGTGCTGTGTAGTGATATTGGACTGTTGTTGGGGAAAAAAAAATAAATAAAAAATTGGGAACATTAGAAAACATAAAATAAAGAGTGTGTGTATGGGTAAATGAATGACCTTTAGGAGGCAATGGTTAAGTGAATGGATGAGACATATGAATATGGTGTAGATACCTCTGATTCTGATGTATGATGAATGGAAAGTGAAGTAAGAGCCTCGCTGTTGATGCCTGAGTGAGATGGTGTGGGAGTATGCTTTTATACCTGTGGGGAAATGGCTGCTGGAATGCAAACCACAAGACAGGAAGTAAACTCCGGATGACTCATGCCTGGTATCCCTGGAACAAAACATGAACAGGTGCAGTGATTGCAAGGCTCCTCCCAGGGGGGAGGGAAGAAGGGAAATGAGTCAGCATAGCCATGTGGAGGATGGCTGGAGGGGGTGAATGTGGTGTTGTGGTGATATGTTCTATAATGGAAATGCACCTATGAAAGTGGCAGACTTCGGGGGCAAGGAAAAAAGGGGGGGGAAAAGGGGAACCAAGAGGGCAAATATATTTGTAATGAATATTGAAAATGTAATGATCAACATGTCAGAACTGAGGGGAGGAGGAGGGAAGGGGGATACAGACATGTGGTAAGTATTGTGTGATGTATGGAATGTGGCAAAAATAGGGGGGGGGGGAGAATGAGAGTACATGAACCTAATGAATAATAAGTCTGAGAAGAAAGAAAAAAAAAAACAAAAAAAAAAAAAACCACACACCCTCTGATGCGGGTGTATATTAAAAATATGTGATATACTGATGTAATTGTATTGGTTTAACTGATCGCAAGGAATCTGTATATATAAATAAATAAAACATCCAAATTCACACCGCACATGAGAAACTGAACATAATCATAAACTATGGTGGTGGAAAAATTATGATCATGAAGACTATTAATAAAATAATGAGGACAATCGTGCAATGAAACCTATGCTTTTTAGATACATGCTTCGTCTGTGAGTATGTTTTTATGATTTAATTCCTACAATAAACCTTGGATAATGCACTAGGTGTGTGCGCCACCTGTTTTCTCTCTATCCAGTGGCTGATTTCCCCGTCTGAGGAGGGCTGCACCCCTGGAACATTTCCTTTGGTTGTCGCTGTCCTGGTACCCTTGGCTTCCCTTTTGGCTGTGCATATCCTGAGGCGCTGGAGAGTACATACGCTATCCGGTTCACTGATTTCACAGCCTGTAATACAGTCTGTGAATGGGAAAAAGTCTGATCAGTCAGGGGATTCTCTCCCCCATTTACAAATCATGTCAGCAGCAGGAGGAGGACCAGACAGCCCTACAGTAAAGAGTTAAAGAGTAAAGAGTTAAATAGAATCCAGAAAAGTGGGCATTGTAGGACATACCTCATTACATGTAAGTAATGTAATTAAAGGAGAAGTATAGCAGAAGCTCTTTTGGCTATACTTCTCTTATGAATTGCAGGAGTGCAGATCGTTCTGCACTCTTGTGACCTGTTTTAAGCCAACGGCTGGCCATATGGTTGGGATCCACCCAGAAGCTAGGACCAGCCCCCAGTTCTGACGAAGTCTGCGGTGATTGGCGGACGAAACGCGTCAACGTATTGACGTCACTACGCTCGGCGTCTTCACAGGGTGCGGCGCCCACGAGGCGGGAAGGAACGGCGGTGTCACAGCTCCCTGTTAGGTAGGCCCAAGACCCTCTGAGAACTACCAGTGGGCTACTATCACAGCGGTTCGCAAACGGCAATCCCTCAGGGAAACATATCTTCCACCGGTGGCAAGTTATTTTAAAAGCTTACGGCTGTTGAGATTTACAGAGCCTACATGGCGTTAATAGGGCATGATTCATGGGCCTAATTTACCCTTTATACTCGGGGAATTTTTTGGAATTCCTCTCAGGAGGAGAATCTACATATATATATATATATATATATATATACGCTATCCTACTCAGGTATTTTTTGCTGTGACATAGCCATATCCTTTAAAAACCGCAAATAACCTTCTCAAATTGAGCAATTTTTGGAAACCCTTTATTGGGTACATTAAACTTAGGTATCTACGGCCTGCTATATGCTATATACACATTATATGTGCTTGAAATCCACGCACTGTGTATACCTGGTCCCTCACCCCCACATGCATCTGTGAAAAAGCATCAAGGACCTGATCTTAGTTCAAGTCGACAAGAGTCTTCTTGATCCTCATTGATGGTAATATATCCACATTTTTATATATGTTTTGTTTTCGGGGTACCTGATGCCCAAGATCTACACATTTAATTTTTTCTATATATATCCTCAGAATCATTTGGTACTGTGGACCTTGTTCCATTTGGGGTGGCTATCCAGGAAGTCCCTACACTTGAGAGGCGGGTATGATAGTTTCACCTTTGAGAAGGTAACAGCAGTATCCATTGACTATTGTGGAGGGAGGTCTGGTTAATTTTGGATGTGATTTGGTCTCCATATTGCTAGATACATACCATGTATTTTTGTGTTCCAGCTTGTACATTCCAGGAGGTCCCTGATATACACTGGGAACACACCCACTGAATACACGGCTCACACAAATATTAAGCAGGAAACCTACGGAAATCCAGGATAATTATTTCATCATTACACCACTCTGCCTTATATGGTGCTCTGTTGGCTAAGATGACCCTAAATTGAAGACGCTAAGTGCTTTTTAACATGATTTTATTTTTTTCATATGTACACCGTGCTCATGTTTAACCTCCCTATGATCTATGTGATCAAATAAAGTATTGTTAAATTCATTTGAATTCACACTACTCCGCGTGGATTACTTAGAAACCTTCTTTTTTAGATAGGTGTGTTCTTGTCACACTATCATATTGTTTAGTATGCTGTTCCCTCGGTTTATGTATCCACACTTATATAAGTGAGTCGGAGATGTGTCTTTGACATTAACAATTAGTGTCATTTTTGGTGGCCTGCTCCTGCTTTGTTGTTAGGACCAGCACCTGACCTGAGCTTGAGCCAGCCCCTCCTGCCCCCTCCACAGCCCAGTGCTCCAGTGAGTGCTGGAAGGGCAGAGCAGAGAGTCGGAGAATAACAGTTAAGGCTCTCTGCTCAGAGCAGAAGGGGAGAACTGAGCAATCAGAGGTGTTTGATCACTCAGTTCTAAATGCAGAGCCGGAAAGGGACAGCATCTGATCGATGCATCTAGGTGAGTATAATTTTTTTTTAACCCCATAGTTCTCTTTTAATGCTGTGGAGAAAAAAATATCTATAGCCAGGTGCTAGCATAAAGAACTCTCTTTAACCGTTTCAATACCGTGCAATTTTACACCTTCCTGCCCAGGCCATTTTTCAGGTTTCAGCGCTCTCACACTTTGAATGACAATTGCGCGGTCATACAACATTGTACCCAAACTAAAATTTGATTATTTTCTTCACACAACTAGAACTTTCTTTTGGTGGTATTTAATCACCGCTGGGGGTTTTATTTTTTGCTAAATTAACAAAAAAAGACCAAAAATTTTGAAAAAAAAACACATTTTTCTTTGTTTCTGTTATAAACGTTTACAAATAAATAATTGTTCTTCATAAATTTAGGCTGAGATGTATTCTGCTACATGTCTTTGGTGAAAATAACCCAAATTAGGATGTATTTTTTAGTTTGTAGGAAAGTTATAGAGTTCACAAACTATGGTATAGATCTGAATATTGATCAATCCTGAAGTACTGACAGCCAATCTAATATCTTGAGGTCCAAGAATGTCAGAACAGTACAGATATCCCCCAAATGACCCCTTTTTGCAGAGTAGACAATCCGACGTACTTCATAAGAGGCATGGCGAGTTTTTTGAAGTTGTATTTTTTGTCATAATTTTTCGGAAAATGAAAAAATTAAAAAAATTATTTTCACTATTTTTTTTTTTTACATACTGTCACCAGTGCAGTACAGCGTCATCATATAACTGGCATGGCGGTGAACAGCGACACTGACTGGTGACAGTATGAAAAAAAAATATATATATTTTTTTTTTTTTTTTTTAAATTTTTTTATTATATTTAATTTTTTATTACATTTTTTTTATTTTTTTTAAGATTTTTTTTCATATTTTACTATGACCAAAATAGTACAATGTTACCATAGTAACACTGTACTACTTTGGGGAAATGATCAGTATTTTTTTTTTTTTTTTTTTTTTTTTTTACACAATTTGCTTATAGCAAAGAATTACTTTGCTATAAGCAAGCATTTACCTGAATGAAATCGATTCATTCAGCTTTTTTTTTTTTTTTTTTTTTTTTTTGTGCTTAGCTGTGATTTGGTCACAGCTAATCACATGACATGTGCATGTGATTAGCTGTGACCATTCACAGCTAGGCACTAGTATACAATGGATGGCATCATGAGTGAAGCCATCCATTGTATACAACTGTCATGTGACCTGCTGTGATTGGTCACAGCAGGTCACATGGTACCGGCAACGGGAGCCGGTACTCGGATCTGTCATCGGCCGTGTCCGAGGTGCACGGGCGGTGACAGATCGCACTGCTGCGTCGCTCTGCAACCGCGCAAACCGCGCATGTGCGGGAGCACGCCAAATGGCGTGCACCCGGAAAGCTGCAGCGCTTTTCAAGCCGCCAAACGGCCATTGGCCGGGCGGCTAATGGTTAAAGAAACAAGGCCAAAACGGGCTTTGTAAGGTGATTAATGGGACAAGTCCCAGTGTGACTATAAACACAGCCTCTATAGGCACTTCTTACCACTCCCTGTTGGTTATCATTGATTAACAGAAAAGAGGTGCTGTCAGATAAAGGCAGATGAAAATATAGCTTTGGTGCATGGAATCACATTACATCTTTGCAGAAAGGAAACTACAATTCCCAAAAAATCTTTGCAGCCCAGGGGGAGGAGCAAAGCAATGAAGAGGAATGCCTTGAGAAAGCTCTAGGTCTTAGGGATCAGACCAGAGAAGAGAGGACACAGGAATCTAAGCACCAGGCCTGGTGTCTTTACCTGTCCTGCAGCACAACTGATGCATCTGCTGAGTCGGCACCCTCAGGCAAGCTATAGAATCCGAGTAATGAAGATCAGAGGCATCCCTAGGGTTGGTGTCACTCGGAGCAGTAACACAAGGTGTAACCTCTCCAGAGAGGAAGGAGCGGTGCCGGTGTAGCGGTAAAATGAGTATCCTGACCCGTGAAGATATGTATCCCCTAAAGCAACTGCGCATGTGCTGATTTCAGGCCGAAGAAGCCGATCTCCAACTTTAGCACAGAGCTGCCACAGTTAACCCCTTACAGGCTCCAAACCACTGAAGCTAATCTCGCAGAACACTATGGGTTGCAAGATCAGTTAACCCCATATAGGTTCAACCTATACGGGCTTAACTGATCTTGCAACCCATAGTGATCCACGGGATCAGCTTCAGCAGTTTGCAGCCTGTAAGGGGTTAACTGTGGAGGCTCTGTGCTAAAGTCGGAGATCGTCGATCGGCTTCTTCGGCCTGAAACCAGCACATGCATAGTTGTTTCAGGGATTCATATCTTCACGGGTCTGGGATACTCATTTTACTGCTACACCAGGGGGCAGCTGTCACTGTGCTGGGAATCTGGGATCACCTCAATAACTGGCCCGGACCTTCACAGAGCCCAGAAGCTCTTCTGGCATCCTGCTCCTGCACCCCCTGAGATGGTGTCACCTGGTAACCCCCCACTGATGAAGCTGTCAGGGTCACCCTCGGCCACAATTACCTCAGAGAGAGGATGATAGCCATCTTTACCAATCAACAAAGCTGTCAGTTTCACGTCCGGCCACCATTACCTCAGAAAAATAAAAGAACAGTAGCTATCTTTAACACTCAGAAATATTTCAAGGAAACTGTCAGTTTATACCCTCAACCACCGTGACCTCAGAAAAAGGATGGCAGCCATCTTTAACAATTAACAAAGCCGTCAGTTTCACATCCAGCCACCATAACCTCAGAAAAAGGAAGGTAGCCATCTTTAACAGTCAGCAACATCTCAGAGAAACTGTCAGCTTTTACCGCAAAAAAGAGGACTCCAACTAACCATTGTGACTTCTCAGTGAGGCAAATGTAGTCATCACTTGCACTCTTTACATCTCAGTATGGACCTGTGGTCCTTCATCATACCTCATAAATCAGGTCAGTCTATCTGGAGTTCAAGCTATTAGGCCGGAGAGGTCTCTCTGTCATTAAGACCAGCAAACAAGGATTGGTGAAAGAGGGTTGCTAAACCCATTTTTCAGAAATTACAGAAAAAAAAACAGATACTGCTATATCACATGTTGAAGGACATCCAATAGAAATAGAATTCTTTCTACTCTCTCCTCCCTATGAAGCTTGTTTCTAACTATCTTCATCTAACAATGTGTCAGGGCAGGGGCCGAGGAACGGACAGGCAGGCCTAACAATGTAACGCACTGGCTGACGACAACCACCACCCACAGACCGAAGTCCCTCAGGGCGCGGAGTCTAAGTCCCAGGCTGCCCTTCACCAGGGCCCCTGATGGTGGGGATGGACTTGACGTAGCCAGGAACCAGGTCGCGGCCCCCGAGACACCTCAGCTGCGGTAATGGCCGCCGCCAATGGCATGTAGCTGGTGGAAGAGACAAAAGAGTAGTCAGACAAGCCGGGTCAACAACAACAGGACAAAACAGTACAGGACAGCAGACGAGAATCACAGGTCACGAGCCGGGTTCAGCAACAGAGGGTCAGATCAAGGGAGAATACAAAGAATAGTCAAGTAACAAGCCGAATCAGATACCAGGAGAGTCACGAGAGTCAGAACAGAGTAATAGCAACACAAAGACACAAGACACAAGTGCAAAGAGCATGTGCGGGGCACAGGCTTATATGTCATCAGCCACACCCCTCTGGAGGATGGACCACAGAGACCTGAAGGCATAAAAGGATTCCCATCATGCACAGCAGAATCCAAGATGGACGCCAGCACATGGAGTAACATAACCTCAGGGAAAAGGTAGGACCTTGACACAATGTTTCTTTTCTTTCCTCAAGTATCACCTTACAAATACCTTTTGGAGGATTGATGGATCTAACAAAAATTAACCACTTGTGCACCATCGAATAAGGGCCCCAACTATGCTAGCAAAAAAGAAAAGAAAAGAAAAATTCAGTTTGAGGATAATCTCTTCTTGTCTTAATTATTAGCACTTGCCATCCCTGAGTCTCAGAGGTAGCTTAGCTCCCTGAAGTTTTTTTTTTAACATTCTTGTTTGGACTCTGGTGGTCTTGTTACTGGTGAAGTTATAAACGAGGTGGAATCTGGGCCCAGTCATCTTTAGGGAAAAAAAACCTTCATATTTAGGTCTCTTTGATGACTGCATTGCATAGTAGTAAACTATTAGAAGGTTGTAATTGTATACCCTTGTCTTTATTTACTCATTTACCTTCAAGATACTAAAGGTCATTGTAAACTGGTGTGGTATATTTGCATAAAGGGTGTATCAGAATGGTCAAGGTATTACTCCACTCAGATCAGTGAAAGAAGAATAACTCCAGAGGGATTACCAAATTCATTATCCGTTGTAAACTGGCAGCAAGATTATGCATGAATCAACCTCTGAATGGTCTTTCTAATGAAATAAAGTGGTTCGCATTGGATGAAATTCTATGAAGGACAGAGAAGAAATACATTCTGGACTTTCACACATCAGCCTTTCTGGTTAGAGGGGGGGACAGTAGTGACTTGCTAGGAAGAAATCAGCTCAAGCCATTCACTTTCCTCTTGAGAAAGTTCAAGCATGGGATGTCTGTTGTGGTCACGTAGGACCTAGGGAACATTTAATAATTTCATTGTTAATAGCCAGACTGGGTGATGTAGTGTGGATACTTCTGGCCTGTAGATGTCACTATTTACAGTTGTTACATATTAATACTTTCTATTCTCTGACAAGCTGGTTCCATTTCTTGTTTCTGTTATCCTAATGGGTGCCTGAACTTGTTAATAAAGCACTCTATACCTACTCTGCCTCCCAGACTACAAGACACAACAAGATTGACAACAAGGATGTTGTTTCTAACTCTACAACAGCCTGCACCTTTTCTTTCACACCCTGGTGAGCCTGCAATGCCTTTTACTGCTATACTGAATTCTTAGTATGAAAATTATATACCTGATGCCAATCAGGAGGACTTACCTACTGCTTGAAAGCGTGCTTCACTTCTATTTTTCCTGGGAGCAAAAGAACTGCATATTTTCTATACTCTATCTAAAGAGCAGATGACACTTATGATACAGCTCTCGTTGCATTAAAGAACATCTAAAGAGGTAAACACGGCTTATAAATTCCAAAAATTGGCAACCTGGACAGCATAATGATGAATCCACAGTACAATTTATAGCAGCTTTGATAGAGTTACTTGTTACCTGTGGGCATGGTGTACTAACAGATAAAATGATAAGAGACCAACTAGCTAAAAAACAAACTGACTGATCATGGAAAATTATTTATGATTTAAAAGGCTATTACAGTTTCAAGCCAAGTCTTTCAGTCAAAGGACTATAGGTATCATACAGATTGTAAATTCAGAATCTGCCTCCCATAATGTACAGTTGCAAGAAAAAGTATGTGAACCCCTTGGGATTACGTGGAGTTTTGAATGAATTGGGCATAAAATGTGCTCTGAACGTCATCTAAGTCACAACAATAGAAGAACACAGTCTGCTGAACATAATACTACACAAACATTAAATGTTGCCATGGTTTAATTGCACATAACATGTAAACATTCACAGTGCAGGGAGGAAAAAGTATATGAGGCCCTAGCTTAATGACTTCTCCAGAGCTAATTGGAGCCAGTAGTGAGACAACCTTGACTCCAATCAGTGTGATGATATTGGATGTGTTGCTGACAGCTGTCCTGCCCTTAAAAAACACACACCTGTTTTGGGTTTACTGGTTTCAAGAAGCACTGTCTGATGTGAACCATGCCTCGCAGAAAAGAGCTCTCAGACCTACGATCAAGAATTGTTGACTTGCATGAAGCTGGAAAGGGTTACAAAAGTATCTCCAAAAGCCTTGATGTTCATGTGTCCACGGTAAGACAGACTGTCTACAAATGGAGAAAGTTTAGCACTGTTGCTACTCTCCCTAGGCGTGGTCGTCCTGTAAAAATGACTGCAAGAGCACAGGGCAGAATGCTGCATGAGGTAAAGAAGAATCCCAGAGTGTCAGCTAAAGACCTACAGAAATCTCTGGCACATGCTAACATTTTTGTTGACACATCTACAATAAGGAAAACATTGAACAAGAATGGAGTACATGGGAGGACACCACGGAGGAAGCCATTGCTGTCCAAAAAGAATATTGCAGCACGTTTGAAGTTTGCAAAAGAGCACCTGGATGTTCCACAGCACTACTGGCAAAATATACTGTGGACAGATGAAACCAAGATTGAGTTGTTTGGGAAGAACACACAACACTATGTGTGGAGAAAAAAGGCACAGCACACCAACATCAAAACTTCATCCCCACTGCAAAACATGGCGGAGGGAGCATCATGGTTTGGGGCTGCTTTGCTGCCTCAGGGCCTGGACGGATTGTTGTCATTGATGGGAAAATTAATTCCAGAGTTTATCAAGACATTTTGCAGGAAAACGTACAACCATCTGTCTGCCAACTGAAGCTCCGCAGAGGATGGGTGATGCAACAGGACAATGACCCAAAGCATACAAGTAATTCAACAAAACAATGGTTGCAACAGCACAGAATACGCCTTCTGGAGTGGCCCAGTCAGAGTCCTGACCTCAACCCGATTGAAATGCTGTGTCATGACCTTAAGAGAGCGATTCACACCAGACATCCCAAGAATATTGCTACACTGAAACAGTTTTGTGAAAAGGAGTGGTCCAAAATTACTCCAGATCGTTGTGCAGGTCTGATCTGCAACTACAGGAAACATTTGGTTGAGGTTATTGCTGCCAAAGGAGGGTCAACCAGTTATTAAGTCCAAAGGTTCACATACTTTTTCCTCCCTGCACTGTGAATGTTTACATGTTATGTGCAATTAAACCATGGCAACATCTAATGTTTGTGTAGTATTATGTTCAGCAGACTGTGTTCTTCTATTGTTGTGACTTAGATGACGTTCAGAGCACATTTTATGCCCAATTCATGTAAAACTCCACGTAATCCCAAGGGGTTCACATACTTTTTCTTGCAACTGTATATATTCAGGCCCAATACAAAAGAAGAGTTTTTTGTGGGAATCATTCATGTGCAATGATAGTTGGAGCTAAATATGATGCTAGCCCTGGTAACAATTAAAAGGGATATATATATACATATATATATATATACACACTATATATATATATATATATATATATATATAAATATCACTCCACCTTTGCTACAAAGCATACGTAATTACAATAATTTATCACACAATATAATTCATCTAGTGACATATGAGTTATTTTTTTTTAATTAAATGTAGCAAGGTGCTAGGCTACAGTGACATGGAGAAAGAGACAGTGCCCTGTGCTGCTCTACTTTCTACTGTAATGCTGTTATTATGCTGCGTTATTTCCTCCAGCCAGCAGGGGGAATGCTAAGTCAAATGAGCTCATAGACTCCTATGTAGATTACTGTGGATCATGGGAGTTGTGGTTTGAGTAGGCTGCTATACAACAGACCAGGAGACACTGAGAGACAAGGGGGAAGAGCAAGAAGGGTTTTATCAAACTGCCTGGGAAATTTCATCTGCTTGGCGCCGTAGTCAGACCTGGACATGTGGTGGAATTACCAGATCAAGCTTATAGGGCCTGACCAGGGAGCCAAAACAGAGGGAAAGCAATGCCCTGCCTGCAAGACATTGGACAAATTGGATGAGTTTTGTCATTGCCACAGGAAGATCAAAGAGGCCTCTCACCCACAATAACCCCCACTCTACAGAGTGCCACAGACTGGAATGCAGGTGACTCACCCTTTTCGCAATTATAGATCCCTCTCGTTCTTGAACACCCTTCTGTACCATACTTGCTGCATCCTTTTCTATCAATTCATATCTACTGGTTTATCAGGACTGTCTACAAGTGCACCCAACAATGGCCAACAGAAGAACCCCCTATCACGTACCTGAGAGGAGACTGAAATTAATAAGTTGGCCTTTCTTGATTCTCCAGCCCTGGCCCCACTGAGAGTGGTACAGAGGGTGCAGAGAGACAGGAGAAACACGAGTGCCAACAGATGTTGATAGGAGAACATGCAGCAGAAGACTGGTGAACCATCAGGTAAGGAACAGTAGCCATGCTCAGTAGTCCAGCTGAGGTTAAAGGGGAACTTCACTTGTGCTGCAGGCCCAGGACATGTGGCTTATCAGAGATTTCAGCAGACTGGAGGCCGGAACACTCAGCAAGGTGCAGAGCTGCAACAGCAGATAGCCAGACAGGCACTCGACCAGGTCTAAAAAAGCTAAGAACAGAAACAGAAGTGAGGTCACAGGATTAGCCAGGGTCATCAACAGGGAGGCAGCGAGGTACCAAATCATAAGCAGAGCTGAAGTCAGTAATAAAGCCAAGTTAGGAACTGGCAACAAGTCAAGAGCAGAATCCAAAATCAGGTCAGGAGCAAGCTGGGTCAGTAACAAGGGAACACACTGTAAGAACGCAGGACACAGGGAACAGCTGAAGACCTGTCAGCACTGACAGTGAGCAACAGCATCCCTTAAATAGCCCGTCTGGGGCCAGAAACTGTGGGCACTCTCCCACATGCATGCACATCTGTGTGCACATTCCATGCGAGAGCCTATGCTCATTTCTATTAGCAATGTGCTTGAGCTCATTTCTTTGAGTGATGCTGTGCACATGCGCATATCTTTGTGTCAGTCGCAGTATTGGAATTCCCTTACAAGGTCTCACCAGAATTCCCTGACACCCCCCTTCAACAGACTGCACCTCTCATTGGACTGCCTCCCTTACACCCCTCCTTATGTCCCTTTTTCTTTTATCTACTACCTTTTTTCCTATAAGGAAAGTGCACACCAGTCAATCTATGCCTTGCACATTAATCTATTAATGCACCCTGGCAGTATAGTATTGCATTTGGCAGTTTTGATGATTATTGCATTTGATTGCATTTGCAATCGGTTGCATTTGAGGTGGTGCTGCTACAGTTTATGCTGAACAGTAGATCTATTGTTAAATGGTTCCCAATTTTTTATCACTTACAATTTGGCATACTAAAAGTGTGACTGAGTAAATTTCTAACAATATATTATGTATTGGAATACAGTGCTCATATATTTTGTGCAACAACTATAGCAATTTTCAGTAGAGATATATTCTTCAACCAGTAGATGACATTGTTTATATGCTGTAGCTGCATCTATGGTGTGATATACTCTATTGTTCTTTTCACTGAATAAAACTTCCTGTTTCTTTGTTGCAGTGAAGCAACCAGAAAACACATGTGGACTGTGTACTGTCTGTTTTGTAGGGCTATATACAGAATTTCTAACAGTTTATGGGCCCAGTTTCCCAGTCATAGCCAGTTACAGCAAATAAGTGCAAGATACTACAACAGAAACAAGATAGCAATGCACTACAAGAAAATGGCCAGTAACACAGCTGCAACAAAGCTTTCATTTGCAAATCTGACAAACCAAAACTACTAAGTTCTTGGAAATTCAGGGTAAATGATGAGTGAATAGAGATAGATCAGAAAACTCACAGCACAATCTCTCTTAGCATAGAAGATGACCAAATCATACATACTGTAAGTGTGAAAGTGTGTAAGGATTACATAAGGCATTCCTTGGAAATGGTTGAATGCCTGAGTGGTATAGAAGTAGAAATAGAAGATTTTCATGTTGCATCACTATTACTTAGTGGTTTACCAGAAAGTTATGAAACGCTTCTCAGAGCACTTGATGTTTGTCCAGATGATGAACTGACATTGGAATATGTTAAGGGCAAGCTTATGGATGAATATAAGCATAAAACAGAAAGCATTAATAGCGACGGTGCTTCTATTGCAAAGTCTGCTTTAAAGTTAAAAAATAGGAATAATAACAGTAACATGCAACAAGACACACATGAATGTTTTGTGTGTCAGAAGCAAGGACATTTAAAAACGGATTGCAGAAGCTGGAAAGCTAGAATGCAAAAACAAATTAAACTACCAAAGGCCAAAAGTGTGCGGGAATAATCTGAACTTTCTTCAGATAATGAATATGTTTGCAGACATAGTGTGTTTATTCAGGAGCTATGAGTCACATGGCAAATGATAGAAATTGATAGAAATTTATTTATTCAGCTTGACCAGAATAAAACAGAAAAAAATCACCACAGCTATTGGGCAAATAATGAAATCAGAAGGGATAAGAGATAGTTTTCTTTACAGTCCTATTCCCCCGGAGTGTCACCAGAAAGATACTTGTAAAAAATGTCCTGTATGTCCCTGTTTAATCTTTTATCAGTAAAGAAGCTCACAAAACAAGGCAATGTAGTGACCTTCCAATATGACAGTTGTGCCATTACAAAAGGGGATATCTTACTCGCAAAGGCTAAAATTACAAATGAACTGTATCAGCTGAATTGCAATGAGGTGGTTAATACTGCCAAGGAGGGAAAACATTCAAACTGCATTCACACATGGCATAGATGACTCGGGCCCAAAAGTTTTGACATAATAAAGAAATTAACTGAGAATGACTATGCAAGGAGAATAAAAATTAGTCCATGTGATCAAACAATGAAATGCATCAGCTGTATAAAAGGAAAATGACAAGAAAAGCATTTCCAAAGCAGAGTAACAGCTAAAAAAAAAACCTCTGAACTTCACTCACTCAGATCTTTGCGGTCCAATGAAAATATTGACTCCAGGACAGATGAGGTATTTTCTCATGTTTATAGATGATTACTCCAGCCATAACAACAAAAGTGAAGTACTAGAGAAACTTGAACAGTATTTGGCTCAAGTTAACAACAAATTTGGTGAAATTCCAAGTGTATTATGGGAACTGAATATACAGGTGATAACACACAGACGATTCTCAGAAAGCATGGTATAATATTTCAGACTGCAGTACCATACAACCCAGAAAAAACAGGGTTGCAGAAAGAATGAACTATACTCTATGTGAGAGTGGAAGAACCATGCTGTTTGATGCAGATATGACAGCCACATACTGGTGGGGCAGGCAATTATGACTGACTAGCAGAAAATGCAACTGAGAAAACTGCATATGAAGTTTGGGATGGAAAGGGCCTGAATTTGAACTACCTAAATGTGCATATCCCAAAAGAAAAACCTACAAAATGGGATGTTTGCGCAAAGGAAGGGGTACTTGTGGGGTACAGTGAATCTCAAATGGGATACAGAATTCTACACCAAGACAAAAGCAAGGTAACCATCAGTAGAAGTGTAAGTGTGGATGAAACTTCAGTGTGTTCAAAATTTCATGGACTAACAAACACGCTTCCAAATGAGGGAAATTCCACATCAATGTCACATGAAGATAAGCAACAAAGTGACATATACATATATAGAAATTAATGTAGACAATCCAAATAAGGTAAAGGAGTTAGTAAATGTGTATAAAAAGAAATCATCAAATCATAAGTCCAGAAAAAAAAATATATATGCCAATACCACAAAAAAAAAAAAAAAAAAATTAAAAAAACTTTTAAGTGCAAAAAACTTTTGTGCAAAAAAAGTGTCTAAATATGAAAAATTTTTTCACCGAAAAACCTTGATAATATAATGGCAGATCATCCATAAATATATCTTCAGAAACGAAAACTCTGCAACACATCGATCCTCATCGATCGAAATAACAGGATGAAAAACTTTGTAGTTAATCGAAAATCCACTTCTCCAATAGATAAAGGACCACCTTCAAACGTATCCATGGGGGGAAATGCCAAGCACTCGAGAGAAACAGAAAGACTTCATGGTGCAATATTATAAAAACCAATTCCTTTATTAGGTACTCATTGCACTTACTCAAGAGGTGTCCCAGCCGACACCAGCATCAACAGCATAACAGCAATCACATAAACGAGCCTGGCTACTCAGCACATGCGCAGTAGCTGGCAGCCAAAAACGTAATGACGTCACATCAATCAAGCTCCGCCCTACGCGTTTCGTCATCGACGTCCTCACGGAGCTCCGTGAGGACGTCGATGACGAAACGCGTAGGGCGGAGCTTGATTGATGTGACGTCATTACGTTTTTGGCTGCCAGCTACTGCGCATGTGCTGAGTAGCCAGGCTCGTTTATGTGATTGCTGTTATGCTGTTGATGCTGGTGTCGGCTGGGACACCTCTTGAGTAAGTGCAATGAGTACCTAATAAAGGAATTGGTTTTTATAATATTGCACCATGAAGTCTTTCTGTTTCTCTCGAGTGCTTGGCATTTCCCCCCATGGATATGTTTGAAGGTGGTCCTTTATCTATTGGAGAAGTGGATTTTCGATTAACTACAAAGTTTTTCATCCTGTTATTTCGATCGATGAGGATCGATGTGTTGCAGAGTTTTCGTTTCTGAAGATATATTTATGGATGATCTGCCATTATATTATCAAGGTTTTTCGGTGAAAAAATTTTTCATATTTAGACACTTTTTTTGCACAAAAGTTTTTTGCACTTAAAAGTTTTTTTAATTTTTTTTTTTTTTTTGTGGTATTGGCATATATATTTTTTTTTCTGGACTTATGATTTGATGATTTCTTTTTATACACATTTACTAGCGCAAATTATTTATTTATTGGTACACTTTATATATGGTGATTTTTTGCAGCTGGTACACTATTAGTAAGTTATATAATTTTGACCATAGGCGCTATTATTAATTTTTCTTAAGGTAAAGGAGTTAACTAGTCCACTAGAAGCTTTGATCAGGAAATCCACCAGAAGCACTAAAGGCATCCCTGACAAATGTCTGTTCTATGTTGCTCACATAGCATTAAAACCAGAGCCAGATTCGTGGGATGGGATGCAAAGACTTCCAACCCATGATTGCAGATGTTTTTACAAGCCACTTACAAGAAACAGATTTATAGAACTTATTCAATCCAAAATGAGACTAATATAAGAAGTCGTTGTTGAGTGGGGGTGTTGGAATACAGTGTTCATGTATTTTGTGCAAGAAATACAGCAGTATTCAGTAGAGATATATTCTTAAACTAATAGAAGGAAGTTTTTATACGTTTGTAGCTGCATCTATGGTATGATATACTCTATTGTCTTTTTTACTGAATAAAACTTCCTGTTCCCTCACATGGTCAAGTATTCAACTCAGTGTGTCAGAAGGGCTGAGACGTTGAGGAGGTTGAGGCAAAGAACATCGGATTCATTCTAATCTGTGGCTCTTACAGTGGTAACACTGCATAACAAAAGAGATAACACTTACCTGCTCTGTGCAATGATAATGCACTGAAACATTGCTTTCATCCTCTCCTAGCAGTCCCTGCTGGTGCTGTAGGTTCCTTCCTCCTTTGGGTGTCTTCTGTAGCAAACCAGGTGCTAAGGAGGTGTCCATAGACACACGCATCAATGGAAAGCCACACCCCCAATCCCTTCTCACAAGAGTTTGACTGACAGCAGTGAGAGCCTATTGCTGCTCTGTCTCCCCTGTAAACGTAGGAAGTGTGGGAAGTGACACTAGAGCTGGATTGGAATAGCAAAGTTCATCTTCTTTTTCTCCTAATTTTTTCTGTGCACATACACAGAAGTGAATACAACAAACCAAATTAGAATAAAAAAATCATAATTTGAGGCAGTCCTGTGATCCCTATAGACCCATAATGTACATAACAATTTACCATGTGTAACCAAAAAAAAGTCCATGATATGTGCTCTTATTGTTCACAAGAAGTGTTTTTATTATCCACATGTGTTCTTAATGTCCACACTTCTCAATCTCCATGGAGAGAAAATTTTTCAAAACGCCACATAATATCAGTGAGAACCACTCCCCACAGGTCAGACACTAACCAAATCATTATGTCTCTCATAACTATGATCAGCACAAAGCGTTTCTCCTCTAAGATCAAAGGCATTAACCTTCCCACAGACAGCTCCAACACCATTTAAAATAGAGGAGAAAGGAACTCCAATAGAGTAATACTGTAACTGTTACTTAATTTAAAACAATGATAAAATAATGAAGCATCAATAAAAATCCGGCTGTAAATATTCCCAAATACAATTAAGTAGCATAATGTGCCGTCAGACTCACTGTGATCATTATATGGGCCAACAAGATGGCATCTCACCCAGTCCTTCACCTCATTACGTCCGGTGTGTTACTTCCGTATTGGCATCTGACATCACTTCTGGTTGCCATGTAGCCACATGCCGATGGATTTCATTTTTACAACTTCATCACAGGGGATTCCATCCCTGAAGAGTTTTGTCCTTTTGACTTTATCACAGGAGACATTAACGGATCAGGATCTGAAGTCACTTCCGACTGCCATGTAGCCATGGCGGATGCATTTCATCCTTATGACATTATCACAGGAGATCCCCTGTGAAGCAGTCAGAAGGATAAAAATGTGTCAGGGTGTGCCTACTGGCAACTGGAAGAGACATCACTTGCTGATCTGGAAGTGATGCACTGGAAGTGACGTGATGAAGGACCAGGTGAGATGTCATCCTGTCGGTTCATACAGTGATCACAGCAGTCTCGGTGGGACATTACGTTACTAAATTGTATTAGGATTATGTAAACAAGAAACAAAAAATTTCACTGTCCCTTTAAAAATGCTTACATCACTAAAACTAATTCGAGACCAATAGTGTAAACAGTGCTCAGCATGCTAAAATTGATGGGCAACATCTAAAGCAATAATGTGCAAAATTGGTGATATTCTCACAGTAATAAAACTACCAAAGATACTGTGCAAAAAGCAAATATGTGCAAATTGAGCTGTGTCAAATAATAAAGTGCATTCAACTGTTATGCAAACCTACTAAAAATATTAATGAGAAAAATCCTCAATGTACAGTGCAGTATATCGTATAAATGTGCAAAATAAACTGTTACAAAATATCAAAATAAATTCAGGAATCCTGTGACAGTTCATTCCAATTATATAAAGTCCATCCAAGTAGTGCCAGATGCTTTTATGCATAGAAAGTGCTCCAGTGCTTGTGAGTGTTTCCCCAAAAAGCAAAGCCTCTTACCAGACCAAATTGATCTCAGGAAAAACAGAGATCAATAGTGCTTTACAATGGCTCAGGATGATGGGTGGGGCGAAACGCTATGACGTACTTCCGGTTGGCTGTCCCAACATCCCGCGTCATTTCCGGTGAGTGGAACGCACACCGAGCGGTGTGTTCCAAGCGGCCATTTTGCTTAGTGGAAGAGGGTTTTCTATGTTCTGTCATCCGGCTGTGTATCAAGCTGTGAGGTCTTGCTACAGGAATGGTGGAATTCGTTTTTATCTTCAATAAATGCTGTTTATTACCTTTTGAAATGTGAGTGGTTTGGCTTAAATTTTATTATAAGTGAGAGTCATAATGGTATTACACTATTAGTTTTTTTCTTCCTGGAATCCGGTGGAGTTGGCGAGGGGAACTATTGGAGGAATATCCATATCCATATCTTAGGTGTGGGAATACTTGGAAGCCATAAAGGGGGTCCAGGAGCCCTAATTAATCCTGAAAGGCGTTATACTCACCAAACGTCTGGTGAGTGCGGTTCATGTTGGTTTTGCACTGGTGGATGGTGGAAGGATCATTATTAGCACTGAAGATTTTTATGATGATATAAGTTTTTTTGTGTATGTCACTGGACTTTTTTTTTTTCTTGTGTGTGTCACTGGACTTTTTTGTTTTAAAAGGAAAAAATTTTTTTTCTCTCTAATATTCTAATATTCTTTATTATTATTTTTAATCAATATTTTTCACATATGTTGATTGGTGTGAGTTAAGGTTGTGTTTTGCGCTGTTTTTCAAATCTTGTGGTTTAATACCTGTGCACAGCGGCATTTCACTTTAAGATAGTGTTAGGAGGGTGGTCCTGGGCCCTGTGGTTTATTTTTTGTTTCAGCTATCCTCTCTGTCTAAAATGTGCACCTCACTGTCTTCAAAAGAATGTTCCTTTTCCTTAAGGTGTAGGAAAACTACTGAGCCTTGAACTGTAGATTTTCCCTTTTATGTTGGGCCATTCATTTGTTGAGAGGTAGTTTCTTCTCCCCAAGGTGCAGGTCTTTGCATTCCACACTACACTGCATTTCTTATACCAGGTTATTTTGCTTGTGTTTGGGTGTTGGGTCCTTTGCATGTACAAGCTTCTTTCTCAGTGTATTGCGTGCTTAAAAGCCTTTATGCTAAGACAGTTAAAAATCAACAAGATAAAAGTAAGGTATATACTGATCGGAACAAGGTGCAAGAAAAGAACAGTTTCAGCCTAAATATCTAGTTAGAGCTAAGAAACCTGCCTTTTCAAAATTGGCAATCAAAACTTTTCAATCTGCTATGAGTGATAAGTCAAGGACTTTACATCTGACTACTGAGGCTCCATCCAATGACCCCTATGTCCCTACTGTGTCCTGTAGTGAATGATGTAGGGGTCAAAAGAAAGATCCACAGAGGGAGACACAGGGCTCTCTGAAGATTCAATGGGCAGTTGTAGCTCTTCATGCTTTGATGGTGGTACAGGTAAGTATAAACGTTTTATTTTTATAGGTATTTCTTTGTTTTTTTGGAAGCACAGAGTCACTTAGAAAACATTACTGCGGTAATATGTCAGCTGTCATTGCTCGCCTGGCTGCCATGCTGATCCAGTAAATTCTGAGTCACTGACCCTCAGCAAGCTTTCCAAATAGGTGTTCTGACTTCACTCAAAAAACACTGAATGCAGTGGTGGCCTGGCAGAATTTTCTCTCAGTAATGTCAATAATAAAAAAAAAAATAGAAAAATGTTCAACTGTGTGAAATCTTCATCAACGTACTATTATAGTACTATTATAATGTTCCATGTAGTTTTCCATGTGCTCATCCCCTTACTTCCACACTTGATACAGTAATCATTGTAAACAATGAGGATGCTTTTACCTTGAAAAACACAGGCGGTTCTTGCACATTCACTCATATTCAGAGGCTTAGTAATGCTCACTTTAGAGTACAGGCCAAGTATGAGTCATTTTCTGGCAAGAGCTTCCTAAACCACAAACACTGCATAGTTTCAGGCTGAATCATCATCAGTGCAGTAATCTAATTCTTTGACCAGCGCATACTTCTTCAGCTTCGGAAGGATTTATAGTTTATTTTATTCCACGGACTATTTTTTTTCCATTCTCTCATTAACTGAAAGATTCCTAGGACATTTAACAGAAACACTTATTCCTGGGAGTCAACTGAGGTTTACAGTCTGGTAAAATATCTTATTCAGCACAAAAATGAAATTAACAAGTTTTCCTTTGAGCATGTGTTATGTGCTATGTGCAGAATTTCACTGAGACTTCTAGGATGTGTGAGACATTTTTTATAACAGTCAAGACCACACTTGTCATGACAAAAAAATTGTATTTTTAAACATTTTATGCTGTTCTGGATATGTTTAACCCCTAAATTAACAACTGGGCATCTCTCAAACTCAAAACATACACCTTGCTTCCCTATTAACATATGTCTGCAAAACTTTAAAAGAAAACAAGAAAAATACTTTTTGCAATCTTGGAGGCTGATATCAATTAAATCCATTAAATCAGTGGTCACCAAACTTCAGCCTGTTGTCCAGATGTGGCCTTTTGCTTGCATTTATATGGCTTTGGGGCACTATTCCTCCCACATATACATGGTACTATTCCTCTCACTAATATCAACAATGGGGTATAATTCCTCCCATGGACACCAATCGTGGGGCACTATTCCTCCTACTGACACCAACAATGGAGCACTATTCCTCCCACTGATACCAACAATGGGACACTGTTCCTTCCACTGACACCAGCAATGAGGCACTATTCTTTACTGACACCATGATAGGGCACTATTCCTCCTACTGATACCAATGATTGGGCACTATTCTCACTAATACCAGTAATGGGGCACTATTCATCCTCCTACTGACCACAGGCTCTATGCAATTTTTTTATTCCTACTGACAACCAATTCTGAGGCATTGTTGAGACCGGGACACTTTCTATTCTCATGAGCCACAGTCCAACCCCTCTGAAGTCTGAAGGACAGTAAACTGGCCCTTTGTTTAGAAATCATGAAGACCCCCGCCTTAGATAATTAAAGTGTATGCATAGCTAAAATGTTTCTTTTAGTTTTGGATAGGCCAGGGAGGTTAAAAAAAAAACATATCAGGTTATTTTTCACTGTTTTTGTTTTGCTGGGATTATTTCTCTTTGCTGTCTGTCCTGGAGAAATAACAGGAAGTGTGATGAAAACTTCCCAAAGTGAGGGCAATTTCCATCTTAGTTGTCATCAGAACATTTGTCCCCCATTTGAATATTTCCCCCCACCTCTTGCTCTCTAAAATGTACTTCCCAATTACTTTCTGTCTCAGTGACAGGAAAATAGAGGGTTCAATCTCCACAGTGTGGACATAGATAGCAAAGACAATGTCAGAGAGTCTCTTCTTTCACTATATTCAAAACTAAAAAAAAATGTTTTTCCTTTACATTTGCAAACTTTGTAAGAAATCTGGCTTGAAGGCTGCTATTGATTTGCTGTCACGCTAACCACCTTGCTTCAATACTTTGAATTATTGACCTGTATAAGTATGCAAATAGGTATGTAGTGATGAGACTTATTTTCCTCTGACATTACTGATCTGCATACTAGTTCCAGGTCAGCGACTTAAAAAAATGCATAGCTAGAGCAGTATTACAGCTAAGCAATAAACATTTTTAGAAGCAGGTCAGCAATGGCACCCCCCATATTTCTTTGATGATCTTTTTAATTTGAAGCTGTTTTACATGCAGAATTAAAAGTACAACACTGTAGGCGAACCCCTTATAAAGACTCTCTTCCTCAGCTCCCATCATAAGTCACACTTTTTCATTTGTCATTTGCTTAGCAGTTCAAGGGATGCATAACTCAACATGCATCAGGCTTCAAAAAGCACATCAGGAGTGAACTATTCCATACTGCTTGTATTGTAGACTAAATCCTACAAGTGGGGATTTCCACAGTGTTGTTGACTATTTAACCACTTGCCCTCCAGAGGATTTACCCCCCTTCCTGAGCAGGTCATGTTTTGCAATACAGCACTGCATTATTTTAATCTCTCCCATTTCAGTAATTCTTGGATATTGCTGGGTGACAGCAGGGAATCACCGGCCGGGACTATTGATTGACAGCTGAGGCCACGAATGGCGGAACTGTATATATACATGATTTTGCATACCCGTGCCGCCCTGTAGCAGTATTTCTGCTATAGGGCAGCACGGAAGCAATTAAGTTTTGCTATTTAGACAAGCACAGTGAAAGCTCTTTCCTGATAGTTTGCACTGCAATAATCAAAACAGGCAAGTGCACCACAAGCCTAATGCAGATAGTGTTCAATGAACCATATGCTCAGAGGGTTGGGGGTTTGCTTCTGGATTGAGTGTCCAGAAGCAAAGTAGTCTTGGGAAGGCCGCATTAACAGATACCGACATGTTATTTTTAAGAGCTCATACAGTGCATTACGGTTTGTGGTTTTGGGTTTCATTTGCAACAAAAGTTAAACTGATCACTTTATCCACCAAAAATACTTCCTTTATTCCATGCTGAACTCAGAGCTTTATCAAAGACACAACACTTATATAAAACCTTGATAGCATTCTATCTTACTAAAAATACCTCCATATGTGAAAAGCAAGAATTGTAACTATTGTTTAACTCTGTCAATCTAAGTTATTTCTTTACAAGTTTTCAAGTTAATATTTGGTGCTACAGACACCCCTTACCCCATTTGTTAAATTAATAAGGCATTCATTACAAGCAGAAGTTGTTTAAAATATATTTGCTTTAATATATCATAAATACCTTAAAATAAATTGAAATTTTAAATGTTCATACACATCAGAGAAGATTATGTAAGATTCCATAGAACAACAGTTTTAGAATCAAGGAAAAAGAAGATGTGCCTTCTAACAACCAGTCCAATTGCTTGTTGCAAATTAAGGATCGTTTTCAACCATAGTGACAAGGAAAATTGAAGTGGGAGAATGAAAAAATGTTCTTCATGAAGCAAAATTCGAATTGTGTATGTGGTTTTTCTATTAGAAAATCATTATTGCAATGTGCATGTGCTTCCTGAAATTGAAAATAGAATTCAAAACATTGGCATTGCAATCAAACAAAATTTTCTGTTTCATAATAGTAGTATCGAATGATCTGACAAACAATTTTTCTGAATTTCCATATGAACATTTGAAGAAAATTCTACTGCTGTATGGCCAGCTAAAAAAGTTAGGTGTGAAGACTGATCTGAAGAAGCCAGTGACAGAGTTTAATTTCAGACATAGACAGATTGAAGGAAGGTTTCTTTTGTAAAACAGTCCAAATCAGGGTTTATAACTCATGCTCATGGATGTTTATCCAATATATACATTTTTTTCTTCTAAATTTGTAAATGCACGTAGATTTTTTTAATTGTGTTTATGCACCTTTCATTTACTGTGTGTTTTGCTTTACTGCTAGGAAAAGCTTAAATCAGCTTTCAAAAGTAAGAAATCACAGCAGGGAGCATCCAAAAATAAATAAACATAGATGTGATTAAGCACCTGGCAGAAAAAAACAGTAAATACGGTAACAAAGAAACCAAAGTAATTTATCATACAGTTTCATCTCTTTTTAAAAAATGCATTAAATGCAAATGATGATCTTATATCGGTGGGATCTACAGTTGCAAGAAAAAGTATGTGAACCCCTTGGGATTACGTGGAGTTTTGCATGAATTGGGCATAAAATGTGCTCTGAACGTCATCTAAGTCACAACAATAGAAGAACACAGTCTGCTGAACATAATACTACACAAACATTAGATGTTGCCATGGTTTAATTGCACATAACATGTAAACATTCACAGTGCAGGGAGGAAAAAGTATGTGAACCTTTGGACTTAATAACTGGTTGACCCTCCTTTGGCAGCAATAACCTCAACCAAACATTTCCTGTAGTTGCAGATCAGACCTGCACAACGATCTGGAGTAATTTTGGACCACTCCTCTTCACAAAACTGTTTCAGTGTAGTAATATTCTTGGGATGTCTGGTATGAACCGCTCTCTTAAGGTCATGCCACAGCATTTCAATCGGGTTGAGGTCAGGACTCTGACTGGGCCACTCCAGAAGGCATATTCTGCGCTGTTGCCGCCATTGTTTTGTTGAATTACTTGTATGCTTTGGGTCATTGTCCTGTTGCATCACCCATCCTCTGCGGAGCTTCAGTTGGCGGACAGATGGTCGTACGTTTTCCTGCAAAATGTCTTGATAAACTCTGGAATTCATTTTCCCATCAATGACAACAATCCGTCCAGGCCCTGAGGCAACAAAGCAGCCCCAAACCATAATGCTCCCTCCGCCATGTCTTACAGTGGGGATGAGGTTTTGATGTTGGTGTGCTGTGCCTTTTTTTCTCCACACATAGTGTTGTGTGTTCTTCCCAAACAACTCAATCTTGGTTTCATCTGTCCACAGTATATTTTGCCAGTAGTGCTGTGGAACATCCAGGTGCTCTTTTGCAAACTTCAAACGTGCTGCAATATTCTTTTTGGACAGCAACGGCTTCCTCCGTGGTGTCCTCCCATGTACTCCATTCTTGTTTAATGTTTTCCTTATTGTGGATGTGTCAACAAAAATGTTAGCATGTGCCAGAGATTTCTGTAGGTCTTTAGCTGACACTCTGGGATTCTTCTTTACCTCATGCAGCATTCTGCGCTGTGTTCTTGCAGTCATGTTTACAGGACGACCACGCCCAGGGAGAGTAGCAACAGTGCTAAACTTTCTCCATTTGTAGACAGTCTGTCTTACCATGGACACATGAACCTCAAGGCTTTTGGAGATACTTTTGTAACCCTTTCCAGCTTCATGCAAGTCAACAATTCTTGATCGTAGGTCTTCTGAGAGCTCTTTTCTGCGAGGCATGGTTCACATCAGACAATGCTTCTTGAAACCAGTAAACCCAAAACAGGTGTGTGTTTTTTAAGGGCAGGATAGCTGTCAGCAACACATCCAATATCATCACACTGATTGGAGTCAAGGCTGGCTCACTCCTGGCTCCAATTAGCTCTGGGAGAAGTCATTAAGCTAGGGCCTCACATACTTTTTCCTCCCTGCACTGTGAATGTTTACATGTTATGTGCAATTAAACCATGGCAACATCTAATGTTTGTGTAGTATTATGTTCAGCAGACTGTGTTCTTCTATTGTTGTGACTTAGATGACGTTCAGAGCACATTTTATGCCCAATTCATGCAAAACTCCACGTAATCCCAAGGGGTTCACATACTTTTTCTTGCAACTGTAAGTTGGAGGACTTTTGTGGGTCTTCTCATTTATTATGATTCAAGTTAGAAAACGTTGTGCATAAGTCTTGCCATACTATTTAAAAACATCTTGAAAAACTAGTACTAGAAACATAATTCAGAATCCAACTGCATATTCACTAAATGATATTGGACAGCTAGTTTGAAGACCAGTGACCATAGTTAGCAACTATCAATGTGATGTGGCAAAGAACACTAGCCATAGCCAACATACATTGGGGAAAAGACTGCCATTTTCCTGTATGACACTAGCTGTATTCACACTCTGTTATCATATATTCCAAACTGTATATTCCAGTGATTAGAGATGAGTGAATCTGCCTGTGTTCAGTTCATGAATCTGGCACAAAGATTACAAACTTGACACAGAACCCCTCTGAAGTCTATGAGGGAGAGAATCTTGTGATTGGCCATTTCTATCGCTAATAAGCAAGCTGGCATCAAACAAAAAGCATGGGAAGCCAAGCACTGTCTTGTACCAATGCCAGAATTAAAAAAAAAAACTAAAATAAAACATATCTCTTCATACCCAGAGCTGTCACCTCTCTCTAACCACTTCTACACACAGCAGTGAGCCCACCCTTTTATAGTGACAGGACTGTGTTACTTCAAATCAATGTCTATTTTACTTAAGCTGACCATAGATGGGTAGAATTTCAAACAAAAATTCTTAGTAAAAAAATTTTCTTAGAAAGTTTGTTCATTTTTCTAATCATTAGCAGGTCAAATTAACAAGAAGGAGTAGGATGAAAAATCGTTCTTGAAGGAACATATTTCTAACACTGTATGTGGTTTTTGTTTAGTAAAGTCCATTTATTCCAAAATCATACATTATATTAAAACCAAACAAAATCTTTCAAGCAACATTTGAGTGTTCTGAGAATGTTCTAAGAATTTTCCTATGACTTTTTCTAGAGTTGGCCATAGATGAGACAGTTTTTTTTTCATTCAACCAGTGAGTTGAACAAAAAACACGGACCCGATTCCCCATCCACACATTTAAGATGAACACGGAAATCTTCCCTGCTGTGTCTTTGTATGCTGACAGTGTAGAGACTTCCCTGCAATCAGAATACACAAATCAGTTCAACCACAGTGGTCATACATTGATCAAAATGCAGCCGGTTCCTGCTGAACCGGACAAAATTCAATCCATATATGGCCTGGTTAAAGTGATACTAAAGGTTCAGCTTTTAAAAAAGAAAAAAATAACAAACATGTCATACTTACCTGCTCTGTGCAATTGCTTTGCATAGAGCAGCCCCAATAATTTTCTTCATAGGTCCCATACCAGTGCACCTGGCTTCTCCCCCTAGCTGAGTGCCACCTGCTGAGTGCTTGCTCTGGGGGCACCCGTGTGCACTCGCTCCAGAGCTGCCCTCTGTGTGTCCAAAAGACACAGAAAGCATGCCTCCCCCCCCCTGCTCCCTCCTCATTGGCTGTGATTGCCAATGGCTCCTATTGTTGTTTCTCAGCCAATAAGGAGGGAGAGAGCCAGGGCAGCCACTGCTCTCGTGCACATCACTGGATTGGGCTCAGGTAAGTATTGGGGGTGCTGAGGGGGGAGCTGAACAACTGAAGGTTTTTTACTTTTATATACAGTAAGCATAAAGGTAAAAACCTTCAGCCTTTACAACCATTTTAGGAATTTCCATTTGAAATTTTATCCATCTATGGCCAGCTTTAGCTGACTGGGTACAAAAGCTATGTACTGCATTATATTTTGGAAGTGAACCTACAAAGTTTTTTACCAAAAGTTTGTGATTCCAGCTTTCAATAATTTGTTTGTGTGTGTTTGCCGGCAGCAGTACGGGCGACTTCCAGCCTGCCATCAGAACTAAGTGGAGTTGGCCTGAGTGTTTCTCCACCATTCGGTTTAAATTTTGTATTTTTATCAATGAACACCAGATTTCCTCTGATTGTCTGAAGTGGAAAAAATGGATGAAGTCATGATTTCCACCATAGCCAAAGGGTGGAAGCTGGCCCAAATTAATTATATATTGTGACCTGAAAGTTAAAATTCTACTATAAGAATTACAGGAATTCACCACAAACCCATGAAAGCAGCAAAATTGAACCATATCTCTAAACCTGGCATTAAAACCAACCATAAATATGCTTGTTTTATAGTCAAACTGAGCCTGCCATTTAAATAATCTAAACCCATTCCAGGTGCATCAAAATAACAGTTGTTCAAAGTCTTAGCTGGGATTACATTTTTGCATTGCAGTAACTCACCAGAGGTCTCTCAGCAGAGATCTGACACACCCTTTGTGGAGTTAGAACTAGAGCGCTCCAATTCGCAGGGAGTGTGAGCTTTTCTGATTATAGAGCTATAGATCTGACTTAGCAGGGAATGTGTTGGTCCACTGTGGAGTGAGCATAGCTTTCACATAGAGAACAAGGGTTCTTCTCTACAGGGGACATATAGGCAGGAGTGAGGCCGAGTTGTAGGCACCCAAGCGGGAAGGAACACACAGTGGTCTGAGATTTTAAGGAAGTTTATTGTCAATAATTTTTCAAACACATTGTAACAGAGTCTATGTAGCAGTTTCAAACTAGAGGAAATACTAACAGATGATTATTCAGTACTTGTGAAGAGTGATGCTCGAGGACTGACAGCTTGTGGCACAGGAGGCGTCTAGCTGGCAGTATGCAATGAGGCACTAGAAGCAGAAAGGTTCCCTACAGCAATGATAACAATCAGTTCCTATACTGTCCCTTCACCTCTGGAACCTTTCTCTACACGAGGCACACTCTCCCTATCCAGAAGGTTCCTGTCCCTATCCTAACCATTCGTAAAATGCACACCACCTGCAGTGAGCCAGTACTTTTTCAGCACTGCCCTCACTAAAGAGGTCATGGGGCAGCAGCTTTCAATTGGACAGCTGCTTGCCTGATGACACGGACAGAGGCCTAAGAGGAACATGGGTTTCTCCTCTCCTCAACTCTCCCTGCCATGTGGTTGCAAACAAAGGCCACCTGTGTAGGGAGATCAACCTACACCTTCTTACAGACAGGCTTTTCTAGCTATGGCTGCATTCTTATAAAAAACAAACTAAAGAATTTAACCCCTTGGCGAGGCGCCTCCTGGCTCTTTAAGAGTTTCAGAAGCGGGGCTTTAGGATCATGTGACCACAGTGATTAGCCGTCACGGTGGTCACAGGATCGAGAAAGGTCCCGATCGAAAGAGGAGATCGGGACCTTTCCGTGAGTAACTGACATGTGTGCTGGGAGCGTGCAGGGCGACCGCTCCTAGCACATATGTTTTTTCTAATTGCACACAAATGTGCGGCCGCTTGGCGTCTTGTCCCAGACGCCGGGAGGCCGCACATTTGTGTGTGGTCGGCATGAAGAGGTTAAACACCTTTTCCTTTTATGCACCTAAAATGTATTCTGCTGATTTTAGGCTGAAAGTTCAGATTTTAATGCTCTAATACCTATTTGGTTGAGTAACATTTAATACCGGATAATCTAAAATATACTCAGGAATCCTTGTATTTTACTTTTTTTTTAAATATGGTCTGATTTGTGTCATTTTTATTCTGTTCATCTCCTTGCTAACTGTTCCGTTATATAAGACTACAAATACCTGAACAAGAAAACTGCATCGCAAGAACATCATGAGAAGCCTATAATTATATATATTCAACTAGAATATCAATAGTACTTTCTGAAATTTGCATTATGTGAAGGCTGTTGAATAAATGACAGCTGAATTATGCCTCTCAATGTGTAAGCGTGGGATTTGCTGAAACATCTTAACTGTGCTTACAGGAAAGAGTATTCCATAGAACTATCCATGTAGCAATTCTGACCTATTCATATGCCATACACCTAAATTCAACTTGGTACAAAGAGATCCTAATATTCATTTTTGGTTCCTGGTTTCACCTGAGATATGTGATCTCCCCTGTGATAAATTAACCTAAATGCTCTCTTAACTCAAGGCCCCATATCACACAGTAATGCGTATTTATGGGACCACAGAAGGATGTGGATAAATCAATGGTCCAAAAAAAGAGGTCAGGGATGAAAATTTAAACATATCTACTGTTGCTAGCACAAAGATGAGCTTGTTTTAACTCCTTTGATTGATTGCTTTGCCAGTTATCCAGGCTTCTTTTAAAGCAATCCACTGAGCTGGCCAGAACCAACTCTTGAGGGAGTCTATTCCACATTTTCACAGCTCTTACTGTGAAGAAACCTTTCTGTGTTTGGAGATTAAATTTCTTTTCCTCCAGACGTAAAGAGTGCCCCCTTGTCCTCTGTGATGACCTCAGGGTGAATAACTCTACACCGAGTTTACTATATGAACCACTGATGTATTTATACATGTTGATCATATTCCCCCTTAATCTCCTCTTCTCAAGAGAGAATAAATTCAGTTCCTCTAATCTTTCCTCATAGCTGAGCTCCTCCATGCCTCTTATCAGTTTGGTTGCCATTCTCTGTATTTTCTCCAGTTCCCCAATGTTCTTTTTGTGAATTGGTGCCCAAAATTGAACTGCATATTCCAGATGAGGTCTTACTAATGATTTGTACAGGGGTAATATGATATATCTCTCTCTGGAGTCTATACCTCTTTTAACACAAGAGAGGATTTTGCTAACTTTAGAAACCACAGCTTGTCATTGCATGCCATTATTAAGCTTGTGATCTACCAGAACTCCCAGATCCCTCTCCATCACTGATTCCCCCAGTTGTACTCCCCCTAGTATGTATGATGCATGCATATTCTTATCCCCCAAGTGCATAACCTTACATTTATCAACATTAAACCTCATTTGCCACATAGTTGCCCAATTAAACAGTGCATTGAGGTCGGCTTGTAAATTGGAGACATCCTGTAAGGACTTGGTGTCATCTGCAAAGACTGAAATGGTATTTATAATCCCAGACCCTATATCGTTTATTAATATATTAAAAAGTAAGGGTCCCAACACTGAACCTTGGGGTACACCACTGACAACCCTAGACCATTCAGAGTATGAATCATTACGCTCTGAATTCGGTCTTTTAGCCAGTTTTCTCCATTTACATATGGATTTTTCAAAGCATGTAGACTTTACCTTACTCATTAGCCATCTGTGGGGAACTGTTTCAAATGCTTTTGCAATATCCAAGTATACCACGTCCACCGCCACCCCTCTGTCCAAGGTTTTGCTCACCTCTTCATAAAAAGAAATCGGATTTGTTTGACAACTTCTGTCTTTCATGAATCCATGCTGTCTGTTGCTTAAAATATTTTTTTCCAGCAAAAACTCATCTATGTGGTATTTTATTAAACTCTCCAGTATCTTCCCAACTATAGATGTTAAACTAACAGGTCTATAATTACTTGGTAAAGATTTTGACCCCTTTTTAAATATTGGATTCACATTGGCCTTATGCCAATCCAGTGGTACTATGCCAGTCATTAAAGAGTCCCTAAAAATTAGAAACAATGGCTTTGAAAGGACAGAGCTCAATTCTTTAAGAACCCGTGGGTGTATGCCATCCAGTCCAGGTGCTTTATTCACCTTTATTCTGTCTCCTTTGTATACACAGCTCCTTTTGTATACACAGCGCTGAAGAAGGTATTTAATAATCTGTCTTCTGTTTGTCCTCAGTCACCCACTGTAGATTATTTTGTAAAGGGCCTACATGCTCGAACCGGATCTTTTTACTATTAATATATTTGAAGAATTTTTGGGGGGTTGGTCCTGCTATCATTTGCAATCTGTCGATTGTTTTCAATTTTTGCAGCCTTTATTTCCTTTTTGCATATTCTGTTATCATCTTTGTAATGTTTAAACAATGATAGTGTTCCTTCATTTTTATATTTAATAATAGCTCTTTCCTTATTATGTATAGCTTTTTTAACTTTTTCGGTAAGCCACATAGGTTTGATTTTTAGCCTTTTAAACTTGTTGCCCATGGGAATATATTTTGCAGTGTGTTCACATGCAGTCTTCTTGAAGAACTCCCATTTCTGTGTTGCGTTAATTGATGTCAATATTCCCTCCCAGTCTAAATCTTGGAGAGCAGCTCTCAGCCTTGGAAAATTAGCTCTCTTAAAATTGAGTGTTTTTATTTTTCCTGTATGTGCTTGCTGTTTACAGCTAACAATAAATGAAATCATGTTATGATCACTGCTACCCAGATGTTCTTTTATATGGGCATTCGTAATACGCTCTGCATGGTTTGAGATTACCAGGTCCAGCAGAGCATCATTCCTAGTTGGGGCCTCTATGAACTGTACCATAAAATTGTTCTGTAGTAGGTTTAAAAATGTTTGCCCTTTAATTGTTCCTGCAGTACCATTACTCCAGTCAATTTCCAGGTAGTTAAAATCCACCATTATTATCACTGTCCCATCCCTTGCAGACCTTTTGATCTGTGCAAGGAGCTGAGTCTCCACCTCTTCATTAACACTGGGAGGCCTATAACAAACTCCAATGATTACCTTTGTAGTACGCACCCCATGTGCAGTTCCATCCATAACGCTTCAGCGTTGTAAAACTGATAGATCAGCAAAATTGAATCTAATGGAGATCTTCACTGATAAAACACATAGGTTGCCATTACTAAACTCTTTTGGAAATGTTAGCTGGTTACTTACTTCCCTCTGCAAATTCTTGTTCAAATCTGCACAATGTATAGAATAAGCCTTAATGTGCATTTACAACATTGGGTATGCAGTAAAAACTGGAGCATTTGGTTGCTATGGTGATGTTACTCATGTGAAAATAAGGCAACAAGACTGCACCAAATCCTGGGAGGAAGCAAAGACTATTCACAAATAAATATATAATATTGTGGAAATGTCGCCAAGTAAATATTTCCTTTGAGGTGAATGGGGACTGACACACTGACCCAGAACAAGTACTGCATGCAGATCAGGAAAGTCAAAGTAAAGGCAGAAGACCTTAGCTGTATAGTTCTTTTGGGTCTGTGACTCAAATCATACTTTGCAAAGCTCACTGAAGCGAAAGGGTTAGCTTGACAGCCAGGAAACTAAAATATGAAAAAAAAATTACTTTTTTCTATTTTGGTCAGAGTTAGGTTTTCTTTTAAAGAATGTAACTGTAGATAAAAAGTATATATTTTATTCTACAATTTGTCCTATTTCTAATGAACCTGAAATTTTGTTCAGGTACAAAGCATTGCAAAGTTGTTTACAAAGTTAATAAAAACTTTTTTTTTTTCATTTTAGCACATTTTTTAATGCAACATGTACAAAAAAAGGAACAAACAAAACAGCAACGCTTATGTTATTACTTTTCAGTGAATTCTGCATCAAAATTGCACAAGAAAGCTTCTTCTGACAATATTGTATCTCATTCTCATTACACACTCAGCAATGAGCTGAACTGAGCCACCTTTTGCTCTTATATTTTTCATCATACTAAAAATATCACACGTGAAATACTATGTATGGGGCACATTATATAACCAGAAGAGAATAGAAAAATGGAGTAAGCAAGAATAAAGTAGTACCCTATACACACTGTATCTACTGTAAGCAACAACAACCTACACTACATACATAAGAATGTGAGATATGCATTGATGCTGCCCACAGTCATACATGGCTATTTATTCAAATGAGCTCATCCATCCACAGACAAATAAAGACATACTCACTTTTTTTCTGCATGATCACCATTAGATTTTATATTTTTGCAGTCTTCTTTTACATTTTCACACTGACTGGTAGCCAAGTCTGTATTTTTAATTTGTACTATAAACATACTTGTATAATTGATCATTTATATGCCATAATTCAAGATTTCTTTCTTATTTATTTCATATGCTTCCCTAAGAAGCTGGGATTGCTGGATAAACAAAAATACCAATGTTGTAAGGAACAGGATCAAAGGATTCCATGGCAAGGCTTATATGTAATGAAAGATTTGTTTTCTATAGGTTCTCTTTGACAGGTGTCTATGTGTCTATGTGTGTCTATTATATTTGGTTGTATAATGTGATATGTACAATAACCTGGTGATTGAAGCATTTCAACTTACCTATCACTTGCAAAAATTAGACATATGGATTCCAGGGGGAGGGTAAGAACTACCCCAGGAATCTACTCTAATGAGAACACACATGTTAAAATATGACAGAGGCTCTAACCCTACTCACTCTTTACTTGGCTGGAGCTTGATTTGCGTGGTCCTTATATGCCCCAGGTTAGACCTTCAGGTGTGTTGTGTTTGTGTCTTTTTACTCTGTTGATGACTTGCCAAAGAGGATAGAGAATTCTTACATTTTCCAATTTCCTAAACATGTACAGTATATGTATAGGCAGGGGTGGACTGACAACTCATGGGGCCCCCGGGCAATAGGGGATCATGGGGCCCCTGTGTCCTCGCCCACACACAAAGCACACCCAAAAAAGCCTATAAAAGGTACCAGGGGCATTTCATGGGGCCCCCTACTGACCCCGGGCCCTCGGGCAGTGCCCGAGTGCTCGATTGGTCAGTCTGCCCCTGTGTCTAGGAGACATACACTCACCGGCCATTTTATTAGGTACACCTTGCTAGTACCAGGTTGGAAACCCTTTTGCATTCAGAACTGCCTTAATTCTTCGTGGCATATATTCAACAAGGAGTTGGAAATATTCCTCAGAGATTTTGGACCATATTGACATGAGTTACTGTTGCCTTTATATCATCTCAAACCAGTCTGCCCATTCTCTGCCATTTGTGTCCACAAAACTGACGCTCACTGGATATTTTTTATTTTTTGGACCATTCTCTGTAAACCCTAGAGATAGTTGTGCGTGAAAATCCAAGTAGATCAGCAATTTGTGACCAGCCCATCTGGCACCAACAACCATGCCACATTCAAAGTCACTTAAATCCCCTTTCTTCCCTATTCTGATACTCAATTTGAAATTCACCATGTTGTCTTCACCACGTCTAGATGCCTAAATGGATTGAGTTGCTGTCATGTGATTGGCTGTTTAGCAATTTGTGTTACCAAGCAATTGAACAGTGTATAGGCATGTGTGCCATGTTTTTCCACAGAAAGAGTTGTAAAATTGCATTGGGCTTTATAATACAGGCATATAAGTAGTCCTTAGGAAAGTTTTTTCTAAGGTGCATTTAAACCCTGACAATGACATCATCTTTTTTGCTCTCTTTTGGTCTGTTAAATATTTAATTGCATATGGTGTGTCTGTCGATAAGTGCATCTTGTTAGACATTCAGTGCTGTCTTCTGTACAATTCATATGTTCTAACAAGCAGGACCCTCTGATTCCTTTTGTACCAAATTGTATTGTAACTGTAATGTCTGTCTTTGTTTTGTAAAGAGGTGTGCAAACTGTTGACACTATATAAATCCTGTATTATAATAATAAAAATTATATGTTATCTCAAAATTGCACAGATGTACTACATTTTTTTTGTTTCATTTTGCCTTGACATAAACATTAAGTATGTTTTGAATCACTATACAGGTGAAACTCGAAAAATGTGAATATTGTGCAAAAGTTCATTTCAGAAATGCAACTTAAAACGTGAAACTAATATATGAGATAGACTCATTACATGCAAAGCAAGATAGTTCAAGCCGTGATTTGTCATAATTGTGATGATTATGGCTTACAGCTCATGAAAACCCCAAATCCACAGTCTCAGAAAATTAGAATATTGTGAAAAGGTGCAATATTCTACGCTCAAAGTGTCCCACTCTAATCAGCTAATTAAGCCATAACACCTGCAAAAGGTTCCTGAGCCTTTAAATGGTCTCTCAGTCTGGTTCAGTAGGAATCACAATCATGGGAAAGACTGCTGACCTGACAGTTGTGCAGAAAACCATAATTGACACCCTCCATAAAAAGGGAAAGCCTCAAAAGGTAATTGCAAAAGAAGTTGGATGTTCCCAAAGTGCTGTATCAAAGCACATTAATAGAAAGTTATGTGAAAGGGAAAAGTGTGGAAGAAAAAGGTGTACAAGCAGCAGGGATGACCGCAGCCTGGAGAGGATTATCAGGAAAAGGCCATTCAAAAGTGTTGGGGACTTTCACAAGGAGTGGACTGAGGCTGGAGTCAGTGCATCAAGAGCCACCACACACAGGCGGATCCTGGACATGGGATTCAAATATCAATTCCTCTTGTCAAGCCGCTCCTGAACAACAAACAAAGTCAGAAGCGTGTTACCTAGGCTAAAGAAAAACAGACCTGGTCTGTTGCTCAGTGGTCCAAAGTCCTCTTTTCTGATGAGAGCAACTTTTGCATCTCATTTGGAAACCAAGGACCCAGAGTATGGAGGAAGAATGGAGAGGCACACACTGCAAGATGCTTGAAGTCCAGTGTGAAGTTTCCACAGTCTGTGTTGATTTGGGGAGCCATGTCTTCTGCTGGTGTTGGTCCACTGTGCTCCATTAAGTCCAGGGTCAACGCAGCCGTCTATCAAGAGATTTTGGAGCACTTCATGCTTCCTTCTGCAGATGAGCTTTATGGGGATCCTGACTTCAGTTTCCAGCAGGACTTGGCACCTGCCCACACTGCCTAAAGCACCAAAACCTGGTTCAATGACCGTGGGATTACTGTGCTTGATTGGCCAGCAAACTCGCCTGACCCGAACCCCATAGAGAATCTATGGGGCATTGCCAAGAAAAAGACGAGAGACATGAGACAGAACAATGCAGAAGAGCTGAAGGCCGCTATTGAAGCATCCTGGTCTTCCATAACACCTCAGCAGTGCCACAGGCTGATAGCTTCCATGCCACGCCGCATTGAGGCAGTAATTGCTGCAAAAGGGGCCCAAACCAAGTACTGAGTACATATGCATGCTTATACTTTTCAGAGGTCCGATATTGTTCTATGTACAATCCTTGTTTTATTGATTGCATGTAATATTCTAATTTTCTGAGATTGTGGATTTGGGGTTTTCATGAGCTGTAAGCCATAATCATCACAATTATGACAAATCACGGTTTGAACTATCTTGCTTTGCATGTAATGAGTCTATCACATATATTAGTTTCACCTTTTAAGTTGCATTACTGAAATAAATTAACTTTTGCATGATATTCAAATTTTTTTGAGTTTCACCTGTATATGACTGGTAAAACCTATGTAAACTCCCTCAATAACACCTCATAGCAAGAGGCTGCAGAAATTTGCAACACTGACATGCAACAAATGATAAAAAAGTGCAAAGTAAAATTTTGCTTAAAAAACTAAATGGCCATTGTTTATGATACAAGGTGCTTTAATAAACTATTTATCAATAACTATTTATCAATTACCTCACTCAAAATTCACACAACTTTCAACCAAGAGTCACACTTTTTTTAGTTTTTAAGGTTAATCAAATGTATTCATCTTTTCATTTACAAGGGTAACAAAACAAAAAGTACACGTTATATATCACATAGTTACAAAGATAAACAACATTTTATAACTGCATATGGTAGACTTTGATATTGCTGGTTGATAGTATACACGCATTTCTAAAAAAAGAAGTAAAAAGAAAAAAACACAAAATAGATTTCTATGTATAATCTTGCATATTGACTGGCATGGCATGGAGTGTATAAAAACCAGAGATTGTTATGCATTAGTATGTTGGTTTTGTGACCCTGTGATGTCTGTATGCAGATGATTAACAAGTAGAAACGGTAAGTATTTCCACATTTACAGAAACTGTAAAATAATGCTATCTGAAATATATTGATAAGGGCAGGAACAGGTAGAAAAGAAGAAAGAGTGGAGAAATTCTCAAAGGGGGAGGAATAGGAGGAAAGGTAAATATTTAACCACTTCCCGACCGCCCTATAGCAGAAACACTGCTACAGGGGGGCACGGGTGCACAAAATCACATATATATATGTGATTTTGCATTTCCAGGTAGGGGGCCCGTGCCCTAACCGCAGCACCATTCGTGGCTGCGGTTTTCAATCTCTGGGTCCAGGCTGGTGATTACTCGCTGGTGCCCGATGATTGCCAAGCATCTCTGACGGGGAGGAGAACTGTTTGTAAATAATACAGTTCTCCTCCCTGCAGCTCATGCACACTGCTTTGGATGGCTGTGCAGAGCAGTGTGCTTACAGTGAAGCACACGGACACAGCACTTAGTAAAACAGCACACAGTTAACCCTTTGATTGCTTCTTATATTAACCCCAGCCTGCCCAGTGCCATTAGTACAGTGTCAGTGCTTTTCTTTAGCACAGATCACTATATTGGTGTCAGTGACACCAAGTGAGTTCCCCCGTGTCAAAATGCCCACCGCAGTCCCGCAGTCCCACTATCAGTCACTGATCACCACCATTACTAGTAAAAAAACCCCAAACAAAACAAAAATTCCAGTACATATACCGCCATTTGTAAACGCTATAACTTTCACGTAAACCAATTAATTTACATGTATTGAGATTTTTTTCAGCAAAGACATGTAACAGATTACATTTTGGCCTAAATTTATGATGAAATTTGATTTTTTTGATTTTTTTATTGGACATGTTTAATAGCAAAAAGCCAAAAATATTGTTTTTTTCTCAAAATTGTCGGTCTTTTTTTATAGGGCAAAAAACAAAACGCACAGAAAATCAAATACCACTTAAAGAAAGGTCTATTTGTGGGGAAAAAAAGGACGTAAATTTCATTTCGGTGCAGTGTTGCATGACCGCGCAATTGTCAGCTAAAGTAACGTAGCACCGTATTGCAAAAAATGGCCTGGTCTGAAAGGGGGGTAAATCCTCAGGACAGTGGTTAAAGGAAGTGTGAAATGATGGTATTGAAATATTTTCATAAGATCAGGGATAGGGGGAGAAGAAGAAAGAGGACAAAGTAAGTGGAAAGAGGGTAGAAAAGGAGAACTGACAAGGGGGGGGGGGGCAAAAATAAGAGGGAAAATAAATGTTTTGGCCTGCCCTTTTCCTTTCATCATGGTCCACACAAAGCTCAGTAATGTGGAGGAAGTCAAGTATTACAGTATATATGACTGAAAATTCGATGTGGAATTACTCCAGGGCAGACCACATCAATGAGTAGGCTTAGTACTGATTCACACATGTGCGGAGCGGATTGAAGCTCAGGTTTCACAGCTAATTGATACAGTAGCTGTTTACCAGTTCAAGTCAGGTTTACATCAGGTTCAAGACAGAATCAGCTCAGGATTTTATCCTGTTCACACATGTCAGGTTTAGAAACGGTTCCCATAGGAGTTAATAGCCTATAATCGGCACCTGAATCGGACCACACTGCTCAGAAATGGTACATGACTCTTTTTTAAACCACACTGAATCTGCACCGGACATATGTGAACAGGCACCATAGGAAGCAATGTTATTTCACATGTCATGTGGATTGGATGTGGTTCAAATCGCATTCAATCCGCATATATGCAAAAGGGCACTTAAAGTGGTCATAAGCCTCAGACATAAAATATAAACACAGCACATCCTTCTCTGTTGCATACTTGTCTCTATCCAAAGCACTGAGTGTGAATTCTCACTGCTGCCTCATTCTTCTGCTATCAGCATGAGTTACTTCTAAATAGTTTTCCCACACCAAAAGATAAAAAGGTGACAAGGGGGAGAACTCAGCCATTGGAGGATATCCTTAGCTCTGCATGTTCTCCGGCGGGGAAGGAGGGGGTGTCCCTTCACTCTAGTCAGGGCTCAGAGCTGTCATCACTGAAATCTGCACTGCAAGACTTCAGACCCTGCCCCCTGCTTTTCAGAGCTGAGAGATCCTGTGTAAGTTCTGAACTTCACATTGATATAGAGGACATGTGGCTGCAGAACAACAGGTACAACTTATGTAAGAGGTTTTGTTTAATTTCTGTTTATCATCTAGTGCTATTTGATTCACTAGTTATATGTAAGGATTTTCAACCACTTTAAATTCTGCCCTCCTTCCAGGAGATCTTCCATTGTAAGAAATTAATTTCCAAGAAATCATCTATTACATGAGACTGATTCCCAGGAGATTATTCCCATGAGATCATCCATTCCATGAGAATAATTCCCAGGAGATCAATCCCAGGAGAACATCCATTCCTTGACATTAATTCCCAAGAAATAATTTCCAGGAGATGATTAGTTCCACAAAATTAATTCCCAGGATATAATTGCCAAGGGATCATCCTTTCCATAAAATATTTTCCTAGCAGGTCATCCTTTTCATCAGGTTAATTTTGAAGACCCATTTCACAATCTTGGAGACATCTTCTTTGTGCCAGTGTTTAGCAATCCTGCGTGGGCTGCTAATAGAACAAGGGCAGCAGTAGTGCAACAGCATTTGTTATAAATGTATGAGCCTGGGATCATAGATAGTAATGTGATTTGAGGTTCATTTGGTATCGTGTCAACTGTTATTTTTTGTTGATCATTGAAATCCAATGCCAGTGTGGTTTCACTCAAGGGCAATCCCCCCAACCCCCCCACCAGATATGGTTCATTCTGTCAGCAGCTGCTTTACATCTCCAGCATGGCTCATGTGTGGTGGCAACATATCTGTGTATGTCTATGGGGCATTTGTACCACCTTGTCAAGATTGTAGCATTTCATTCTTTTGTTCTCCTAGAGAGTGACAGTTTATGTGGCAACATCATGGCTTTAGCCCATATGAGCTTATTGACTCCTCCATCTGGCAGTTTTAGTTCTGCATTCCAGTTATTAGTAAACTTGGAAAGCTCAGAGTTGGACTCTGTTTGTGAATGGTATCTTGTGAGTGTTGGAGATGGTGTGTGAGGGTGTATACACTGTTTATACACACACACACACATATATATATATATATATATATATATATATATATATATATACTGTATGTACTAAAGTCTACTTTTTAATTTTAGTAAATTATTGCCATCTGAAATCTTGCTGCTAGTTTTTTTATTTCTAATATTCCTTTTTTCCCTCTATTGGTAAGTTTCAGTGATAATTTATTTCATTCCTTTACATCCTATTACACTGCCAACCATTTACTACCAGTATTCCTATTGTTGCTGAAATGAATAGATTTAATGTACCATGAAGCTACTTGAGGAAGGCTTCAGCATGAACAAACAAATAATGCACAATTACTTGTAATACATACAGAATGACAGAAAGCACATAGCTGGAATCTATTTGATTAAACATTGCTGCTGTCCTGGGTTACTAGTTACTTGACTGTTGCTGCTGTTGTGTTTTATGTAATTGTTTTTTGCACATGCTTCCTATTTATTCTGCACTTTGCTGACAAATGCAAACGAGTCAGTCATTCTAGAAGAGTAAGAAAACAAACATTTGGAACTGCTTTATTTTGATATATAAAAGTTGTTCGGTAGCATCAACAAAAACTGTTTATGATAAACAGTCCATGTGTACGTTGGATATAAATGACAGCATCTGTGAAAAATATATATATGTTTTTTTTTTTGCAGGAGCTGACAGCTTGTTGTTTTTATTGTTCTTAAATATGTTTCATTGTCTTTCTCCAGCTGCATCATTTTAAAGAGGGCCTGTCAATACATCCTCTAACATTATTCGCATGCTTCAATTTATTGGAACTCAGACTTCAGACTATCTTTAAATCTTCTGCATGCCATTTATAACTGTACTGCAGTCAGGCTATATAGGCAGTAATAAATATGCTTGTATTTTTGCCTTGTTTATGTACTAGGTGCTGCAGCAAGGGTTAAAAGTACTGGCAGCATACTGGAGAGTCAGACCACGGCTTCCTTCTGTGCATCAGTGTGTAGAGGGGCATCTGACTGCTGGGGACCTGGGCCGCTTAGAGAATGGCGATCCAGCACTCCAACATGTTTGACTGCATTACAGTAATAAATGCAGAAGTTTCATTTTAAGGGCCAATTCACAATATTTGTTATTAATGTTATTATTATACAGAATTTATAAAAAATATTGCTAAGCATCCTGGAGCCACATCCCAAAAATATAGAAAAAAATGCAGGACAAAATTTGTACGGCCAAACTAGTGGATTTTTTAGGCACAGTGAGAGACCACACTATCATATAAAAACATAACAATTTATTGAAAATAAAATGATCACAAACAAGAAATACAAACCCCCTAACAAAGAGGGGAAATAGTATCTGGCATAGCCCTTTACATGTTAGGTAATACATATCACCTAATGGATATATTGTTCTTCCAAAGGAGTACAGCTCTAGGATAAAAGATGGTCAACACATTTCACCTGTGCATATGGCTTCTTCAGGACCGTAACTTCTATGTAAAGGGAAGCAGTACTACTATATATAAAATACAAAAAAGCAAGAAGTATATACACAATCAACTACAATAAGCAAGATAATATATACATGTAGTATACAAAGAACCATTGGGCTTACATTAGGAATTGACAGCCAGTGATAATTACAGGATTTATAAAGCGCTGACAGTTTGCATAGCGCTTTACAAAATAAATAATACAATTCAGTATAAGAGGATTCAGAGGGCTGTTCTCATGAGAGCTTACAATCTAAAAAGCAGTAATACAAAATGTAATTGTTGTGAGGGATGAGCTGATGGAGGAAGTTAAAGTACAGTGAGAGGAGGCAGGATAGACCTACCTGAAAAGATGAGATTTCAATTATTGTCTCACGGCAGACAAAGTAGGAGATAATTGGACAAATTGGGGTAAGGAGTTGCAGAGGATGGGAGAGACCCTGGAGAAATCTTGGAGGCAAGCATGGGAGGGTGTGATTAGGGAGTTAGAAAGTATGAGGTCTTTGGAGAAGTGGAGAGGTTTGGGTGATATTGTGAGACAGTCAGTGATAAACTGTAGCCCAGGTTAGAGTTATGAGTGACGTTAGTATTTCAAAATTGTGTCAAAGAGCAAGTGATGCAGCAGACACTGAAGGGTTGATATGGTAGATGAGTCTGGCAGCAGCACTCATGATGAACTGGGGGCGGATAGCCTATGTAAAAGTAGGCCAAGGAGAAAGGAGCTGCAATAATTGAGGCAAAAGATAACCAGGCAGTGAGTAGTGGTGTTGTTGGGTTATAAGGCACCAATTTGGGAGATGTTACGGAGGTTAAAGAGGCAAGATTTGGACAGTGATTAAATGTGAGGCTGAAAGGAGAGGTCAAAGTCAAGGATTACACCTAGGACCCAGGAAAGAGGGTAAGGGCTAATAGTTGTGCTGTTGATCTTGATAAAGAACTTAGGAGAGGGAGCATGAGGGGGGAGCAGGGGCAGACTGACCATTTGGAAACTCGGGCACTGCCGGGGTCAGTAGGGGGGCCCATGAGATGCCCCATGAGATGCCCCTGGTACCTTTTTCATAGGCCTTTTTGAGTTTGGGCAAGGACACAGGGGCCCCATGATCCCCTATTGCCCGGGGGTCCCATGAGTTGTCAGTCCGCCCCTGGGGGGGAGTATATATTCTGAGCTCAGTTTTGGAAGGATTGACTTTGAAGAAATGGTGTGACATTCATACTAAGTAAATTAGTGATGCACGGGGACTAAAGGGTGAGCTAAAAGAAATAGATTTGGGTGTTGTCAGCATAGAAATGACCCAGTGTGGAGATGTAGAGAGAGAATAGAAGAGGTCTGGGGGCGGAATCTTGGGGGACCCCTGCAGAAAAAGGAAGAGGAGATTAAAAACAGGGAGAGTGTAAGGCTTATAAGGTTGTGATCAGAGAGAGGAAAGGAGTGTTAAAGAGATTGGAAAGCATACAGGGTCATGGAGGTGTTATTGTACTTCAAGGCAGTCCGTTCATTTTAAATGTGTGGGCAGTGAACAAAAAATAACCTTACTCTTTTTTTTTCTAATGAGCTACACCCCAACACCTGGAATGTGCATTGTGGTCCACTGCAGTGCACGGGTACTGCCCGCTACTAATATAGTGTACGGGAGTACCATTCAATAGGTATAGAAAACCAATACACTGCACTGTTTTTAATGTGCTAATGCACTTTTTACTGCATGTTTCTGCAATGTATAAGTGTGGTTAGTTACAAAAACACTTAGCTGCTTTTTGGTGTGCAAATGTCTCGAACATTAATATAAGCAGGTCAAATGCAGGCCAGAAGAAGGTCAACTGCAGGTCAAATGCACTGGTCAAATAATTCAGAATGCTCTCAGATGCATCTCAAATTGATTCCATTGAAACAAGCTCAAAACGCATTGACACAGGCCCTTACCATGTCTTCCTCTCATCTCTTAATTTATTCTTCAATAGGTTTATTTCACAAATGTATCTAAGGGTGAGGTACAGCTAAGCCACCCCTATCTCTTGGCAGCTGCAATACTCGGCGATGCATCTTGGCCTGTCTCCGCCTCAACACCAGTTTCTTAAATAAGGCATCTATCTTCCTAAACCAAACTCCAGTAATCCATGCTGGTGAATTCTGCAAAATATACAGAAGCTGGGATAACCACACCATCCTAATCAAAGTACATCGACCCACCACTGACAAGGGAAGGCGACGCCACGTCTTACATTTTTCTTTAAATACAGCCAATAAAGGCATTAAGTTATTCAAAATGTATAATTTAGAGTTTGCTGTTACATTTATTCCCAGGTATTTAAACCTTTCCACCACCTGTAAATGCCTGGCACTGTCGGGCAATACTTATAATTAATCCAACAGAAGTAAGGTAGATTTTCCCAATGAAAAAGAAAAACCTGAAAAAGATACAAAATTCCTTATACTATCCGTTACTGTAGTCAACGATTGGTTTGTGTCCCCCAGCAACAAAAAAATATCACCCACATAACGCAATTATTATTATTATTATATAGAATTTATATAGCGCCAACAGTTTGCGCAGCGCTTTACAATATAAAGGGAGACAGTACAATTACAATACATTTCAGTACAGAAGGAATATGAAGGGCCCTGCTCGTGGATCTTACAATCTAAAGGAAGGGGGAGATGATACCAAAAGTGATAGCTGCGGGGGGTGATCTGGTAGAGGTAATTCAAGTACAGTTCTTAGGTGGAGGTGGGGTAGGCTTCCCTGAATAAGTGAGTTTTCAAAGATCGCCTAAAGGCAGACAGGCTGAGGTCTGACCGGACATACTGTGGTAGGGAGTTCCAGAGGATGAGAGAGGCTCTGGAGAAGTCCTGGAGGTGAGCAGGGGAGGAGGTGATGAGGGAGCTAGAGAGGAAGATATCTTGGGAGGAGCGGAGTGAGCAATTTGGGTGGTATCTGCAGATGAGGTTGACGATGTAGCTAGTGGCAGTGTTGTGGATGGCTTTGTAAGCTGAGGTTAGTATTTTGAATTTGATACGTTGGGTTAGTGGAAGCCAGTGGAGGGATTAGCAGAGAGGGGCAGCAGTCGCTGATCGGTTGGTAAGGTGTATGAGTCTAGCAGCAGCATTCATAATAGACTGAAAGTGGGATAGCCTGTGTAACGGTAGACCAGTGAGGAGGGAGTTGCAGTAATCAAGGCGGGATAAAACCAAGGCGTGGATAAGTTGTTTTGTGGTGTCATTGGTCAGAAAGGGGCGGATTTTGGAAATGTTTTTGTCACGTACATGATGGGAGACTGAATTGACGAGGTCGGCCTCACTTGTGTCACTAGCCCTGACCCCGGCTGAGGTTGAAACAGAGGGAGTCTAGGACCCAGGGGAGCAAGAGTGCCAGTAGTTGTTGTTTGCAGCTCTAGCAGATGAATACCTTGGAAGGCTGAAGATCCTCTGACTTTGGCACAGGAGTAGCAAGCAGAGCAGGTTTGGTAGATTGCCAGGCATGCAGCAGAGCAAGGCAGGCAGTGAGGACAAGAGACAGGAGCAGTGTCATGGAATAGCCAGGGTCATCAACAGTCGGGCAGCGCGGTACAGAATCAGATGGAAAAGCCAAGGTCAGGAGCAGAGCCAAAGTCAGGAACCAGTATTAGGAGAGCAATCAAAGTCAGATGAGGAACAAGGCGGGTCAGCAATGGAGGAATCGTACAGGAACAGCAGGACACATGTGGGGAGCTGAAGACCAGTCAGCACTGAACATGAACAGAGACACTCCTTAAATAGGCCGTCTGGTGCCAATCTTCGCCGTGCGTGTGCACGTGCGTGATCGCGCATTTCTGATCGTGGTTCATTTTGCCGGAAATCCCTTACATTGCCCCCCCCCTCAGGGGCAGCCTCCGGATGCCCACTAGGGCTCGTTTTTCAGGGTGAAGATGGAGGTAGGCTTGAACTATCCGTGGGGCATGGACATTAGTGGATGGTTCCCAGGAATTATCCTCTGGTCCATAACCTTTCCATTTGATGAGGAACTGGGTCTGTCCGCCCCTCTTCCTACAATTCAAGATAGCCTCAACCTTGTATTCCTCATTTCCCTCAAGCAGCAGTGGAGCAGGTGCCTCCGAATTCCGGTTGGGAAACCCACTTGGGATGTGTGGTTTTAACAAAGAACAATGGAATACAGGGTGAATCCTCATGTTAGCCGGTAGTTCCAATTCAAACGCCACAGGGTTAACCCTTCTCTTGATGGTAAATGGTCCCAGGTATCTTGGACCAAACTTCCTTGATGGACAACTTAATTTCAGATTAGTCGTGGATAGCCAGACTTTATCCCCATGTTTCAGTTTCAAGTTGCCCCTTCTCTTCCTGTCAAAAAATTTCTTGTTGCTCACTTGAGCTTCAGAAATCGTCTTCTGTAACACTTCACCGTTCCTCCTGAGGAACTCCATCCTCTCTTGTACCGCCGGAACAGTGGCCTCCACTGGTATTTCTGAAAGAAAGGAGGGATGGTATCCATAGTTAGCGTAAAAGGGAGATTGCTTGGTGGCGGAATGGATGGAATTATTGTATGCGAATTCCGCTAAAAGAAGGAGTGATGCCCAGTCATCCTGTGAATATGAGGAGAAGCATCGGAGATATTGCTCCAGAGTTTGGTTTGTCCTTTCCGTTTGTCCATTTGTTTGCGGGTGATAAGCAGAGGAAAAGCGTAACTCGATTTCTAATGCCTCACAGAGAGCTTTCCAAAATTTGGATGTGAACTGCACTCCTTGATCAGACACAGTATTTAGGGGAATGCCATGTAGTCTTACGATCTCCTTGATGAAAGTGGAGGCAGTTTCTGTGGCAGAAGGAGTCCCTTTCAAGGGAATGAAGTGGGCCATCTTGGACAGGTGATCAATTACTACAAAAATAGTGGTGAATCCCTCAGATGGGGGAAGTTCAACAATAAAGTCCATGGAGATCATGCTCCAAAGTTTTTCTGGTACGGGCAAGGATTCCAACAGGCCTCAAGTCTTGGCTTTATCAGACTTGCTCCTCAGGCAGACTGTGCAAGATCTCACATAGTCCTGGCAATCCTTTACTGCGTTTGGCCACCAGAAGGAGCGAAAGACCAAATCTGAAGTCTTGTGAATCCCAAAGTGACCTGCTAAGGGATGCTTGTGACATCTCTGGAGAACAAGAGTCCGAAGTTCTTTGGGTACAAAGATTTGTTCCTTGTGGAAGAACAGACCATCTTTTAATTGCAGGTGCATATTTATGGGAGGTGGACGATTATCCACGACTTCTTTAATTTGCGTTACAAGGTCTGTCTGGAGAAGTAAGAAGTTCTTGGCTGGCAAAATCGTGCTGGGTTCAGACTTCACAATTGGGTTGGGAAACATACGGGAGAGTGCGTCGGGTTTACCATTTTTTGATCCAGAACGGTAAGCCAGATGGAAGACGAAGCGTGAAAACAATAGTGCCCATCTTGCTTGTCGTGGCCTGAGGCGTTTTGCCATTCTCAGGTACTCTAGGTTTTTATGATCCGTGAAAATGAGAATAGAATGGGCTGCTCCCTCCAGTAAGTAGCGTCATTCTTCCAATGCTGCCTTGATGGCTAGTAACTCTCTGTCTCCCACATCATAATTTCTTTCAGAAACACTTAATTTTCGGGAGAAGAAAGCGAGAGGGTGCAGGAGAGATTTGAGCCCCTGTCTTTGTGACAAAATGGCTCCTACCGCGTTCTCCAAAGCATCTACTTCAAGGACAAAGACTAGAGCAGGGTCAGGATACTTCAGGATGGGTGCGGACGTGAACATGGTTTTTAATTGCTCAAAGGCTGTTTGGGCCTCGGGAGTCCACTTGAGGGAATATGCTGTCTAGTGAGCTGTGTCACTGGTGCGATGATTCCAGAGAAGTCCTTGATAAATTTCCTATAGAAATTTGCGAACCTTATAAAGCGCTGCACTGCTTTCCTGTCTCCTGGAATGGGCCATTCTAAGACGGTGGACACCTTTTGGGGGTCCATAGAGATGCCTTCAGAAGTGATCACAAGCCCAAGAAATTGGATTGATTGCTTCTCGAATTTGCATTTCTCGGCCTTTGCGTAGAGGCGGTGCTGGCGTAGTCTATCTAGGGTCTTTTTTACGCGATCCCGATGACTTTCTATGGAACAGGAGAAAACCAGGATGTCATCCAGATAAACGATTAGAAATAGATCCAGATAGTCCCGAAATATATAATTTACCAGGTGTTGAAAAGTTGCTGAGGCGTTACAGAGACCAAAGGGCATTACAAGATATTCAAAATGCCCAAATCGGGTTCGAAAGGCCATTTTCCATTAGTCACCTTCCCGAATTCTCACTAGGTTGTAAGCGCCCCTCAGGTCTAATTTTAAGAAAAAACATGCTCCTCGCAGCCTTTGAAATAATTTGGGGATCAGAGGAAGGGGGTAATGGTTCTTGACCGTTATTTTGTTTAGATCATGATAGTCTACACAAGGTCTCAGAGTGCAATCCTTTTTCTCCACAAAGAAGATGCCAGCTCCTGCTGGTGATGTAGAAGGCCCTGGGGAGCAGGGAAAAATATAACTCACAGGAGCTACAAAAAGTCCTGAAAGTCAGGAACCAGTATCAGGAGAGCAATCAAAGTCAGGTAAGGAACAAGGCGGGTCAGCAACGGAGGAATCGTACAGGAACAGCAGGACACAGGGGGGGAGCTGAAGATCAGTCAGCACTGAACATGAACAGAGACACTCCTTGAAAAGGCCATCTGGTGCCAATCTGCGCTGTGCGTGTGCACGTGCATGATCACGCATTTCCAAACGTGGTTCGTCTTGCCAGAAATCCGTTACAGTTTTCCTCACTAGCCCCTCTCCAAAAAACCCTTATATTTCTTTCTGCTCTAATGGTTCCATAGCCAGGGCAAAAAGCAGGGGTGACAAAGGGCATCCCTGCCTCATGTCCTGGCCAAAGAAAAATAATCTAGGCTAAATAATCAAGCCATCATTGATTTCCACCCACTCCTTAGGGGCAGTATAGAACAATATCACCCATTTCATAAATAAGGGGCCAAATTTAAATGCTGACAAAACATGCCAAAGATAATCCCACTAAATGCTGTCAAATTCTTTGGCAGTGTTGAGGTGCTTGATCCACTCACATTCAGAATTTGTAAATTTAAAAATGCTGTTCTAATATTCAGGGTTGTTGACCTTCCAAAAAAAAAACCTGATAAATTCTGAATGATCTCAAATTGATTCCATTAAAACAAGCACAAAGCCCACTGACACAAGCCATTACCATGTCTATACCTCACCTCATAATTGTTTTCTTCAATATGTTTATTTCACAAATGTAAGTCTTACTAAAGCTGGCTTTGCACATGGCATTTTTTCAGAAGGATCAAAATTGTGATTTTTTTTTTTAAATCACAAATCAATTGAAAACATAGGAAGATATGGAGTAAAAATTGCCATAATTGAAGCTGGCTTAAAAATCCAATTGCTTTTGACACAGTTGCCATAGTGTTTTTTATTTGATCTTTTAATACAGTTATGAAGCTGCAAATTTTTTGCCCAGGTTCTTTCAATTCTGGTGGTTCGAATCCCCTTGTGGGTGGTAGATTGCTTAGTTGCTGGTGACTACTTGCACTTGTATGTTCAATTCTCAGTAAATGGCATGGGGTTCAGAGTTACTGACAATTGCCAGATTTATAGCCAGCTTAAGGCAAGCCATCATTATTTTTCACATGAAATGGATAAGTAACTGTAAAAGCCTCTATTTCTCATGAATCAGCATTTTATCTATGAAATATTTTATCACCACTTCATATGGCTTTACCGGTAGATACTTCATTGAAAATCACAGTTATCACTACCCTGAAGCTAATGTAGCTGAAATAACCCATGCAATATTCTTTGTAAATTGGTTCTTACACTAAAAATACTGCAAACAAATTTTAACTTGATGTACATGTGGTATATTAAGTTGTCCTGCGTATAAATGCCTTTTGTTATTTAAAAATTCTAGATTTTAAACAAATATATATAAGTAACAGTAATAATAACATGCCATTGTGATAATTTTGTGAATTGATCCTATTATATTACACAATCACTATAATGCCCAAAAGAGGTGTCACAAACTAATCCAGGACATCTGAGAAATAAAGCAGCAGCTTTCTGGCATTCTGAGGTTACTTTCATGCTGTGGTGGGCAGAGGAGCTGACCTTCACATTAGCCCATGCTTTGATTGCATCCACAACTGCAGAAGAGCTGTTAAAGAAACAAAAACAGGATTGTTGGAAAGATTTCTTTAGTACCATGAACTGGGGCAACAGGTCCAGATGCCATCCTAAGACCTGCTAGGAACCAGGGAGGATGGAGCTGGGCAGGGGAGCATTGTTCCCTTGGACCCGTACTAGTAAGATATGTTGGGTTGGTGACACTGATGCTTCACCATTCTGACAGCAATTAGAGCAGGACCTGCAATCCGTGACAGATGCTAAACTTTGTATAGTAATACATGTTCCCCATTTAGACCCGTGTTTGTACTGTAGCATCTGGCAGAGGCAAATCTTCCAGCAATACATTATTTATGGCTTTAGAGCGTTGTGTTACTAAATGCTAGGGATGCAAAGATGACTGATGTTGGAAGAATTAAAAAAGTGTTTCACATTTAACCATTCTTTTATTACCACTCCCCTTTCTCTATTCATACCACTCACTGCAGCACCAAGGCATCCTTTACACTCTACACTTTTTGTATTCTACAGAAATCTGTTGCTACCATAAAAGGGCCATTTGTTTGTGTTTGACCCCCAGGACAAATGTCCCAGACCCCCAGGACAAAGGTCACAGTCCCTGCTAGGAACCTTTAATATTAATGTGGCCATATACAGATAGATTTTTGTTTGAACAGTCATAGAAAAATAATTTGTCAGAACATCATTTTTGAGTCAACTCATTTCATTCTGAAGCACTTAATATTTCATTCAGATGTGCTATTTGAATGAAATTCCAGATGTTTTAAGCAGGTTTAACTAGTATGTACAATTTTTTCCAGACGAAAACTACAGTTAGAATTTTGTTCTTTGAGGAAATTTTTCAATCTTGCTCCTTTGAATTTTCTCATCCCTATGGTCGAAAATGAACATCGATTTGACCCTACTAACCATAAAAAATCAGACATTCCAATATTAAAATTGTCTAACATAATTCTACAAGTGTATGGCCAGCTTTAGTGGTGGCCTAGAGTTGTTGTGGTCAGCTTTAGTGATGGCCTGGAGTTGTCATCAGCTTTAGTGATGGCCTGGAGTTGTCATCAGCTTTAGTGGTGGTCTGGAGTTGTTGTGGTCACTCTGGAGAGAGTAATCTAATCTGGAGCAGCAAACAATTGATATTACATCCAGCAAGAGGACAGAGGTGATGTGGCTCTCATTGACTTCAGTGCTTTCTGAGTCACTGACCTAGGTGTGTAGCTTTTACAGGCACAATGAAATCAGAGCTCCTGGTCTCTGTACTGGTTTCAGCGCAGCAAAAATTATTGAAGCAATTTGATCAAAATGACAGCCAGGCAAATAGCATTCTCAGGGAGCAAGGCCAACAAAGATAGCCTCCTTATACTCACAATACTGGATTTCAGTACAGTTTTTACTTCATTTTGCAAACAACCTAGTTGACCAAATCTGACAAGCTGTGATTTCTAAGCAATTAAAGGAAACCTAAAATGAGAGAAATACAGTGGATGCCATTGCTAACACTTGGAAATGGCTAGTGAGGTCTAAAGAAAGTCAAGTCTGCTGATCCAAGCATTGACTAAAGCGATGTTGAACCCCTTAGATAAGCATAACAACGAGGCAACCAGCATTTTCTAAGGGAAATTTGACAGCAAATGTATTCTCTCAGTATAAGTTTTCTTTAACATAATGGCATTCTAATACAATTTTTACAACAGAAATAGCTGGGCACACAGGCTATTGCCTTTTTGGGATTAAAGTTTCTGAAATTATTTTTTTTCTAAATACTGTACATTGATCACCCATCTTCGCTGTTTTTATAACAAAACTCTTCAGAGGGGATTATTGCTCCAGCTCAAGTACTGTATGACTCCTAATCCATATGTGTACAGGTATTATCATGGAAACGGATTACAAATTCTTATCCGGCTGGAGCGTTTCCTCAGTGTCTTGTTAATTCCCTTGCTTTTACTATAAGACTTAATTGTGGCAGAGCCTTGTTTGGCTTTTGGGTGTTATGGATAGGGTAAACCTGTTATGTATTGAAGAGATTTTATCACAAAGCAAAACACTTGTGTAAAAAAGCTCTCTTGGAAACTGTTGTTACCTCACCAGTGCAAGTTTGGTGGGCAATTATTATTATACAAGATTTATATAGTGCCAACAGTTTGCGCAGTGCATTACAATATAAAGGGAGACAGTATAGATACAATATAATAAAAACAAGAGGATAAAGAGGGCCCTGCTCATAAGCGCTTACAGTCTATTAGGATGGGGCAAGTGGTACAAAAGGTTATAACTGTGGGGGATGAGCTGATGGAAGTGATAAATGTCTAGTTGGAGGTATGATAGGCTTCCCTGAAGAGATGAGTTTTCAGGGATCGCCTAAAGGCAGCCAGAGTAGGGGATAGCCGGACAGATTGAGGTAGAGAATTCCAGAGGATGGGAGAGGCTCTAGCAAAGTCCTGGAGACAAGCATGGGAAGAGGAGACAAGGGAGCTTGAGAGCAGGTCATAAGAGGAGTGGAGAGGACTGTTTGGGTGATATTTGGAGACAAGATTGGTGATGTAGCTCAGGGCAGAGTTGTGAATAGCATTGTATGTTGTTAGTATTTTGAATTTAATTCATTGGGCAATCGGAAGCCAGTGGAGGGATTGGCCGAGAGGGTGGCAGACACTGAGCAGTTGGTAAGGTAGATGATTCTGGCAGCATTCATGATAGACTGAAGAGGGAAGAGGTAGGCTTATGAAGAGGGAGTTGCAATAGTCAAGGCGAGAGATAACAAGGGAGTGAATGAGTAGCTCTGTGGTTTCATTAGTTAAAAAGGGGCGAATTAGAGATTTTATGGAGTTGAAGTTCACAAGCTTTTGATAACAATTGGATTTGGGACCGAAAGAATAGGTCAGAGTCTAGGATTACACCTAGTACCCTGTTTTGAGGGGAGGAACTGATAGTTGCATTATTGATCTTGATGGAAAAGTCATGGAGGAGGACACGAACAGGGGGGAATTTAATCAGCTCAGTTTTCGAAAGATTTAGTTTAAGGAAGTGGTGCGCCATCCATGCTGACGTGTCAGTTAGTAAGTTAGTAATGCGAGAGGACACTGAAGGAGTGAGGTGAGGAGTAGAGAGATAGATTTGGGTGTCATTGGCATAGAGGTGGTATGTGAAGCCATTGGAAGTTATCAGGTGACCAAGAGAGGAGGTGTAGATAGAGAAAAGAAGGGGTCTAAGAACAGAGACTTAGAGGACCCCAACAGACAGAAGTGGAAAGGAGGAGACATAGTTATTGGTAGGTAGGAGTAGAACCATGAAAGAGCTGACGTTTGGAAACCAAGGCAGTAAAGTTTATTGAGAAGGAGTGGGTGGTCAACAGTATCAAAGGCTGCACAGAGGTCTAGTAGTAAGAGTATGGAGTAGTGGCTATTGATTTTAGCAGTTAGCAAATCGTTAGTGAGTTTTATTATGGCAGTTTCTGTGGAGCGCTGCGAGTGAAAGCCAGACTGTAAGAGGTCAGGCAGGTTGTTTTCAGTGAGATCAGGGCTAAGACTGTTCTAATCTAAGTGTTCTAAAAGTTTAGAGGTGAATGGGTGCAGTGAGATTGGGTTTTAGGTTGTTCACATTGGTGGGGTCCAGTGAGGGCTTTTCAAGTATGGTAGTGATCTGTACATGCTTTAGGGGGGAAGGAGATAGGTAGAGATTAAAGATGTGAGAGAGCATAGGATAAAAGAAGAGTGTGATCGTAGTAGTTGCAAGGGAACAGGATCCAGGGGACAGTTGGTTAGGTGGAAATCTGAGAAAAGTTTGGTAACCTCTTCAGTAGTAGCCAGCTCAAAAGAGGAAAATTTTGACCGTGCTGTTAGACAAGGTATGTTGCAATAACACCTTAGATTGTATTCCCCTTGAGGGATGTGAATGTAAAATATATATGCGTAAATTGATGGTGTTATATAAGTACCTGTAATAAATAAATTACACTGCTTGGGAAATAGCATGCATTGAGAGTCAGGGAGTGCATGTTTCTATCCAAGACTAAACACATACAGTCAGGTCCATAAATATTGGGACATCGACACAATTCTAACATTTTTGGCTCTATACACCACCACAATGGATTTGAAATGAAACAAACAAGATGTGCTTTAACTGCAGACTGTCAGCTTTAATTTGAGGGTATTTACATCCAAATCAGGTGAACGGTGTAGGAATTACAACAGTTTTCATATGTGCCTCCCACTTGTTAAGGGACCAAAAGTAATGGGACAGAATAATAATCATAAATCAAACTTTCACTTTTTAATACTTGGTTGCAAATCCTTTGCAGTCAATTACAGCCTGAAGTCTGGAACGCATAGACATCACCAGAAGCTGGGTTTCATCCCTGGTGATGCTCTGCCAGGCCTCTACTGCAATTGTCTTCAGTTCCTGCTTGTTCTTGGGGCATTTTCCCTTCAGTTTTGTCTTCAGCAAGTGAAATGCATGCTCAATTGGATTCAGGTCAGGTGATTGACTTGGTCATTGCATAACATTCCACTTCTTTCCCTTAAAAAACTCTTTGGTTGCTTTTGCAGTATGCTTTGGGTCATTGTCCATCTGCACTGTGAAGCGGCGTCCAATGAGTTCTGAAGCATTTGGCTGAATATGAGCAGATAATATTGCCCGAAACACTTCAGAATTCATCCTGCTGCTTTTGTCAGCAGTCACATCATCAATAAATACAAGAGAACCAGTTCCATTGGCAGCCATACATGCCCACGTCATGACACTACCACCACCATGCTTCACTGATGAGGTGGTATGCTTAGGATCATGAGCAGTTCCTTTCCTTCTCCATACTCTTCTCTTCCCATCACTCTGGTACAAGTTGATCTTGGTCTCATCTGTCCATAGGATGTTGTTCCAGAACTGTGAAGGCTTTTTTAGATGTCGTTTGGCAAACTCTAATCTGGCCTTCCTGTTTTTGCGGCTCACCAATGGTTTACATCTTGTGGTGAACCCTCTGTATTCACTCTGGTGAAGTCTTCTCTTGATTGTTGACTTTGACACACATACACCTACCTCCTGGAGAGTGTTCTTGATCTGGCCAACTGTTGTGAAGGGTGTTTTCTTCACCAGGGAAAGAATTCTTTGGTCATCCACCACAGTTGTTTTCCGTGGTCTTTCAGGTCTTTTGGTGTTGCTGAGCTCACTGGTGCGTTCCTTCTTTTTAAGAATGTTCCAAACAGTTGTTTTGGCCACGCCTAATGTTTTTGCTATCTCTCTGATGGGTTTGTTTTGTTTTTTCAGCCTAATGATGGCTTGCTTCATTGATAGTGACAGCTCTTTGGATCTCATCTTGAGAGTTGACAGCAACAGATTCCAAATGCAAATAGCGCACTTTAAATGAACTCTGGACCTTTTATCTGCTCATTGTAATTGGGTTAATGAGGGAATAACACACACCTGGCCATGGAACAGCTGAGAAGCCAATTGTCCCATTACTTTTGGTCCCTTAACAAGTGGGAGGCACATATGCAAACTGTTGTAATTCCTACACCGTTCACCTGATTTGGATGTAAATACTCTCAAATTAAAGCTGACAGTCTGCAGTTAAAGCACATCTTGTTCATTTCATTTCAAATCCATTGTGGTGGTGTATAGAGCCAAAAATGTTAGAATTGTGTCGATGTCCCAATATTTATGGACCTGACTGTACATATTTTGCTTCCTGACAGAGTGATTTTAAAGGCCAACTCCACCTTTTGCACCATGTTACACCCCAAGTTAACTTGGAACATGGTACAAATAGGACCCCTCACCTCCTAATTGCTTCCTACCACCCCCCCCCTCCACACACAAAAACCATGGTCACATGATCAGGAACTCTGCCGAGCTTTGATTCTTTAATTCACAGGTCCAGGGCTAATCCTATAGTATTTAATGACCTAGCCCATGCAGACAAAATGTGCATTGATGCTGGTCTGAGTCCATCTTCCAGCATCCTCCTGATCATAGTCCAGATCAACCTCTTTTGCCCAGGGTACTTCTTACAAAGACCTTTGATTTATTGTGGTCCATATTAGAGCTCTAGGAATGTGACTGTACACCTAGGTCTCATGTAACATAGGGGCCCGGGTCACCTGGCACATGTTCCATGAGTTAGGTAAGTCTGAGTACCAGAAGGGTGACTCTTTTTCCCTAACTACCACCTGCTATTGACCCATTCAGGTGTGCACAAATAAACACATTTACTTCTCCTTCCCAAATAAGCTGAACCTACAGTACCATACTTTTGGCACTCCCAGTCTTTAGACTAGGAAGAGGCTTAATGCCAGTCGTGGTTGTAAAGGCTGAAGGTTTTTTACCTTCATGCATTCTATACATGAAAGTAAAAAAACCTTCTGTGTGCAGCAGTCCCGCAGCCCCGCAGCCCCCCTAATACTTACCTAAGCCTCAACGCGATTCAGCAATGTGCACGAGAACCTCGGCTGTCACGGGTATCTGCCTCCTCATTGGCTGAGACAGCAGGGGGAACCATTGGCTTCTGCTGCTGTCAAAACCAGCCAATAAGCCAATAAGGAGACAGAGAGGGTGGGGTCAAGTTGCGGCTCTGTGTGTGAATGAACACACAGAGCAGCGGCTCAGGAACCCTCCTGCTCGGGTGCCCCGATGCACAGAGAAGGTAAGTATAACATGTTTGTCTGGTTTTTGTTTTTAAATAACTGAACCTTTAGTATTGCTTTAAGAGGCTTTTTATGGCACTCTACTCAAACAACCAAAAACAATATAAATATTTCAATAGGCTCCATAAGGCCCCAGGCCTTATGTTTTCCCTCCCAAGGCCCCCCAGGGTAGCAATAACTTTTATCAATTTTTTTCACAGAATACCAACGTTGGCTCCTCTTCCTACTATATAATGGGATAGGGTTGCATTAGTACAGAGGACACGTCTCCCAAAGGAAGTGGCCACACATTAAAGAAGTGTACTTACCTAGATGCCTCCATCTCCTGGCATTGAGACCACTTAAAAGGCCACTGGGAGGTGTTGGCAGGGAGTTAAAGAGGATTTCAGCTGGAGGATGTAAGAACGCCAATGCTGCATAACCACCCTCAAATAGGAAATTAGATCACAGGAGAAAAAAAAGGTACTGGAGATTTGGAGGAGGCAGAGAGTAATAAAGGGAACTTTTTGATTTAAGAATACATACTTGAATACATTTTTTTGGAAACCAGAGTTTAGTGTCACTTTATTAACACATATATTATTGTTGTACAGTTTCTATGGTTTGCATTTCTTGCATTGTTTTAAACCCCAAAGTATAAGCTGATATTCTCCTTTAAAAAATATTATGTTAAATCATCAACAGGTTTAATATTGTAATAATCACATCAAACAAACTTTACTTTACTGAATAATTTGGATGGGTTGCCCTATGTGTATGCACCTTTTTGGGCGGCGGGCTTTGTGTGATTTTCTCACGAGTTTTGCTTTTTTATAGTGATTCTGCCATGATTCCAAATCGCTAGGTGTGAATGGGACCTAATAGTCTTTAGATTTCATTGTAAAGCCCCAAAAAAGAATTAAGCATCCTCTGTGTTTCCCAGTAGGTCTTTTATTTGAAAGCTTCATTTTTGTATTTCAATGTTTTTATTAATTTATAAACAGTTTAAGACAGGAGCAACAAAACACGCCCACACAGGGGCTATCAATTACACATAAAAAACCCCCCAAAAAAACAGTGCTCTAACACCAACAGAGCAAAAGGTGCGCCCACGCAGGGGCTATCAATGGCACATAAATGACAAAAACATTAGTATAACACCGACAGTAACTGAAACTAAAGGCAGCTATCCACTGCCACACCAAAAGAAAGCTTAATTTTTTATCTGTGAACATAGAGCTGATATGATTGCCAAAAAGCTTCAGTTTTGTCTCATCTGTCCAAAGGACATTATCCCAGAAGCATTGTGGCTGGTCAATATGCATTTTAGCAATATCCAGTTTGGCTATTTATGTGTTTCTTTCAATAGTGGAGACCTCCTGGGTCTACTTCATTTGAGCCTACTGTTGTGTAAAAAGCAATGAATGGTGCAATCATACACAGATGTACCTTGACCTTGGAGTTCATCTTGAATCTTGTCCAGAATTTTCCTTGGCTTTTTGTCTACTAATTTCATTATTCTTCTGTTCAATTTTGGGTCAATTTTCCTCTTGCAGCCACATCTAGGGAGGTTGGCTACCCTCCCATGGATTTTAAACTCCTTAATATTATTTGCACCTGTAGTCAGCAGGAACATCAAGCTGCTTAGGAATGGCCTTTATCTTTGGCATGCTAGTCTATACTTTCCTTACTAATCTCCCCAGACAACTCTCTCTTTTGCTTTCTCTGCTCATTGTTTAGTTTGGTGCACACAGTTGGATTGATTTACTAATGGCAAACTGGTTGTTGTTGTGCAAGGTAATTTTCCCCAGAGTTTAGTGAATGTGGTGAAATTGTACTTTATAAAGAATACTAAATCATGTGCAAAGAAAATAAAAAAAATGCAGTTTTGCTTGCACTTAATTGATGAAGGAAGTCAACAGAGCTTCAGGAAATCAGCAATAAGTTGCTCAGGTGTGAATAAGAGCGTACAGAAAACACTTGTTATTACTTTAAGCCATAGAAGAATTCATAAATGCAAAAGGAAACCACACGTTTAATACCAAGTATGAAAATCTACACAAGAAGAAAAGAGAAAAGGATTGAAGGATCATCACTACAAAGAGCAATTGTGCTCGGTAACTCACAGCTGCCATTCATTGGTCTGCCCCCTTTAAACTGTAGAAATCTGCTTTGTGACTGATGTGCTAGTAAATATGTCAATGTGTCCCACTATGTATTTGACTCAAGTTTTAGTTAAAATACAGTGATGTACATCACATACATATAGGCTTTTCTTCTAGGCAAAGAGAATTAACTGCTGCTTGGCTTCAAAATATGTATAATGCACTGGGCACCACAGTTGTTTACTGGTAAAAACGTCTGCCTTGCAGCATTGGTTCCAATCTTGGGCAGAATGCTGTCTGAAAGGAGCTTGCATGCTCTGTTATGTTTGTGTGGGTTTCCTCCCACACTCCAAAGACATGCTTGTTGGGTAGGTGCAGAGTGGAGCGGTGGTAGTTAACACACAGAGGGCCGGGATGCAGGAATCAATGTATTGCTGAACTAGTAACAGTACAGCAGCCCAACAAGAAAGGTCACCCGACTAAGAACTTACAACAGATTGAGTAGAGTGTCAGTGATGCGTAGGCCCTAACTGAAGACAGCACTTGTCAAAGAGGGTAGAATGATGCCTGGCCGGTACAACCCAAAAGGGAGCATTCTGAAGATAAAGAAGCAGGCCCTAAGCTTTTCTTACTTCTCCAGAACCTCTCCCTACCGCTAGTGCTGTTCCTGACAGACGGGTATGCTGTCCTTACACTAGCCACTTCACCAGTGTGTGCCAATCAGCTATGCACAAGCTGCATGCTGGTACCAAGCCTGAGTAATTGGGAAGGCCTGGTGACCTACCTTGTACAAAATCTATGACAAAAGGAACTCAGATAAGCATATCAGACATGGTTCCCACAGAGCTGGCCCTTAGAACTGCTGAGAGTTGAATACGGATGAAAAGATGCATCAGTCGACCCAGACTGGTAGATATTGAGGGCCCAAACTAAACAGAGACTGGATTGGCTACTGGCTAACCTACACTGACAGACATACTTGGGTGAATTTTCAGGTAAAGTGTAGCTTTATCAGTGCTATAACAAAGTGACCCCTACTTTGAAAAGTGTGTATCAGTTCAGGATGCTAATTTAAAAGTCTGTGAAGTTTTAACTAGATTAGGAAAGTCTTGACAAATACAGGTAGCAATTACAGTGATGTGGGCAGGGCATGATTTGACAATTAAAAGGCCTAATTCACATGGGCGTTATCTTTTATATGCTAGTCCAAGGACATATATGTACAGTAAGTGTTTGCAAAGCATTTCAAAAGCTTAAAGTGAATCTTACAGTTTCCTTGAACATAGTTTCAGTATAAACGTGTATTATGGTTAAAACTAAAAAATACTGTATTTTTAAAATAATTCAAATTTTTCTTTTTACTTAGGTAAATATGAATTATTGCATTTGAATATTATGTAGCATTCCAACCAGCTAGTAAGTGGGGCTTTAGGTGCCTTTTTTCATGTTTTCCTATATTTCTTTAGCTCTTTTTCGTAACAAATGTATCCCTTGTCAGAGGATGACTCTGTTTGAGAGAGAGCAGAAAGTAAGGATCTTCTGTCATACTTATTTAGGCCTCGTTCACAAGGGCATACTTAGAGTGTCATTAAACCCAGACTATGAAAATCTCTCATTACATGCTATATAACAGAGTGTGCATACTCACAAGGCCACTAGAGTGAAATATACCTGGCTGATCCTACCTTCAGCTGTCCCTCCCATCTTTTCTGTGTCCCGATTGCAGGCAGAGATTCTGTAGACCAGCTATTGTCCTCTACTGAGCATGCCAAGTTCTAGGCTCTTAATTTCTTTCTTTTTCTTATCTGTGCAGCCCTTGTGACTATAGAGTCACACATGTGGGTGTATACACAGTGCTAAATTACTCTCCACTCTCTACCACTTCCTCCATGTTTTCCTATAGCTAAGCACTATGGTGGTGGGATATAGAATACTGATTGATTACATTTGCTAAGAAACTCACAAAAAAGCTTAGTTTTAATATAAATCGGTATTAAATATATCAAATGTCATTGCTAATACCTGTAAAGTAAAATAAGAGCATTCATTGCACATGCCATCTCAACAAAGTGAAAGCTAGTGTCAATCATCGTTGACTCCTTATTAATGCACAAAAAATACACATTGGATGTTCAATAAAGATTTATAGGGACAAACAGAGAAAATAATATGACCACATAACAGCACTGTAGGATTTTGATAAAAACAAAATACAGTGGCATGACATATATGATTTATGTGAAAGAAATATGGCAATTCACACTTCTTTTTATAGGATCACCTTAAGTGTACATCCAAATGAAGGCCATGTTCATCCGCATAGAATGCACAGGTGCTCTGCACATATGCATTCATATATATATATATATATATATATATATATATATATATACTGTATATAGTTGTGCTCAAAAGTTTGCATACCCTGACAGAAATTGTACCACTGATATTGCAATAATGACTGATCGTGCCAAAAAACTGCCTTTACTGAAAGTGTTACTAAACCCAGGACCCTGCGTTCACTTTGTCTGGTCTCCCACAGTACAGAAAATATGGAAATGCAATTATTTTGGTAAATATAAACTGCTAAATACCTTTTCTCATCAGCAGTTAGAGCAGTCCTGTCACTTCTATCAGTGTTCAGCAGAGCACTGGTTAAAGCTTGTAGGAGGAGTTTTCTTTCTGCTCTCAGGGTACAGAATCCCTGACCTCTGTATGGACAGTGCTGATTGGCCCTGTGCTGATCACATGCACTCTCCGAAGAAAAAAATAAACCTCTCTAGCAATACACACAAGTGAGCATGTGCAGAGTGTTTCCACACTATATGTCTTAGCAGGTGATAAGAGGGGGACACTGGAAGAAGGGGAGGATCAGAGAAGTCAGGATCAAACATCCTTTTTACACAGTGCAGAGGATTAACACCTTAGGTTCCACAGTGAGTATATCAAGCATGTTTTACTGCATATACAGACTGATTTTACCGTTGTGGGTTTAGTAACACTTTCACACTTTAGTGATCATATGAAGTCCTTTATTACAACATCGTTGTTTGGCTGCTTTTTAAATTATAATGATAACAGAAATAACCCAAACAGCCCTGATCAAAGGTTTACATGCCCTAGAATGTTTGGCTTTGGTACAGACACACAAGGTGACACACACAGGTTAAAATGGCAATTAAAGGTTAATTTCCCACATTTGTGGCTTTTGTAAATTGCAATTAGTGTATGTGTATAAATAGCCAATGAGCTTGTTAGCTTTCATGTGAATGCACTAAGCAGGCTAGATACTGAGCAATGGAGAGCAGAAAAGAACTGTCAAAAGACCCAAGTAACAAGGCAATGGAACTTTATAAAGATGAAAAATGATAAACCAAAAATTGTTAAAGCCTTGAATATTCCTTTCAGTACTTTTCAATCACTTATTAAGAAGCAGAAAATTTGGGCATCTCTTGATCAGGGGTGGACTGACCATTTGGAAACTCAGGCACTGCCCGAGGGCCTGGGGTCAGTAGGGGGCCCCATGAGATGCCCCTGGTACCTTTTTCATAAGCTTTTTTGAGTTTGGGCAAGGACACAGAGGCCCCATGATCCCCTATTGCCCAGGGGCCCCATGAGTTGTCAGTCCGCCCCTGCTCTTGATACCAAGCCAAGGTAAGGTAGACCGAGAAATATTGCAGCCCCAACTGTCAGAAGAATTGTTTGGGATATAAAGAAAAACAACGAGTACCCCCAGGACAAATATAGGCTGCTCTAGAAAAAGACGATGTGGTTGTGTCAAGGAGCCAAAACCTCCAAACGGGTGCCTCAAGGTCCTTAGTGCTAATTAATAATCCGGGAGTATCTAATCTCTAATACAGTGATAAACTAAACAAAAACCGATTAGTTATGGACTCAACCAGGATGATGGGTTTCTTATGGTTATACTTATATTAAATAATAAATAGTAGGGCTGGTGGTTAAAGGTACACAGCACTTCCTTTATTAGACAAAGACATATCTAAAAACAACAAAAAACACCACACTCCACAGGTTTCATATTAGTTTCCCCATAAGGGGGTACCCATAGTATCAATAAGTAAACAGTTAATGACATTTGATAACTCTCTCCAAAAGAAACATGTTGCTCAGCACAAGAGACGGTGACTGTAAGTCCTCTTCAAAAGGAATGCTCCTTGCATCATGTATGTCTGCCACTCAGGAGAAACAAATATATAATAGATGGGAACAATATTGAAGCTCTGTATGGAGATGAGAATGTGTAGTCCAGAGGAGAATATCCTTCCAGATACTGCAAATGGTATAGACCTCCCTCTTACACTAGGTAGTAGATCAAGCCCATCTCGTTGGATACAATAATTCTAAAGTCCCAGAGAGTACACCAATCTATATGTAGTCCAGAGGAGGAAAACAACAATGTAAGCTGTATATATATTAGACCATGGCTTCACCTCCCTCTGGCACCCAGTATTTGAGGTTCCATCCAGGGGAGGATACGTGTGAAAGGTGAACCTCCATCATACATAGGGTAGATGGAATCTGGTTCGGGAAAAAGCCAAAATCAGATTCATAAGGAATGGCAGTGGCAGTCCTTTTGATGCATATTTAGTGAAAGGATTCTTCCAAAGTTGATAAAGTTGAAGCATCTGAACAAATTCAAAACAAAATTGAAGGTACTTATCATGTGGAGAAGGTCAATCAGAGAGTTCCTGGAGACAAGGCCAAAAAAATCTGAGCCTACCTCTGAGGCAGCCGGTTGTACCGGCGAAACCAGTCAGGAAAGGGCCATCCCCACACTCCCTGGTCTTACATTGTTGGTTTTTGTTGCTAGTACTCAGGTGGCTTCTGCTGCTTAGTGACCTTTTGTTGCTATGACTCAGGAGCCTTCTACTACATAGAGTTCTCCTGTTGGTAGTACTCAGGTTGCTTCTGCTGCCTAGTGACCTTTTTTTGCTAGTACTCAGGTGGCTTCTGCTGCCTAGTGACCCTTTGTTGCTAGTACTCAGGTTGCTTCTGCTTCCTAGTAACCTTTTGTTGCTAGGACTCAGGAGACTTCTGCTACCTAGTATTCTCCAGTTGCTAGCATTCAAATGGCTTCTGCTGCCTAGTGACCTTTTGTTGCTAGGACTCAGGAGACTTCTGCTGCCTAGTGACCTTTTGTTGCTAGGACTCAGGAGACGTTTACTACCTAGTGTTCTCCTGTTGGTAGTACTCAGGTTGCTTCTGCTGCTTAGTGCCCTTTTGTTGCTAGGACTCAGGAGACTTCTGCTACCTAGTGTTCTCCTGTTGCTAGCATTAAAATGGCTTCTGCTGCTTAGTGACGTTTTGTTGCTAGGACTAAGGTGGCTTCTGCTGCCTAGTGACCTTTTGTTGCTAGGACTCAGGAGATGTTTACTACCTAGTGTTCTCCTGTTGGTAGTACTCAGGTTGCTTCTGCTGGTTAGTGCCCTTTTGTTGCTAGGAATCAGGAGACTTCTGCTACCTAGTGTTCTCCTGTTGCTAGCATTCAAATGGCTTCTGCTGCCTAGTGACCTTTTGTTGCTAGTACTCAGGTGGCTTCTGCTGCCTAGTGACCTTTTGTTGCTAGGACTCAGGAGACGTTTACTATCTAGTGTTCTCCTGTTGGTAGTACTCAGGTTGCTTCTGCTGCCTAGTGCCCTTTTGTTGCTAGGACACAGGAGATTTCTGCTACCTAGTGTTCTCCTGTTGCTAGCATTCAAATGGCTTCTGCTGCCTAATGACCTTTTGTTGCTAGGACTCAGGTGGCTTCTGCTGCCTAGTGACCTTTTGTTGCTAGGATTCAGGAGACGTTTACTATCTAGTGTTCTCCTGTTGGTAGTACTCAGGTTGCTTCTGCTGCCTAGTGCTCTTTTGTTGCTAGGACTCAGGAGACTTCTGCTACCTAGTGTTCTCCTGTTGCTAGCATTCAAATGGCTCCTGCTGCCTAATGACCTTTTGTTGCTAGTACTCAGGTGGCTTCTGCTGCCTAGTGACCTTTTGTTGCTAGGACTCAGGAGACTTCTGCTACCTAGTGTTCTCCTGTTGCTAGCATTCAAATGGCTTCTGCTGCCTAGTGACCTTTTGTTGCTAGCACTCAGGTGGCTTCTGCTGCCTAGTGACCTTTTGTTGCTAGGACTCAGGAGACTTCTGCTACCTAGTGTTCTCCTGTTGCTAGCATTCAAATGGCTTCTGCTGCCTAGTTACCTTTTGTTGCTAGTACTCAGGTGGCTTCTGCTACCTAGTGACCTTTTGTTGCTAGTACTCAGGTGGCTTCTGCTACCTAGTGTTCTCCTGTTGCTAGCATTCAAATAGCTTCTGCTGCCTAGTGACCCTTTGTCGCTAGGACTCAGGAGACTTCTGCTACCTAGTGACCTTTTGTTGCTAGGACTCAGGTGGCTTCTGATGCCCAGTGACCTTTTGTTGCTAGGTCTCACGTGACTTCTGCTTCCTAGTGACCTTTTGTTGTTAGGACTCAGGTGGCTTCTGATGCCCAGTGACCTTTTGTTGCTAGGTCTCACGTGACTTCGGCTACCTAGTGACCTTTTGTTGTTAGGACTCAGGAGACTTCTGCTACCTAGTGTTCTCCTGTTGCTAGCATTCAAATGGCTTCTGCTGCCTAGTTACCTTTTGTTGCTAGTACTCAGGTGGCTTCTGCTGCCTAGTGACCTTTTGTTGCTAGTACTCAGGTGGCTTCTGCTACCTAGTGTTCTCCTGTTGCTAGCATTCAAATGGCTTCTGCTGCCTAGTTACCTTTTGTTGCTAGTACTCAGGTGGCTTCTGCTGCCTAGTGACCTTTTGTTGCTAGTACTCAGGTGGCTTCTGCTACCTAGTGTTCTCCTGTTGCTAGCATTCAAATGGCTTCTGCTGCCTAGTTACCTTTTGTTGCTAGTACTCAGGTGGCTTCTGCTACCTAGTGACCTTTTGTTGCTAGTACTCAGGTGGCTTCTGCTACCTAGTGTTCTCCTGTTGCTAGCATTCAAATAGCTTCTGCTGCCTAGTGACCTTTTGTTGCTAGGACTCAGGAGACTTCTGCTACCTAGTGTTCTCCTGTTGCTAGCATTCAAATGGCTTCTGCTGCCTAGTGACCTTTTGTTGCTAGTACTCAGGTGGCTTCTGCTACCTAGTGATCTCCTGTTGCTAGCATTCAAATGGCTTCTGCTGCCTAGTGACCTTTTGTTGCTAGAACTCAGGAGACTTCTGCTACCTAGTGACCTTTTGTTGCTAGGACTCAGGTGGCTTCTGATGCCCAGTGACCTTTTGTTGCTAGGTCTCACGTGACTTCTGCTGCCTAGTGACCTTTTGTTGTTAGGACTCAGGTGGCTTCTGATGCCCAGTGACCTTTTGTTGCTAGGTCTCACGTGACTTCTGCTGCCTAGTGACCTTTTGTTGTTAGGACTCAGGAGACTTCTGATACCCAGTGTTCTCCTGTTGCTAGCATTCAAATGGCTTCTGCTGCCTAGTCACCTTTTGTTGCTAGTACTCAGGTGGCTTCTGCTACCTAGTGTTCTCCTGTTGCTAGCATTCAAATGGCTTCTGCTGCCTAGTGACCTTTTGTTGCTAGGACTCAGGACACTTCTGCTGCCTAGTGACCTTTTGTTGCTAGTACTCAGGTGGCTTCTGCTACCTAGTGTTCTCCTGTTGCTAGCATTCAAATGGCTTCTTCTGCCTAGTGACCTTTTGTTGCTAGTACAAAGGTGGCTTCTGCTACCTAGTGTTCTCCTGTTGCTAGCATTCAAATGGCTTCTGCTGCCTAGTGACCTTTTGTTGCTAGGACTCAGGAGACTTCTGCTGCCTAGTGACCTTTTGTTGCTAGGACTCAGGTGGCTTCTGCTGCCTAGTGACCTTTTGTTGCTAGGACTCAGGTGGCTTCTGATGCCCAGTGACCTTTTGTTGCTAGGACTCAGGTGGCTTCTGTTGCTTAGAGTGCTTCTATTGCTAGAACTCAAATGGCTTCTGAAGGAAGCTGCCTATTGTCCATCTGTGGCTAGGACCTAGGTGGCTCCATTAGCCCACATTTGCTGTGTACACATGTAAACATCAATACATACACACATGCAGCATACAATATTGTGGTGACATAGGACCTCAGATGCAGATTTTCCTATTTTCTTCATGTTTACTGATCATGACACAGCTGTGTGCACGGACCCATAGACAACGATACAGCTGCGTTGACATCTGTTTTCCACGCCTGTGTACTGGAACCCTACATGTATTTGTTTTTATTCCGCAGGCTCCTTGTAGCTCTCAGTATTTCATTGATCCCATATCTGAGTGATAGGCAGATGGGTGTGTGCAGGAATTTGCAGTGCAGCTGTGAAAGCATGAATCAATGTCGGTGTGTAGCCGTCCCCAGACAATGTAGGCAGTGTGTCAGCAGTGACAATAGGTGACACACCACAGCTTTGTGCACACAGTAGATGTCAGTAACGAGTCTCCAATAAACAAGAGGGAGGCGTAGAAGGAGGCCGGTGGAGGCGGCGCACCGACAGAGCAACAAACACACAAGCAGTCACACACATGCCGCTGTGCCATCAGGATGAAGAGAAGGGCACCTCCGCTCCATGCCTGCCTTCCCTTCCACAAACACACACGGAAGTGATGAGAGTGTGAAGAGCTCCTCTCCCCCCCATTCCCTGGACACACACCGCTCCGTCTTCCCCCCTTCCTCTCTCTCTCTCTCTCACTCGCTCGCTCTCCCTCTCTCCAAGGGCTGGGGGTGGATCCTGATTGAGAAGCTGGCTCCTGGGAACAACAACAACAAGGCAGCCTCACAAGCAGCTACGGCCAATGGCCATGTGATGTCTCCCTGTGGGGTGAGCTTGTGAAACCAAAAATACAAACAAAGCAAAATAAACAGAGCCACAACGTGCTGACTGGAGCTAGAGGAACTGAAAGTGCACAGGAGGTGAGTGCTGTGTGTGCAGAGGGCAACTTGGCTGAGGTGGGGGGCTTGTGGGGGTTTATTGAGGGGGGTGGGTGACCTGAGGAGATGACGGGGTCAAAGGTGACCGGCTTAGCGCAGTACAAAGCACCGACAACTGCAACAAAGGCCCCCCCAACCTCCATGGTTGGTGGATGGAGGGAAAGTCTGTGGACCACGACCTAAGCCATGCCGGGAAGTCTCGCTTTGTACTGCGGTGAGGGAACAGCTGGCTCCTTGGCTGAAGAGCGCGCGTCCTTCCATTCATAATCGTGTCGTGGTGTAGCCGTGTGTGTACACATTGAATCTGCTGAGGATAGGGGTGAGCGCGGATCAGCCCAGGTTACAGCTTCCCCCATTTCATCGCCGCGCTCGTTTATTCGGCGTTTTAGGGTCACGTTAGGCTTTGTGTGCAGGGAAAGGGTTAATGCAGGTGTAGAAGGAGCAACATGACAGATGTCAGATGAGAGGAATGTCTGGTCACACACAGGCATGTCGTTACATTGTATATGGTCATACACACAGGCATACGTCACAGTCACAATGTCTTCATTGAAAAGTGCGAGATTACGCTGAGCTGTACATAATGGGGAGTGCGTAGCTTCTTCTCGTAGCCTAGCACGTCTAGAGCAGATCTTCCTTACCAGGCACTACTACCACACTGACCCCTATGTCACCATAGATTGGAGCTGTCTAACATGAAACACACAGGATCCATCAGGAGAAGAACACAATACAAACATAGCACATGTGACCATGTCATAGTGAGCCAACAAGGGTACGCACGTATACTGACCTCTACCACTGCTGATGGGAAACCAATTCCGGATACATAGGGGATTCTTCAGCATTGGGTGCCACAGTCTTTATGTAGTTTCACCAGTTTTATCTAAAAGTGTGTATTCTACACAGATTGTTTAAATGGACTCTGAAGCTATACCCACTGTATACATAAATACACACCTAAACCTGACCTCTACCACTCCTGATAGGCAACCAGTTCCAGATAAATAGGGGATTCTTCAGCATCGGCTGCCCTGCTTTTTTATTGTGGTTTGACTCATTTTCTGTAAAACTGTGTAACCTAGCCAGATTGTTTACATAGACTCTGTAACTATACCCACTGTATAAATCAATACATGTACAAATTAAATATACACATCTATACCTGACCGCTACCTCTCTTTATAGGCAAACAATTCCAGATAAGGTATTCTTCAGCATTGGGTGCCCTGGTGTTTTAATGTAGTTTGTCTCATTTTCTGTAAAACTGTGTAACCTAGCCAGATTGTTTACATGGACTCTGTAAATATACCCACTGTATAAATCAAATATACACATCTATACCTGACCGCTACCTCTCCTGATAGGAAACCAATTCCAGATAAATAGGGTATTCTTCAGCATTGGGTGCCCTGGTGTTTTAATAAAGTTTGACGTATTTTCTCTAAAATTGTGTATTATAACCAGATTGTTTACATAGACTCTGTAACTATACTTACTGTATAAGTCAAATATACACATCTATACCTGACCGCTACCTCTCCTTATAGGCAAGCAATTCCAGATAAGGTATTCTTCAGCATTGGGTGCCCTGGTTTTTTATTGTAGTTTGACTCATTTTCTGTAAAACTGTGTAACCTAGCCAGATTGTTTAAATAGACTCTGTAACTATACCCACTGTATAAATCAAATGTCCAAAAAAATATACATCTATACCTGACCATTACCTCTCCTTATAGGCAAGCAATTCCAGATAAATAGAGTATTCTTTATCTTTGGGTGCCCTGGTGTTTTAATGTAGTTTGACTCATTTTCTGTGCAACTATGTAACCTAGCTAGATTGTTTACATAGACTCTGTAAATATACCCACTGTATGAATCAATAAATGTACACAAAAATATATACACCTATACCTGACCACTACCTCTCCTGATAGGAAACCAATTCCAGATAAATAGGGTATTCTTCAGCATTGGGTGCCCTGGTGTTTTAATGTAGTTTGACTAATTTTCTGTGAAACTGTAACCTAGCCAGATTGTTTACATGGACTCTGTAACTATACCCACTGTATAAATCAATAAATGTACAAAAAAAAATATACACATCTATACCTGACTGCTACCTCTCCTGATAGGAAACCAATTCCAGATAAATAGGGTATTCTTTATCTTTGGGTGCCCTGGTGTTTTAATTTAGTTTGACTGATTTTCTCTAAAATTGTGTATTATAACCAGATTGTTTACATAGACTCTGTAACTATACCCACTGTATATATCATTGAATGTGCAAAATAAAAACATATACACCTATATCTGACCTCTACCACTCCTGATAGGCAACCCGTTCCAGATTAATAGGGTATTCTTTATCTTTGGCTGCCCTGTTTTTTTATTCTGGTGTGACTAATTTTCTGTAAAACTGTGTAACCTAGTCAGATTGTTTAAATAGGCTCTGTAACTATACCCACTGTATAAATCAATAAATGTACAAAAAAAAAAAAGAAAAAACACATCTATACCTGACCGCTACCTCTCTTTATAGGCAAGCAATTCCAGATAAATAGGGTATTCTTCAGCATTGGGTGCCCTGGTGTTTTAATGTAGTTTGACTAATTTTCTGTGCAATTGTGTAACCTAGCCAGATTGTTTACATGGACTCTGTAACTATACCCACTGTATGAATCAATACATGTACAAAAAAATATACACTCCTATACCTGACTGCTACCTCTCTGGATAGGAAACCAATTCCAGATAAGTAAGGTATTCTTCAGCATTGGGTGCCCTGGTGTTTTAATGTAGTTTGTCTCATTTTCTGTAAAACTGTGTAACCTAGCCAGATTGTTTACATGGACTCTGTAACTATACCCACTGTATATGTCAATGTACAAAAAAAATATACACACCTATACCTGACCACTACCTCTCCTGATAGGAAACCAATTCCAGATAAATAGGGTATTCTGCAGCATTGGGTGCCCTGGTGTTTTAATATAGTTTGATGTATTTTCTCTAAAATTGTGTATTATAACCAGATTGTTTACATAGACTCTGTAACTATACTTACTGTATATGTCAATGTACAAAAAAAATATACACACCTATATCTGATCTCTACCACTCCTGATAGGCAACCAGTTTCAGATAAATAGGGTATTCTTTATCATTGGCTGCCCTGTTTTTTTTTATTGTGGTGTGACTAATTTTCTGTAAAACTGTGTAACCTAGTCAGATTGTTTAAATAGATTCCGTAACTATACCCACTGTATAAATCAATAAATGTAAAAAAAAACCAAAACACACACCGATACCTGACCGCTACCTCTCCTTATAGGCAAGCAATTCCAGATAAATAGGGTATTCTTCAGCATTGGGTGCCTTGGCATTTTAATGTAGTTTGACGTATTTTCTCTAAAAGTGTGTATTCTAACCAGATTGTTGTAACTATACCCACTGTATATATCCTTGAATATGCAAAATAAAAAAATACACACCTATACCTGACACCTTCCTCACCTGATAGGCAACCAGTTCCAGACAAATAGAGTATTCTTTATCATTGGGTGCCCTGGTGTATTAATGTAGTTTCACCAATTTTCTGTAAAACTGTGTAACCTAACCAGATTGTTTAAATAGACTATGTAACTATACCCACTGTATAAATCAATACATGAATAAAAAAAAAAAAGAAAAAATACATGCCTATACCTGACTGCTACCTCTCCTGATAGGCAAGCAATTCCAGATAAATAGGGTATTCTTCTTCATCGGGTGCCCTGGTGTTTCTTCAGCATTGGGTGCCACAGTCTTTATGTAGTTTGACGTATTTTCTCAAAAATTGTGTATTCTAACCAGATTGTTTACATGGACTCTGTCACCATACCTACTGTATATATCAATGAATGTGCAAAATGCAAAAGTACATACTTATATCTGACCTCTACCACTCCTGATTGCCAACCAGTTCCAGATGAATAGGGTATTCTCATTGGGTGCCCAGGTGTTTTAATGTAGTTTGACTAATTTTCTGTAAAACTGTGTAACCTAGCCAGATTGTTTAAATAGACTCTGTAACTATACCCACTGTATAAATCAATAAATGTACAAAAAAAGAGAACAAATACAAACCTATACCTGACCGCTACCTCTCCTGATAGTCAGCCAGTGCAAGATTTCTTTTTCCAGATAAAGAGAGTATTCTTCATATAATATAGTTTGACACATTTTTCTCTAAAAGTGTGTAACCCAGCCAGCTTGTTTAAATGGATTCTAAATATACCCACTGTACCCATTGAATGTACAAAAAAAAATACTCCCCTAAACTCTGTAAAAGCTTGTGCTAGTCAACTTGCATGTTATGGACCTGTTGGTCTATTCAGAAAGGACCATTGACCCATTTTTGTAAATGATTATGTATGCATTACGCTGGCTACAGATGTTACAATCCGATCGTACAACTGCCTTTTACTTTACCAACACTGTATATTGTGAGGGCCTGCCTAAACAATCTGTTTAATTTATATCCAATGTTTACAACATGACACAGTGGAGATGTTTTCTTGTGGAAGGTGTTGGTTTGAAGCCCTATGTCCATTGTATTTCTTGGCATGTGGTATGTTTGATCCTGAAGATAAATGCATTCAGATCAGAATTTCCTTTCTTTCTTTTTTTCTTTTTTAAGAAATTTTATAAAGTCTGGCATTTCCTTAGTTGTCTGTGATGTTTGTGAATTGTTGGGAACTGATTCAGTGTCAATACAGAAAATACACGGTGCAGTACTAACTTGTGGCTATCTTGTAGAAACATTTTTCAACCTCAAAGGAACCCTTGAAAATGTTTTCAGGTCTCAGGGAACCCCTGCTAAAAATGAATATACCTACAGCTTCTGGTACATTAATAATGTAACAATAAGTTACATACAGGTTTAAATGAAATAGTTTGGCAAGCCTAGTGCATTTAACACCAAGGGCAGATAATTCTTAACACTTTCCTGCCCTGCACAACAAAATATATTTTCAGTAGTAATTTGAAATGTATATAAATAAAAGAAACACAGACAGTACAAATTGTGGTTAATCCCAGCATTGGTGGTCAGTGTAGAAGTGACCCCTTACAGTGTTGTTTAGTGGAAAATGATCTCTTAGCATTGTTCGTCAGTGTAGGTGGGAGATCACTTCCCAATTGCTTGATGAACAAGGAACCCTAATTGAGAGAGCTGTTGAATAGTATAATTAATCTGTGTTAAAATAATATGAAAATGCTTCTGGAAAATGTTTAAGAGTAACTCCAATTTTGCTGGGGGAAAAGAAAAACACTCCCCTCTGGGTGATCTATACATATGCAGGTATTTTAACAAATGCTGTGGCACATTCCTACCTTTTTGTTATTCTGAAGAAAGAGGTGCTTGTTTGTGTCCATGTGGAGAGTGAATCTGTATGGGAGTTGTCTTACAATTATCAATCAGCTGCTGTACCTGCAAGACTCTTAGGAAATTGGTAGAGTCTGCATCCCTTTTTAGATGTGATTACTCTTTGGGAGTATCTCACCAAAAATGACATTTTTGTTGCAGAGGATGCCCAAAATCTGACTTGTATCTTAGTGCAGAATTTCAGTAGGCCAATCACAAAAGCAGGAAATTACATTTTCTGGGAATATCAGTAGGCCAATCACAAAAGCAGGAAATTACATTTTCAGGGGGCGTTCTGTACCCCATCTGTGTACAGAACGCCTCCAGATTGCCATGCATTTTACAGAAAACTACAGAGCTGCAGATTGAAAAGGAAAGGTAATTTTTAATATTCAATTACTATGAATAATTGTATATGCTATATATATTATTTTATTTACTAAATTCCCATGAAAGTGGAGTTATCCTTTACCCCCCCCCCCCCCCCCCCCCCCCCCCGGTCACATCAAAGCCAATTTTGAAATCGTGGGACTTACAGTTAAGTCGCACAATTTCAAAATCTGGTGACCTTCCGATTTCATTGAAATTTATTTGCAAGACATCTGACACAAATTTCTATGAAAATTGCAACAAAAGTAGTGCATACGCTACTTTTGAAATCGGTGTGGCTCTGATCAAGTCAGAACCGCACCAATATGACCGCTATAATAGGGACAATAGGGTGTGACTTGGCATACGATTTGCAAGTTGCCTGGCATGCAAATCGCATGCCAAATCTCACCCAATGTGATCGTGGGCTTAAGGTATATGATGTAAACAGACAGATTTATATAGAAGGATTTTATTTTAAAATTGTACACACACTTGTAGATACATGGGATATATCTTCTTTAATTAATTTGTTGTTCAATATAGACTCACAAATACTGTGGGAGAGATTTACTAAAACTGCTGCACTCAGAATCTGATGCAGATGTCCATAGTAACCAATCAGCTTCGAACTTCAGCTTGTTCAATTAAACTTTGACAATGAAATCTGGAAGCTGATTGGTTACCAGGCACAGCTGCACTAGATTCTGTGTGTACCATTTTTAGTAAATTCCCCCCATTACCTGGTAAAATGGGCAAACTGGTTTACTGCAGTTTGAAGTGCACCTGTGTGCGCTCAACCATCCAATCATGTGTCAGGAAATTAGAAAAATATTGAGCTTCTGCTTCATGCATTTAGGTGTTGACATTGAAAACAGTCAGCACTTTAGTAAATCAGACCTAGTGCATGCTTCTAGAATATGTGTAAAGATGTCCATACATAGGCCTTATTCTTCCTTGGAATGATATGCAATGAGGCCTTATTCTTCCTTGGAATGATATGCAATGAGATACCTTCACATCTTCAAAAGGCTTGCACATCATTAGAGCTGAGTGACCAATGCTCAATGAAAAACGTGGCCCCTTTTCTACAGTGAAAAGGGAATGATGAGCCATCTCTTCCAAGAGATTTTCAGTCACTTACCCCATACCTGAGAATAACTCCTTCTGTCTCTGATGGTCTGGTGAGGCTCCGTTCACACCTATGCAGTTTGCTTTTTGTTCGTTTTGCCTCTTTTTTTTTTTTTACACATTTTTACCATGATTTGCATTTTTGTTCAGTTTTTTTTTTTTTCTTTGAAGCGTAATTTTTTTTATTGCTGGGCAGAATAAAAACACAAAACATGGCAAAAACGCACTTCAGCAGATTTTCCATTGAGCTCTATTATAGCAGAAACACTGCTTTTTGCTTTTAAAAGGTCCCTGACCCTTTCCAAAAATGCAGCAGCTCAAAAAAGCATAGATGTGAAAATGTTCCATAGGAAACCATGTTAAATGGCCTTTAGTGCGTTTCTGCAAAAAGCACTAAAAAATGCACTGGTGTGAATGGAGCCTAAGCCCCCGGTCACATCAAAGCCAATTTTGAAATCGTGAGACTTACAGTGAAGTCGCACCATTTCAAAATCAGGTGACCTGCCGATTTTCAGTTGTGATTTGCAAGACATCTGACACAGATGTCTGCAAATCGCAGCAAAAGTAGTGCATGTACTCTTTAGAAATCGGTGCGGCTCCAGCCAAGTCGGAACTGCACCGATATAACCGCTCTAATTGCGGACAGTAGGATGCGACTTGGCATACGATTTGCAAGTTGCCTGGCATGCAAACCGCAAGCCAAGTTACACCTGATGTGATCTGGGGGTAATGCAGGCCATAGCAGGTTCGTTTATCGGGCAAAATTTCGTCCGAAAGAATAATTGGCCAATATTCGCACCTTTAGTGGGGCAATGTCGTCGGCCGATTTTCGCAGTTCCTCCTTGTTTCTTTTATCAATCATGCTGGAAAATTTACGAAAAACGGCCGATTTTCATAAGCATTGGTGGCAACAGAACGACCGATTTTTTTTTTTTTTTTTTGTTGTTCAGCCGATAAACGAACCGTTTATGGCCTGCATTAGACTATAACAAATCTCCAATAGGTTCATGACAAGGCTGATTTCAGTCTCAAACTGCTGAGTGATTTAACATTGTCAGTGTTATTTGCAATACATTATAAATCACTATGCTGTATAAAATGATTACTAACCTGTCATAAAGATTGCATTTATGCTTCTAGTTTACTTCTTTTCTATATACAAAGATATTGAAAGTTTACATTCCGTTTCTGTTCTTTAAGGGGAATATTGTGTTTTTAGAGTATATGTGTAAAGAGAAAACACATTCCTTCACATCCTATCTTTAGAAACGGTGGCAGTTTAACTGTTGTCTGAAATATTTCCAGATGCATCGCTGCATATCAATCACTGTTACTTCATGCAAAACTGCACATGAAAACCAACTGATTCAGCTTATCTGATGCAAAGGGCTCATGTAATGTGTCAAATGCTGTGCATTGTAGTAGAAACACACTGGCTGGATGAATGATGACCTTCAGCCTAGTAATAGTTGCCGGGTCACAGCTGAGAAGTCTGACTAAGCTTTGTAGCTAAATTGGTCTGCCTCCTTCCTTGTTGTCCTTAGCCATGAGATCACCCAGTGAAAGGAAGATTGACTTTATCTTTGGATTACTTAGCGCTCTGTCTAAAGTGTGACTATACTCAGCAATGGAAACGGCCTGCTGACAAGTCTACAAACCACTAAAATTAGGCAGCTAATGCTGACTACCTCCTGTTAAATTTGTCATTGGATATATCTTGATTAGTGGCTAATAATTGCTCACCGTTCTGTAAATTGCTGGCCATGACAAAGCATAGAGTTCGGCATCTAGCCATGCTGTTTGTATTTGTGCAACAAAGTGTTTGGAAGCTAGAAGAGACCTACTGTATACTGCTATGACTTCAGACGTATTTAGACACCAATAAAAAGATGACTCTGCTGATCTGTTTGTGCCGAAACTGGGGATTTGATCATTTTAGCAAACTTTATTGGTTTACAGTAAACAACATATGGCATGCCCAATAATATCCGCTTCATTTGCCATTTTAGTATTGTGTGTATATCTCATGCTGAAAGACCTTCAGGACATAAGCAGAAGTCTTTGCCACCCCTCTGAAAAGTGATCTGTATTGGATCGACTTTCAGAGAGCAGGAGCAGCTGCCAGACATTCATAAGACAGTGCTGTTACCTTCTGAATGCCCTTTTTTTTTTTTTTGGCAGCCAAACATGGATTTTGAATGGGAATACCATGATGCAGCTGCAAGCCTAGCATTTCTCTCTCAGTTGTATTACAGCCCCATTCACGTTTGGTGCTGGTACTGCCCACCAAATGCAACATATTGCATTGTTTTTGAAGTGGCTGCAGCATGTGTCCAACCCCCAGCCACTGTTGCAGCTGCAGGGGGACAATCGGGGTGGTAAAATTGCTTCTCAGCCATGTATTTTTACCACTCCCCTGGTACACGCATGAATGAAATTAACATATAATAATGTTGAACTACTGTTTTATATAATAAATGTACAGATAGGCAAGTGTGTGTGTGTGTAAACAAATTATACATTTTTTTTTTTTTTGTTTATTTCAATGCCTTGGGTTGTGCACAAACTGCTGGTTTCTATTAACTTGAAGCAATAAACTCTGGACAAAATGGAGATTGGTGTGAGGGCTTGTTCAGACATGCAGCCATCAGGCAGTAAAAGCAGGCTGTTGAGCATCAGTTTTACCACCCACCTAAACAATGACATGCAGCCACTCAGGGCTTTACACACACTTTGCATTACAGGCACTGTGACAATTAAACCTCCTGTCACATTTGGCAGGTTTTACCACTGCAGCAAAAATTAAACATGCAGTTTCATTATGTGGGCTGTACCACTGCCAAACATGACCCATTAAAGTTGAATTTTTTAGTATGAACTAAAGTATCCTATGTTGCAATATTTTATTTTTATTTATTTCAGATACTTGTATAGCGCTGTCAATTTATGCAGTGCTTTACATACATATTGTATTTCGCATCAGTAATTAACCCTCAAGGGGAGTACAATCTAAGGTCCCTAACTCCCATTCATACATACACATACTAGGGCCAATTTAGACAGGAGCCAATTAACCTACCAGCATGTCTTTGGAGTGTGGAAGGAAACCAGTGTACCCGGAGGAAACCCATGCAGGCACAGAGAGAACCTGCATACTCCAGACTTGTGGTGCCGTGGTTGGGTTTTGAACCCGCGACCAGGCAGGAGTGCTAACCATTTAGCCACTGTGCTGCCCTAATATGTAGGCTTATGTGTTTGGTGTGAACAAGCACATTCTTTGTTCATGGATATGACTGTATGACATTTCTTTTCCCCCTAAAATGTATATATATTATATATATGTTTGTGTGTGTTTAAAATATACACTATATGATCAAAATTTTGTGGACACCTGATAATCTCTCACATACTATATGGCAAAAATTGTGTGACACTCCCCCCTACAGTAATTATTGAGTGCAGGTGGTTCCAATGAAGGTACAGCAAAGAAATATTAACCTTGTGATAACAGTTTTAGGATGTGACCTCAACCCTATTGAAACCTTTGGGATATACTCAAATGCCTATACCTTCTCGTTCAACCTCAGTACAAATGTTCTTTTTACTAAATGGGCCAATTTCCCACAGACACACTTTCCAGTGGAACCTGTTCTAGCCCCAAAGTGTTGTTCAGTTTTGTATCAATGCTCATGGTTTTGGAATGGCATATTTAACAAACTCCTATATTGTAAGTGTGATGGTCAGGTGTCCACAAACTTTTGATCATATATATATATATGATGTGTATATCCAAAATATACTTGTTAAATATCTAATGCTAAAACTTTCAATAACACATCAATAGTGTACAAAGAATTGCTATAAATTGATCAAATCCTAACATGCAATATTATGTATAAATGCTTAATTCATTAGTGAATAAACACACAATCCAAATTTGTAATGTTTATTTCCTTGTGCCACGTCCTCCGTGTAAACTGTAAGATAAAGTGCTTTGTGCAAAGGTGCTGCCATTCACAAATCCAGTGCTGCTCCCCACTTAGTGTGCTCTTTCTGAAATACTGTAAATAAACTCACCAAAGAGTGTTGATCACTGATATTAATAGTAAAAAAAAAAAGTTCAATATCCACAATCCACAGCATTCTTTTTACATGGCTCTGTCTCTGTACTGTCAATGATCTTAATGGTAAAGCAATGGCATAACAAAAAAAAGAACTTTCCCTTCCGTAAATTTGTAATACGTTATTAAAATAAGAACAAATAAACACATACATAGACCTTAAAGTGGATGTAAAGGCTAAAGGTTTTTTTATGTTCATACATTTTCCTCCCTCCTCCCTCCTCCCCAGATACTTACCCGAGACCGATCTTGATCCAGTGCTGTGCTCTCTCTCTCTCCTCACAGAAGTCAGAGGCAGCAGTGGGAGCTATTGGCTCCTGCTGCTGTCAATCTGCTGCTGCTGTCAAAGAAGAGAGGGGTGGGGCCGAGTCACACTGTGTGTTTTAGTAGATGCAAGCAGCCTGGCTCGGGATCAAGCCCGCACAAGTGTTCCAATCAAAAGTGGCTTGCTATGGAGCCAAAAATGGCAGCGGGGGGACCCCAGAAAAGGAGGTTCAGGGTTGCTCTGTGCAAAATCTTTACACAGAGCAGGTAGCATAACATGTTTATTATTAAAGTGCAACTAAACCCATCGATTTAATACCAGGAATGCTAACTGTCACATATGCTTGTGCTCTCAACCAAACTGTCAAACCATCAAATGGCTGGTGTCATAACTAAACACGTGCAGCACCATGGCAGTTGCAAATCAAACAAAGGTCAAGATTGAGTGAAAAGGATTGGAGTATTTGGTTCTGATGTAAAATATAGATAAAAACCAAACCTTTACAATTACTTTAATATGGAATGCTAAACACAGTAAGGCCCCTATTACACGGGCGTTACTATCAAGTACGCCTGTCAGTTTTTAAGGCCACTTGATCGGAAGCTCCATGTTTAGTCAAAAGGTATCTGCCACCCATTGATCTAAGGCTCCATATACATGGGAAAACACTTCTTAATGATAGAAACTGCTCGAAAACGTAGGTTATTATACGTTTGTTTAGCCAAGTTTGCATACTGCGTTTATGCACATTTGCGTTTAGAAGCGTTTTTTAAAGATAATCTCAGGAGACCTTCAAAAATGTCCAGAATAACAGTGAAAAATTACCTATTTCAGACATTTTGAGAGAAATAGAGCAGTATGTGTTGAGATGACCTGTCTTTTCTGGTTGTATTCACTATGGATCCCATCATGGGCATAATGCAGCACATTCTACCATTTTTTCCTTCACGCAAAACCTGGATCTGACTGCGCTGGTGTACCGGGTCCATTTGAATACATGGAAACCGCTTTGCATGCATTTCCGATGATGAAAAAAGGCTCTGGACAGCATTTGGACATGGAACAGTTAAAAAATGCTTCTAAACGCAAACGTTTATAAATGTGGTTAGCAGCATTTACAAGTGTTTGGCATTTGAAATGCTAATAAAATCTACTCCTGAAGGCAAGTTTGGTGTGTTCAAAAAAACGACTGTAAACTCAATTGCCTGTGAAGGACTGTAAACGACATAGTGTACATGGACACATAGGAAAACATTAGGAAGAGTTCAGGGGCTGCTGGATTAAAATGCAGAAAAGCTCCTGAACATGAGTTTATCAGCTGCAGTGTACATGAACCCTAACATGGTCTACAAAGCTCTGTTTTTTTAAATGCAACAGAAACATGAATGGATACAGATGTAACAAAAGTAACATACATATTGTTCTTCTCGGCTTCAGCAGGACAGTCTGTTCACAGATCCACTGCTGATCTAACCAGATGGCACCCATGTGAAAGATGAATAAAAAGGTGTACAAGAAAATCCATGTACAGACACCCAATGATGTTAGTTTACTAAAGGCAAATAGACTGTGCACTGTACAAGTGCAGCTGCTCCAGAGCTTAGCAAATGTTCATGTGCAAGCAAAAATGTATTTTCTTTGCACTTGATTGAGTATTCTTTGTAAAGTGAATTTTTATCTCATTTACTAAGCACTGGAGCAACTGCGTTTGCAGAGTGCAACTACACTTTACAAAGTGCACAATCTATTTACAGTACTTTTAGTAACTCAACCCCATTGAGTCTTTGGCTGGGCTTTCTAGGTTAACGGTAGTGAAACGTTCAAATTATATTATGTTCCCAGTTGGGTAACAGAAATTGTGAGCAATGTTGGTTAATTAAAAATAACCCATGCTACTGCATTTTGCTACTGTAAAGCCAAGGAAGGACCTTTTTTTTTTTTTTTTTTTCAAACACAGAATTATTTGCACTTTATGTATTCTTCATGTCCATCCGAGGTCATACATTATAGCTTCAAAAGATAATTACATTTTCCTATTTTGTTATTTTATGTAACATCTAAAATCAGTTGGTTACAAACCAATATGTTATAATTTTTTACACTCATTCAGCTCCAGCATTTGTGTCTGTATTCTGTATTTGGGAGTTTTTTACTTAAGATCTGACAGTTTTTTTTTGTTTTTTTTTTTAAATGTTTGTTACCTTTTTGTCTTCTTGGTTTGCAGAATTGCATCTTTGCTATTTCAATCCCCAGGTATTGAAAAAAATAATATATGTGTATAATCAATGTTTTGCTGTGGTTCATTCTCTGGATATCTGGCATAGTGATTCTATTATTATTAATTTTATTGGTTGAATTAGATGGATTTGTGTACGTATAAATTATTGTCTATCAAAGTGATAGAATATAAATTTATAGTTATGTGGCTTGTTGTGTATGTGGTTTTCCACTTGTCACCAGTACACCATGGGCACAAGTTCCATGTTGGCAATAAGTTTTCTATAAAGCAATTCCAGGCTGCATATGCCTCGTTTGTGTATTTGTTGCAATCATGGTCAATTTTCAATATCGCATAATACTTGAAGAAAGAAAGAATAGCGAGACAGAATTGTTTTTGTTATTTTGAAGAAACTAAACGGTTCTCCAGGTGTAATCACAGTACAGTGTGTAATTATCACAATGGGCTATCAAACCACCTTTAGCCAGCGATTGTCAAAATACACCAGCTTGAACACTACGATACAGTAAATACAGATGCACCTTTTTCCGTTTTTTTTTTCTTCTTTGAGTATCGGTTTCAGAAGCATGTACAAATGAGGAAGTTCTGTGTTGTGTGACTGTGTAGTGTTGTGGTTAAAGAGAGAAAAAATCCCCAGAGCAACAATTTTGATTGATCCATCTGTCTCAAGTGGCCCCAAATGCAAAAAAGTGTATTGTTTTGTTTTGCTATGATGTTGTTGTTTTTTTTTTTTTTCTTTTTCCCATCGTGTTTTGCTAAAACTGGCCACGCGCATGCAGGTTTTCCTTGGCTTGGGGCAAAATATCTGATTACTAGCTGTTCATTGAGAGATCAGATCAGTTGTAATAGTGAGTTGAAATATTCTGTGAATCCTCTGTAGACAAAGAATCACTCTAGTTCCACATTGTGAGTGTTAAGTTACCACAAAGATTTTGTGACTACGGTAAATGAAACTCGTACTGAGGCAATTACAAAGACCATTATTGCTGGCCTTTATGAAAATTCCAGTACTGGGCTGCCTCTATTTTATTGAGTTTTTCTTCCACCTTTTGCAGTAAAATTTGAGAAACGCCCCGATTATATGTTTGTGTTCCCATTCACACAGCATGCCTACAAATATATATTTTCTTACATTTTAGGTTGTTTCTTTGGAGCAATATTATAAATAGGACTCCTATAGGCAGCTTGGAATTGTTAAGAATAGCTCGCAATGTGCAATTAGGAGAAAGATGTAGAGACTGTTTTTTAAAAGTGTATTAACATACAACATACCATGAGATTTTGGTATGCAACCATGTTTACACATCATCATTTTAAAGTTGTGCCTTGTCCTTCCATTGGTTTGGAGGAATTGAGAGGGGAGGTGTTCTGTAGTCATGTTCTTGGATGATGATGTTGCTTCCCTGTAGACACAGTGCTGTTAAGTGTTTTACTAGCAGGTTCACTGGTGAAAACAGGGGAAAAAAGTACAGAAAAAAAGAAAACTTTTCCAACAGTTACATCTAAGGACTGGTAAGAAGTAAATTACCTTTTATACATACACTCTGGAGCAAGTTTGTAGCTGGTAATGCCAAAGTACAACCAGAGCTCCAGGTTTGCTTTTGCTGGTCCAGGTTTCCTGGTCAGGGCTTCAACTTATCAAAGCTTATAGATCAGCATTACAGCCAGGCAAGTAGCATTTTCTAAATAGTCTATATACATTCTCAGTACAGTTCAGTTTCCATTAAGTAGGAAATCATATGAGCAAGTCACAAGATTATACAGCTGAAAATGTCAATTTACCTTTTTTTCCAGTTAACATATTTTAAGCTTAGTACAGGTATGTGTGCATGTGTGTGTATGTATGTGTATATATATGTATATGTGTGTGTGTGTATATTTACCCTGCCCTTCACCCCTCCCCCCCCCCCCCCGACCCTATTGTTCATTGCACATTTATGTACACACTAGGGACATTGAGGGGTAGAAAAGGTTAAAGGTGAGTCAAAGGGTGCCATCTTTTCCCCTACTAGTCATTACACAATAATGTAGGGGCCAGAAGGTAGAACCTTGGCATGCAGCAGGGGACCAGTCATTCAAGATTCTTTAGCCATTTTATCTCTGCAACACAGCAAAGATCAGTAGTGTGGGCAACTGAACATTAAAAAAAATTCTTATTTATAGTTACATTACTTACCTGTAATAAAGCATGTCCCACAATAGCCAGTTTGCAGGATTCTGTAGAAATCTTCACTGCAAGGCTGCCCTGTCCTCTTCCTGCTGCTGAACATCTTGAGCTGTAATACTAAATTCATGTTTTTTGTGGGGTTTTTTTGTAAATAACAAACATGTTATACTTGCCTTCTGTGTGCAGTGGTTTTGCACAGAGCAGCCCAGATCCTCCTCTTCTCATGTCCCCTGTCGGCGCTCCTGGCCCCTCCCTCCTGTCAGGTGCCCCCATATCAATAGGCCTGCAATGGGGGCAATCGAGCAGGAGCGATCCCAAGCCGCGGCTCTGCATGTCCATTCACACACACAGCCACGGACTGGCCCCATCCCCTCCCTCTCCTGATTGGCTCATTGGTTGTGATTGACAGCAGCGGGAGGCAGTGGCTCCCACTGCTGCCACAGCCAATCAAGAGTAAGAGTCCCCAGAGAACAGAGGATCTGTTGGACATCACTAGATCGGGATGGGACTCGGGTAAATGTTAGGGGGGGCTGGGAGCACTGCTACACACAGAAGGTTGAACCTTTACAACCACTTTAAGTAATTATATAGGGCAGCACTTTTTAAAAACAATTTCATCTACCATGTTACTTTAGGCCACATTCACACTGGGTCGTTAGAGCTGACAAGGCCTTCAGCTTATTACAGCATCTTTTGAGGGCCATATAGACTCGGTATCCATAAGTGCATCTTTTATTAGTGACTTTAGTGCAGCACGAAGTATGATCGAATTTTGGATTTATAGCATTAAATGGTGTGTTCTATTTATCACAGTGCATCTGAATGTCAAACATGCAATTAAAGTTGTTTTGGAATGTTGCGTTACATAACTATGTCCATACCTGGGATATTAGGTCACATGATTGCTCTGGTGAACACGTCAGTGCCAATAATGTTCAGCTTTTGGACTTGTGACCTAATACTCTCATCCTGGAGATCCATGAGAGCTGTTTCAAAGATGCACATATTAAATAAAAAAAATACAGACAGACGACTGTCTCAACTCTTTATTGTATGTATTATTTCCAAAGATGAAATGTTACCACAGCAGCTCAGCCAAAAATGATGGATCGTACATAGTCTTAGGCTGAGCATAGATTATGCAATTTTCTTTCCTTCAGCCTTGGGTTGAAGGAAAGGAAATCGGTCGACTCCTCCCCCCCCCCCCCCCATCATAATAGGCAATATTGATAGAGAATCCCTCCTGCTACGCTATTGTATTCTGACAGCAGGAGGTTTCCCTTCATCAAATACAGTGATCACTGCTGGTGGCTATAGCAGTGATCGTGCAAAAAGCCCAACAGTATGGTTGTACTAGATAGATCGACTTCAGTACAATTGGCCTGCCCATAGATGGATCGAAGCAGCACCGCTTTTCTTAAAAGCTGATATACAGCATGCACTTACATTTTGCAAATCGTTCACTGCTCAAGCAGCTCTTGACTAGTATTGCTTGTTTCTAACTGCATTTGTGTCTATTTTGAACCCAATGTGAATGATGCCTTAGCCTATGACTAGGTTTGTAGAAGAGCTTCCATTTAGATAGTGTCCAGGTGGGATCTAAATCCAGTACTAGAGAATGAAGGCCAAATGAGCTTTCCATTTAGCTACTGTGAGGACTGAATTTGGTTCTTATCGTAAGTCACCTAAATGGCAGATATACATTTTCACTGGACTTTTAGATCCACAGAGTATTATATGTTGTGTGGATCCCTGATTATGCTTTGATGTGTGGTTTACCTCTCTTCTGTGGAAAACAGTACAGAACTAGCCTGTGTTTTCTGTCATGCAAAATCAAGGTTCACATACAGAATGTGGTAATGTTTTGTTGTTGCTGTGTAACATAATTGCATCAGAATTCAACGTGGATTTGGTAAGAATTTGCAAAGATGTTATCTTTTGTGGCCTCCAACACTTTACTTGGTGCATGATGAACTTGCTATTATTAACAGGTAGCGCATTTGTGTTGATTTTTAAATCATTGCACCCAACTATACGTTACGATGCAGTTATATTACACTGTGACAACATTTGCATCTAGAAAATATGACCACTCACACATCACATGCTGATACATGTGCCATTCTTTGTAATGATTCCACTGTACATGAGAACTGAGAAATCGTCTTTAATCTTTTATGAATCTGTGCTTCTTGGCAGCTTCATGCATTTTAATGTTTGTGCATTATTTGTATACGGTTCATATACATACTGTGGGATCAGCACATCATTAAACATAGCAAAGATGTAGTTGTGAAAATAAAACAATGGGAAATCTGCGCAGCAGGGCATTGCTAAGCACACACAAGGATGCTGATAATCCTTTGTGAAAGGTTTGTGCATTCTGCTGGGCACTGCGGGGTTAATTTTGACCTTGACTTAGAAAACAGGAAGTGTAAGTGTGGAGGTGTTCCTGGTGTCCAATTTACATACTGCCATCTTTTATTTATGAAGTAGGTGTGTGTAGTGGTTTGTGTATGTGAGAACAATACAGCTTGTCAGCAGTTTCCTACAGGCAGCTGCTGCTGACTCACGTGTCTGCTTCAGCCCTGAGCTGCCCTCTCTAAATCATCCACAGCATGAATGAAAGAATGTGCAACTGTCAGTTATCTGATCACTCTTCAACTGACTTACATGCCCCTAGAACGAAAGAGAGACACAGAAAAACCCCCAACTGGCAGGACAATTTGAGGGCTGTTTACTCTGTATACATAGTACAGTGCACACATCCTTCTCAGACTTTTACCTTGATTGCACTTGGCTCATTCCTGCATGAAATACAGAACAATTGCATCATTTTGATAGTAACAAAGGAAGCATTGTTCTGCTCTCTGTTGCATGCATCATGCTATTTTTCTGGGATTTCATCCACGGCCCTTCCCCTCACAGCGATGTAAATAAGACTCCCACAGTACACAGACGGTGGAGCAGTCCAGACTCTGCTTTCAGAGTTTATTTAACTACGCTTATTTTCCTGGGCATGTTATGACTCTGACACTTTAGATTTCTGCGAGATATGCTGCTGTGTAACAGGAATCTTTACAGCTCCTGTCTTTCATCAGTTTATGCAGCTCCTGTAATGAGACTGTCAGGGCTTGTAATACTTAAAGGACATCTTCACTTGGAAGTACAGAGTATCAGAGGGCTGTACAAATGTCTCCTTTTCCACATACCTTTGTAAGGCAGCCCAGAGATGAGTCAGTTTTTTTTCCTTCTGTGAAAAAAACTGACCCAATTCCCCCATCCACATATTTGATGTGAATGGGGGAATCCTCCCCACTGAGTCATTGTATTAAGACAGTGGGGAGACTTTCCTGCTGTCAGAATACTCTGATCAGCATTGCAGGTTGTAGACTTGAGTAGAGTAGGGAAAATCCGATAGGGCAGTTATACAGAAATTGATTTGTTAGCAGTAGTCCCACAGATGCACAAAGATTGCTGGCAGGGAAGTCGGAAACTTTCTTTGTCATTGCGCTTTCATGGAAATTCACCTGCACATGTGCAGATGTGTGATGGGGTCTGCCAGGACCCAAAGGCTGAAAAGAGCTCATGGGCACATCTGCACATGCGCCATAATGGTGACATTCAAGAGGGGGCAGAGCCACCTGGGAGACAGGCTGAAGTTCTGCCCTAAAGTGTAGTTCCACTTTTGCAGTCAAATTTGAGAACCCCCCTTCCCCACCACTGTATATATGTGTTCCTACTCTCACAGTATACTTAAAAAGAAAAAAAAATGTGTATATGTGTGTTTATATATGTATGTGTGTGTGTGTGTGTGTGTGTGTGTGTGTGTGTGTATGTATGTGTATATATATATGTGTGTGTGTGTGTGTGTGTGTGTGTATATATATATTTTTTTTTTTTTTAACTCTCACTTTTATCATTTCCAAGCGTTCTATGCATATGATTTTATAAGGAAAAATTGTTCAGTATAGTTTCAATGTGCAATTAGGGGACAGACTGGGGGACTGTTTTTTTGTTTTGTTTTTTTGTTTTTTTTACTAAACCCACAACAGTAAGATAAGTCTGTATATGCAGTAAAGCATACTTGTTATACTCACTGTGGAACCTAAGGGGTTAATCATCTGCATTGTGTAAGAAGGCTTTTTAATCCTGTCTTCTCTGATCCTCCCCTTCTTCTTCTGCTACAGTCCCCAATCCATCTGCTGATAGTACAGATCTCTGAGTCCCTTTGCACATGCGCAGTTTGGTGTGTATTGCTAGAGAATGCTTTTTTTTTTTTTGGTCTATTTGTTTTTTTTGGGAGGGTGCATGTGATCAGCACAGGGCAATCAGCACTGTTCAGACAGATGGTCAGGGGTCATGCAGCCTCATAGGACAGTAAGAGGAGAATGAAAACCCCTCCTACAAGCTTTAACCAGTGCTTAGCCGGACGCTGATAGATGTCACAAGACTGTTTTATATACAGCTGATAAGAAAAGGTATTTAGCAGTTTGATTATTAAAATAAATGCATTTCCATGTTCTGTGTACTGTGGAAAACCAGATATATGGATTTAGTAACACTGTAACATACAATGAGATCTTTAACCCTTTATTATGACACACTGTGCACATCTAGTTTACAACTGAAAATAAAGATATGCCAGCAAAGTACAGACAGTTAATTAAAATCCCACATAAACATGTAAAAATTGCTGCTTACGTTTTTAAGTTCTGCTATGTAAATTGAAACCTGCAACAGATATAAAGTAGGTGTTATCTCAGTTTGGCTGCAAAGGGTGCTTCACCCTCACTATTTGTTCTGTTTACCATTATCATCGAAAGTCAAAGTAAAGAAATCCCAAATTTTGGGTTGTCCCTATAAAAGGGGACATTTTCCAATGGGGACACTAATTCTGATGACCTTGGGTTCCCCAAGGAAATCCCTTAATTTGCTGGGATTATCTCTCACTCCTTGTTTTGGCTATGGGACATTAAGTGAAGGTAAATCTCCCCAATAGGACAGATGGAAATAAACTGACAGGGGTTATAACCCTCCCTTACTCTATCCAAAATGGAAAAATAAAGTTTTGCCTATAATTCTACTTTAATGGTCCTGTAATCTATTTTATGCCTATAGTTCTACTGTAATAGTCCCTTAATTTATTTTATTCTTCTGCTTCCTTGTAACTTCCTCTATGGGCTCCCAAACCTCTCTTTTCTCTCCTCATCTCTGCTTGTTTGGAACAAGCAGAACACGTTGTGGTTATATGCACTACTCTATGCACACTACAAATCCCAGAGTTCCATAGTTTCTAGTTCATCCAGGGAGTAGGCAAGAGAGGGTGGCTACATTCCTATTTACAGTGGGACCATAGAAAACGAACATAGCCATCCTCTAACAGGAAGTCGTATCACAATTGCAAAAAAAAAAAGGACTTTGGAGAAGGATGAGATCAATAAAAGATATTGTTTTGAGTTAAGAATGTGTCATTTAATGGATTTTTTTATACCATGAAAGTATACTATTTATTGACAGTTCAAACATTCAAAACATATTAGGTTTGAGATCTGAGACATGATAATATCATATATACCATACCTGGGAAAGAATCTAACGTTTCAAAAAGCTTGCATTCTATTGAGTTAGCTCATCCCTGACAATGCTTGTTCTCCAATGATGGATAGTATGCCACAATATGATTGTTCTACATAAAGAAAAATACAATATGTGATCTCAACTGCATTATCAGTGATATCTGTATTAATTTTAGCAGATGGCATTTGTTTTATGAGTATTTTGGGTTCATGTTGTATTTCTGTGGAAAGCAAGATCTGTGACTCATTTTTTTGTTTTTTGTTCGCTGAATAGGGTATGGATGTCAGTTCACAGAATTTAATTAATGATTTTGAGGCAAAAATTGTCTTTCCCTTCAACTTTAGAGCTAATGGGTTCAATAGCACATGTTTTCTGCTGTTTTGTGAGTGACGGAAGTTCATGCTGTCCTGTGAACTGATTCTATTTCCATCTAGTGACAGGCTGATTTCTGCTGTGCTCAGTGTTTGCTCTGAGCAGGTAACTGTTTCTTTGTAGCCGAGTCTGGGGACATGAGCCCAGGAGGCAGGAAAGAGCCTGTCCTTAGCCGTTAAAGTTCATGGTGTTTTTCAGGAAATCGGAGTGAATGACCTGGAAAGAATCTGTACAGTCATGCAGAAGCAGATCGCCAACAGTGACTGCTTATTACAATGTTTGTATACAAAAGCAAAGAGGAGTGTCCCAAACGGATGACATGTCCTGCTATGGGCTTGTGTGACCTTAAACCACTCTTTGTTTTCCTTTCTATCTTTATACCGAGACAGTGTTCGATGGGCGATTGTAGGTTTGTGTGTCTGTTCATATTTGAAAGTAAAAACATATACAAAAAGCAAATACTGCTGTGGTCTGTTATTCAATATCTGACTATGAGGTTTCATTAACCACTTTTCCTCCTGAGGATTTACCCCCCTTCCTGGCCAGGCCTTTTTTGCTATTCAGCGCTGCACTATTTGAACCGGTAATTGTTCGGTCGTGCAATGCTGTACCCAAGCAAAATTTATGTCCTTTTTTTCACACAACTTGAGCTTTCTTTTGGTGGTGTTTGATCACCTGTGCACTTTTTATTTTTTGTGCTATATACAAAACAAAACCAAAAAGTTTGAAATAAAACCTATATTTTTTACTTTCGGCTCTAAAAAATATATAAACTCAAAGTTAGTCATACATTTAGGTCAAAATGTATTCTGCTACATGGGAGTTTATCAAGCCATGGGAGTTTATCAAGTGACGAAGGGAGGAGGTGTAGATGGAGAAGAGAAGGGGTTCAAGGACAGAACCTTGAGGGATCCCTACAGAAAGAGGGAGTGGAGTGGAGGAGAGAGAGTTATGGGTAACACTGAAGGAGCGCTGTGATAAGTAGGAGGAGAACCAGGAGAGAGCAGAGTCTCGGACGCCACGAGAGTGGAGTTTTTTGAGAAGGAGGGGATGGTCAACAGTATCAAAAGCCGCAGAAAGGTCAAGTAGTAAGAGTACGGAGGAGTGGCCATTGGTTTTAGCAGTTCGTAGATCATTTAGTGAGTTTTAGTAGGGCAGTTTCAGTGGAGTGTAGTGAGCGAAAGCCAGACTGTAGAGGGTCAAGAAGGTTGTTGTCAGTGAGGTAGGAGCTCAAGCGATTGTAGACAAGGCGTTCTAAGAGTTTAGAGGTAAATGGTAAAACATTTTTTTCACACAAATAGAGTTTTCTTTCGGTGGTATTTGATCACCTGTGCTCTTTTTTTTATTTTTTGCGCTATAAACACAAAAAGACCGAAAATTTTGAAAAAAATTATATTTTTTACTTACGGCTATAAAAAAATATATAGCAAACTCAAAGTTAGTCATAAATATAGTCCAAAATGTATTCTGCTACATGTCTTTGGTAAAAAAAATCCCAATAAGTGTATATTGATTGCTTTGTGTGAACGTTATAGCATCTACAAACTATGGTATAGATACTGCAATTTATGCCATTTTTTTGCTATACATCGGATAGTTAGTACAGCAAGCTCCTCCCGAGCCCTTCAGGATTTTTTTTTTTTTCTTTTAGCCAGCTGGGTTGAACAAAAAAAAAAAAACTCAGTGTGTACCAGGCATTACGTGAGTGAGTGCTATCATCCTAGGACTGGACATTTGTTACTGGCAAAATTACAAATCACAACTAAAAAAAGAGACTAATCACAAATAAACACCACATCTAAATACTGGTAAACTGCAGTAGATTACATTTGTTGAGGATGTAGATATGCTTATGCATATAGGTTATACATGCATACTAGCTGCTCTGTGTTACTTTTTGCATTATCCATATTTCTTATTATCTATTTACTATCTAGCCTAATCTGTTTATAAGCACTAATGGGAGGTGATGAAGGGGTGATGTAATCATTCTCTAACTGGAAGTTCTCTGAACCACAGTAGTCTGGTTTTCACACAACGTTTTCCAGGGTTTCTTACATTTTTCCATTTGTATCTGATTTAGACAAATGAGAGTAAGCTGTGAGATTTTTGTGTGAATACTATTTGTAATATAATTTTACCATGCAATTTCAAATTGTTTGCATTTAAAAGAAATCTATAGTTCTGCTTGGTTCACTTTAACAGATTTGGTGCTGTCCCAAAGAATTTAGTCTAATATTTCTAACATGGATGTACATGCACTCACTTGGAAATACCAGAATGTTGTGATTCCGAACTCTGATAATGTGGTCCAAACTAAGGAAGTTACTTCTGGCTTTGCAGAATAGCAGCTAGGCCATCCAAACAATTCATTTTCTTGGACTTATTGGGGTACACTTTCTGCCGCTGTGAAATTAGTAACTTAAAGTGGAAGAAAAGGATAACTTTTTAACTGTTCTCAAAAACGTTCTCTCCCCCCCCCTTCTACATATCCTGTAGAAAAAAGATTGGTGTATTTTTATTTATTTATTACAGGTATTTGTATAGTGCTGTCAATTTATGCAGCACTTTACATATATTGTACATTCGCATCAGTCCCTGCCCTCAATGAATTTACAATCTAAGATACTTGCCTATTGTTTATCCAGTCCTATTCATGTCATCTAGCAGCATCGAATCCCGATATCTGAGCTGCTGCTGCAGGGTAGCGTCAACAATGGCTGTGGATTCTTGGAGCCATGACGTCACACAGTGACACACCACCTCATTCTTTATGTTTTTTGTTAAGTAAGGAGTTGAGGAAATGAACAGAGAAACTAAAAACCTGATCTGAGATCTACAAGGAATTTTAATATAAAAGATGTACTGTGAATTCCTGCTTCTGTAGGTTCAGCCATGCCTTTAAAGTTGCCTTCTTGGTTCCAGCTGTCCAGAAAGAAGTGTTAGTGAAAGTGTGTTGTGTTTTGAGAATATTTCAGGCACATATGCACTTTTATGCTGAATCAGCGCAAGTGCATTTTGAGATGACATTCAGAATGAATGACACCACATCACACCAGTAATGCAAACTACTGTGCATGATGGTGTACACAACCCTTTATACTGGCCATATATATATATATATATATATATATATATATATATATTTTTAGCATGTTTGATAAAGATTTAAAAAAACAAACTTCATAGCAATGGTCAAATGTACAACCAAATTAAAATTCTCTTATTCAGTAGCTAATTCAATCAGGACTGAATCTGCCCAAAGGTGACAATGTTCTACCTTCATAGACAAGTAGTGTATTACTGGCAGGATCCCCAGTGAAAGTAAAGAACAAAAAGCCTGGAAAAGAAAACTAATGCAGCCACAAGTAAGGACTGGTAAGCTGCAATTTGTATGGTTCAGCAGGGACAGGTCAAATGTCTATCTGTGTGGGGTCCCTGTGCGTCAGAGGTTGATCATTAGATCAACTATTGTCGATCAGCCTTTGCAGCCAATCGGCTATGCAGTGTATTCTAACAGCAGAGAGTCCCACTGTCATAATTACTTGTGTGGATGAGTGAATCTGATCATTTTTTTTTTTTTTTTTATTGTTCAGCCTGCCGGATGAGGGAAAGAAAAATGACTCATCTATGGCCAGTTTTAGACATACAGTGAGGCTGGAGGTTAGTTCACTTCAAGCAGGTTTTGCATTCTCATACAAGTCTATGAGAGCGCAAAACCCACTTGAAGCAGGTGAAATCCATGTGAAAAGTAGGTCAGGAGGTCAAATAATTCTGAATGTCTTAGAAACTGATGTCATCAACACAAACTTAGTGTCTGTCAAGAAAGGCCCTAACGTTGGCCACTTTCCCACCCTCTGAAGCTCACCCGGATCAAACCCCCCTATCTGGTCCGGTTACATCCTGTGCCCAAAAGGAGCAATTACAATTGAACAACACATTACTGTCTTGTTTAGAGCTTGATAATCATTTGAAGACCAGGAAAGCATTAGGTCTTTACCACATGGGAGGATATTTATCTTTATTCCTGCATAATGAACTTTGTTCAGGTTTGGTTTATATTTTCAAGTAATTATGCATGCATTTGAGCTGCCCTATTCGATCTTTAGTGTGGTGGTTGTATTAGCTGGATCATCTACGGTTCCTTTAAATCAGTGTACAGAGAGTGACTTGTACATCTGTATGTGAAATATTTATGAAGTGTTTAAAGAGTTAGAGTCCCTTAGGTAGCCTTTTTATTATTTTGCGTATGAAAAAAATAGAGAGGAACCAGAACATTGTGCCTTTGTGCATTAATATTTCAAAATGCTTTCAGAAATGGCTTGTGGTGTTCTTTGAACAACTGGATTTAATCAGGCAATAAGACAGACCTCAACAGAGTTCCACAGAAATGTACTTCACATTGGAAAATCACAGGTTTCCTTTTTATGAAGAGTGTGAGCTAATGCTTGTGGGTTTTTCCCATTTTACTGAATGTTAAATTGAATTTAGATATTACATAGTATGTTTGATATAGTATTCTAGCATACACATAAAGAACTCATATACGCAATAAGACCTCATGCACACTGTTTGTCCAGCTCTTCTGAACACCTTTTCTCCCAGAAAGGTAAAGCAGCTTAATGTGCCTAAAGCCGCATTTTGCAAAAGCATGTAGACGCGTCAAGTGTTTGGGCATTCATTTACTCCGTTGGCCATAAAATTAATTTATTCTAGCCATTGAAATGAATGGACTCTCGAGCGCTACAGGTGCCTAGCATTTAGGCATGTTTACACACGTTCAGGCACATCAAGCATTTTTTCTGCTCAAACTCTCCACTCCTGAACGCGCATTTAATAAATATATATATATATATATATATATATATATATATATATATATAAAATTTCAGCCTCTATTTGCAGCTCTAATAATAGAACTGTAAATGCCAGTGTGTGCATGGCCTCATAGGCTAACACAGAGAGGTATTTACAGGCTGAAAAAAAAAAACACTCTTAAGGCTCCATGCACACTAGTGTTTTGCTCCTAGAATCTATTACGAGCATTTTTTTTTCTGCTCCTTGAAGCTAATAGTGTTATCCTATGTATCCATACACACTATTTTATGCTAAAAGCATTTTTAAGCTTCAATATTAAGGCTTCATGCACACTAGCATTTTTTAAAAGCTCAAAAAATGCTAGATAAAAAAGCTGGATAGAAAATGCTGATAATAGTGTTTTTGTGCCAGCTTGTAGTAGCATTCTAAGTAGCATTTAGGAGTGTTAGAATTTTATTAGTGTTTTTACAGTACAAAAAAAAGTAAAAAGGTGGGAAAAAAAGCTGTTATGAGCGTTCAAGATCTTTTTTCTGCTGGAAAAACGCTCTCAAAAACAATTTTTTTTCTGCTTCTAAACACCGAAGCTTGAAAAACGCTACTAGCCTAAAACAGTGTGCATGGACACATGGAATAACATTATTTAGCTTCTAGGAACAGAGAACAAGTGTTGATAACAGCTTCTAGGAGCTTATAAAAATTGTTAGTGTGCATGGAGCCTAAGGCTGGCCATACATTATACAATTATCTTCCAATTTTCTGCCCAATTTCCTTTAGATTTACCTTCAACTGTGTAGTGCAAGGGCCTGCCTAATTGGATACAACTGAAAGTGTTGTTTAGGTTTTTCCTCCTATTATATGGTTTTTGGTAAATCTAAACCAAAAATCTCCAGATAATTGTATAATGTATGGCCAGCCTTAATAGCAGAAAAAAATTGTTTTTGGGAGTGTTTTCTCAGCACAAAAAAAACGCTGATGCTCTTAAACATTACTGGAACGCTACTATGAGGCAGCACAAAAACACTATTATCAACATTTTTCGTTCAGGATTTTTTTTTCTAGCGGTTTGTGAAAAAACACTGTTATGGGTGGAACCTTAAAGTGGCATTTTTGTATGTCAAATATCCCTCAAGCACCCTATGTTATCCAAGAATGGAAAATTAAAACATTTAGAAATGCTGAAAAAATCCACCAAAATCTAAACTGATATACTTTTCAGGATTCAGTGTATTATATTCAAATTCATCAACTTTGTTCATGAACCAGCTCCATATTTGTGTAATTGCTGCCACCAGTACAGAAAAATAGAGACTTGACACCATAGTGCTAAGAATTCCAGAGAAAGCCAAACTATGTTCTTCAGGTACATAATTGCCACTGCAACCTGGACTGGATGGTGCATCATTTGAAGATCAGGGAATCTTGTAAATGCACAAACAAATAAAACAAACGGTGCAAAAAACAAGTGCATTATCCACAGTTTTTTAAAGGGTAAGAGGTATACTGTATATTCACAAAGAACAACAGCATTGTAAGTAACCTCGGAACCGAAAAGCCCATTGATGAAACTCCTCTGGTTTGAATAGGTGTCTTAAAACCAGATGATGCGTTTTGGGGAACGTGCCCCCTTCTGTAGGCGGAGCCTACATGCTGACATTACAGATTTTCAGGACGGCCCCCATACCAGTGAGTTTGGCCAATTATTTGTCTGTCAATGCTGTGTTCATTTCTGTGGCATTTTTTGATTCATCTGACTTGTATCATTTCTATTTAATAAATAGTATACTACATACGATGGCTTTGCTGCTCCGTGTGGTGAGCAATTTTTTGTACAGCATCCTGCTCAGATGGTCACCCTCTGGAGGTGAGGAGTGAAAACTATTGATGATTGCCATAGAGAGCTTGGAGCTGATTTATATTCCATGCTGTTTCTGCTGCGTTTACCTGCAGCTTATTGTCTGGTGAGTTCATATTGGTGGAGGAGTAGTAGCACCAACGGTTGTATCTGGTAGTAAAGACCCTATTTTAAGTTGTACTTACAGGTAAGCTTCAATCAGGCTTTTGTGTAGGTACAATGATTATCTCCTAAACATGTACCATTTAGGAGATATTCACATTGGCAATAGCAGATTGTCACATGCACAATGATGCTCTAAATTCAAGGCACACAGTATGCACAGATGCAGATGGATGAGCCAGGAAAGCAGTGACAGCACTGGGCTGGAAGGCTCTGAGTACAGGCAAGTGTTTCATAGTGTGCGAGTATGTGGTGCATACTAGCGTATTATGGCTTAGACCTGCAGGGGACCCCGTTTTTTTGTTTTTTTTTCGCTGGTTTACTACCGCTTGAGCTGGAATACACCAAAGTAATATTAAGGTGCAGAGGGACTGGAAGTTTGATTGATTGCTTTATTGGTTTATGTTTTGTGCGTGGACAGAGATGAGTTTCAATCGCTGTTTTAGAATTGTATTTCATTTAAAATCTTTTGCTTGTATATGATTGTTTGGATGAGACGCTGCACCATTTTTAATTTCCAATTTTTTTTATTGATTTTTCAAGAAAGTACAAATTCATGTCGAGAACATATGGGATGAAGAAAACATAATTCCAACAGCATACACATCCAGGCACATTGTGGTGTAATAGGGAAAAACACAACTATAAAATTCCTGAGTAATAAAAAAAAATCCAATATAGCGGAGCATATCTCCATCATGCCTTATAAAACAAGTTGAGTATATTAAGAGAATAAACAAACTAGGTGCTGCTCTGCTGTGCCCAAGGAAAGTTTACTTTGTTCTAGATACGCCCTGCATAGTTCTGATGGTGTACATCAGGTCTTCCTCCTGGACACCCCTACTATATCGCCTGTTACTCGCCATGGAGCCAAATATTATAATTGTGCCTCATACAGCGGATGGTGTAGAGAGATCATCCCCTAAAGAAAAGGGGAAAACTAGATTAAACCAAAAAGAAGAACTGAAGAAATGTAAAAGAGAGAGCAGGAAAAGGGTGCTCCCTTATCCAAGACCAGGTGTACTCTCCAGGTCACTGGGAGTCTGTGAGGTACCTGATCCATGGGTCCCATGTTTTTACAAAAAGGGCCATTTTGTCATGAAGGATTGCTGAGAGGCGTTCATTTGTCATGATCCATGTCAACTTGGCCTTCAAAAGATGATCGTGGGAGACTTCCAAGATCTTGCAGTTGAGATTTTAGCTGCTGTAAAGGCAAAGTTTATCAACCTTCTCATGTGTCTCGGCGCTCAATGTGCTGGACTTCCCAATAGGGCCTGATGCGGACTTTAAGTAAGATTCACCTGGGTGAGGGAATAGACAGTTTTATATGTGTGAATCCAGAACCACCTCACTTTTGGGCATGTCCACCAGATGTGAAGAACTGTTTGTTCTTGACCACAGCCCCTAAAGAAAAGGGGGAGAGGCATCTGGAACACAGCACACTATTCTCACAGGTACCATATTCCATCTTAAAAAAAACTTGATAGTTTGCCTCTAATTATTGAGGTATTGATTAATGACTTAGAGGCATATTGAACCAACTTTCTCCATTCTGCAATGTCCATTGGGAAGACAAGGTAGCCAAAGTGCAGGAATTAGTAAAAACAATGTGTCATTTATTAAACAAATATCCAAACTTACATTTAAGTAACAGAAGTGTTGCTTGAACGTAGAAGGAATTGACAGTGTGTGCCTGGGAATGATGAGCCCGGTCTACAGACCGGCTACAGCTGTCATCCACAAGAAACTGCAAAGCAGCAGCATCAACGGCCATCCTCAACAAACATGGCATCCACTGGGAAGAAGCAAAGGGGGTATGTACAATGCGTTTCAGAGGCCCTGCTTCATTTATCAAGTACAATCATGCAAAGTACAGAAATACTTTTTATACTGGTGGCTGAAAGTCAGTAAACAGGAAGAGAAATTAAGTGGGAGATGAAAGTGAGGCAACAACTTTGAAATGACCAATCTGCAGGCTGATGTATATGTATGTCAATGACCTAAGGCTACATGTGTACACTGTTTTAAAATGTTTAAATGACAGAATGTATTCTCACACAGTGAGAAACTAAAAGGAAGATAATTGCAGCGTGCTGAGGTGGGGCAAAATTAACAGGTCTGTGTGGATGCGCACAGAAGCAAAGTGGAGATGGATAATTGCTAAGCAGTTGGGACAATACACAAGTGCAGGTATGGGAGACAGGTAAAAGATGTCTGCAGAATAAGGCATTTTAAACTTCATTGCTCAAAAAAATGAAAGGAACACTTTGAAAACACATCAGATCTTAATGGGGAAAAAATATGCTGGATGTCTATACTGATATGGACTGAATAATATGTTAGGAACGTAAGGATGACCCATCATTTGGAAATGAAAATTATCAACCTAGAGAGGACTGAATTCAAAAACACCCCAAAAATCAAAGTGAGAAAATGATGCAGCAGGCTAGTCCATTTTGCTGAAATTTCATTGCAATAACTCAAAATAGTACTCAGTAGTTTGTATGGCCCACACATGCTTGTAAGCATGCCTGACAATGTTGGGGCATGCAATTTCTTTTGAAAAAGAGTCAGGTCAGACAAGTTAATCGCAATAGGTAGGGCTCTAAACTGGTACAGGATACTGGGTGACGCTGCATAATTTTTTTTTATGATATCATGTTTGTTACTGGAAAAAGAAAATACCTTTTTAGTATCAATTTCAGAAACCGTTTTATTCTAGAGTCACCCATTTAGATAGCATAGTATAAGTGTCATGATTTTTTTTTTTTTACTTGAAGTTTAAGATGGTGAGCGGTTGATCCTGGCATCATGTTGTTTGCCTAGAGTTCCACTTTAGGAACAATTTTTATATAAACGTAGGGCTAACACAGTGGCCACTTGAAGACATTGGTTTGAATGATGTGTACAGGAAATAAAGCGAGCTGCAAACAGGGCGTTATGAATGTTTGTAAAAAGAATAAAATATATAGACTGCAAGGTAGTTTGCAGATTTATTTCTGTGATTTATTATCCATCTGATAAATAACTATTACTGTCACTGCTGCTTGTCATCGTGGTCTGTGATAAGCACAGTGTAATATAATTTTCACCTCCAGATAAATTTGCTGAGGCTTGTACCAGCAACCGTTTTGAAGAGCACCTTGTCACCCGACTTGACCCTGCGTTGGAATGTTCTCACTGCAAAAAGCCATGTTTCTGCCAGAGTACGACAGTGTTTTCTCAAGACAACACTGTCACACAGTGTGACTGTATGCAGAGCGAATCTCAAACTGTACCATAAATGTATTACTATTCAAACCCCACATCAAAACATATGTATGCTGTGATCACTAGTTTATTAAAATTATTATTGTTTATGGGTTTACTTTTAGCCTTCTGTTTATACCATATCTGACTTGAAGTACACGTAAATGCAAATACTGCGGTTTCTTTTAAATATATTCATGAAAATCACTAAACCAAAGTGCAGTTACCTATAATAGTTATTATATTACCATCATCATCTGCAGATCATCTGAAATTTTAAATTAGGCTGACCATGGGAGTGCCTGCACAACCTGCAAAAATGGTAACAATGCTGATCCCAAAAAATCCATTTGTGCAGTATATCCAATCTGCAGCGTGTACATATTGGTCGATTTCCTAAAACTGGAAAGTGCAAAATCTGGTGCCATTCTGCATAGAAACCTATATGCTAATCAGCTATAGTTTTTTTTTTTTAGGCTGCCATACATTATACAATTTTTTTTGTTCAATTTCCTTTTAGATTTACCTTCAATTATGTAGCAAAAGGGACTGCCTGATTGTATACAAATTGAAAGTGTTTAGGTTTGACCTCACATTATAAGGTTTAAAGGAATAAAGGAAAATTGTATGAGAAAGTTTTATAATGTATGGCCAGCTTAAAAGATGAGTTCCACTCACACTGTAAAAAAATAAGTCAGCAGCTACAAAAGCTGTACTCGCCTGTCCCACGATCCTGCGGTGTCCTCCCAGCAGCCCGTTTAACCAGCTGTCTGGTGTTCCAGGCATCTGCATCTTCAGTGTGGGCACCCGGCTGTGACAGCTTGCGGCTTCACAGCCGGGTGCCCACTGCGCATGCACGAGTATCACTGCACTTCCTGAATGGCCCGTAGTTTTCTCGGAACTGTCACATGTCCCAGAAGACTATGGGGAAGGAGGGCAGGAGGACAACTTCCGCTTCCGATTGCCTAGGCGATTGCAGCATACGTGGGAGTGGGTACCTGTCAATTTCAGGTACCCGCTCCCCAAAGGGACCAGTCGTTAAAACGGAACTTCCCCTTTTGGGTGGAGCTCTGCTTTAATTGAACAAGCTGACTGGCCCAGCTGCACCAGATTTTGCATTCACCAGTAAATCAACCCTATAGTGTTGTATTTCATGAACTTGAGTGGAAACTGGTCATTAGGCATTACTTGTACAGGCCAGACATGATCAAATTCTGAGCGATTTGTAATCTGATGGTGCCACCATTGATTTAAAAACTGAACAGCAATTTCACCACATGTTGCTACAGAAAATAATTTTCATGGCTGGGAAACCTCTTTTTTTCCATTTAGGGACAGGAAGTTTGTAAGGGCTTGTTCACACCTGAGTAAATTTCTTAACTCTTCAAAAACTCCCTTATAACGTTAGTATGGGCGTTAGACAGACGTTGATGAGCTTTAGTCTGAGCATTTTACAAGCGTTAAAAATGTTCCCCAAATGCCCTATGCGTGGTTTTAAGGCATTTTATAGGCATCTTACAAGCATTAAAACCACACCAAAAACGCCTATAATAAACTCCTATGGTATCAACACCCCGTAAAAGCCTGCCAGGGCATTTGAGGAGCATCACCATAGACTTGAATGTGAGGCGTTGAAAGGCTTCAATTCCTCCTGACTCGACATGACGCTTCAATTTTGAAGCGATGCTAACGCTTCATGTTTTGATAATGTGAACAACACTGTGTGCTGCCCATAGTAATAATTTTCATAGGCGTTTGAGGAGCGTTAAAAACACCCCTCAAATGCCTGCTTTCAAAGCTAGTGTGAACTAGGCCTAAACGGAGGCCCTTATAAATATGAGGCCCGGTTGCACAGATATTAAAAGAGAAACAGATGTGCAATGGCTATGTACAATAACTTGTCAAGTATTATTTTTTCATTGGAGTTATTCTTTAAAATAACAGTCTGATTTGTAGCTGGGACTGACAATGGTGATTCTTTGTTTCCGCTAATGCAAGTGACTCAGTATCAGCAAGGCGGTTACATCTAATAATAAAACATGTGGTTTTAGTTTGTAAGACTCGTTAAAAGGTTGGAAAATATTGCTCTTTTGATTTTTATCTTAAAGTTTAGTAAACACATTCTATTACTGTGCAAGAAATTTTTTTCACACATATCTTTTTTCCATGTCATACCTTGATATTTAAATATCTTGATTTTAAACACTGCTACAAATCAGGGGTCACTAAAAGTGTAAAAGATAATGCGATGATGCAGCAGGTAAATCACTTTCATCATACTATATGACATTAAAATTTTATGACTGGACTGGTGAACAGTTTTTGCCATCATACACATTAGCCTGGCAAGCTGGTTTTTAACCATTGCTCCTTAGAGTAAGTGACCACAGCAACAGTTACTGTGAGAAAATGGCAGTTGTTGCAGATGTGCTGTAAGCTGGCAAAGTTAACCGTAAGGATATGAATGAAGTTCTGGTGTCAGCTCAGTCCCCTCTCATTAGCCCCGCCCTTCTGACACATTTCAGTACCTCATCTGGGTAAAATCTGTTAGGGGGTGGGACCAATGGGAGCGGACTGAGTTAAAGCAGGAATTTTATTTATATCATTACAGTTAACATCACCAGTATTTTGCCCCCATTTGTCATATTTAGGCATGCATAGAGAGTGACATGATCATGGAGAAGATTGGCACCTAGAGCAGTTGTTTGAAGCCATCAGAAGGTGTACAACGGTATCTTGGAAGCAGTGCTGCCTAGTATCCTAAATGTTGCTGCAGATGTACTGTCAGCATGGCGATCGTGGCGTCAGACCCCAGACCTTTTCATCAAACTCGTGACCAAAGGACCGGGCGATCTAAAACCGCGATGTGACGTGCGTAACAATGCCACACCCAGCTGCACCCTACACAGCGCGTTTCCAGCTAATGGTCAACCGATCGATGTGCCGTCAGCCTGAGCGATTGTTACTGGGTCGGGTTAATTACGCAACTAACCCTTCACTGCCATCATCCCTTTTTGTACAGAGAAAGGGGAAACTCTCTTTATCAAATATACACTGTAAGGGTTGAAAAGTCGTCTGTCCAATACGGTCACCGCAGGCTGATTGGGCAGAGAATTAAACAAACACAGTAGCGTCTCTTTAGAGGCAGGAATTCGTAAATTGCAATTAAGCGCTTTAGAAACAGTTTAACACTTTCAGAAAGAAAGATTTATTACTAAAAGAGTCAAACCGGTGCAATAAAATATTTACAGAAAAAGATGTAACTAAGATATATATATATATATATATATATACACATACACACAAAGAACCGTAGCACAGCACAGAGATAAAAGGAAGTTAAAGGGTTAAGTTACTTGCCATCTAAGCCTTTGATGTAAGCAGATCCAAGTTGCAGAGCAGAATGGTGCTTTGATCTCCCGCTGTTACGATGGAAAAAATGGGAGAAGTCTTCAACTTAACTTTTTAGGCATGCTAGCCTGTGTTTTAAAGTCCCCCAGAAGGGGGGGTGGCTCTGAGTAACTGACCAATACTCTGTTTAGGGAGGGATCATCGGGCGAACTCTGAATTAGAACCAACATCTGTCATAATCCATGATATGAAACATAGGGGACAAACTGACTTGAGGAATGTTCATTTAATTCTGTCACCTACGCTGCTAGGTTTTATGAGATTACAATCTTTCAATTCCTGGGAAAAGCTGCCTTATCTCTGTTACGAGGTGAGAGATTACACATGTTCTTGGGCAGCTAGTCTGTCTCTCTGAGGGGGCTTTGTAGCTCTGGGCCCCCTGCTGCTCTACCTGCCAGTGACACTTTTAACACACACACATCTGTCACTGTGCCTCTCAGGAAGGGAGGGGGAAGGAAAATGAGAGACACAATATATACTCCGTACCAAGATGGAGGTGCCTACAAAATGGTTGAACTGCGTACTTCACTGTGTTTTGCGCAGTTTTTGAGACAATAAGCTCCTGGGCTTCTGAACCTGCTACAGAGCAATCTGTGCCCAGTCTAACCTCAGTGCTTCAGCAGGGAAAATGGTGTGATGTCATCTCTGATATTATCAGGATTTCCTAAAAGCTCTGAGGGCCATATTAAGTGGAATTCAGTCCTCATTATTACCTTCTCAATCCCCTTCCCCATAAAATGCTTAAAGTAGAATTATAGGCAAAACCCCTTCAGGTTTTTTTTCCTTCATCTGTGTCCCATTACAGAGATTTCCCTTCAGTTACTGTGCCATAACCAAACAGGAAGTGAGATGAAATCCCTGCAAATTAAGGGAATTCCTTGGGGACCCCCAGGTTACCAGAACTAGTGTCCCATTGGAAGATTTCCTCTCTATTACTTTTCTGAGAACAACCCAAAATTTGGGATTTTCTTTTACTTTCACTTTCAACAATAATGGTAAACAGGTAAAATAGAGGGAGAATCTCCCTAACGGGTTCACAGCAATAGAAAATTGACAGAGGTTCTAATCCAGCTACAATCTGTCCAAAACTAAAAAAAAATAGGTTTTCCCTTTAGCTATACTTTAAAGCCAATAGAATCTTGTCTGTTATTTTCATATAATACAGGCCGCTACACACATAGATGTCTTTTTTATGGTTTATTCACTAGTACTAAAAGCTTTTGATAACAGCCTTTTGTCTGGTGTTCTTTAATAAATCTAAAATTCCCTCTGCGTGCAGGACACTGGAGAGCTGGAACGCTACTCAACCTAGTGCAGCGGTCTGGATCTCCAGCACTTCGACACAGCCTCTGCACAGTGCTCCAATCAATAACACTTGTGCTGTCTGAACAGCGTTGTTCATTGGAGTACAGTGCAGGCCAGTGGAGATGCAGATAACTACTTTGTGGCCAGTAGGCTTTTAAAATAATACGTATGTATAAAATATATATATATATATATATATATATATATATATATATATATATATATATATATATATATATATATATATATATATATTATATATAGCCAAACGTATTGGGAAACCCATCCAAATCATTGGATTCAGGTGTTCCAATCACCTCCATGGCCACAGATGTATAAACTCAAACACCTAGGCATGCAGACTGCTTCTAAAACATTGGTGAAAGAATGGGTCGCTCTTAGAAGATCAGTGAATTCAAGCGTGGTACTGTGATAGGTTGCCACCTGTTCCATAAGTCCATCCATGAAGTTTCCTTGCTACTAAATATTCCAAGGTCAACTGGTATTGGTATTATAACAAAGTGGAAGCAGCTGCTGACAACGGCAACTCCATATAAAATGATATAGCTGGGTCAGCGCATGCTGAAGTGCGTAAAAGTTGCCAACTGTCTGCAGAGTCAATGGCTTAACACCTCCAAAGTTTGTGTGCCTTCAGATTAGCACAACAGTGCATAGAGAGCTTCATGAATGGGTTTCCATGGCTGAGCAGCTGTATCCAAGCCTTACATCACCAAGTGCAATGCAAAGTGTCGGATGCAGTGGCGTAAAGCACGCCACCTCTGGACTTTAGAGCAGTGGAGATGTTCTCTGAGGTGACGAATCACACTTCTCTGTCTGACAATCTAATGGACGTGTCTGGGTTTGACGGTTATCTGGAGAACAGTACTTGACTGACTGCAATGTGCCAAGTGTAAAGTTTGGTGGAGGGGGGATTATGGTGTGGGGTTGTTTTTCAGGGGTTGGGCTTGGCCCCTTAGTTCCAGTGAAGGGAACACTTAAGGTATACCAAGACATGTTGGACAATTTCAAGCTCCCAACTTTGTGGGAACAGTTTGGGGATGGCCCCTTCCTGTTCCAACATGACTGTGCACAAAGCAAGGTCCATAAAAACATGGGTGAGTGAGTTTGCGACGGGGGAACTTGACTGGCCTGCACAGAGTCCTGACCTCAACCCGATAGAACACCTTTGGGATTAATTAGAGTGGAGACTGCTAGCCAGGCCTTCTCGTCCGACATCAGTACCTCACCTCACAAATGCGCTTCTGGAAGAATGGTCAAACATTCCCATAGACACACTCCTAAACCCTGTGGACAGCCAGAAGAGTTGAAGCTGTTATAGCTGCAGAGGGTGGGCCAACTCAATATTGAACTCTACAGACTAACACATGTATATGTGCGTGTGTGTGTGTATATATATTATTATTATACAGTATTTATATAGCGCTAAAAGGTTTGCTCAGCGCTGTACTTTATAGTGGGGGACAGAACATGAGACAATACAGTAACAAAACACGAGGGATTCAAGGGCCTTGCTCTTTTGAGCTTACAATCTAGGAGGGAGGGGATAATGGTGCAGGAGGAAGTGGCTGTGGGGGATGGAGTGGTAGGAGGAGTGGAGGAGATCAGCTGTTAGGTGAGGGCAGGGTAGGCTTCCCTGAAGAGATGGGTTTTCAGGGTGCGCCTAAAGGCGAGGAGGGTAGGTGACAGTCTGATGGATTGGGGTAGTGAGTTCCAGAGGATGGGGGAAGCCCTGGAGAAGTCCTGCAGTCGGGCGTGGGAGGTGGAGACCAGGGAGCTAGAAAGTAGGAGGTCTTGTGAGGAGCGAAGATTACGGGTAGGGTGGTATTTGGGTATCAGGTCGGTGAGGTAGTTTGGTGCAGCATTATGAATGGCTTTGTATGTCTGTGTTAGTAGTTTGAACTTAATGCGTTGGGCAATCGGGAGCCAGTGGAGGGAATGACAGAGGGGGGTGGCAGAAGCGGAGCGGTTGGTAAGGTGTACGAGTCTGGCCGCTGAGTTCAGGATAGACTGAAGCGGGGATAGTCTGCGATGAGTTAGGCCAGTGAGAAGGGAGTTGCAGTAATCTAGATGTGAGATAATAAGGGAGTGTATGTATATGTGTGTGTGTATATATATATATATGTATATGTGTGTGTGTGTGTGTATATATATATATATATATATATATATATATATATACACAGTGTGTGTATGTGTGTGTATATATATATATATATATATACAGTGTGCGTATGTGTATATATGTGTGTGTATGTGTATATATACACAGTGTGTGTGTATGTATGTGTATATATATATATATATATGAGAGAGACAACATGTTTCACATCGAAAGCGGAGGTGTTTTAACATTCTTTTGCTTTCGCTGTGTGATGAGACACCTAGCTAACAGGTGGAAATCCTCACTTTCATTCACTGCGTGCACTGCTAGTAATGTCATGTCAGAGGTAACTGAGCTTCAAAGTGGGCAGATTGTTGGTGCCCACATAGCTGGTGCCTCTGTGACTGAAGTTGCCAATTTATTTTCCATGTCGTGAGGTACGCATCAAAGGTTATTCCAGCATAAACAGTTTCTGGGAAAATGTCGCCTGAGAAGCATAGGCGAGGTTGACATGGTCAACTGACCAAAAGAGACAAAAGGACATTGCGCAGGATTGTAACCCAGAATAAGCAATCTGCTGCAAAAGTGACTGGAGAGCTCCGTCTTAGTCTTCGGGGGACTCAGTCTTCATGCAGTGAATGACAAAAGTGAGGCTTACCACCAGTTAGCTAGGTGCCTCATCACAAAGCAGAAACAAAACAATGTTCCACCATTTCTGCTTTCAACGCAAAACATGTCATCACCTTCACACCTGCAAATCATGTAGTGTTTCCATTTTTTTGTCTAACCCCTGATGTAGCGTTTCCATTTTTTTGTCTAACCCCTGCGTGTATGTATTTTTATTTTATATATATAGGCAGCACAGTGGCTGCCTATATATGTCCTTTTCCATCTTTATAAAGTTCCATTACCTTGTTATGCAGGACTTTTGACAGTTCTTTATTGATCCCCATGGCTCAGTATCTAGCCTAGTTAATGCTTCCACGTAAGAGCTAACAAACCCATTGACTATTTATACACTGACACTAATTGCAATTTAAAAAGCCACAGATGTGGGACATTAACCTCTAATTGGCATTTTAACCCGTGTGTGTCACCTTGTGTGTCTGTACCAAGGCCAAACATTCCAGGGTATGTAAACTGTTGATCATGGCCATTTGGGTGATTTCTGATATCATTATGATTTAAAAAGGAGCCAAACAACTTTTTGATAATAAATGGCTTCATATGATCATCATCCTTCAATAAAAGAGCATTTTTTGGCATGATCAGTCATATTTTCAATATCAGTGCCAACATTTCACAACTTCTGCCAGGGTATGCAAACTTTTGAGTACAACTGTGTGTGTGTATATAATATAATTTTTATATATATATATATATATATATATATCTAGTAAAGTTGTAAAGCGCTGCGTAAATTGATGGCACTATACATGTACCTGTAATAAATAAAAAATAAAATAAATTTGTACACAGACACATGCAACCTGGACAAATATGTTGGTACCCTTCTACAAAAAAAGAAGAACCCATGGTTTTCTCTGAAACATCTTAAAACTAGCCACAATACTTGCTATCCAATGTTTTTTTCTTTCATATTTAATAAAAATCAGACTTTGCTTTTGATTTTTGATTGAACAGAATATTTAACATCTTAAAACTAGCCACAATACTTGCTATCCAATGTTTTTTTCTTTCATATTTAATAAAAATCAGACTTTGCTTTTGATTTTTGATTGAACAGAATATTTTTAAAATAACAATACAAATGAAAATGGCATGGGCAAAAATTATGGAACCCTTAAAGCGATACGAACATGATTGCTCATTATGACAAAGCAGGATTTCTCTTTGAAACACGTTACCACCCCCTCTCACCACACACCTTTCCCAGGAACACATGGGGTTATGGCAAAGAAGGGTTTCTCTTTGAAACGCGTTACCGCCCCCCTCTCACTGCCCACCTTTCCGAGTTGGAATACCATGAGCCAGGATACAGTGCTCCAGAATGCCGTGCTTCAGTGGGTCTCTGACAGCTGTCAGATCACACACACTCTCTCCCTTCCAGCACGAGAGGATTTTGGTTTGCAGCTACAAACCACCAGCTGATGATGTCCGTTTCAGGTGCTGAACACCTGAGTTTTAAGATGTAAGAGTGTTACGTTTTTATTCAAATAAATGTTTGATATATGCTGATGGATATCCTGTGCTGTCGCTTCTTTTATGTCTGAGCCAATGAGGAGCCAGGACAACAGCCGCTCTCATGCACATCACTGGATGGAGATTGGGCTCAGGTAAGTATTATGGGGGGCTGGGGAGAGGACTGTATATGAAGGTTTTTTTACCTTCATGCATAGAATACATGAAAGTAAAATTCCTTCAGCCTTTACAACCACTTTAAAGGATAAGTGCACCTTTAAAAAAAATAATACAATAAATTTTTGCAGGTGAAAAATGTGCATCTACTATTTTTTTTCATAGGAGTCTGGAAAACATTGCACCCGTGATCAGCAGATCACAGGAGCAATGTCAGTCTCCTGTAGGAAGTCAGTGTAGCTGTCTGCCCGTACCTTCGATATAGGCAGGCAGTTACTGAATGACAGGAAACTGAATGGACTTACGAAAGAGCTCACCAGCACCCTTGCAGTTCATTGAGAACTACAAGCCGCAAACACTTTTATGGTACTTCTAGGCATTCATTCACAGAACTCTGAATGAATGACGAGGCTGTGTGGGCAAAGCCCCACATATCCGTACTCTTTTTAGATAGTGACAGTGGGCATGGGGAGAAGATACCTAGCCAGCTCTCACAAGGTGTAAAAGTGGTGTATAAAGGTTATGTAAATGCACATGGATTCAGAAGACTCTTATTACACCTTATACACAGTCCAGAACATGCATTAATACCACATGATGCTAATTCTGCATCTTATCTATATTTCCTATTATCAGTTAGCAGTAGGTAATTCTTTAAAAACCAATCAACAGTTTCTTGCACCCCAATGCTTTTTGATGCTCAAGGTAACTGCAAAAAAGGCAGGGATAGCCAAAACTGTCATTCAGTTTGTATGCAGTTGTGTATAGCTACTCAATAATAATAATAATTAGCATAACATGGTGGTGTTGTCTACTTATTTGATCTTTGTGTAAACAGTGAAGTTGGAGTCCACTTGATGCAAACATGCCACTGAAAAAACAAGCTCTACATACACACATACGCGTGTGTGTGTGTGTGTGTGTGTACATGCGTGCATATGTATAGTAAAATGTCTGATTTATACTAAGGACTTTTGTTGCACCCAAATGGTTTTTTTTTTTTTTTTCTTTTTTCACCACTTGTTACTTTTTATTGCACCCAACTCATGGGGTGGATTGCTAGTTTAAATTGGGTATTGTTTGCTGATCTTCAACTCAATATTGAGAAGAAACACGCCTGCATTACTCCACTTTCATCAGAGAGGAAAATGTGGCACGCCACAATGCATCATACTGAAATTTCTCCCCCGCATGATTCCACATAGAATGAGCAGTAGTAGGCCCTGTGGTTATGGAGGAAATAATTGCATTGTTTGAGCAAAAGCTTCAGTCACAAATACTGGTTAACATATTTCTAATTCCTCAGATTTAAATTTATCCTGGAGCACCATTCTTTTGTATCTCATTCACAGGTATGCTTGTTTTTCCCAGTGCTCAAAAAAAGAAGAGGGTGGGCGAATATGTTGCGTTGCATGCAACGTAATGTACTGTTATTGGTCTCATACTGTATAATTGGTCAAATTTGGATGTGACTGACACAATTTAAAGTTTGTTTTTTTTTAAACTTACAGCTGATGCTACCTGTTGGCGGTGCAGGGCTGTCTTTTATATAGTTAATGTCCAGCCTTTCACAGGCCAAGTGGTTGGTTGAGCACTGTGGATCCCTCTAAGTCAGGAGTAGGCAACCTGAAAGAGATGGGGATCTACCTGAACAACTTGGAAGTAGTAAAAGATCACAGGACACAATGTTGCCTGCTCACACCTAATTGAAACCTCTAACTGCCATACTACGTCTCGCAATCGCACGCATTTCACAGCAATTATGGCTTTACATCAGGTGGTGGGGGAGCAACATCGTCTCCTCACCACCTCTCAAACACGCTTGGATAATTTGCATTCAAGAGTTTTGGTGCACTTCAAGAAAGTGCACTATACCCGCAGGATATAATAGAAGTCTATGTCTAAGTGCAGCAAACCCGCAGGAAAGCTGCAGGTACACTGCATTGCACCCACGGTGTGGGTAAACTGCAGCTCATCAGTGTGAAAGCAGCCCTATACTATTATGCCCAGTGCATTGCTTCACACTGACCTAAAGACCTCTTCTTTCCTGCTGCTGGCACTACTTTGGAGAGCGCTAACCCTGATAAGAGGTGGAGTGCAGTTGGTATCACTCCACATGGGACAGGAGCCAACACTACAGAGGAGGCATCGGCTAATGCAGCTCTTGCTCCCTACTACAGCTCCAACTTTACAATCCCTCTGCATTGTACTTGGTTCGAGTCTCTGGGATAGTGGGTCAGAAAGCCCAGAATGCAATCTACCAGTCACCTGGTCGTGATTTACTGGTAGATCACCATCTACTGGTTGCTGACCCCCAGTCTAAATAATTATGTATCACAGGTATTTATATTCTGCTGAAAATTTACGCAGCGCCTATTGTACTTTCAGATCAGTTCCTGCCCTCAAGGAGCTTAGAATCTATGGTCCCCATCTAACAGGCTTGAGATGCAGAAAAGGGCATGGCTGACTTATTTATAGATAATATAAATTTCAGCTGTTCCCATCTCCATATCCAATAATCATTTCTTTTTGTGGTTTTAAGATTTCATTGTTTGTTTAGTTTGAATTGCCATGTTTATGACTATTTTGCATTAATAAAATTTCACAGACCTGAATTTTATGACTCGGTTTTTACTAAAATCAGTATTTAGTTATAACAATTTAAATAATTTATTAATTTCTGGATTAAGCTGCCGAATATACAGTACCATATATGGCATATTAGCAAGGAACTATAAATTAGTTGCTGGTTGCAGCTTGAAGGCTAGTGGTGGGCAGGGGCGGACTGACCATTCGAGCAGTCGGGCACTGCCCGAGGGCCTGGGATCAGTAGGGGGCCCCATGAAATGCCCCTGTTACCTTTATATAGGCTTTTTCTGGTGTGCTTTGATTGTGGGCACGGACACGGGCCCCATGATCCCCTATTGCCCGGGGGCCCCATGAGTTATCAGTCCGCCCCTGGTGGAGGGTCTTGTCATCAATCTCAGATGAACCATGGGGAAACCACTTTTTACTGTTTGTGGGTGTTTAATACAGATGGGGTTTTTCTCTTGAAATGCATTGGGAAGAGTATGCTCTGTGGTCTGATGCTAGTGGTGCTTAGTATATTTCTAGCTAAAAGTGTATGTCCACTTTGGGATATTATGCTGGTTAAAAGTTTCCGTTCACATAGTAGAACTTTGAAAAAAAAATAAAAATTTAAGATGATCTATTCTAGACCTTCCAGCAAGGAAAAATCCAACAAAATCTATTCATTTATGAGGGGGATGAGCAGTTGTGTTTCCCATAATTAACCCTGCCTGTACTGTGCAGACAGATCTTCATTACCAACTGTAACTAGATTTGAACACTGTCTGTCCAAACAAAGGGTTAAAGTGACACTAAACGATATCCATATTCTCCAAAACTAATCCATTAACATCCACTGCTTAATGGCCCTGTAGTCTATTTTTAATTTTTTTTTTTTTAAATAGTTTCCCATTATGTTTTTCTGCCTTCTTTTAAACCCTGCTGTGAGCTCTCAAACCTCTCCATGCAAGTTAATTGGAGTCATGTGCATTGCTCTATACACTCTACACATCCCATAGTCCATCTCAGGAGCAAGAAAGAGAGGAGGACAATGTTCCTACATACAGTGGTACCATGGAGAACAAACATGGCCACCCTGTAACAGGAAGTTGGATTACAGCAGCAAAAATGAAGAAATGTGGAGTTTTGGTAGAGGCTGAGAACAATAGAATGTAAGTGTTATTAAACCCACAACAGTAAAATCAGTCTGTATATGCAGTAAAGCATGCTTGTTATACTCACTGTGGAACCTAAGGGGTTAATCCTCTGCATTGTGTAAAAAGGATGTTTGATCCTGTAAAAAGGAGGTTTGATCCTGTCTTCTGATATTCCCTTCTTCTACTGTCTCCAAGTCACCTGCTGATAGTAGAGAGCTCTAGGAATTCAGTTTACTGTGTATTGCTAGAAAGTTTTTTCTTTTTTGGGGAGGGTGCATCGGGGGTTATGCAGCCTCATTGAACAGTCAGAGCACAATGAAAACTCCTCATGCAAGCTTTAACCAGTGCTCAGCTGGACACTGAATGAAGTCACAAGACTGTTTTATACTGCTATTTAGAAAAGGTATTTAGCAGTTTATATTACTACAATAATTGCATTTCCATGTTGTGTGTACTGTGGGAGACCAGATATAGTGAATGCAGGGTCCTGGGTTTAGTAACACTTTAAGAATACATTCTTGAATTGATTTTCTTTTTAAATCATAGTCTAGTATCTATTCATTGAGCCAACCGTTGGCGCTATATAAATCCTGTATAATAATAATAATAATTTAATGGAGTAGAGGCTGCAATATATGTTTTAAAAATAAAAGTGTAGAGGCTGGGCTTCTTGCATTGTATGTTAATGAGGGCAGACATAGAACAAGCCCACTCTAACATTTCTCAGAAAACCTTGCAGTTAGCCATGACACCATCTCCTGTGAATGGTTTTAGTAATGCTGTGTGAACAGTAACACATAACAAACATATAGTGGGGTCTTCTGATATTTGACTGCAAAACTGAAAATATACTTTAATGTTCCTATGATCCATATTTTGAGTATACAAATGCGGGTTGGTGGGCTTATTTTATGCCAAGGCTGATTTAGTAACAGTCAGGCTCTTGGGTAACATTCCTAGAAAATAAAGCATGTGGTGTTTCTGGAATGTGCTTTAGAGAAGTGAATATGGAATGGGTATGTGCTTGTGCTAACCTGTCTATCTCATTTGTTAGATGAATCTATATTACATTTTCTATTGTGGAGTGCAACAGACACAAGTCTGCACAGATGTGCTGTATAGGTAACCCTAAGCAAGCTTAGAAAGCCATGACAGATTGTAGACAGGTTTTCCATGTATTTGTCCTAAACAGCATAGTGGAATAAAGGAGCTACTGCTTTACTTTGCATTTTGGTGGCAAGCTGGCTTTCTTTTTATTCTCAAGAAACTGACAGTTCTGACTCTGGTACTGAAGTTTAAATATTTAACAATCAAACATGATCATGAAATCACCTCTTCCTTCCCCCCCTTCCTAGACATTTTAAGTTTGGTTTTATGAACACCATAGCTAGCTGAATGCTTTATATTTTATTTTTCAATCTCTTAAGGCTTTGCAAGTAACAGAAGCAAGTATTTAAAAACAGCAGCATATACAAAGTAGGGTCAAAATGGGGTTCAGAAATGAGCAATAGTAAACATTACTTATGTAAAATTAAAGGCTTACATCCATATTAGCAGTAGCAATGAATGTACTAATCAAATTAACCTCCCGATAAATCAGACATTATAATACCGAATACTCAATATACACTGTGAGGGCAAAAGGAATGGCCAAGCCATTACAAGACTTTATATGACCAAGCCCTAAGGCTGTGGTACCTACCTTTTTTAACAGGGTCTAACTAGGGTTGCAGTAAAAGTGATGTTCACAGAGAAAGAAAAATTCAAAGTTGGTCCAAAGTAACTAGTGGAAAAGAGAAGAAAAGGAACTAAAAACAAAAGAAGAAGAGGGTGTCTCAATAAGCCACATTATAAGGAAGAGAAAAGGGGACCATCCACTTCAATTCACAGGTGAAATGTATTCAATCCAAGGGTCCCATGTCTTATGGAATTTAGAAATATCATTGTGGAGGGTGCAAGTGAGTTTATCCTTAATCAATATCCAGTTTAACTTTTGTTTGACATTTATGTTGACCACTTTTTGCTTCCAGCAATGCACTATCACGATCCTGGCTGCTAAAAGTATATATAAGATCTACCGTTTGGGCCATTTTGGAACATCAGACTCCAGTTTCTGAAACGGGGGCTCATCTCAGGGGTCCTAGCCAAATTGACATCTGTGACATCAGTGAGTGTATTAAATGGAAAAGCTTTATCCAAAACCTGGTCACCTTAGGGCATTGCCTCCACACATGATACATCGTACCTGGTTGTCCACATTGGTGAACGCAGTTGGGAGACACAGGCGGATGCATTCTCTCTATTTTAGTGGACACGAAGTACCATCTCAAAAGGGTTTTATAATTAGATTCTATCTTGATAGTACTAATCGATATTTCACACACACTATTTGCAATGTCCTGCCAATCCGACAATTCCTAGGAGACATTCAGATCTTGTTCTCACTTACTCATATAGGGAAGTTTGCGATTGATATCTGTTAGGAGTAAATAAACTGTAGAAATGTGTCCCCTAGACCAGGGGCGGACTGACCACTTGGAAACTCGGGCACTGCCCGGGGTCAGTAGGGGGCCCCATGAGATGCCCCTGGTACCTTTTTCATAGGCTTTTTTGAGTTTGGGCAAGGACACAGGGGCCCCATGATCCCCTATTGCCCGGGGGCCCCATGAATTGTCTGTCCGCCCCTGCCCTAGACCAGTCTTGTGATTTGCATGATATTTACAATGATGTTGATATGAGGGAGCTTGGTTACAGCTGAAGTTTAGTGTGAGTGAAAGAGATAATTTGGTTATATCTAAAAAGCTCAGAAGGGGTCATTTTTAATCCCTTGGCACTGACTTAACACAAATATGTGGCCTCTCAGAACTGGGCTTTTTTCCGTGGGGCCGCATATTTGTGGACCCTCTGTGTGTTAGGAGCGCGCCGCACAGCACACTCCCAGCACAAAGACCGGGGTGTCACTGAGAACCCCGAGTCCCGTTCTAACGATCGGGACTTCCAATTCTGAGTCACATGATCGCTGTGATAGCCTCTGATTGGCTATCACAGTGGTCAGTCACTGTGAAGCCTGTCCCCGGTCCCTTGGTTTTTTCTCTCTGAATGGAGGCGATTACAATGTATCTCTCTCCTTGCATAGCGGAAAAAAAAACTTTGTAAAAATTAAATAAATATTTAAAAAATACCTAGATCAAGGTTAGATCTAGTTCAGTGCCAGGGTTAGTGTTTGTGTCAGGGTCAAAGGTCAGGATTTTTTTAAAATTTTTTAAAAATTGGTGTCAGTGTGTTTTAAGTGAAAAAAAAACAAAATGAGCACTATTGTTTCTGGGCTGTACTACAGGTACAAACCACAAATAACATACACATATATTATATCACTGTGATTGTCAGGAGCTGGAAAATGTATTTTGGTTCTTTGGTGGTAGGTTATGGTAATAACAAGAAACACACAGCTAAATTAATTTTTTTACTATTTTGAGCCAGTTTTCCTTTTGATAATAAAAAAAAAAAAAATCAGGAGATATCCATTACCGTTTACCATCAAATAAAAGCCCAATTTGTCCTGAAGAAAACAAGGTATAATTCACCTGGATGTACAAAGTAGCTGTGGTGATATGTATGGTTTTACTAACACATGTCAAAGTTTTTAAAATTTTACTTGGGCTTTAAGATGTGTTTTACCAATAGGCGTGAAGGGATTAATGAGTCCTGGAAGTGGACTAAAGTATAGGGTTTGTCACCATTTTAAAAATCACCAATCCATAAAAGGCCTTTATTCAACCACCAGGAGAAATGAGAGGAATGCATCCCTGGCTCAAATTCCGGGTTGTCGAACACAGGGACCAGAGGAGTATGAGGAGAAGAGAGGGGCCACCTAGCCCTCTGTCTATCCAACACAGCCAATGAGTATGACAAGGTGGGACATAGACTAGGTGGATGCAACCTGCTAGGAATCCATATTATAGCTCCAATAGGGCAACTAGGCCACCTAGCCATCTGTCTATCCAACACAGCCAATGAGTACGACAAGGTGGGACATAGACTAGGTGGATGCAACCTGCTAGGAATCTATATTATAGCTCCAATAGGGCAACTAGGGCACGCCAGTGCTTCAATCCAGACCCATTGGGGTTTGGGTCCCAAAGTGATGGTATATGACAGCTGGGTTATTTGTGCCGCTTGAGTCCCAACCCGCCGCTGACTTTAGGCATATATAACGTGAGGTGATTCATTTTAGGGCGCCTACTCCCCACCCCAAATATAATGGAAAATTTTATGTTGTAACTGCAATAAGTCCTGCCTGGGGGTCGCAATAGGTAGGGTCCTAAAATAATATAATACCCTGAGTAATACAGTAATCTTAATAGAATTAATTCTTCCAAACCAGGAAAGGGGATATGTAGTCCATCTATCCAAATCAGAGTGCAACTGTTAAAGTGGTGGATAATCACCTCTATAGAGTGTCGATGGACTGGGACAGATGGATTCCTAAGTATGGGATCGAGGAGGAGGCCCACTGAAAAACAAAGGTCCGTTTAAGTCAGTCCTCCTAACCCTTTGGTAAAGTAATATTTAAGGCCATAGTTTTGGTGCAGTTAAGGGGTAAGGCCCAATGAAAGCATTTGATTTTATTATTCCTAAATGACACCAGAATTCTCAGTGTGACCATGGTGGCCACTACCCTTCTACTCTTTATTATAAGAACAGGATCACTTACTGAGGATGCTTTTGACTTGCCAACTCTTCTGTTTAGTTACGGCCGTGTAGGAATTCCACAGAGTGTGTAGTTTTAGCTTTGCCTGTACTTATTCAGTAAAACAGAAAAAAAATCTCTCTCTCTCTCTCTCTCTCTCTCTCTCTCGCCTCACTTAACTGCAGGACATCTCCCTCCTCACCACATTTCTTTAATATAAGAGGGAGCTGATCAGCAGGTATTTTTGTGTGCATTGATTTTAACGGGAAAAACAATTTTAAAATGTGCATGTATAGCAGGGATTTTATTGTATTTTTTTGTCAAAATACACTTTAACGTCCTGAAAATGCTGGCCACCTGGCTGTTTTTCTGATCCACTATCTTATTTTCTAAGACACTGACCCAGGGTAGGATGAAAAGACATACATTTTAGAGTTGACCTTGTATAGCTTAGAAATGTCAGTGATTAATAACAAATTATCAACAGTCCATTATTAAATATGAACAAGTGACCCTCACAGCTGTCTGCTCATGTATAGTGTTTTGTTTTTAAATAGATTTAACATAAATCTGTCCTGAAGCAGGTAATCTTATTGCTGGCTTCCTTCCTGCTGGTTACCTGGCTGTTATTCTGACCCGATATTCTAAATATTTTCAAAGTCATTGACCCAGAATTGGTATGCAGTCTATAACTTGGCTATCCTTATCTGCTTATATGTTCTAGGTCAGAGACTCCTAAGTATTCGAGGCATAGAATCAATTGGGCAAGGAACATTAAAAAGAACATTCAACAATAGCAACTTACATATTTCTATCATACGAGCAATCATTCAAGTGGCAACACCATATATATATATATATATATATATAGCATTAAACGTGGTATTGCAAAGTTAGTATATTGCCATGAAGAAGATTTTGTGAAGGGCAAACTTTTGTCCAACTTCAGGTGTACATTGAGATATATATATATATATATATATATATATATATTTATATTTATTTGGACACAGGCACAATTTTAGTTTTTTTCAGGTATTTACCAAAAGCTATAGTTATATAATGGATATGGGCTGAAAGTGCACACTCTCAGGTTATATATATATATATATATATATATATATATATATATATATATATATATGCAATGCCGCACTAACTTCACAGGAAACTTGATATTTGACTATGTGATGTGTTTTGATGTATGGTGCTAAACATTTCTTTTGTGGTTAACTTTTGCTGAAAGTTTATAGCAACTGTATAGTAATTGTGTCTCCACAATTAAAGTGCATGTGAAACCAAAACTTTTTTTTCATTATGGCTAGAACAAGGAAGGGTAAAACCCCCATCAGTTTTTTTTTTTTTCCATCTGTGTCCCATTGAGTCAATTTTCCTTTGCATCCTGTCTTAAATACACTACAGAAAGTAAGGTTTAATCTCTCCAAAGTGATGGAAATCCCTCTTATATCATTGCCTCCAGGACAGATCTCCACATTGGAAGATTTTTTTCTCGTTACCTGTTCTGGTGCCAACTCAAAATGGTGACTTTTGCCATACTTAGTAGACAGTGGTCACCAGAACACATAGTGAGACTAAATCTCCCTAGCTGATACAGAGCAATAGAATCCTGACAGAGACTCTAACCCTTCCCTACTCCTTTTGCCACTTTAACCTTAACAAACCAACCCAGGAAGTGCCCATGCACACCTTTATTTGTCTTCAGGAATGATCCAAAACCTGGGGAACTACTTCTGTAATAGCAACCTGCAGATACTGAATCAGAGCTCTGGCATGTTCCCTACCACATCTCTCAATGAAGTGTACAGGTTAGTGTAACCATCAAGAGGCAGACTGGGGCTCCAATTTTTTTCCACTGTAAAATCAGTCTTTTTAGACTCTCAAAGCACTCTAGCAGATATGGTGTCTATGGTCTCTATTATTAAATGTCAGGGCTGACATGGCATCTGCAAAATAAAAAGCACAGTTTCAAAAATTGGAAATAATAAATAATGTTTGCGCACCCCCATGAAATGGGTGTAGGATGCTGCTCAAACTCCTGGCATTTGGTCATAGAAATCATGCTTAAAATTAGTATAAAATTTGTCGTAACCCTTCCAGAACACAACAGGGTGTCTGTCTCAGGAATTGTGGAAAGGACCAGCAGCAAACCAACAGGACAACCTAACAAATGGTGCATAGATGGAAATAAATGACAATAATCCATGGTCACCCCAAAAGATGAACAAGAAAAAAGCCTGTGAAAAGAAAAAGTAAATCAGAAATGCATATTTCCATATGCAGAAGAGCTTCCACTAAGTGCTACATAAGAAAAAGAGTACCTTAGACTTAGAATTAGTGACAATGCAAATAAAACTGAGGTGCATCAAACTTGGCCAACTGAAAGCTCTCCATTTCTTAAAGATAATGCATTTCCAGAGGAAGCCAGTGAATAAAAAGGGAATAGTTGCAAAAAAGAAGGAAAAAGAAAAATGCTTAATACAACTGTTTTGTGTACCACAAAGTCTTCATTTGGTTGAAGATCAAAACACTTTGGAGTAAGCTGTACAGTACTGTGAGTTTAGTTAACAACGTACAGCTAATGTTTATTTGTGGACAGTGTTGTGAAAATGCGTAGGTGCCTCTGTGCTGCAGTGGTTGTTAACCACAATCAAGTTTTGATACAAAGCACAACATCCAAAATACAGATCATGTAGAAACTGGTCCTTTAAATTACTTCTACATGCAAATGTTTGTTTGCTACAGTCTAATGATGTTAACACCACTAACCTACAGTAGTCATATGTAAAGAATTTCTTGTGTTATTTATGCACTGTACCTTCTGATTCTAAAAACATATTATGCTAATTTGTGCTTAAGGCTGAGTTCCACCTAACAGTGGAAGCTCCTGATTATCTGCCTCCTCCACACCCCCCCCCCCCTCCGTTGCCACATTTGGCACCTGGTTTTGACAGGTACCTGCTCCCTGCCTCAATAGCACAGTGTTTCAAAAGGGGTGTTATCACCAAATTATACCAATAAGTTAAACCCAAACTTTACAAACATGAATTAAAATGTACAGCAGTGTATACTGTATTGTGTACTTAATCTCTTTTTTATGCACACTTTATAAAGTCCCATCATGTAGGCAGCTGTAATTATACAGGTGAAACTCGAAAAATTAGAAGATCGTGCAAAAGTTCATTTATTTCAATAATGCAACTTAAAAGGTGAAACGAATATATGAGAGCGACTCATTACATGCAAAGCAAGATAGTTCAAGCCGTGATTTGTCATAATTGTGATGATTATGGCTTACAGCTCATGAAAACCCCAAATCCACAATCTCAGAAAATTAGAATATTGTGAAAAGATGCAATATTCTAGGCTCAAAGTGTCCCACTCTAATCATCTAATTAAGCCATAACACCTGCAAAGGGTTCCTGAGCCTTTAAATGGTCTCTCAGTCTGGTTCAGTAGGAGTCACAATCATGGGAAAGACAGCTGACCTGACAGTTATGGAGGGTGTCAATGATGGTTTTCTGCACAAGGAGGGAAAGCCTCAAAGGTAATTGCAAAAGAAGCTGGATGTTCCCAAAGTGCTGTATCAAAGCACATTAATAGAAAGTTGTGTGGAAGAAAAAGGTGCACAAGCAGCAGGGATGACCGCAGCCTGGAGAGGATTGTCAGGAAAAGGCCATTCAAAAGTGTTGGGGACTTTCACAAGGAGTGTACTAAGGCTGGAGTCAGTGCATCAAGAGCCATCACACACAGAAAGATCCTGGACATGGGCTTCAAATGTCGTCTTTCTCTTGTCAAGCTGCTCCTGAACAACAAACAACGTCAGACGCATCTTACCTGGGCTAAAGAAAAACAGACTTGGTCTGTTGCTCAGTGGTCCAAAGTCCTCTTTTCTTATGATTGCAACTTTTGCATCTCATTTGGAAACCAAGGACCCAGAGTATGGAGGAAGAATGGAGAGGCACACACTGCAAGATGCTTGAAGTCCAGTGTGAAGTTTCCACAGTCTGTGTTAATTTGGGGAGCCATGTCATCTGCTGGTGTTGGTCCACTGTGCTTCATTAAGTCCAGGGTCAACTCAGCCATCTACCAGGAGATTTTGGAGCACTTCATGCTCCTTCCGCAGACAAGCTTTATGGGGATGCTGACTTCATTTTCCAGCAGGACTTGGCACCTGTCCACACTGCCAAAAGCACCAAAACCTGGTTCAATGACCATAGGATTACTGTGCTTGATTGGCCAGCGAACTCGCCTGACCCGAACCCCATAGAGAATCTATGGGGCATTGCCAAGAGAAAGATGAGAGACATGAGACCGAACAATGCAGAAAAGCTGAAGGCCGCTATTGAAGCATCCTGGTCTTCCATAACATCTCAGCAGTGCCACAGGCTGATAGCTTCCATGCCACGCCGCATTGAGGCAGTAATTGCTGCAAAAGGGGCCCAAACCAAGTACTGAGTACATATGCATGCTTATACTTTTCAGAGGTCCGATATTGTTCTACGTACAATCCTTGTTTTATTGATTGCATGTAATATTCTAATTTTCTGAGATTGTGGATTTGGGGTTTTCATGAGCTGTAAGCCATAATCATCACAATAATGACAAATCACGGCTTGAACTATCTTGCTTTGCATGTAATGAGTCTATCTCATATATTCGTTTCACCTTTTAAGTTGCATTACTGAAATAAATGAACTTTTGCACAATTATTCAAATTTTTTGAGTTTCACCTGTACATCAGATCATTATGTCAGCACTGATCTTACCTGCATTTACTTCTAAAAATCTTGTGTCTATGCTACAGATATTTCCCAGCATGCATTGCAAACCATGATTCATAATATAATGGCTAAAAAGGGAATATTACATTTGAAAGTTTTGCATGAAAATTACTATATATATGTAGTGAAAGAAATCTGTTTTTATTAGATTTGGCATCATGCACATCATGGGGTAGCACAGTGGCTAAATGGTTAGCACTTCCGCCTGGCAGTACTAGGGTCGTTGGTTCAAATCCCAACCACGGCACCACCTGCCTGGAGTTTGCATGTTCTCCCTGTGCCTGCGTGGGTTTCCTCCGGGTACTCCGGTTTCCTCCCACACTCAAAAGACATGCTGGGATCCTGTCTAAATTGTCCCTAGTATGTGTATGTATGAATGTGAGTTAGGGACTTTAGATTGTACACCCCTTGAGGGTTAGGGACTGATGTGAATGTACAATATATATATGTAAAGTGCTGCATAAATTGACGGCGCTATATAAGTACCTGAAATAAATAATGAAATGCCTCACTGTTCTTAACTGCACTTCTTGTTACAGGCTGACAACGCTAACTCACTATCTTTCAATTAGCAGAAATGTCAGCCTACCATGTATATGCCTTCAGTTGGCTGTAAAGCCTGATAGATGTGGCGTGTACTGTGCAGCATACACATCCATTAGCCACTGTAATATTGAGCTTGTGTTGCTTTTTTCTCTATTTTCCACTATGGAAACGTATTCCTACAGGGTGAGGATTTCTCCATTAAGGCCTATGGGGGAAAAAAAGTCATGTGTAGTACTGCGTGTCCACCAGGTAAAATATTTATTATAACTGCCTATCTGAATTGCAGTTTTGCAGGATAAGTCCGCTTCAAGGATTCGTTATTCATTGTATCAGAATCATATAGTAAATACAGTACATAATATATAATAAATATAATGGGCAATGCAGCTCTCATAGGACCAGTTCACACCAGAATTCAGTGCAGGAAACCTTTCCTGCACCACAGTCAAAACGCACTGCACTTGCCATCTGCAGTGTTAGTGCAATGCTAACGCCACTCCAAATGCAGATTGTTTCCCTGCACTGGATCACATAGTACAGAAGTATCATGTGATCTGCTTGCTCTGCATTTTGGAAAGTAGTGCATGCACTGCTTTTGCTGCAGTCCAGTGCAACTTCATCTCCATGGAATGAATGGGCTGAAATTGCACTGCACCCGGACTGCATATGAATCACACAGAAATTTATGGTGTTAAACAGCTCTTGAAGGAAGACATTACGTTGTTTTTTTTGCAGGTATCACTTGTTAAAGCAAATGTTTGTTTCTTTCACATGATGATGATTATGATTACTTTATGATATTTATCACTGAATGAATTAACAGTTTCCCGTTGTAATTTAAATAAGTGCACAATTTTGCAATGAAAATAAAAAAAATGTCCAGAAGAAAAGGTAACTTGAATTCACAGCACTGGTCCATGAGATAGATCAGCCAGTGGGTGATTCAAACCGCTCTCAACCTCCAAATGAAAAAATTGTTTTTGGGTGGATTTGTTTTTTAAAGGAAGTACAAACCTACACATACAGATCAGTTTTAGATGCTTTATCACATACTGAAAATTGTTTCCATCATCTGCAGATGCTGAAAAAAAAAAAGAAAAAACCTCAGAAGCAACACAGGAAACTTTTGCCTACGTTATAGTTCGTCATCAGTCTCACTGTTTGCATTGTGACCTTTCTGAAGTGGTGTGGGTTTTTATCAGCTAGCTTGAGATGTTGTAAGTGTATAAATATTGGACCAGACCCCTAGTTTTTGGTATGCTATTTTTTTAATTTATAGTGGTGGGGTCTACAGTATAATTTATGAAGGCTTTGCTGATGAGGGAATAAAGGAAATTCATTTTCAAAAATGAATAAATTCCACTATCAAGTTTTTTTTTAAAACAATCTGCACCAAGGTAAAGGCCCGGAAGCATGGGCATTTCAGATCACTTAGAAATGTATGTTTTGATTTTATGCCATCACACAAGTCAAAGTGAATCCATAGTGAACACAATCACATCTCATTCCTCCAATTACAGTTGTTCTTAAGGGGTTTACTTTTTATAAAAATTGGACTGCTGAATTTGCCCCCTGAGCCTCATAAATGTTGTAGCAGAATTGAATAATGATCATACATGTGACACAAAAAACTTTGTATCTTGCTTAGGATGATGTTTAACCTCCCTGGCGGTATTCCCGAGTGTAGCTCGGAGTAAAGTTTCTGTACCAAAAGCGGTAACCCCGAGCTACACTCGGGCTTACCATGCGGCGCTGCATAGGGAGTCCCTCCAGCACTTACCTTGTCCTTCGCTCCCGTGATGTGTCCCCTGCAGCGTCCCCGGCCATCTCCTCCGGCTGATGCCAGCATCTGGCTTCTGTGTTCCGGTCCCTGTGACGTTGGGACGTACGGGCGGCGGGAAATTTGAACATTTTAAAAAAATTTCATTTTTTTCAAAACGAATTTTACATAGTAAAACATTGCTGTTTCAAACCATTTCACATACATTTTGTCCCTAGTGCTTTGTCCTGTCCCCTGTCTGCATTTTGACTCTTTCTGCTTGGAAACTTAGAAAAGTCCATGGTGTCCAAAAAGCGTCCCTTTAGGTCAAAAGCGGTTTTAGACCAGCTAGAGAACAGCGATAGTAAATTAGAACCACTTGCAGAATTGAGTGATGATTCGTGGGGAAATTCGTCATCAGACACTGAAAACAATTTTGCGACTTTGCTCAGTGATGTGCGAACTTGGCGTTATATTTCAAATTTTAGTGTTTTTGGTTTGATTATATTATTGAATTAAATGTATTATTATTATATTATTATTTTTTATGATTATTTATTAAATTATAATTTATGATTTTGTGTTTCAAATTTTATCATACCCGGGATGTTTAATAGACTCTTGTTCGGACAGATTTCAGTGAGTTATTCCTAAATATTACAGCCTACAATAAAAAAACTACATATTTCCATGCAAAATAATGGTACCGCTTTCAGCACCAAAAATCTGAAATAATCATACCGCTAGGGAGGTTAGTAGAGGCAAATTTCCACTGGTCCAAGGCGTATCTAAACATAAAAACAAAATGTAATATACTGTATTGTAGTTAACCAGTCCCTAGGTGTGGCAGGTGCTTTTTCTTTTTTCAGGGTTTTCATCTTGATTTTCACCTTGTAAACCTGTAGATAACATACTTCCTTGTCCAACCAAGGATAGCTATGCTAACTAACTTCACATAGTAGTCACCCAGGCATGCAAACATGTCTTCCTCTTTTCGGGGGGGGGGGGGGAATTTTTTTCTGGCAAAATCAACAAATGTTTTCTGTACTTGCTGAAACTAATGTGGTCACAACTTAGACTGATGCAGTATATGAAAAAAACAAAATGTGCCATGGAATTGCTAATCCTGTTTACAGATTTAGCACTCTCCAAGGGTATTCATTGCATTTTTAGTTTAAAAAAATAAAGTGAATGATTTGACATCTTAAACCAGCCTAATTTAATGAAAATAGGTTAAAGTAATGTCAGGTAAATGTGCAGGGAGGAAAACATTCACCCTTTTCTTACAAAGGGCAATACAGTAAAAATGTTTTGCTTTTTAAGAACAGATCTTGCTGGATGTCAGGGAATCTAATATTTACTGGATGAATCTTGGGAACATTTCCACAAATTCAGCTTGATGGATCTGGTAAATGCTCACCAAAGAACTTACTTTAACTTGTTTTTGGCAGATAATGGGCATAATCATTGATAAAATACACCCCTTTAGAGGGCATCATTTGTAGTTAAATTTTGCATTAACCATTATCAATTTGGATAGTGCTAATGTCTTGATTTGCACTAATGGCAATAGCAGGGACCTACGGCCTAGACAAATGATGGCAGAAAAAGCAGGAAGATTACTAGTGCTACATTCATTTATGACTATTACAGCATTTTAAATCTGTGTTTTGGGGTAGTTGTATGGTGTTAACGTGTTACTAAACCCAGGACACTGCATTCACTATATCTGCTCTACTACAGTACACAGAACATGGAAGTGCAATTATTTTAGTAAATATAAACTGCTAGATACCTTTTCTCATCAGCAGTTGGAGCAGTCTTGTGACTTCTATCAGTGTCAAGCAGACACTGGTTGCAGCTTGTAGAAGGAGTTTTTATTCTCCTGTAGGAGGATGCAGGACCTCTGTCTGGAGAGTGCTGATTGGTCATGGGCTGATCACATGCACTCTCCCAAGGAAAAAAAAAACTCTAGCAATACACACAAACCTGAGCATGTGCAGCTTGCCCCCGAGCCTCTGTTCTATCAGGAGATATTTAGGAGACACTGGAAGAAGGGGAGGATCAGAGAAGGCAGGATCAAACATCCTTTTTACACAATGTGGAGGATTAACCCCTTAGGTTCCACAGTGTGTATAACAAGCATGCTAACCCCGGAAACCACTAAGCAACTCATTCACTCCCTTATTATATCATGACTTGACTACTGTAACTCCCTCCTCACCGGCCTACCTCAACACAGGCTATCGCCGCTTCAGTCTATCCTGAATTCTGCGGCCAGACTCATCCACCTTACTAACCGCTCCATATCCGCCACCCCCCTCTGCCAATCCCTCCACTGGCTTCCGATTGCCCAACGCATGAAATTCAAATTACTAACATTGACGTACAAAGCTGTTCATAACACTGCCCCAAACTACATCACTGACCTGATATCCATCTACCACCCAAAACACACTCTCCGCTCCTCACAAGACCTCCTACTCTCTAGTTCCCTGCTCTCCTCCTCCCATGCCCGTCTCCAGGGCTTCCCCCATCCTCTGGAACTCACTACCCCAATCCATCAGACTGTCACCTACCCTCCTCACCTTTAGGCGTACTCTGAAAACCCATCTCTTCAGGGAAGCCTACCCCGCCCTCACTTAATTGCCGATCTCCTCCACTCTTCCTACCACTCCATCCCCCACAGCTATTTCCTCCTGTACCACTATCCCCTCCCTCCTAGATTGTAAGCTGCAAGGAGCAGGGCCCTGGAACCCCTCGTGTATTGTATTGTTACTGTACTGTCTCCCATTATTTTGTACAGCGCTGTGCAAACTGTTGGCGCTATATAAATACTGTATAAGAATAATAATTTTCTGCATATACAGACTGATTTTTACTGTTGTGGGTTTAGTAATACTTTAAGTTCAAATCCCACATTTAGTACTTTCAGCTTAAAGAAGAATTCTGGGTAAAAAATGTATTTTCCCATGGAGTGGGGCTATGCCCACACAGCATGGGTTAAACACAAATTTTTGTCTAAGGATTCCCAAAGCTTACTGTACATATACTCGCCTAATCCGCCAATCCTCCGAGCGCAATATTGATCCCCTCCACTCCTGTCCCTTGCACTCTCGCGGTCTTGTGAATGGGCTGTTCCTTATGTCATTATGCCCTTAGACTGATTCTGGAAGTGAGGATGGCAGGAACAGTCCTCCGCTGGACGTAGGGGAGCTCCGTTTCCTGGAGGATCGGAGGACAGGGTAGGTATAGCTTTTTCCTGAGCCCCTTGACAAAACAAGCAATTTAACCCATGCAGTATGGGCACAGCCCCACTGCATAGGAAAATAAAAATTTTGACTGGAGTTCTGGTTTAAGCTATCCATTTTCAGTTTTTTTAATTTTTTCCTTGGAGAAATATTGATCTGCAGTTCTTGATATCCTTCTAAAAGTTCTATTTGTTTGGCTTTTTTTGCTGACCCACTGGCTACAGTACTTTGACCCAGAACAGTGATGAATATCAGGAAGGTAAAAATAAAAATCACCTGCATGTTTGGTTTCTGCATTAAGGACTCAAAGTGTCAAAGCAAGATATATTTAGGGCTTGAAATATAACTGATAAGGTTTGAGATTGTGAAGTTTGTCAAAGACTTGTTCTGATGTCAACACTGCCGGAGTATTCGAGATCATGTTTGCCAATATGTGGTTCAACTCTTGGAGAGAATTGCTGTAAGGATCTTTATTCTAAGAATTGGCTCATTCAGACGGCACAGGGACATGTACAGCATGCAGAAGGACTGGTAGGCACAGTTTTTTTTTTTTTTTTTTTTTATACAGCCATGGCAAACTGCCTCCTTAAAAAAAAAAAAAAAAAATCAATGACAGGCTTACAGACTTAGTGGCTATCAGCATCTTCCCGCACACCTGAGCACAGGGATGGATGCGCAGCCCTGGATGCAGTCTTGGCTGGGGTCCAGGAACGTGCAGCTGTCCCTGTACGGATGTAAACATTCAGATATACGGAAAGATCCGTATATCCATTGCCCTGCCTAATATTAATTTTTAAAAAGCTGCTCTCCACTGCTGCATGAGAAAACTGTCACTACTGAGCTCATAAACACATGCAATTCTGCATGCTGTGAATGGGCCATAATATATATACATCTTAGAACTTTGATTTCTCAGATTTTTATAATGCCAGTGGACCATCCAGGGGCCTTACCAGTTTCATGCAGAGCTTTCTTTTCACAAGAATATCTATTTTATTGTTTAGCAGAAGAACCTTTGTTCACATGTACATATAGGACTAAACTATTTGCATTGTTTTTGCATTTTTTGTAAGCGTTCAATGTAGGTTTTTTTATGTCTTGCACCTGGAGTAATTCAAGGGTGTAAAAAAAAAACAGGAAAGAATGAGGCTTTTAAATTATGATTGCACTACTTAAAGCTAAATTAAATAAAGTATTTTCCTCTTACTGCCACTATACTACAATATATTGCCAAAAGTATTGGGACACCTGCCTTTACACACACATGAACTTTAATGGCATCCCAGTTTTAGTCCATTGGGTTCAATATTGAGTTGGCCCACCCTTTCCAGCTATAACAGCTTCAACTCTTCTGGGAAGGCTGTCCACAAGGTATAAGAGTGTGTCTATGGGAATGTTTGACCATTCTTCCAGAAGCGCATTTGTGAGGTCAGGCACTGATGTCGGATGAGAAGGCCTGGCTCGCATTCTCCTCTCTAATTCATCCCAAAGGTGTTCTATCAGGTCGAGGTCAGGACTCTGTGCAGGCCAGTCAAGTTCTCCCACCCCAAATGTGCTATTCCGTGTCTTTATGAATCTTTCTTTGTGCACTGGTGAGCAGTCATGTTGGAACAGGAAGGGGCCATCCCCAAACTGTTCCCACAAAGTTGGGAGCATGAAATTGTCCAAAATGTCTTGGCATGCTGACGCCTTAAGAGCTACATTTACTGGAACTAGAGGGCCAAGCCCAACCCCTGAAAAACAACCTACCCCACACCATAATCCCTCCTCCACCAAACTTTACACTTGGCACAATGCAGTCAGGCAAGTACAATTCTCCTGATAACTGTCAAACCCAGACACGTCCATCAGATTGCTAGACAGAGAAGCATGATTTGTCACTCCAGAGAACACTTCTCCACTGCTCTAGAGTCCTGTGGTGGCATGCTTTACACCACTGCATCCGACGCTTTGCATTGCACTTGGTGATGTAAGCCATGGATGCAGCTGCTCGGCCATGGAAAGCCATTCCATGAAGCTCTCTACACACTGTTGTGCTAATCTGAAGGCCACATGAAGTTTGGAGATCTTTAGCTATTGACTCTGCAGACAGTTGTCAACTTCTGTACTGACCCTGTTCTGTTATTTTAAGTTGCCTACCACTTCGACTGACTGAGTTAATGTTGTTCCCAGTTGCTTCCACTTTGTTATAATACCACTAACAGTTGAACGTGGAATATTTAGTAGCAAGGAAATTTTACAGATGGACTTACTGCCTAGGTGGCAATTCACTGAGCTCCTGAGAGTGACCCATTCTTTCACAAATGTTTGTAGAAGCAGTCTGCATACCTAGGTGCTTGATTTTATACACCTGTGGTGATGGAGGTGATTGGAACACCTGCATCCAGTGATTTGGAGGGGTGTCCCAATACTTTTGGCAATATAGTGTATGTCAATGGTAGCACAAGAACAGCACTGCAATCAAACTGATAACCAACATGGGGCAGACCAACACTGAAAAGGTAATGCATTGTTTCAAACTTGTTAGAGGCCTTCTATTCTTCATTGTCATAAATACTACACAACTGACAGGGTAGCCCAGCTAGCCTCCACATCAACTGCCCTAACCTACATAACTGGAAAATTTACTGTCAAGGATATTTAACCTATCTACTCCAATTCTTGGCTCGAACCTACTGATTGAAAAATGTTTTTAAAAGCACACTTTTCTACTATTATACTACTACTAGGCCACAACTTTCAGTTTTTTTTATAAATAAAATCACTTTAATGATGGAAAAATTCTCAAAACTATGGTCCCCGAGCTGCTATATGCTGAATCCTGTAAGATAATTATGAATGATACCAATGTCCTATGTGTATACTACTTTTTCTGTTATTTTTTCCTTGGTCTTTGCTTACTTTTTTTTATATGGGCCATCAGAAAGACTGCAGTGATCTGTAGTATTTTTGTCTCCATAACTTTTATTTTATAGAGGGATTCTTAAATCCCAAATAAAAACACAGAAATACAGTACATAATTAGTTAGGTATTGCAGCAGCACAGAGGCTAAGTGGTTAGCACTTCCGCCTGGCAGTACTAGGGTCATTGGTTCGAATCCCAGCCATGGCACCACCTGCCTGGAGTTTGCATATTCTCCCTGTGTCTGTGTGGGTTTCCTCCGGGTACTCCGGTTTCCTCCAACACTCCAAAGACATGCTGGTAGGTTAATTGGATCCTGTCTAAATTGGCCCTAATATGTGTATGTATGAATGTAAGTTAGGGACCTTAGATTGTACACCCCTTGAGGGGTAGGGACTGATGTGAATGCACAATATATAGATGTAAAGCGCTGCGTAAATTGACGGCGCTATATAAGTACCTGAAATAATAAATAATTGTACTAAATAACTCCATTGTTCCTGTACTCACTAGTTGCAATGTGTTTAAATATAACTGAACAGTTCAATAGACACCAGAGGTTAACTGCACTGCATAGTACATGCCATAATCTAACAGCCCTGGTCAAAAGCATCATCTTTCTTTCTAAGCTTTACAAGCTTGCATGAGGCACTTGGTAAGAGGCTGTGTGACTGTTATTCGTCTATGCCAGCATAAATACCCTGGAATGGGTGGGCAAGAAATGAATTTCTGCTAAAGGTATTTTAACCCATTTCCAGTGGAAACCCAGTAGATTGTAGAAGACTATAAATTTAAAAAAATACATTTGACTACAATTGATCTTTAAAGATAAACAACAAACAGAAAAAAATAAAATACAATTATGTGTTGAATATAAGATCATTAAATGCAGCAGGTTAAGATGTGTTATGGTGCTTCTGCAATGCTAGTTAATGCTTCTGCTGTCTGCAGTGCTGTCTGGATCAAAAAACAGCTGCACAGAAGTACACCTCTTTTGACAAGTAAGACCATACCCATTGTGTATTTGACAAATTGTCCAGTGTTCGTGTTTTAACATATCAGTTTAAAAAGTATTTTAGAAAGCTTTAAAAGGGAAGTGCAACCTAAAGAACAAATTCCATAGTTGATAAAAATCTACAAAGTGTTAAGACAGTGGGCATAAACTACTAAGCAGTCACTAATATTTTACAGATTCTAAACTGGTTACTCTTTTACATCATGAGTATTATGAACCATGAACTTCTAAGTTTGTGTCTAGCATATATGTCAGCTCCCACTTGGCATATTCACTGTTTCTGAGACTGAATGCTTTTCTATTCAGTAATGACTGTATAGTCAGCTTGTGGATTAATACTTAAATGTCAAATTCCCTAAATAGTTTACATAGGGCAAATGTTTGACCCACATAATTATTTTACAGATATTTTATATATTTTAATATCAAACATACTTGTAGTAATATAGCTGAAAGGACTCATTCGAGAAATTGAGCCATGTATATGTTACTTTGCTCCAGAAAACAAATTTTAATATTTGCAAAAAAAAAAATCTGCAGTTCAACAATTGAAGCAGGCTGTTACTTATGATGTTATGTGACCAGTTTATAAAGATCACCTGAATAAGTGATTTATATTTGCTGCACTTTTATCTTTTATTCTTCTTTTTAAAAAAAAAAGTAGAACTGGAATGTTACATTTCAATTACAAAAAAGATGGTAGAAAGTGAACAGATTTAAATTAAAAAAGAAAAACAAAAGCCACTATGAGTGCTCCTTTTGTAGGTTTCCTCACTTAACATTTGATTAAGGTGGTGTAAATTATGGATAAAATTTTAAATTAAATTCACAGCAGCAAGTTAATATATAAGGATATCTGCACAAGATATTTAAATAACTTTTTACAGTAGACCAGACAAGTACATTAGTTACCTAAAGCAGCTTTAGAAATGAGTAAGATGAGATATCCAATGAATAGTAAATGTTGAAATTGCAATTTGGATCTTTTAAAAAATTATGGATAGAGTTACAACAATACACAAGGTTAAGACTAAATAAACAATAAATAAAATTTCACTTAATCTAGTTTGTTGCTTGACCCCTTGGGGTTTATTTACTAAAGCTGGAGAGTCCAAAATCAGACTCCCTTCTGCATAGAAACCAATCAGCTTCTAACCTCAGCTTGTTCAATGAAGCTTTGGCAATGAAACCTGGAAACTGATTGGTGTCTATGCAGAAGGGAGTCTGATTTTGTACTCTCCAGCTTTAGTAAATAAACCCCCTTGTGTCTGCAATCTATAGATAATTGTTCCCTTGCATGATGACCTATGCACAGGTAAGGTCAATCTACCTTCATTGTAAAATAAGCAGACACCACTCATTCCATGTCCGCACTGTAACTGAAAGCTGCCCAGGAAGACTTTCAATTGGAAACCAGTTAGCCTGGTTGCGATCATGCAATCACTATGTCAGCTATGACATGTTGATCACTTGGCTTTGTAAACAGCTGTGTTTCCTTCTGTGTGTACTTGTTATGCATGTAGAAATAAATACTTTAGTACAGTGTGTAAACATTTTTTTCAAGCCTTGATTTGATTATTTGATGTGATCCTCTTCCTTTTGCTATTCTTGTGAACTGAGCCAAGTATTTTGTATGCTGATCTCACGTTTTTGTTGCTTGTCGATAAGCAGCAGAGGTGAGCAACAATGTATGTCTGACAAAAATGCTGAGGATAGACAATACATTGATTAGGATATGATTGCTTGAAGTCTGTTACAATTTTCATTAAAATTATAAAAGCAAAATTCTGTTGTGCAGAATAAGAAACATATTTATAGATCAAATAAAGCTAACACATTTATTTTAATACTACTTTATTTATAAAGTTTGAAATTTTTTTTTTCTATTGTTGAGAAATGTAACCTGTTTGTTTACATGGAAAGTAGAAATTCATCTACACAGATGGAAGTCCTTGCTTTTAGTCCTCATGTGCACTGGACGTTTTTGATTTTTTTTTTCTACAACCAGTAAACTCCCTAGCATGTTATCCTATGTGTCCATGCACACATAGATTGTAATCAGTGTTTTTTGGCAGGGGCGTTTTTTTGCTGGAACAAAAACCCAGAACTAGTGGGTTTCTATAGGAGTTTTTAGCTATAAAAATGCTTGAACGCTGAAAAAATGCAGCAAAATGCAGTAAATCGCGACAAACCAGCCTTTTGTATTTTTTTTTTAGCAAAAAAAAACACGGCTAAACGCTAATGCAAAAACGCTGAGAAACATGTTTTTAACGTGACTTTACACAGCTAACGTTACAAGTGTTATTAAAATGCCCAGTGTGCATGGAGCCTTAATGGCAGCAGAAGGCCCTAGCCCCAATCTGGCTCCTCCCTCTGCCATGTGAAAAATGTGTAGAGGTGCATTAATACATCTGCATTTAGGAAACGTATACATTTTAGCACGTGCATGTGCATTTTACACATGTTGAGTTTTAAAGGAAACGAAGTAGGCAGAGGTTTCCTTTCCTTTTCTTTTTCAAAGTGGATATAAAATAATGCATGACATAGCTTGTACATGTGTTACTAATCATTTCTATATAATGGTTGTTTTCAGGGAAAATACGCTTTGCATGATGCCAGCAACATTTTAACTGATTGTATTTAAATGTGAGGGTAGAAATGGAAATACCTAACCCATCATGTGTTTTACATACATTATAAACATGGTTTAAAATGTCAGAAAACACAGAAGTGTTTGGGGATCTGATCATAAAGTAAAAGCAGTAGGACAGCATAATGTGACAAATCATTACATGAAACAAAAAATATCTTATTTTCATCATATTCATATAACAATTTCTAAAATGTCTTAATAAAACATTTTATGTGCAAAGGAAATTGTCCTTAAAGTGTTGCCATTAGCCACATTAAACTGTTTTAGTTTCCAAACAATACTTATCCAAGAATTGTGTCTCTGATATTACCACTTGTGTATTAGCTGCCAGAGAGTTGATCTCCTAAAATAAGCCTAATTAGTAAATGTTCATAACTCAACACTTATATTATTTAGTCTTTATGGGAGTCACCCATGTGGCTTAATTATTGGCTATCTGAATATTGTTGTTATTTGAACATTTACATTTTTGATGTTGCTATTAATATTATACAGATTTATATAGCGCCAACAGTTTGCTCAGCGCTTTACAATATAACGGGAGACAATACAGCAACAATACAGTTCAATACAAGAGGGTTAAGAGGGCCCTGCTCCTTGGAGCTTACAATCTAGGGAGGGAACTATTGAAAATATTGAAAGTCTGCCCCTTTAATAAAAACTTTGTTTATAGATGCCTTCTAAAATATTAGTAAAAATATGTAAATTTTCATATAGATGTAATCATAATAAAAATAGTATGTATATGTTTTATATAATAGAATAATGGTATAATCACATCTGTGTATTATGTATAGAAGCTCTCCTTCTGTAGCTTGCTACTTTATAAACCTTCTGTGGGGTGAGATGTCAGAGGGAGGAGCCAAATCATGAATAGACGGCCTCTTAAAAATAAAACTGTTATGAGCAAGAGTGCTCGATTGTGTGGCTGGACCTCTTTCTTTGCTGTTTAAACTGATGGAGATAAAAAGCCACATTGAATGCACCCAGAGCTTGTAGCTGCTGACACTCAATTGTGAGAGTTATGAAACCTTTTGGAAAGTGGTAATTTGTTTGCACTACTATCAGTAGTCATTTTGCGATACCAAATACACATTGTATTCCAGAAAAAGGGGTGTTACCATTTTCTTGCAAATAGTTTAATTTAGTATAGCAGTCATAAACAATTTTTTATGGAGGTAGCAAGAGATAACAATGAACCACTTAAAGCAGACCTGTACTGTGATAAGACGCTGCTTAGAATGACCACCTGTGTAAAACACAGGAATGGAAGCGTAAAAAAGTACAATGAAACACTGCACTGCACTCCCTTTTATTTGGTCATGCAAACTAAATTCTGGAACGCTGATCATGTAAACTCTTGAAAGCGAGTTAAAATGTATGTCACATATTCAGTACATCTCTGCAGTACATGTTCATTTCCCCAATATTCCTAAATTGCTGCAAGAAATATACCTGTTGATTTGACAGAAATCCAAGTTTAAGCTGACAACATAATGCCTTTGCTACAATGAAATCCCAACCAGCCGTGACAACGCTACCTTTTGCACTACAAAACTTCTACTATCTTCCTGCCTCCTCTCTGTCCCTTTCTGCATATATATATATATATATATATATATATATATATATATATATATATATATATATATATTATTATTTTATTTTATTTTTTTCCCAGCAAAACAATAGTGCTGCCTTGACATTCAAGAACTGGCCCTCATGCTGTGTGTAGGGAAAGGGCTCTTGGGTGTGCCTTTTCATATAGGAACTGAGCATTCAGCAGCTTCCACTGCAAGACCTTTGGAAACCTGGGGATGTCAAACTCAGTAAAACATTTTTCTTGCTAAAGAAACAAGTCAAAAGGAAAGAATAATGCTGAGGCATGCTGTAGAGGTTGAAGAGGGAGATTTGGGAGTACATTTTGGTAGTGCTTGGATGTACACTTAAAGCCCATCTCCAGACAAGTATGGATCCATTTCTAACCCATCCTGCATGTGTTTTTTCTAACCTTTTGAAGCAAGATATACTCTCCTATATCTGCAGCTTGGGTTCCTCACCAGTGCCCCTTTTGGGTTTGGGGGACCACTAATGCAGTTGTGTCTGTACAGCTGGTACCTGATGGTACCCTTGCATGGACGTCACACCTCTTATGTATCCTAAGAGAACCCTACTACTGGACAGTCAATAGGAACTGTCTACGTTGCATAGGCAATGGTATGGAAATCAAAAGGAGCACACTGCCTCATGTAAACAGAAAAGGAGAGAAGACTCCAATCTGAAGCATCATTTGACTGCGGCTTTAGGTAAGTAAAAATGGCATTATGTTTTTTTTTTTTTTTTTTTATTAATGCCAGCGATTTAGATGGGGAAGGTGGCTGGGGGATAGAGTGAGCCTAGAAATGGACTTTAAGGCAGAGTAGCGGAGCTACATTTTTTTTAATCTGCTTCAACTGAGTTTGTATAATTGTATGACAGCATTTGGGCTTATAGGCAATGTATAGTGAGTTTTTTTTTCATGTATTGCTGTGGTTAGGACTAAAAGAAATTTAATGTAATGTAAAACTTTTTTTTGGCCTGGTAAATATTAAATAATGCATATTATATGCTCATTTTCAGCAACCAGATGGAGCGTTAGACTCATTTGTTGCAAAAAAAAAAAAAAGAGAGATATAAAGTATAATAATGCAGCTCTTGCTGTTATACTCACCCTATCTCCTGTACTGTCACCCACATATGCATTGCTGTGGAATCCAGCACTGCTCCTCCTCTAGGTTGCATGACACCAATCGGCAATTCAAATCACTTCTGGGAGCCCTGGAGTGTCGAGGACATGCCCCTTGGTGGTAGACCCTTAAACTTTCCCTGGGTTCACAAGAGAATTCTGCTGAGCATTGCATGGCACCGTTCTTTGCAGTATTCAGGACACACCACCCCACCACAGGAGGAAGAGGATGTGTAAATTCATGCCACCATAGAAGAGACCCATAGAACAAAGGTGTATATATAAAAATAAAGGGTGTTGGGAAATGGTAAACAGGAGTTGGGGGCTTTAGAAACTACAAACCTTAAAAAAGAACTGCATTTAAAATGACCTCAGTAAATTGGCTAACACATATCTTTGCAGTCATCATTTTGTGTTTTCTTTGCATAGCTAAGAATCCAAATTTCCATACAATGAGTGATTTCCACAGTACAGTACACGCATAACATGTGTACTCATTTCATTAACTAAGATTTGATCCTATATACCATGTATATTAAACACTACACATACTCATTATGTTGCTGAGGAAATAATCTGTATGTGGGGGCTATTGGTAGCAGATTGCATTACCCCCTAATACTCTGAATATTACTGAAGCATACAATTGTGTAATGAAGCATAATAAGTGAAGGAGTCTTCTAAGTAACCTTATGTTTGTATGTAAATGTAGGCTCAGCGTCTGTCAACTCCAGGTGTTGTTTTGCTGAACAGCAAATGGCTATTGTGAAGTATATTTCACACTAAAGTATTGGATGCCTTGCCTTCTCAGTCCATATGTATTTACCTTATACCTTTAGTGGACACTTTACTAGGTATCTCTTATCTAGTACCTGCTTTTATCTGCAGAACTGCTGTGTGGATTTAACAGTCTAACAATCATGCCATAGTCCATATTGTTTATTTCATGTAGCTTCCCATTCTAATATTTGGTCAAACAACCAGCGATCGTCTCTTCCTACTGTAACAATTACATTGCAGCTGCATGATTTGTTTTTTTGCAATTTGTGTTAAGGAATGGAGCACCTATTGAAGTGGATGCTAAGTTTAGATACAAGTTCTAAAATAGGAGTACCAGCAACAAGTCTTGCTCTGTTAGAAGTGAATCCTCACCATACTTATTGCAGCGTGGATCTAAAAAAAAATCAGAATTTAATTTCTACTTTTTTGTATAGTGAAATCAGTATGGGCAAAACAGTAATTAACGTGGCATGACCTGCACTGTGAAATTCACCTTGTGAAGCAGCCCTACTTCTTGTTAAAACAGTAGAGCACAATTGGGTGGCTTTATACAGCTCAATGTCTTTTTAGATACTGCTTTTATGCACATGGTTTGGTATGTGTAACTAAAGCAAAAGTTGTCTTTTCAGTTTGAATAGAGTAGGGATCAGTGAAAACCCCAGTCAAGTTGTGGTTTTTGTTTTTGTTTTTTTTCCATCTGCGATCTGTAGCTATAACAAGAAGTTAGGAAAGATCTCTCTAGAATAAAATAAAGGAAATGCCTCTTGGACAGTTGTCACTAGAACAGGTGTCCCCATTGGAAGATTTACCCTCTATTCTTGCTCTGGTGGCAACTTAAAATACCCTCCCCCACACACACACACTTTTAGCCCCAGTGATAATGGCCATTAGGACAAACCGGGAGAGTGTATCCCCCTAATGGGACACAGAAATAAAGACCTGACTGCATTATAACCATTGATCAATCACTCTAAAACAAAAACAAAAAAACATTTTTGAATGACTTTAAGGGGAATGTATAGTTTTTTGTTCATATTTTCTTTGTTATGGACAGAACTAAAAGAATACATTGTTTACACATATATGGGCTACAAATCCAGCCACTCTTGGCTTATATGGAACTATTCTTCACTCCTGAACAAAATGACAGGGACAGAAAAAGGAGGGGAAGTATGTACTACTGGCAATGGAATGGCAAGGGAGAGAGAAAGGATGTACTGCTGGGGACAGACCGAACCCATTGATTTACTTTGGGTAGGCAAAGCACAGTTTTATCTACAGCCTAGGCACACATTGCCGATTTACCGTATTTATAATGTGATTTAACTACTAAAATTGCCTATGATTCCTTGTTATTAATTGCTAGTGGTTGCTGCATGTGCAGTTGCATGAAGTAGCAATTCATTGCAAAATTTGGAGCAGCATGCTGTTATTAGGAATTATTCACTAGCCATGCTCCATCACTCCTTATGTATGTATATGTAACAATCCCTAGCATTTATTCTCAAGGTAATAATCGTTTTAGCAAAAAACTCACCTGCATGCATCCAGCCTAAGTGTGATTAAAAACATTTATTCACTCTCTCAGATAATTTACATACTTTGAAGAAAACATTGTAAGCAAATCTGCTTGCCAGTAGTTTTAATCAGAGCATTTTGCATGATAAGGCTTTTTTAGAATGCTGAAAATCGTATATGACCGCTTAATTATTAGATATAAATAAAGTGTAAGGCCCTGTGGTCTACTGAAACAGTAACTAAAGCACACCCATTTAAAATTAAAATGTGCCTACAAATGAATGTAAAATATTGTCACATACACTAGACACATTTGCGTCTAGATGGTAAGTATGAACTAAAATGTAATGTTTTGTGATTACATTTTTTGTTACTGACATTAGCATGACTGCTGTTAACTATTTTACATTAGTACTTTGGGTGGATAAAAGATGTATAGCATTGATAAAAATAAGGAACATTTGGCTATTAATAACATTTAGAAATTGTTAAACATCAATGAAAATATCTTCATCTACTATTTGGTAATATTACATCTAATTGGAGACACAGAAAACGGTTATCTTTGCACAACCGCCTACTCACCGTCATTTTCAGAATTTCTCTAAGTGTTGGATTTGTGTGTTAACATGCTGATGCCATGGCAACTGATACCTGCTCTGTAGACGGCCATAGTCATCTCCATGCAGATTCCTACCTTTTACTGTGCTTTGGCAATGTGAACAGTCTACAGGAAAGAGTTAGTGCTCATGCTAATTCAAGTATATTTAGAGGAATGAGCTCTCATCAACTCTGAATTAATTTTTGCAGATTTTTCCAAGTCTTATTAGGGATGTAATTCACAAAGATCAGCATAAGATAACAAAAATTGTAAGCAAAAAAGAGTGAGTCATTTCAAAATCAATTTGAAGAAAATGTAGCATCTCCTTTGTGTGTTTCCAGGGTTCCTCCTTTCTGCCCCCTGTGTCATTCTGCTTTGACGCTAATAGCGTTGGCATAGCTGACATGAGGAATTATATGCTAGATTTCATCAGCAGATAAAGCTGGAACTGGATTCCAGAATCCTGGTTCTTGGTCCTGGAGCACACAGGCAACAAATGATCTTTCCATTTTGCTCTGGATTGTCTTAAAGTAAAAAAAAGATTCTCTTTAGTGGAGAAAAATTCTGATTGCCTGGCTGTCATGCTCACCCAGTAGCTTTGATATTTCAAGTCACTGGCTAAAACAAGCATGCAGGCCAGGAATTCTAACTTTATTTCCTGCATGCTTGTTCCTGCTCAGTGACTCAGAAGGTATTGAGGCCAGAGACAGGCAGAGACACCTTATGAAGGAAGCCATATAGATTTTGTAAAGGAAACTGCGAGCTTGTTCAGATATGCAATTGCTATCGACTCAGCATAAGGAAGAACCAACATTCTTGATGATTCGCCTGTGCTAGTGGATTTACCTTTTGAACTTTGAAAATGTATTCTTACATTTTTTTTTGTCACCAGTGTAAAATTTTGGATTTTCCATCACTTGTCTCAGTGACAATTGCCACTTGGACAAATTGATAACATAAAATACTTCTACAGCAATAAAAACGTTTAAAAGTTCCAATTGTTTCCTACTCTATCTTAAATTAAAAAAAAAATTATTTTGCCAATATTTTCTCTCTAAATATAGTAATGTAATGTAATCCACAGATTGATACTTAACTATTATTTCTATTAACAGGTGATTGGTGTTTGGTGGCAAATTTGGACAAGGAGGATTTCTTCAGCAAGCAGACTACGGATTGACAGCACTGTACAAAACGGTGTTCTAATAAATGACTACATTGTGGATCAACTTCAGGTAAATTCCAGAACTAAGGCTTTGCCGCAAATAAGAATGTAATCTATTAAAGGGAATTTGTCATAAAGCAATACAGCTATACCTGAAGCTCCAGACTTTCTGATTTCCTTGCAGTTGAACCTGCTCAGGTCACAGGTTCACATGTGAAATCACTTCCCTAAGGCTAGCTGTTACTTTGTAACATGTATTTTTTTAAGGGATACATCTAACTTATAATTACAGTGAAAGTAGAACAATAACAGACATTTACAATGTTTTCAGTGCTGTTCTTTATACACTATCAATGAACTGCGTATTTAGTGATGCATTGCGAAGATTATACAAAATGTAGTATCCCGTAGGAACCAAAAGGATTAGGGTTTGTTTACAAAAAATAATACTCAAATGCACCATATTTTCACAAACCTTGCATTTTACATGTGTTTGAGACATGTTTAAGATGTTAATTGCCTAACCTCAGACTGCAAATTCGTCAGCTAGCAGAAAATGTTAAAAGCCAGGCAGCTGAAAGAGCACTAGCTGTCAGTCTTCAGGTGACCCCCTGACACAAGTTGAAGCATCAGGTTCTGGCATAATAAGAAATGCAAAAAAAATAGCAAATATAAAAACTGTAAAGTCAGTCTGTCATGGAGAACAAACGTAAAAAGTTAAAAATATTTACCTGTCCTGTTGCCTGAGTTAGATCTTTGCTACCCTGTCATCCAACACCGTTCTGGGAGCTGTGGTTCCATCTTCCGTCCTCTACATTACTACAGGATACGGTAGTGATGGAGCCACAGTGTTCAGCAGAGGATGAGGCATCCAACACTCCAGAAGTGTGTCAGATACTGAAGAGCCTTTAGCCTTTGTAAGAAAACAAAGAGGCACATGTGGCAAAATTGATGTTATTTTTATTCTTTGCAACAGTCACTTCAAGGATGATTGCCCCGATATATTAAATTTTAAGTATAAATATTCTGACTGTTGCCTTAGCTCAGTTGTCCCAGGTTCTTCTTGATGTTTCTGTGTCATATAAGGGAAGGAAACAATTTAGATTTTTTTAATGGGTATTTATATTTCTCTTCGAGTTAGTGAATTCGTATGATTTAGATAACACTTGTTCTTCAGATTAGTTTTCTAAACAAATATAACTTTCATTCCTGTGTTCTTGATGTTGAACAGCTGAAAACTGGAATGTCTGTAGTAAAGATTTGTCAACCCAGAACTGACACAGTCTCATTAAACTGTGTTGGTAACTGCTTATTGCTGTAAAAAAAAAAAATCTCTTGTCCTATTTCTAATACACATTGATGTACAGGAAAGTGTACTTAATTCAAACAGCCCACATACATGACTGCACCATTTTAGTTTAAAAAGTGCAATCTTAAAACAGGGTATTTTCTCTCATACTCAGTCAAGTAAAGCATGTTTGCATATAAACTCAATAAATTCTGTAGACTTCATTACTTACTACGTTTTAATGACCAGCAAATTGGGGAAGCCCAAATGCATGGCTTGTGAGATCTCATGAGCATTTGAATAATGAATGTTCAAAGCAGTTTCAGTTTAAACCAACTGTAAATGTTTCCATAGCCTTCCAGGTAACAAACACTGAGCATGTATTTCTGCCACATTCTAGTAATAGACTTATTAAATAAGACAAACCAGCCAGACAGTGACCGCCATTAGTCAGATTATACTAAACTGATGAACTGAGAAGTGTGAGTGCCAGCAATGATTTTACTGTTTTGCACAGCTTTGCTAAACTGCCTTTACTGTGAAGTTTGAATTTGTGTCTGCAGCCTCTGTAAACATTTGCTAAAATGACAGGCAACCTGTGCAAAAATCTACCAGAGCTGTGTTTAAACCATGATCTGCTAGTAAATAAACTGCTCCTGAAAAAGGGGCTGCTTATTCTGTGAAGTGCAGGGCAGGCCTCTTGTCTCCAAACCGTGTTCTCTAGTGGTCACCAAAATTATTTACAGAAAAGCAAGTTAGGTGGCTCTGGGTAAACTACTAGAAACTACATCAGTAAAAGTCACCAGCCATGTTGGCATTTTTCAGAGGCATGGACAAAGTACAAATGCATAATTCATGGTAAAAGTACACATGTGACAGAGTGACAATGTGGGACAACAATTCAGAAAAATGGAGTTGTTGCCTTTTAACTGCTTCCCGTCCACCCAATAGCAGAAGTACTGTTACAGGACGGCATGGGTGTTCAAAATCACATATATTAATCACGGCCGGTGATTAATCGCCGGCGCCCGGTCATTGCCGAACATCTCTGATGGGGGAGAGAACTGTTTGTAAACAATACAGTTCTCTCCCCTGTAAGCTCCTGCAGACTGCTTTGCATGGCTGTGCATAGCCATGCTTTTTTTTTTCTCAAAATTGTTGGATTTTTTTTTCATAGCGCAAAAAATAAAAACAGCACAGGCGATCAAATACCACCGAAAAAAAGCTCTATTTGTGGGGAAAAAAAGATGTAAATTTAATTTGGGTGCAGCGTTGCATGACCGCTCAATTGTCAGTTAAAGTAACTCAGTGGTGTAATGCAAAAAATGGCCTGGTCGGGAAGGGGGGTAAATCCTCTGGAGGGCAAGTGGTTAACCCTTTGAGGACCGTAAGGTTTTGGAACGCCAAAAGAATCAATTTTTTTGTTTTTAAAGTTCGTACACTTCAGTTGCTGTAACTAAGCCATTTCATGAAATAATTGGCAAAAAGCTAGATCCATTTGTTGTTTGTTGATAAGAACTAATATTTTGACTCAAACCAAAAAAAAAAAGAGTTTTAAGTTCTTAATCAGATGATACACGCAATTACAAACATGGGACAAATACGTCCCTTGGTCCTCAAAGAGTTAACAGGAAGGTCATAACCAGGAAACTTCATGACAAGATTATCAGCTAAGAATTTAAAAAGATCATAAATGGATTTTGAAATTATTTAACATGTTAAAGTATTTCTATACCCAGTCACTAAAATCTTATATATACTTTAAAGGCATTATAAACCTTCTACCTGCAGCTTGTGTTTTTTGCCGGCATAATATGTGCACTGATCATATAGCTTTATGGTTTGATTTGTTGCCCTGTATGCTCAACCTATAGTACAGAAAATGTTCACATTCCTTTGTCAGCAATTTCTATTTGTGCAGAAACATGAAGCTTTGGCAATGACACTGCACAGGTTAATGCACGACCTCTGTCAGTAGTCTAAGAACTGACACTTCCTATGAAGAAACTGTATATCCCATGATCACTGGGTCTCTCAGTCTAATGATGGTGCAGGAGAAAGCTAATTAGATCTAACAGACACATAAAAAGGTCACCATGCAGCTGGAAGATAGTTTTATTACATGAGCGCCTTCACGTTTGTGAAGGAACACAGAGAGATGATAATGCATGCAGTGGTCACTGTGACCCAAAACAAGAAGTTCTCTTATCCCTTTGGTGATTATGGACAGGCTAGCTGTAGAAAACCACAGACAAAAGGGAATTAATCAACCATGACACTACAAATGGCAAACTGAAGAACCTCTATAATTACTGACACCAGCCTAAAAAACCCATGGAAGAAACTTAACACTTTTTTTTTATTTTTGTTCACTGCAGACTTTTATGTTATCGGAATAAAATATTCGCTACAAAAAAACATGAAATGATGGTTATATTGTAATCCATAAATAATGTACATAAGTGCAAAATGGGTTAAGATGAGTAATAGCTGTAGGGCAAGCAAGTAGAGTTCCTGGGAGCATGCTGCAGATTGATAGATGACTCTCTAGGATTCCCCTTTGCGGCTAATGGCTCAGTGGTTAGTGACTCAAGATACTGAACTTACTGCTGTGACTCAGGCTGAAACAACGTGTTGTATGCTGTGGATTGAGCCTCACGCTGCATTCTTTTTCCTATCATAGCCTCCCGTTAAAAGCACACACGCACATGAGAAAAACAGCTTGCTTTTGGGGACTGCAAGCTTTCTACTGTTAATTACCTGCACTTGCTGTTAGATTCAGTTTCAATTGCTGTTGAGCATAAAATAAAATCTGTGTCTGCTGTGGTTTAATTGCCAAAGTGTGCTGGGCTCTGGAAATGACTGTATTTACCGGGAACTTCTCATTGTTGCATCTGTTTGACATGTACAGGACCATTGTGGTAAAGCATTAAGAGAAGAGCTGCAAAACCTTTTCCCAAGAAGATAGATTACACAGGATTGGTAACTTTTTTTTTTTTTTTTGTTTTGTTTTGGGAAGAAATGCTAAAAAGTAATTTAGTCTTTAAAGGAAGGAGCCTATGCAACTGGTTTAGGCAGAACTTTTACAAAACTCACAAGAAAGTTTGTGGTTAAAAAGTCAAGAAATGGAAACCTTATACTTTTCTTGCAGCACCTCTGCAGATGAAAAGAGGTATTGCAGCTTGTCCGTTCATACAGTATATGCTATGGATTTTATTTTATTTATTACAAGTTCTTATATAGCGCCATCAATTTACATAGCACTTTAGATATACACTCACTGGCCACTTTATTAGGTACACCTTGCTAGTGCCAATAAAATATCCCCCTCACCATTACACCACCACCAAAAGCCTGAACTGTTGATACAAGGCAGGATGGATCCATGCTTTCATGTTGTTTACTGCAAATTCTGACCCTACCATCTGAATGTCACAGCAACCAGTCTGCCCATTCTCCTTTGACATCAACAAGGCATTTTCGTCTACACAACTGCCACTCACTTGATATTGTCTTTTTCTGACCATTCTCTGTAAACCCTAGAGATGGTTGTGCATGAAAATCACAGTAGATCAGCAGTTGCCATGCCACGGTCAAAGTCACCTAAATCCCCTTTCTTCCCCATTCTGATGCCCGGTTTGAACTTCAGCAAGTCGTCTTCAGCACATCTAGATGTTTAAATGTATTGAGTTGCTGCCATGTGATTGGCTGATTGACAATTTGTGTTACCAAGCAATTGCACCGGTGTTCCTAATCAAGTGGCCAGTGAGTGTATATTGTACATTCACATCGGTCCCTGCCCACAATCTAAGGAGCGTATAATCCAAGGTCCCTAACACACACATACTGGGGCCAGTTTAGACAGGAACCAACTGACCTACTAGCATGTCTTTCGAGGGTGGGAGGAAACAGGAGTACCTGGAGGAAACCCATGCAGGCACATGGAGAACATGCAAACTCCAGGCAGGTAGTGTCACAGTTGCGATTCGAACCGATAACCCTAGTGCTGCTAGGGAGAAGTGCTAACCACTTACCCACTGTACTGCCCCGTTTTCTGCTGCAGGATGGAATACACTTTAAAGAAGAACTCCAGTTGTTCAAGAAACAGACATGTACCAGTTCAGGAAACTAGTGGTGTCCTCACCCATGCTGGTTCTTTGCCGGTCTTCAGATCCCCAACCTCTCCATCCTGGTTGTGGGAACTGGCTGTGCATTCCTGCTGTCCCACAGCAGACTCCCCACTAAACATGCTCGAGATTGTGCTGTCAGATTGGTTCTGCAGCCTCTGCTGACATGCCCAGAAGACATGGAAAGGGGTGGAGGGCTAAGGGGCGAGAGGAGGAGGGGAATGTGGATTGGCAGTACTTGCCCTTTAAGGGCTGTTTACATCACAATTTCTGCATTCCGGATGCATTTCTGGTGTGTTTTTTTTTTTTTTTTACCCTCCTTTTTTTTTTTCTTTTATCAAAGTTGAGAACGTGTATTCTATAGCATTTTTATTGTGTTTTGCCACATTCTAGATTTGTTCCATACAGAAAAACTGCAACGTGTTCTATTTTTGTTGACTGCACTGGTGTAAACTGGGGACATTAGAATCCATGTTAAACACTTTCCATGCGTTTTTGATATAGAATAAGAATGCACTCAACTGCATCTGTTGTGAACCACCCCTTAAGTGAAGGTCTGCTTTAAGGTGTATTACTACTTTTATCATCAAATAATTAGAAAACCCCACTTTTATGTTTGTTATGGTTTCTGATTCACATATGCCTCCTAAAAAAGATGCACAGCATTTCCCTTCATTGACATATAAAACACTAGACCTGATATTTTGAATCCTTTTTTAGGACAGCCAATTTGCACATCCAATTTACAACTGATGAGATCTGCCAGCACAGTACAGACAGGGTAGTTATGGTACATATTAACCCTTTAGCCTCTTCCCTAACATTACATGGGAGAGGAGAACTTTAGCTGTATTCCAGGTAAGGTAATTTTTACATAGCTATATTGCCCCAGCTTGGACCAGTGTAACAATGCATGTGCCATACCTGGCCGATCCCTGTGGAAACTAGAAATCACTGTAATATGCATCACTCTCTGATGCCCGCCTCACCACCTGCCCCCTCGACCCTATCCCCTCACAACTCCTACGACCTCCTTCCTCCTCCATCCTACACTCCCTCACCCACATCTTCAATCTCTCCCTCTCCTCAGGCACTTTCCCCTCCCCTCTGAAACATGCACACATCACCCCCATACTTTAAAAGCCCTCCCTGGACCCCAATGACCCGAACAACCTCAGACCCATCTCCGTGCTCCCATTTACATCTAATCTCCTCGAGCGCCTAGTCTACACCCGCCTATGCTCTCACCTCAACGACAACAACCTCCTCGATCCCCTACAGTCCGGCTTCCGTCCCCTACACTCCACCGAAACTGCCCTACTCAAACTATCCAACGACCTGCTAACCGCCAAAGCTAATGGCCACTATTCAGTGCTCCTACTCCTTGACCTCTCTGCGGCCTTCGACACAGTCGACCACCCCCCCCCTCCTCAAAAAACTACACTCCCTCGGCCTCAGAGATTCTGCTCTCTCCTGGCTCTCATCCTACCTGTCACAACGCTCCTTCAGCATTACCTATAATGCTACCACCTCCCCCTCACTCCGCCTCTCTGTTGGGGTCCCTCAAGGCTCTGTCCTCGGGCCCCTTCTCTTCTCCATCTATACCTCCTCCCTTGGCCAACTCATACACTCTCACGGCTTTAACTACCACCTCTATGCCGACGACACACAAATCTATCTCTCAACCCCCCACCTCACCCCCTTGGTCTCAGCCCGAATCACACACCTACTGTGCGACATATCAGACTGGATGTCACTCCACTTCCTTAAATTGAACCTCTCCAAAACCGAGTTTCTTGTCTTCCCCCCCAGCCCGGACACCACCCCCCATTGATTTCTCCGTCACATCCAACAACGCTACCATCAAACCCGCCCTGCAGGCCAGAGTACTTGGTGTAATTCTGGACTCCAACCTATCCTTTCAACCCCAAGTCCAATCTTTAACAAACTCGTGCAGACTCCACCTCTGCAACATCGCCAAAATACGCACGTTCCTAACCCCAGAAACCACTAAACAGCTCATCCACTCTCTCATCATATCACGACTCGACTACTGCAACTCCCTCCTCACTGGCTTGCCTCGCCGCTGGCTATCCCCGCTTCAGTCGATCCTGAATACGGCTGCCAGACTCATTCACCTTTCCAACCGCTCTGTCTCCGCCACCCCCCTCTGCCAATCCCTCCACTGGCTTCCGATTGCGCAACGGATCAAATTCAAAATCCTAACGCTGACGTACAAAGCTGTCCACCATACTGCCCCAAACTACATCACTGACCTAATATCCAAGTACCACCCAGCACGCAAACTCCGCTCCTCACAAGACCTCCTTCTCTCTAGTTCCCTGGTCTCCTCCTCCCATGCCCACCTCCAGGACTTCTTCAGGGTGTCACCCATCCTCTGGAACTCCCTGCCCCAACCCATCAGATTATCACCTACTCTCCTCTCCTTTAGGCGCACCCTGAAAACCCATCTCTTCAGGGAAGCCTACCCCACCCCCTGCTAACTTGCCGACCTCCTCCACTCTTCCTACCACTCCATCCCCCACAGCTATCTCCTCCTGTGCCACCATCCCCTTCCTCCTAGATTGTAAGCTCGAAAGAGCAGGGCCCTCAATCCCCTCATGTTTTGCATTGTATTGGTATTGCTCTGTCACGTGTTCTGTCCCCCTTTGTAATGTACAGCGCTGAGCGAACTATTGGCGCTTTATAAATACTGTATAATAATAATAATAATAATCACTAGTGACTTCAAGGTCCCATGCCAAGCGGCTGCCCTGCTGCTTAGTGAAAACAGGAGATTGCTTACTTGACACAGCTGCCAGTTAGAATACATTTTGCATTTTGTCAATAAATGCGAAGCATTCTCTGATTGCACAAGCTGGAGAGGTGGCATTGTGATGTCCTAATCTCCACCCTGTGTTCATTAAACAGCTGGGCAACTGTTCAGCACAGGACTAGAAGCAAGTGGCAATGACTGTAATAGTGGTGCCTTCTACAGTAATTTCCAGGGGATTGGCCAGGTATAGCACAGGCATATTTATGCTGGTCCCAGCTGGACCAATGTAACTATTCAAAAATAGCCATACCTAGAATTCAGCTTTCAGTTTTTGCCTTTTCAGATAAGGGCAAGTAAAAAGATAAACCGCACGTTTTTAATTTTGTGGTGGCTGCTTTAGTTTTCATTTCCCTCTGTTTTCACCTGGTGATCTAACCAGTAATATGTCATCTGTATTAGAGTTTCTCCACTCTGGATGAAAGAGAAATGGAGACACCTTTGGACAGCAGCATTGTCAATCTGTGGGGAGGGGAGTGTTACATGTACTAGCTGATTTAGATACACTAACTAATTGAAGCCAAACTCCAGCTAATACTTTATGCGCAATTACAGCAACAGTGTTTTGCCTTTTTGGGATAAGGAAAAGTAGAAATGCACTTTAAGGCCTCATGTATAGTGCTGCCCCTACAGCCGTTTGAGTTTTTATTTTTCTCTGCCTGTAAACTCCCCTCCATATTGGCCTGTGGGGTTGATTTACTAAAACTGAAGAGTGCAAAATCTGGTGCAGCTCAGCATAGAAACCAGTCAGCTGCTGGGTTTTTTTTGTCAAAGCTTATTTGAACAAGCTGAATGTTCAGTTCCAGCCATTAGAATGCATTAATGCCAGATGCAGGAATGTGCGTAAACTCGCATTAACGCGCATGCAAGAAATGCGTGCTTTTTGAATTGAGCATTCAGCTTCTAAAACTCCTTTAAACTCCAGTAGGGGAAAACCGTTTTTGAGCTTACAGTGTCCATGAGGTCTGAGAGTAATGTTCTTACCCTCTTTAGATACTGAAACATCTACAGGCCATTATATACAGGGATGCATGCAGAAAACAATTCAATGTTCACATAGCATGTCTATAAGATGCAGACAAAGTGCGGTCAAGACTGTAAAATCTGCTAAATGCATCCTAGAGTAAAAACTGCTGCTACTGTGCCAGAAATGGTTTCATTGTAAATTCCAAGTTGCTGTGTGTGTGCTTTGCTCCTTCCCAAACATAATGTATATAAAGTTCATTGTTGAAACTCTATCCTTGTTCAGCTATGAAGCTGATGTAATTTATGGTGAATGTCCTTTTTCCACTTTTCGAGGTGGGGGGGAGGGCAGGCGGGAGTTTTTTCTTTTTTTTTTTTTCCTTTCTCTCTGTCTCAATGTGAAACAAGTGTCAAGGGCGCCACGGCAACTCTTCCTTCTGCCAAGAATGTGCCTATTTTTAAACACTCTGGATCAAATATCAGTAATGCTGGTTACAAATCCTTATCTGTGTGTACGAGGAAGCCCTGCTCTGTGTAGTCTACAAATGGGAATGCCTCTACTTGCCTTGTTTACACTGCAGCTCTGTGCATTCTTCAGTAATTATAGTAATGGAACTAGAGGGGAAAGGGGGACGGGAGGACAGGATGCTATATGAGGTAAAGTTTGCTTTGAAAGTTGGTGAATGAAAAGGAACTCTGTCTGGGAAACTAGTTTAAAAGAAGGATGGGAGGGAAGGCAAAGCTTGGTCCACACAGGGAAGTACTCTGTGCTTTACATCACCTTCACTGCACAGAAAGCAGATGGCCTGCTGGAACACCCGCACTGAAAACACAGAGGCCAGACATATGGCGGATAGTAGAGAGACATTTCTTACTGCTTCACATTACAGAAAGTTATGTCATTCCCAAGCGAAGTGCTTAATACCCGCTGTAGTCACTGGCATACGCTTCCACAAATGACTTAGCTCTTTGTTGGCAAAGAACAAGCTGACATCATTGGCTAGCTTTTCAGATACATCCTTTTCTTTCCCAGGCCGTAGCATCGGAGGGGATATTTAATTGTCCCATTGTGTTTTCACCACATTAATGACTCTCTCCCCGCTCTGTTGGTTTAGTATCTAGTACTGGGTAACGCTGATGTACGTGGCACTGGGAGATGGCGTTTTGGGAGATCTGGGCAACACTAAAGCCTATGTTATCTATGGAACTGCTGAGCTCATTCATCTCTTTTTCACGGCCGTTTCCTTTTATTTTCAGCCAAATCTATCAAGCCTGACAGGCGAGTAATTTGAGCCAGAGAAAGGGCAGAGCTCCAGGTCCTTTCCACAAAGCAATTCTTCTCCTCCCCTCCTGGGAAGGCTCTGAACTTGGCCTGCTTCATGCAGATGGATTTGTTGAGTCATGTGAGATCGTTTACACAAAAATAAGTAAGTGAGCGGGTGCAAAAGGAGAAAAAAAAAATGTTCTTGAAAGCTGGAGAGGTTTAATTAGCCGTACACTGATTACGAAAAACATGGGAGTGATTATTTAGAAGCTAAACACACAGAATGTGCAGAATCTGCTCTTTTTACATTATGTAAAGTTACTGCTGCAGTGGTTGGGGGGGGTTGGGGGGCTAGGCATTAAGGAGTCATTTATTTTATTTCTAACTCTTTGACTGTAATCATGACAACAGATGTGGTTTATCTGAAACTGGTGTTAAATACATTCTTTTTGTCACTAGGAGAAAGTCTCAACCACAGCCAAAGGATAATGGATATTAGAAGGGAGTCAAGCATTGTAAAATTATTTATCCACTTGCACAGTAGATCTTCTACCTTGAGAGAAGAACTACAGGTGTTTAGATGTTAAAAGTATGGATGCGTATGTAAAGTGTCAGGATCTGAAGTAGAAACATTTCTGCCCTGAAAGGTTGAAGAGTAGTCTTCAAGCTGAAAGCATGCAACCAGTAGACTTTTTTTCTCCCCATGAATTGCTGTCCTGTCCCTTCCAAAGCACTGACATGGATGGTGAAGGTCCAATGTGCTTGTTCTTATATATGTACCATAGGTGCAATATGTCTCTACCTTCTAGGGGCAATCCCAGATTTGTAAGGTGTTCAACATCTCATCAGCTGGATCATACGTTTTTCCATGCTGTGAATTTAGCTTATGTTGCATATTAATGGAAGAGTTAAAACTGAAGCTTAAAGTAGAGCTTTAGGCAAAACTTATTTTTTTTTCCTTTGTGATAGAGTGAGGGAGGATTATATCCCTGTCAGTTTTATTTGGCATTCATTGTTTCCCATTGGGGAGATTTGCCTCCACTTCCATAGCCAAAAAAAGAAACAAGGAATCTTTGCAAATTAAGGGAATCCCTTGGGGCACCCCAGGTCATCAGAACTAGTGTCCCCTTACTTTTCTGGGACAACCCAAAATTTGCTATTCTCTTTGCTTTTACTTGCAATGATAATGGTAAACAGACAAATAGAGAGGGTGAATCTCACTATTGGGGACACAGAGCAATAAGAACCTGATCTGTTGTAATCCCTCTCCACTCTGTCCAAAACTAAAAAAAGTTATGCCTTTTAGGCTTTATTTGTACTTTAATCTACTTGTTTTTTTGCCCTTCTGGTTCCTCTTCTGCCCCCTCCTCAACAGTCTACTAACATTTTTAAATAAACCCTTCTGTTTCTTTTTACATTTCCTATTTTAGACCCAGTGATGTCATCTCTTAGCCTTTGTGTGCTCCTCTATGCAATGAAGGCAGGTCATGACTGGTGGAAGGTCTTGCACATAGCTTCCTAAAAAAAAAAAAAAAAGTCACAGCACCTCGCCACAATACTCACTCTAAAGGCTTGATGATGCTAGCCATCTTCCTGCTAGAAAATTAAGCAGGCTCTACCTGACTTGCAGCAGTGTCTAATGCACACTGTAAGAAGCACACGGTGTGCAGTAAGATCAGACTCTACTCCTTCAGTACAGGAGAGGAGCCTCTACCACTGTGAAAGACAGACATTAAGGCTAGAGTTCAGCTTTTATTGAAAAGAAAAATGATTTATAAGCATCATTTAAAATATGAATCTATTTTGTCTCCATTTTACAGTAATATCAAAATTAGAAGATATATCATTGGTTTTTTAAAAACTTTTTACTGTATGTCGGGGGTGTCCAACACGTGGCCCAAGATGGCAATGAATGCAGTCCAACACAAAATCATACACGTGCTTAAAAATGTTGATTTTTTTTTTTTTTTGTTACTTTTTGGTAAAAATGTGTTTACACTTAGAGGACATATGTAGCTGAAGAAAAAATTGACAATGTCTCTTTACTGGTCTTTTATAAGTTCTATCTTCCCGAAGAAAAATCTCCCACTCTTCACAATCGCGCCTTATTCATGTCATCAATTTCCGGCAACACCTATATTTGTGAGCAACTTTATTCAAGGGTGAAGCACATGAACCAAGAACCAAAACATCTGATGAGCACCTTGAGAATTAATTGAGAATTGCTACTACATCCATCCAGCCAGATAATGATGCATTAGTTTATCAAAATCAGTGTCAAATATCACAGTAGTTTTAGGTTGCCCTCTTTTACTTTTATAATAAAAAAAATTAAACCGTTTTTTTACTCAGATAGGTACATTATCTATATCAATGATCGTTAACTTGTGATCTGCCCGCCTTTTTCTCCTCATCAGGTATCCTTATTGTTAGTGTATTTTGTGTGTGGCCCAAGACCATTCCTCTTCTTCCATTGTGGCCCAGGAAAGTCAAAAGGATGGATACCCCTGATTTATGTATATCCGCTAGGTCAGCCTTAGGGTGCCTTGAGGTTTCTTCAGGGGTGCCTTGGCAAAAAGTCTACAAATTGCCCAAAACTTGTATACAAGCCAGCAGGTTGAACAAGCTTTCCTTTTAGTTACACAAAGCCACAGATTTTCATTGTGCACCATTACGACCTACTAGTCGCTGGCGTCCTGACAACCAATGACATCATCAGTTGATAAGGGGGATGTCAGCTGCCTGCACAGCATCCTAATTTGACCCTCCCCTGCCCCTCCACCAGTGCTGGGGTCACATTAGCTCAGTGATGGATAAAAACTGAGGGAGAAGTGAAACACTGGAATACTACTTGGTACCAGAGTGCTTTGGAAGAATTCACTTATAATGTTGGGTATCCAACATGTGTGGATGTTGCTGCGTTAAATAAAACTATTAGAATAGTTTTTCACATTTTTGAATGGGGTGCCTCAAGACTGTCCATAATTTTAAAGGGTGCCTCGAATGAAAAATGGTTGAGAAACACTGGGCTAGATTACATCAGCTTAGCAGCAAATGTCTAGGTAAATATAAATACAAATGTGTAGAATTTTCTGACAGCTTACATTTGTTCATTAGGAGTAAACTTAAGTGAAAGCAGAACTATGCTCAACTTCGATCCAGAAATGCGGTGTCCCTGATCTCACCACCTGACTGCTGACATCTTTGGGCAGCTGTCTTCTGGGTCTCCATCATCTGCCTCTGTAATTGGCCGGGCAGGGATGACATCACAGCTCACTGTACAAGGGCAGACAGGCAGGTAAGTAACTTTAATGCAGACAAGACAAAGCATGTCTCTTCTGCTTTAAAATTCCTGCCTGTTTGCCCATTTTTACTTTTGGACCTAAAGTTCCACTTGAAGTAAACTTAAACCACAATAGAGAATAAGCCAAAACATTCCAATCTAAATTCTCCTATAGCGTGTTTTTTTTTTTTTCTTCATATACACTAGTTTGACGAGCCAGAGTGTGTGGTTAGCGTTGCTATATGCTGCACAAACACATTCCAATAGTAAATAGTTTGAAGTTTGATTTCACGGCCAATGTACATAATGCTTTCTGGCAAATATGTGTGATTGCGCATCACATTTTTTCCTTGTGGTTGTGGAGCCAAAGCACAGGGATTCTTTCAATCCTGTGTTGAAGGCATGGGCCTCATGTCTATGCTACTTCGCAATGTGATTATATTTTTTTTCTCTGTAGATCAGATGACCAGCAGTGTTTTCTTCTGCTGCTCTGAGGCCAACTTAAAACATAATTAAACTTACATGAAAATTATCCTTTCAAGAGCCAGACAGAAGAATGCAGTGCAGATTCTTTCTTGAATAAGGTAATGTCTATTTTGCAGAAAGAGGTGTGGTCAATATAGTGAGCTAACTGAACACATCTATAAAAGGGAAAGAGAGAAAGCAAGTATCTTTCTGGAACATGATGATGTGTACAATAAGGCTGTCTGTGCTTGTGTCTGCTTGCGTTGCAGCTATTTTTTCTTCTGCTGCCAGAGACAAACAATGGTGGTGTAACTGATACCAAGCACACACGCTGTGTTACACACTTTACAGTACTGATTCCTGACCAGTGTGCCAGCATGCATGTGTCAGCATGGCAGCCCAGATATGTCACAAGAACACAGCAATTCAAGCAAATACTTACAGCTCCTAATAGAGACAGATTGTCACTGTAGAACATGTATTTCTCAGATTTATGTACCACCAATATATTACACAGTGCTTTACAAAATGCATAGCAAACCTCAAACCCTGTCCATGAAAGGAGTTCAAAATCCGATGTCTCCACCACACTTATGCTCATTAGGAGTATTCAGTGAACTGACTAGTATTTTTGGGATTGTGCAAGGAAACTGGTATGTCTGGGGAAAGAAAAAAAACCCTTGCAGAAAGAGAATGTAGAAACTCCATGAAGAGATTGGGGGTGATTTACTAAAACTGGTGCACTCAGAAATTGGTGCAGGTGTGCATGATAGCCAATCAGCATCTAACTTCAGCTTGTTCAATTAAAGCAGAGTTCCACTCAAATGCAGAAGCTCCTCTTACTTGCCTCCTCTCCTCCACTGCCATATTTGGCACCTTTTGGGGGGAGTGGGTACCTGGTTTTGACAGGTACCCTCTCCCACTTCTGGCTCAGTTCATCGCGGTGAAGTGAAGCGGACGTTCACCCCCTCCTTCCTCCCAAAGTCTCCTGGGAACCTTCACAGGTCCCAGAAGACTGCCGGACCAATGAGAATGCTCAGCGCGACTCGCGCATGCACAGTGGGCACTCGGCTGTGAAGCTGCAAGCTGTCACAGCCTGGTGCCCACAGTTGTGATGCCGGGGAGAGAAGAGGCAGAAAAGGGATGGCACGGGTAAGCACATCGGTGGACCCTGGGACAGGTGAGTGTGTATTTATTAAAAGTCAGCAGCTACAGTTTTTGTAGCTGCTGACTTTTAATAAACACAAAACTGACTGGAACTCAGCTTTAAGATTTGGCAGTAGAACATGGAAACTGATTTATTGGTTTCTATGCACCAGATTTTGCATTCTCTGGTTTTAATAAATAACCCTTGTTGGGGTGATTTAAACACAGGACCCAGAGCTGCAAGGCAAATTGCAATTCTAGCCATTCTACACAAAATGGCTTGACACTGGGTGTTCCTCTGTGTAGCAGTAGATATAGAAAATGGTATGCTAATATTTTAGATATGGGCATAATTCAGTGTCCAGTGGTGTATGGACTAATATGTTGTCATCTGAATGGACCTGCAGACATGAATTAACAAGTAACTGCTGATGTGGATTCTGTTGTCTTGTGGCTATAGAAAAGCGTAATCAAACTGCTCACAAGTTCTAAACGAATCCTACAGACCTGGTTACTGCAAAATCGGCAAGACGGGACAGGTCATCCCATTTTGGATATATCACACTGTCTGTGTCACCACTCATTTTAAAAAGATCAGGGAATATGTTTAATCATTTATGAGATTGAAAGTATTCTTCAAAGGGAGATGAGAGTTTTATCCTTTGATAGTGCACACTAGAAGAGCTGATTCACACATGTACGGTGTGGATTGAAGCTCAGGTTTCACAGCTAATTGACACAGTAGTTCTGCAGTTCATGTCAGGTTTACATCAGGTTCAGGACAAGATTAGGCCAGGATTTTATCCTGTTCACACATGTGTGGTTTAGAAACGGTTCCCATAGAAGTCAATAACCTGTAATTTGCATCTGAACTGGACCGCACTGCTCAGAAATTGTACAGGACTCTTTTTAAAACCGCACTGAATCTGCATTGCAAATGCACCAGACATATGTGAACAGGCACCACAGAAGCAATATTATTTCATATGTCATTTGGATTTGATGCAGTTGAAACCGCATCCAATCTGTATACATGTGAACCAGCACTAAGCTGCATGCAGATACATAATGGTACAGTCAGGTCCATAAATATTGGGACATTGACACAATTCTAACATTTTTGGCTCTATACACCACCACAATGGATTTGAAATGAAACGAACAAGATGTGCTTTAACTGCAGACTGTCAGCTTTAATTTGAGGGTATTTACATCCAAATCAGGTGAACGGTGTAAGAATTACAACAGTTTGCATATGTGCCTCCCACTTGTTAAGGGACCAAAAGTAATGGGACAGAATAATCATCATAAATCAAACTTTCACTTTTTAATACTTGGTTGCAAATCCTTTGCAGTCAATTACAGCCTGAAGTCTGGAACACATAGACATCACCAGACACTGGGTTTCATCCCTGGTGATGCTCTGCCAGGCCTCTACTGCAACTGTCTTCAGTTCCTGCTTATTTTTGGGGCATTTTCCCTTCAGTTTTGTCTTCAGCAAGTGAAATGCATGCTCCATCGGATTCAGGCCAGGTGATTGACTTGGCCATTGCATAACATTCCACTTCTTTCCCTTAAAAAACTCTTTGGTTGCTTTTGCAGTATGCTTTGGGTCATTGTCCATCTGCACTGTGAAGCGGCGTCCAAAGAGTTCTGAAGCATTTGGTTGAATATGAGCAGATAATATTGCCCGAAACACTTCAGAATTCATCCTGCTGCTTTTGTCAGCAGTCACATCATCAATAAATACAAGAGAACCAGTTCCATTGGCAGCGATACATGCCCACGCCATCACACTACCACCACCATGCTTCACTGATGAGGTGGTATGCTTAGGATCATGAGCAGTTCCTTTCCTTCTCCATGCTCTTCTCTTCCCATCACTCTGGTGCAAGTTGATCTTGGTCTCATCTGTCCATAGGATGTTGTTCCAGAACTGTGAAGGCTTTTTTAGATGTCGTTTGGCAAACTCTAATCTGGCCTTCCTGTTTTTGAGGCTCACCAATAGTTTACATCTTGTGGTGAACCCTCTGTATTCACTCTGGTGAAGTCTTCTCTTGATTCTTGACTTTGACACACATACACCTACCTCCTGGAGAGTGTTCTTGATCTGGCCAACTGTTGTGAAGGGTGTTTTCCTTACCAGGGAAAGAATTCTTCGGTCATCCACCACAGTTGTTTTCCGTGGTCTTCCGGGTCTTCCGGGTCTTTTGGTGTTGCTGAGCTCACCGGTGCGTTCCTTCTTTTTAAGAATGTTCCAAACAGTTGTTTTGGCCACGCCTAATGTTTTTGCTATCTCTCTGATGGGTTTGTTTTGTTTTTTCAGCCTAATGATGGCTTGCTTCACTGATAGTGACAGCTCTTTGGATCTCATCTTGAGAGTTGACAGCAACAGATTCCAAATGCAAATAGCACACTTGAAATGAACTTTGGACCTTTTATCTGCTCATTGTAATTGGGATAATGAGGGAATAACACACACCTGGCCATGGAACAGCTGAGAAGCCAATTGTCCCATTACTTTTGGTCCCCTAACAAGTGGGAGACACATATGCAAACTGTTGTAATTTCTACACCGTTCACCTGATGTGGATGTAAATACCCTCAAATTAAAGCTGACAGTCTGCAGTTAAAGCACATCTTGTTCGTTTCATTTCAAATCCATTGTGGTGGTGTATAGAGCCAAAAATGTTAGAATTGTATCGATGTCCCAATATTTATGGACCTGACTGTATGTCCTGGCTTTTTAAATCCACCTAGGGACTGAGTAATCTAATAAACGGATCTGACCTGCAACATTCAGGTCATGTTTGGACTTTTTGCAGGAGTACCACATCCAAAGGTGATTGGTCAAGGTCTAGTCTGTTCCACATCCCTACCTCTATAAATGAAGTAACATGAAAATAAAGGTGTAATTCTTCCAGGATTGGCTTGAAATCAAGGCTGTTACTAAATTTCCAGTGTGCTTCCACCAACAAAATAAAGCGATCCTGCACAAATGATAATTTCTTCTTTTCTCCCTTTTAAATTTTTCTTCTGTACTTATGTATATGAACTTCCCGCTTCGGCATATTAAATATAAAAATTGATAAGTTGTGTACGAAGCAAAGAATTCACAACTCCCAGAGAGACCACTGCATTGTAGTACAGAGTGTGTGGTTGGACAAATGCAAAATGGATCCTAGCTTACAGGATAGCTTGCGGAATTATTGAGGCACATGGGAATTACTTAGCTGCTACAGAACTCTGTGGAGTGCATCAGAATGTGTTCCATCTGCCTGTGTGTCCAGCCAGCTAGATTTTTGGTGTAGCCATCTGCTGGTGACTGGTAGTATTGCAGGTTATGATAACATTAAAGTGGTTGTAAACCTAAGTCATGAAATCTGAACAAAGCACATATAACTGTAGCATTTACGTATCTTTCTCCAAAGCTCCAGTGTCATTTCTCTGTGGTGCTTCATTCCTCTGTTATCTTCATGAGTCACTTCTGACAAGTTATCCCAACACATGAGATAAAATTGTGATGGGGAGCAGAGCTCAGCACACAGCTTATCTACTCACAACACAGTTCTGCATGTGCCTTCATTTGTGTGCTGTTTGAAGGTAGCAGTCACCTTTCTCCAATCAGCTTTCATACAGTTTACAAGAGGTCTTACTGAAGCTCCCCATCTTCTCCTCTGTGATACTGACAGACTAAGAAGGATTTTATCTAAATTCAGCCCTTTTGAATGGATGTAGAAAAGAGAAGACTGCAGATAAACAAGTAAAACTTAGGTAGGAGGATTTGTTTCACCTCTCTGTATCACCTGAGGCCAATCACTTCATTGGGTATATGTAAGGGTTTACAACCACTTTAATGTTGGTGTGTGCATTCTGTTTTTGGTTGCTACCTGTATCTGAATTGGGGAACTCTAGGTTCTTGTAATAATCTGACAGTGCGCTGGTCATTTTCTGAGGATGCACGATGAATCTTGTCATCACTGGCCTTCAATACACTCTGTACAAGGACTTGAATGGCAATGTATAGATCAGCATAGCAAAAATGTAGCTACCAGAATTTATTAAAACTATTCTGCCAGTAAAGCTGGCAATACAGTCTTGGATTTTTGTATTCTATTGGATGCAGTTGCTGTTGAGATGAAAATTTCTCATCTGGCTCCTTTAATTACTAATCAAAGATGTCAGGCTGGAGGATGGCAACAAATCTACCCACGGAGCAAATTTTGTCGATTTCATCAGGATGCTGCTGAAATTTGCATAGTATACAGCACTCTTTAGTTTGCTTAGAGGAGTGATTTCAGCAGTTATATAGAAAATAATGTTGTTTCTAATGCCCTTTATTTTTCCTTTTTGGGAAAAGAAAAGGCTATATAACATACACCAAGCAGTCATAACTTTATAACTCTTAACAGGTTACATGAATAATGTTGATTGTTTCATTACAATGGCATCTGAAATTCAGTACGATATATTAGGCAACAAGTAAACTTTTTGTTCCTGAAGTTAGTGTTGAAAGCAGAAAAAAATGGGCATCACAGGTTGTTGCGTATGGGGCTGTCTAGCCACAGATCAGTCAAGGTGCCTATGCTGACCTGTGTCTACAACCAAAAGTGCCTAGAATGGGCACCTGTGCATCAGAACTAGACCACAGTGCAATCGAAGAAGGTGTACTGGTCTGATGAATTATGTGTTCTTTTACATCATGTGGAAGGCCAGGTGCGTATAAGTCTCTTACCTGGGAAAGAGATGGCACCAGGATACAGTATGGGAAAAAGGCAAGCCAGCGGAGGCAGTGCCATGCTTTGGGCAATGTTCTGCTACGAAACCCTTGGGTTCTTCCATTCATGTGGATGTTAGTTGACACGTACCATCTACCTAAACATTGTTGCTGACTAAGTACACCCTTTCATGAAAACTATATTGCCTGACAGCAGGATATTGCACCCTGTTACACTGCAAAATGGCTCAAGAATGGTTTGAGGAATACAACTACGAGTTTGAGTTGACTTCAATCCAACCAATCATCTGTGGGATGTGCTGGGAAAAGAAGTCCAGCCCATGGAGGCTCTCGCAAATTACAAAACTTAAAGGATCTGCTATTATTGACTTGGTGACAGTTACCACAGCATACCTTCAGAGGTCTAATGAAATCCATGCCTTGGTGGGTCGGGGTTGTTTTGGCAGCAAAAGGGGAACCTTCTCAGTATTAGGTGGGTGATCAGTGTGTATGACAACGCATATTGTGGAAATGAGCCCTAATATAACTAGCTTTCATTAGGCCTATGGAGCTTACTGCTTGTGTGCAGTTTAGTAGCTTTCACAGTGGCTTGTTATACATAGGAAAATAGAAAGCAAATTACTTATGAAAGGTATGTGAATTACATATTGTTTTACTGTATTTATAAAATAATTTATTCCCTAGTCTTGGTCACTGTTTTGTCATGTGTCTACTAGAGTCATGCATCACACACACTCAGCGATAAATTGATCAGAGAAATATTCATGGATTGTGGAAGGAAAACCACTCATGCTTGCAGACTGCTTTTTAGAAACTGAAACCAGAACACTAACAATAAAGTACAAAAGCATTACTTCACTGTACATTCAGTTTTTAGTCAGTTGAAAAATAATGACACAATTTTAGAGTGTAAGATGATATGAGTTTTCTTGTGACAGGTCACCAGAACATGAATGAAGTAACTGGAAATTTCTTCAACAGATACATAGACAACATTAAAGGCCAGTTCACACCACAAAAATGCACTCCGGATACTTTCCAGATACGTTTTTGCTTACAGTTCACACCACGCTCCGTTCCTGTGCAGTTTTGAGGCAGTTTGCTATGTTCCAATACAGTTCTGTGCAAAAAAAATGCAGCATGCTCTACTGGAACTGACCGCACTGGTGTGAACTAGGGCCATTGGAATACATGAAAAACACTGTGCATGGATTTTTTATGCAGAAAAAAATGCATTGGACTGCATCTAATGTGAACTAGCCCTTAAACACATTTTTTTATTTTAGTGGGGAATTTTTAAACACTTTGCAAATGTACAAACTGACAAATACATCACAAACATTTGTACACTGGGAATATTTCATCCGTGGTCCACCACAGAAAGCTCCCCAAAGGATGTTTATATGCTTTGTCCTTCTGCTGGATTATGCTCAGTAGTGCAGCTTGGACAGCTGCACAACTGGCCTTAATTAGAAGTACATAAATGGTTCAGAATATTCAGTCAGTGATTGATTACAAACATGTTTTGCTGCATTTCTGGCTCTTTCATGTTTTCTGGTTATACCTTGTTATCTATAAGGATTTTCCTCGGTTTCTGCTTTCTCCTGCTGCTTACCTTGACTTTGGCTTGTAGTCGGACCTTGTCTGTAATCTGCCTTGACCTCCACCCTGACTTACTTTTGTCTTACAACTATGTACCATGTTGGATTCTGCCTGTTTAGCCAGATATCATCCTTCTGTGCGACAGAGGAGCCACAGAATCCGGTGGCACAAGCAAAATGGCACCCCACCTCACTCCCCACAGTTGACATGGGTAGACTGAGCTGGCAATTCATTTTGTCACCGGTCACTCCAGAAATTCTAAAAAAAAAAAAAATTACCCTGTAAGGTATATTATGGTATCAATATTGAGTGGTCTGACTGATCAAACTTCCTCTATGAAGTTATCCAAGATACTTTGTCTTTAGGTTAACACTTGAAATGATTTATGAGCACAGGAACATTATTCAATTTTTCTACCTACGGTCTTAAAGCAAAACTTTATTGATAACAACTTGATAAAAAATTATGTTCTTTAGCAATGAACATACATTCCACATTAGTACCGTATTTTCTGGCGTATAAGACGACTTTTCAACCCCTGAAAATCTTCTGAAAAGTCGGGGGTCGTCTTATACGCCGGTGCGAGCACTTTTTCGAGGGGCGGCACGGTGCCGCCCCCCCTCCTCCTCCAACGGACACTAAATAGAAGGGTGGGCAGAGGGGCTGCTGTACCTTACCTGACTCCGGTCCCACGACGATCCGGTCCAGGAAGCGTGGCTGCTCCTTCTTTCAGTTCGGCCGCTCGATGGTCACGCGGCCGCTCGGCTCCGTCTCCTCACCGGTGATTGGGCGCCAGCACTGGAAAGGCACACAGGCGACCAATCACCGGTGAGGAGGTGGAGCCGAGCGGCCCCGCGAAAATCGAGCGGCCGAACTGGAAGAAGGAGCAGCCGCTCCTCTCCCCCACTGACACTAACGATGGGGCACTATTCCTCCTCCACACTGACATCAACGATGAGGTACTGTTCCTCCCCCACTGACACCAATGATGAGGCACTGTTCCTCCCCCACTGACACCAACGATGAGGCACTGTTCTCCCCACTGATACCAATGATGGGGCACTATTCCTCCTCCCCACTGACACCAACGATGAGGCACTCTTCTCCCCACTGACACCAACGATGGGGCACTATTCCTCCCACTGACACCAACGATGGGGCACTATTCCTCCCACTGACACCAATGATGGGGCACTATTCCACTGACACCAATGATGGGGCACTATTCCTCCCACTGACACCAATGATGGGGCACTATTCCTCCCACTGACACCAATGATGGGGCACTATTCCTCCCACTGACACCAATGATGGGGCACTATTCTCCCCACTGATACCAATGATGGGACACTATTCCTCCCCCACTGACACCAACAATGGGGCACTATTCCTCCTCCCCACTGACACCAATGATGGGGCACTATTCTCCCCACTGACACCAATGATGGGGCACTATTCTCCCCACTGATACCAATGATGGGGCGCAATTCCTCCCACTGATACTAATGATGGGGCGCAATTCCTCCCACTGACACCAATGATGGGGCGCAATTCCTGCCACTGATACCAATGATGGGGCACTATTCCTCCCACTGATACCAATGATGGGGCACTATTCCTGCCACTGATACCAATGATGGGGCACTATTCCTCCCACTGATACCAATGATGGGGCACTATTCCTCCCACTGACACCAATGATGGGGCACTATTCCTCCCTCTGACACCAATGATGGGGCACTATTCTCCCCACTGATACCAATGATGGGGCACTATTCCTCCCCCACTGACACCAACGATGGGGCACTATTCCTCCTCCCCACTGACACCATTGATGGGGCACTATTCTCCCCACTGACACCAATGATGGGGCACTATTCTCCCCACTGATACCAATGATGGGATACTATTCCTCCCACTGACACCAATGATGGGGCGCAATTCCTGCCACTGATACCAATGATGGGGCGCTATTCCTCCCACTGACACCAATGATGGGACGCAATTCCTGCCACTGATACCAATGATGGGGCGCTATTCCTCCCACTGACACCAATGATGGGGCGCAATTCCTGCCACTGATACCAATGATGGGGCGCTATTCCTCCCACTGACACCAATGATGGGGCGCTATTCCTCCCACTGACACCAATGATGGGGCGCTATTCCTCCCACTGACACCAATGATGGGGCACTATTCCTCCCACTGATACCAATGATGGGGCACTATTCCTCCCACTGATACCAATGATGGGGCACTATTCCTCCCACTGATACCAATGATGGGGCACTATTCCTCCCACTGACACCAATGATGGGGCACTATTCTCCCCACTGACACCAATGATGGGACACTATTCCTCCCCCACTGACACCAACGATGGGGCACTATTCCTCCTCCCCACTGACACCAATGATGGGGCACTATTCTCCCCACTGATACCAATGATGGGGCGCAATTCCTCCCACTGACACCAATGATGGGGCACTATTCCTCCCACTGACACCAATGATGGGGCACTATTCCTCCCACTGACACCAATGATGGGGCACTATTCTCCCCACTGATACCAACGATGGGGCACTATTCCTCCCCCACTGACACCAACGATGGGGCACTATTCCTCCTCCCCACTGACACCAACGATGGGGCACTATTCCTCCTCCCCACTGACACCAATGATGGGGCACTATTCTCCCCACTGATACCAATGATGGGGCGAAATTCCTCCCACTGACACCAATGATAGGGCGCAATTCCTGCCACTGATACCAATGATGGGGCGCTATTCCTCCCACTGACACCAATGATGGGGCGCAATTCCTGCCACTGATACCAATGATGGGGCGCTATTCCTCCCACTGACACCAATGATGGGGCGCAATTCCTGCCACTGATACCAATGATGGGGCGCTATTCCTCCCACTGACACCAATGATGGGGCGCTATTCCTCCCACTGACACCAATGATGGGGTGCTATTCCTCCCACTGATACCAATGATGGGGTGCTATTCCTCCCACTGATACCAATGATGGGCCACTATTCCTCCCACTGACACCAGTGATGGAGCACTATTCCTCCCACTGACACCAATGATGGGACACTATTCCTCCCACTGACACTAATGATGGGACACTATTCCTCCCACTGACACCAATGATGGGGCATGATTCTTCCCACTGACACCAATGATGGGGCACTATTCCTCCCACTGACTAATGATGGGGCACTATTCCTCCCACTGACTAATGATGGGGCACTATTCCTCACACATTGACACTAATGATGGGGCACCATCATTGGTGTCAGTGGATGAAATAGTGCTCCATCATTGGTGTCAGTGGGAGGAGTAGTGCCTCAGCATTGGTGTCAGTGGGAGGAATAGCACCCCATCATTGGAATACCATACTGAAATAGCATACCATATTGAAATCAAATCTGATGTTTTTTCATTTTTATTTGGTGTGCGTTGGAAGAGGGGTAGTCTTATACGGCGAGTACAGCTCAAACCCTATATTTTAGCAGGAAAAGTAGGGGGTCGTCTTATACGCCCAGTCGTCTTATACGCCGGAAAATACGGTAATTATGCTACCAAAATGAGTGTGTGCTGTAAATTGCTTCCAGCATCATTTCTGTTTTTTCTTGCTAGAGGCTGCCATTTTGCTGACGTCCAGAGCCCCTGAGCAGCAGTAATCTTTAAGCTGTCAGCAGAGTGGCCTCTACATTTTCGGCACAGTGCCTAAAAATAGAGAGCAACTGAGTGTGCAGAGCAGGGTGAGAGAGTACTTTACTGATTTTTAAAACGTTTTTAATGTTTTACAGCTATGCCAGCAAAACGGGCCAGCATGAAGTGATCTAGCAGGACTTTTTGACTAAAGTTCCACATTAAAGAATAAGTTAATCTTTGGAGTGAATCATGTAACATGTTCCCAGTCCTGCAGCTCTACCCCCAACTCAATCAGTGACAGTGGATCCTTTCCCTGCACCTGCTGTTACAATTTGAAAAGAGTGTGACTGTGCAAAGCTCTGCACACAGGGCCATGTCATTTACTAACAAAGGTCTGTGAATGAGTGCCTACAAGTTCCATAAGCCTTCGTGGCTGATGGCTTGTAGTTCTCAATAAGCTGTGAGGGTGCTGGTGAGTGCTCTCATAGTCTATTGAGCTTCCTGTGATTCAGTAACTGCCTGCCCGTATTGGTCGCTGGTCGTGGGTGCAATGCTTTACAGGCTCCAAAGGAAACAAAGTAAATGCACATTTTTTATTTATTTATTTTTTTAAAGGTGAACTTATTCTTTAAGCACTGAGAGTCTAACTTTATGGGTTGCATATAAAAGACCTGTGATAATTAGCATTAGGCGAATGATATATTATATTATAAAACCACTTCCACAAGATGGCCAACATTTGGGTTAATGCAGATGGAAGATTAGTTATGTTAAATGGAAATTTGAATAGGCTTTATAATCTTACATTTAGACTGAAATGAATTCTTTGTGAGACGTGACAGAGCAAATAATTTGTCAATTGCAGGAAAATATCTCAAAATTGCTCTTCCTCATAATCATTAACTATATACTTATGCTGAAACTTCTACCCTTTACGCTGAAGTGAAATTATAGATTCATGCAAATAACAAAAAAAGAAAATAAATCATCAGTCATAAAATTATTAAATGTGTAATTTCCAACTCCTACCCAATTGTTGCAAGCCCACATCTTTACGTAGAACTTAAAGTGTTAATAAACCCACAACAGTAAAATCTGTATATGCAGTAAATCATGTTTGTTATACTCACTGTGGAACCTAAGGGGTTAATCCTCTTTGTTGTATAAAAAAGTGTTTGATCATGTCTTCTCTGATCCTCTCTACTGTCCCCAATCCATCTGCTGATAGTACAGAGCCCTCTGAGACACTGCACATGCTCAGTTTCGTGTGTATTGCTAGAGAGTTTTTTTTTTTTTGGGGGGGTGCATGTGATCAGCACAGGGTAAATCAACATTGTCCAGACAGAGGGTCAGGGGTTATGCAGCCTCATAGGACAATCAGGAAAATGAAAACTCCCCCTACAAGCTTTAACCAGTGCTCTGCTGGATACTGATAGAAGTCACAAGACTACTCTAACCGCTGATGAGAAAAGGTATTTAGCAGTTTTATTTCCTAAAATAAATGCATGTTCAGTGTACTGTGGGAGACCAGATATAGTGAATGCAGGGTCCTGGGTTTAGTAACACTTTAAAGATGTATCATATATGGCAACTATTAGTGCTTAAATGGATTTGGATCACTGTATTTCCAAAAAGATACACTATTCTGGGAATTGCTGACTGCTACATGGAAAACCAGACCTTGTCAGCTGTTTTCAGAAACAGAAGAGGCTATAGTGAACAGAATAGCTATTCTTGGTGCTATCAGTTTAAAATATGAGTCATGAAGTCCAAAGTATACAACACAATAACAGATAGCGCTGCTTGTGAAACCATGCGTTATTACTATGTGTTTCGTTGTGAAACCTGTATTTTACACTGTTGGAATTCTGCTTGTCAGAATTACTCTGGCAGGCAGATATCATTATTGCTGTGTTTAAACTGTAAACCACTTTATGGCTAACTGGATGAGTGGATGTTTTTCTAAAAGGCTTGTTAAGAGTTTATTAAATTCCTTATCTTGTTTGAAGCACTCTATTAACAGTGAATAAGAAGAAGTGTTTAAACTTTCAGAAAATAGGCTGCTTTGACCAACATACATACTAATATGTCAGTATGTAAACAAGAAAAAAAAAACTTAAACAAAAATATATAATTAGAATTGCTGCACAATCCGTTTTGTAATTTAGAATTATGAAATTGTGTCATAAAAGTCAAATGATGCTTCCTTTGGCAACTAGTGTGCATTTTGTACCGTCAGTGTTAATGTAGAGAATCCCCCTGGAAATCTTTCTCTTCTTGTGTGATTGGTTTTGCTCATTTCCCTTACACTGAGATATAAGTCAAATTACGAGCATCCTCTGCGATAGTTTTGTTTTTGGTAAAACAATTTCTAGAGTTCATTTACTTCGTAAACACTGTAGTTTTTTCTCAGTGTAACACTGAGATTATGCCAGGTGCAGGCAGAAACCAGTTTGAGGAAGGACATAATGAAACAACTATTTTGAACAGAGTAAAGTATGAATCTTCAAATTCAGTTGCTAAATTCTTTTAACTAGAACTTATTTTTTCTTTTAGAAGGAAGTGCTTTGCCTAATGTGAAGCAGAGTATATACTGTATATTTAAATAAATACATAGACCTAAGTTAATCCACATCAAGGAATCTTGGTGTCTGACTTCTGTCCTGCTGTTACAGTAATGAAAATCTCTGAGATGATGACTTAGTTCCTGCACCCTAAGTTTAGCATTTGTCAATGAAGTGCTACTACCCTTCCCCTACCCGCTATAGGATGGTTTCCTCTTGTTGAAATTTTCTTCCTCTTCTCCTTCATGGTCTGTGCTGACCCTGTTTTCACCTCACTGCTGATTGTGGCATTGGGTTTTCAAGCAGAAGCGCAAAAATACTAGTAACAGCATGCTGCACATATCTCTGTTAATGACGCAGGTCCGGCAGAAGGGGTTGCAGGTCACTGTGCATGTTATATATTTATGAGGAGTAGATGAAATAACACAAACTACAGCAGTATAATATCAAGCAGGATTTTGCATGATTCTTTGCAAACAAAACTCCCCAGTTCTTCAAGGGATGAAAGAGGAATGTTGTTCAGTGTTGGGTCATTATAATCACTGGCTGCAATAATGAATGCAAGAGTACAGCATGCAGTGCTGAAGGAGGTTAAAAAAAAAAAAGAGAGCAACTGGGAAAAACCTGCAGCAATCTGTTGAATTTGCTAATGTCTGTGTTTACGGAAGCATAAACCTGAATAAAAGCATTGTTCCCCAAAGAATACAATTGCTGCACATCTACATTTACACAAGGAAACCTGGATGTTGCTTTCACAAATGGACCAATTTTCATTGAAGAGTGTCAGGGTAGTGGTAACTTGAAATAATAGAAAAGAAGGAGCGCTTGATGTCCAAAAGAATGAGCTCATTGCTGCTCCTGGAATGACCATGGTCACTGTCATTTTTTACTCTGAAACGTGGAAAATATATAACTGGCGCAGGAATTTTCCCATTTAATAGCGTGCAGCAACAGCCCCGAAGAAGGGACAGTCTTTTCTCCTGAAATGTGTTGGCTTGATGTACTTGTCGTTACTCTCAATAAATGCATCCTAATCTACCATCAAACGTGCATTCTTGTGGACATCGGACGCTCCTTTTCTATTATTCCAAGTATACGTGTGGAAACTACCTCAAACTCTAAGAGGGTTTACCGCCAATATCCAACATTGGGTACAAATGACTGGAGAGATATCTCCCTACCTACCCATGCAACCACCGACCTACGACCAATGACTGAGCCAGTCAGTCCAGCGCAGTCTTCAGCACAAACTGGGTAGTGGTAAGTCACCTCATACTTTATAGAAGCTGGAGGCTTCCACTCAATATGATGTCAAATTGAATAGTTAAAACAAAAAGTAACTTGTATTCTTATCTGACTTGGTTAGATCTTTACCCATGAAATAAAACCTGTTTTCTGAGGCAGAATGGTCTCATGTTCCTCTTAATTGTTGTGCAAATTTGATCAGCAGTTGCAGGAAATTCTTGCTGAAGGTTATTGCTGCTAAAAAGAGTCTCTAGAAGGTACAAGACAAGGGCTTACATACTCCTGGGAATGTTTAAAGCAGTTGTAAATTATATCTTTTTTTAATAATAAACATGGTACACGGTGCAATTGTATTGCACAGAGTGGCCTTGTACCTTCTCTTCTGTGATTCCCCACCGCCACTCTCAACAACTCCTTTTCTCTGTGCACCCCCATAGGAAGCCACTTTCTTTGATGGTGAACCAGGGGCTTACTCCCAAGCTGGGCGGTGCGTCCATAGACACACACAGTGCAACTTGGCCCCATCACCCATTCCCTCTTTGCAGGACTTCATTGCTGCTGTAGCCTCCATGTCCTGTGAAGAGAGAGAGAAGAGTGGGTTGCAGGTGGGCGCAGTGCTGGATTGAAATGGGATTGGGTAAATATTTAAGAGAAGTGTGTGTGTTTTTTTTTTTTCTTTCCCCCAAAATTATACTTACTAAGGTGGATGCTGCATCTGCATTGGTCCCCACAAGGTCTGAAGGTGAGAACTAAGCGATCACATGACCGCTGATCGCTGAGTTCTCACCGCTGCTGTGAGCAGAGAGCGGTGACTGTCAATCACCCTGTCTTCCCTGCCCCTCCAACACCCCCCACCCCCCAACTCACTGGAGTGCTGGGCTGTGGGGGGGGGAGGGAATGGCTTGCTCAGGCTCTCAATCTCGCTCCCACTGCCAGCTGAAAATGGATCGCAGGAGTGCAGAACGAATTGCTCTCCTGTGGTCCACAAGAAAAGTACAGCCAAAAGAACTTTGGCTGTACTTCTGTAAGGAGGTGAGGGTGCAATACAACTGCTGGGACAGTTTTTACCTTAATGCAGGGAATGCATAAAAGTAAAAAACGTAATTGCAATATATCATGTAGATTCACTAAAAGCAAACCTTGAACAAACTGGAGTGTGTTTCCGTATCCCACTCTTAGTTCTCCATGCTTAGAAAAAAACCAACAGTCCTCGGTATTTAATAGCATCCTGATTTTTCTTTAGCTTAACTTTCCTCAAACCACACGGCAATATTCCCATCTTGACAGCCGTAGGAAAGGATTACGCCATGCTGGAAGTGGTCTGACTGAAGCTATAAATAGCTGTGCGGATTGCACACAAAGAAAAGAATGTAAAACAATAGGAATCCAAACGGCTGGTACGTCTGCAGCATTTTCCTAGAAGACACATCAATAAAATGCCTAAATAAAGACTTCTCCAGATTTTTTGTAGCATGGACTTAGGAGACCTTTCTGCACATATGCCGAGAGTGCAAAGAGCCATACAAATCAAAGAAGAGGTTTTTTTTAATTGTTATTTTTAAAGTAAAGGAGCAAGATTCATCATGAGTCAAGTTGTGCAGTTATTTCTGTTTAGTAATCAGAGTGCGCTGAAGGACAAGAAACGAATGCAGACCATTCATGACCTACTGATTATATAATAACCTCTCCTAGTTTTGTTGGAGAAATGCTGACATGCAGAAACAGCGTGTACAGTATATTACACCATGTATGAAGCAGAGGTATGACATCACCACTTTTGAGATGTGTACAATGAACATGGCCTACTTGTACAGCGCAGTACGGATAATGTTCAGCTTCTCACCATCCTTGAATTTGTGGCAAATCCTGGTCAAATTGGGCATCCCAGCAACCTTTTGTTAGGCATATTTTTTACATTGTTCAAAAAAACCTTGCTGTGAGCCATGGTCCCTTCAACTGAGAACCATCTTAAGATTAAGAAATATTAAAAACATTGCAGGTATGCCTAGTGAATGGGAACACATAACAAACATATAGTGGAGTTTTGCCAAATTTGTCTGCAGAAGTGTACAGCAAATAAACTTTAAGGCCCCTTTCATATGGGGCAGTTTCCATTCCAATCAGCAGGGCTGTAAACAGACACAGGAATCATTGACCTTCCGGTCTCATTGCCTGTGTGAAAGGGGCTTAAGCCTAGGCACAGTAATTTCACAAGAGCTAAATAACGTTTTATTTAATAAGAATGTAACACTTTTCTGAAAAATAGTTCAAGTGCTACTTTTTAATAAGTGGTACAGCTCTTTTTGAAAAATTCTGCTGTCAGGAATTATTAATGCAGCGTTGTTAAAGTGTAACTAAAGGCAAAACTTTTTTTTTTCTTAGATAGAGTGAAGAGGAATTGGAACACCTGTTTTTATTGATGTCTGTGCCCCAATTAGGGAGATTCACTCTCTCTTTGTCCTGTTTACTGTTATAAGTAATGAAGAGTGAAGGAAAATCCGCCATTTTTGATTGTCCCCAGAAAAGCAACAGAGGGGAAATCTTCCAATAGGAACACTAGTTCTGATGATCTGGGGGCCCCAAGGAATTCTCTTCATTTGCAGGAATTTCCTCTCACTTCCTGTACTGGCTATGGGACAGGAAATGAAGGGAAATCTCTGCAATGGGACACAGATGGCAAATAAAAACCTGACAGGTGTTATAATCATCCCTTATTCTATCCAAAATGGAAAAGAAAAAGTTTTGCCTATAGTTCTACTTTGAGCCTTGGCTCACACCGGTGCGACTTCATGTGCGACATGCGATTTATTGCACCTGAAGTGGCATCTATTGTATTTCTATGGCACTGTCTTAATCAGTGTGATTTGAAGTAGCGTGATTTCAAAAATAGTCCCTACACTGATTTTTTCTGATTTCATTGTGACTTGCATTGACTTCTGTTAAATGAAGTCGCAAGCTGCAGTGAAATCGGAGGTACAAATCGCACTGATCTGCGGATTTAAAATCGTGCTACTTCAAGTGAAGTGTGATTTCAAAGTCACATTCAGTGTGAAACGGCTAAGGCTGCATTCACATTAGCCTGCATGGTAAATTGTAGAGCAGTGCTTTACAATTTTTTTTTAAACTTTATTTCATTCATCTAAATGCACAGCTGTGTAGTACATAGAAATGTAGACTTGCAGCATTTTTCCACACTACACATCATACCAACATTGTGATGTAAACTGGGCACATTTGTTTTCCAGTGGATGCCTGGGTTCAGCCAGTGCAGAAAACACAGGTCAGGTTTTTTTTTTTTTTTTTGCTAAGACTTTTTAAAAATTATTTAAGATAATCTGTCTTCATACACCTGTAAAACGTGAATGCACATGGGTCAGAATGATTAATATAAAAGCATGTTGGTTTCTGCTTCTCTTAACATGTGAGGTACAAAAATGCTTAGGTCATCTCTTCAGTAACCAGCTGCTTCACCAGCATCATTTTTCATAGGTGAGGTAGCAGACATGTAAGGAAGTTTCTCTAAGAGTATGCAGTTATGATTAAAGCATTTAAAGGATACCTGCTCTGTAGTGATTAAAACTAATTCTCAGCTGTAAATGTAAGTGTATCTATAGCCATTTACATTAATGTGTATATTAAAGTCACTCTAGCTTCATTTTTTTTTAAAATAACAAACATGTCATACTTGCCTGCGCTGTGCAGTGATTTTACACAGAGCAGCCCAGATTCTCTTCTTTCAGGGTCCCCACCGGCAATCCTGGATCCTTCCTTTCAAGCAGTGCCCCAAGGGAAAGCCACTTGCCCTGGGGGCACCGCTGCATGCTCATACCCAAGCCGCTGCTCTATGCGTCCATAAGACACATAGCCCCGCCCCCACTCTCTCCTCATTGGCTCACTGGCTCTGATTGACAGCAGTGGGAGCTAAAGGGTTCCGCTGCTGTCTCAGCTAATGAGGAGGAAGAGACAACAGACAGCAGAGATGGTTGAGAACATCCCTGGATCGGAGGGGGCTGAGGTAAGGATTGGGGGGGGCTGCTGCACACAGAAGCTTTTTTACCTTCATGCATAGAATACAAGAAGGTAAAAAAAACTTGAGCCTTTTAGAACCACTTTAAAATATATCTATAGCCAAAACTTTTATTTAGTTTTGGATTGAGTGGACAAGGATCAAAACTCTTGTCAGGTTTTACTTCCATCAGAGGCTCTGTTGGAGAGAACCCTTACTTTGTGTCCAGTTAAAAGGTCTTTAAAATAGGAAGACTTGGGGGTCTTATAAATGTTTTCACACAACTCTCACCCAGGATTCACCTTTTTTCCTCAGTCAAATCCAAGTAGAAAAATGTGTATCTTCCATAGTGCTCCTTGTATCTTTTGGCATCTGTAAAATCATTTATGGCCCAATTGCCTTTTTCCATTTGCAGCTCACATAAATGACTGCCTGAACTTCTGGTTAGGGAGCATGCATAGTGCATTGTCACATGCCCAACTATTTTGAAAATACATGTCCCATGACATCTGGTTGGCTGAATGCTTACCTCACTGTAGTCAAGTTTCTGCTGGCCCGCTGGAGGCCTTTAATATTTCCTGTACAATGTGGCATGCTATGTTTTGGCACTTAGGCATGTTGTCTAAAGTAGGAGCATGCATGACAATGCTGGACTTTAAGAGTGACCCTGTAAGGTAGTGTTGTCAGTGTATTGATGGAAGTGGTTCTTCATCTTCTGTTTTCTGTAAATGAAGGCTGAAGATGTGAAAGCAAGAAAAACAATGGGAGGTTTTCTTTTCTAGCGTTTACAAGCCATTTAATACAGTTCCACTTAAATCATAAGCTATACTTCTAACCACACTTTCATATATATTATGGTTTAAAAACACATACTTTAAAAATTAAAGGAAAACTCCATTCGAGGAAGATGCAATGGCAATAGTGACTTATTAAGTGTTCTTGCATGGCAAGACCACTTATTGTTATCTCACATATATATTCTTATTATTATAGCCAAATTTATCACCCTAACTCCTCCCACAGTTTTTACACTACATAGACAGTAATATACCGAAACGTGCGGATTGTTCCCAATTGGTGTGCTATTACTTTGTGGAACGTTTCGCCGAATGGTTCACGAAATATCAGCGTTTTTATGGTGAAATTGGTCCCATAGGAATGAATGGCCGAATGTTCAAAACTAGAGCAGGAGCTTAAAAATCAGGACATGATTTCTAAACTGCCATCACTCCCTCATTTTCAAGCCCACCTACACAAATCTTATATCAAAACGTTCAGCTATCCCTGCTGCCACTAAAAAATGTCCCCGGCTAAGCCATAGTCCTGATAGTTTTCACAGTATGACCATTTGTTTGCAACTCACGCCGCCCATTGACATTCATTGAAACTCCACTCTAGCCACCTCAAATTTGAATGGCAATTTCTAAACTGCGACTGTGCCTTCATTTTTAATATTGCAGAGACATACTATGCATCAAAATGTAGGTCTGGGTCTTGTGATTCTCACAATATAAAGCTCTTCGGTGTAGGATTTTAAACTATAACCGTTTGAAGATGGCAACCGCCAGTGAAGTGAGCAAGTTGGAGCAGTTTGTTTTTAACCACTCTTCTCTGCCCTTGCTGTAGAGTGAGTTGCCATAGGAACCCAGGTGTGTGAGCAGGCAGCAGAGTGACAAGCCACTCCACCCAGTTACTCCGCCCACTCCAGTTGTAGACTACCGGTGAAGGCAAGAACACTTCACACAATTTCCCCAGAAATTGTAGCTTTTCTAGTATTTTGTTGTGTTAATAAATGTTTTCACACAACTCTCACCCAGGATTCGCCTATTTTCTCAGTCAAATCAAAGTAGAAAAATGTGTATCTTCCATAATGCTCCTTGTATCTTTTGGCATCTGCAAAACCATTTATGGCCCAATCACCTTTTTCCATTTGCAGCTCACAGAAACGACTGCCTGAACTTCTGGTTGGGGAGCATGCATAGTGAATTGTTACATGCCCAACTGTTTCAAAACTACATTTTCCATGACATCTGGTTGACTACCTCATTGTAGTCAAGTGTATGCTGGTCTCTCCTCCATCAGTTTACCACACTGGAGGACCAGCGCAAAAGTAAACTGCTAATCAAGTCTGTCATTGCCTGTACCATTTCAATTGTACTTAATTACCTTGTCAGTGTTTTTCTTTTTTCTAAATAAACTTTATGCTGCAGATGCTTGTCAATCAAATGAGTATGGTCCAAATTAGGAGCATGCTGGACTTAAGAGTGACCCTGTAAGGTAGTGTTGTCAGTGTATTGGTGGAAGTGGTTCTTCATTTGCTGTTTTCTGTAAATGAGGTCTGAAGATGTGAAAGCAATGACAACTATGGGAGGTTTTCTTTTCTAGAGTTTACAAGCCATTAATACATTTCCACTTAAATCACAAGCTATACTTCTAACCACACTTCTAGATATGTTTATAATTTAAAAACACATACTTAAAAAATTAAAGAAAAACTCCATTAGCGGTAGATGTAATGGCAATAGTGACTTATATCATTTTGTTGTGTTAAGGGGTATTTTGTGGTATTGGTGGCTTGCTGATATGTTTATAGTAAATTCAGATGTTTCTAAGTGGAATACTTTATCTCCAAAAAGAATTATGTTGGTTAATAGCACTACATGTTTCTATGGTAAGAGGAGTTTGTAAATGTCTTCATTCTAATTATTACACAAGAGGAAAACACCAATTAGCCAACCTAATGAGAGAACACAGTCTGAACCACTATACATTGCAGAAAGGAATATTCAAGTGTTCCAGCTTTGAAGAGGTTTCACGGTACGCAGGAGCTTGATGAGCTTGTTCTCCATTGATTTCAATTTGATTTTAATGTGCTTCTGTTTAGGGCCCTTCTGTTGAGAGTGTGAAATGAAAAGAGGAGCAGATGCCTTTGATAAGACAGTAGTTAATTTATCTCTCATAATGAGATGTAGTTACTACTGACAGACTTAAAAATCAATACCAATAAACCTACACAGGTTAGCAGAAGGTACAGTAGATAGTAGGCCTTTATTCCTGGAATATTCCAAATCCCAACAATTCATACTTGGAATCTGTCCATGAGAATTCTATTTTTTTTTTTTTTTACTACAATCTTGCCTAATAATCTATTTGCCTCTTTAAGGCTAGATTAAAATTGACCTTCACAGTCCTTACCCACTTTATCATGTTACTCCTACCCTCCTTGTTTCTCATAATTATTATTATTATTCTAATACAGGATTTATATAGCGCCAAGAGTTTGCGCAGCGCTTTACAAAATGAAAGTAGACATTACAGTTACAATACAATTTGGTACAAGAGGAAACGGAGGGCCCTACTCGTTAGAGCTTACAATCTAGGAGGAAGGGTTGAGTGATACAAAAGGTTGGGCTTTTATAAAATTATTTTAAAGACCAGAATTTTGTCCTTGGCGAGGACAACACCTCCAGGCATACTCATGTCATCCAAGGAAGATTAAAAGTAATTTACAGCACCTGCTCCAAAGTGCCCATCACTCTGCCCCTGGTTCTTGCAGCTGGCCCCCAATGACAAGCAGTGAGGGACCTGGTAAACAGCAGTTGGGTACTGCAGAGCAATGCTGGATTCACTAATATGTTCATGTAGGACAATAAAGGGAAAGGGGGAGCTGAAAAAAAAAGTGGGATAAAGTTCCTCTTTAAGCTGCATCATACTCTTTTGTTCTGTAGACCTAACTTGCTCCAGCATTTTAAATGCTTGGACTTGTAATAGGTTTGCTGTGAAAAGTTTTCTAAATAAGTTAATTTATCTATATAATACAGAATTTATTCACAATTAAATACAATCCAGAGAGACCAGTGTCACAATGCGAGTGCTTTCCATATTCTATTTTGTGTTTAAAGGGCAACTCAAAGCAACAACTGGAGTAATTTAGTTAGCTACTAAGCGATTCCAGTAATCTCAGGAGCTGCTAAAGTCCGAAAATTCATTCACTTTTCCTTTTTTATGTAATTGAAATCCCCTACAGAATAACTTCACATGTCCCTATAAAGGTTCAGTTGGAGGTCGATAGGAGCCTACTTTGTGAAATTGATACTGTGTAACTACCTCAAGGATTAATTTTAAATTTTTACTGAACTGTACCTTTAACTCTTGGGAGGTTCCAAGAACAGAAGTATTAAAAGTTCAGAGGGGTGTTTTCATTATTAAACCTTGTCAGCTGAGACACAAATTGGTGTTTTCTCAGCCACTCATCAAGATGAGCTGCATACCTTGATTTCAGTTTTCCTGTTCATCTTTTGATACTCCTAGATGCACTCCAGCTTTGTTTTTTAGTATACATTACTTTGTGTGGATTTGCAGGAAGTTGCTGGAACAGGAAACTACATATACAGAATTTTATATTGAATCGCCAAGCTCCTCCTTATTAGTGTGGGGTATTGGACTTTGGGTTGGGTTTTTATTATTAAAGAGGAACATCAGTCCTGTTTAACTTTGGCCTTGTCTCGCCCCCCCTACCTCCACCCAGGGCCTCCATCTTTGTTAGTCTGACACCTTCGCAAATGTACCAAAGGGCTCTGCCCAGCCTTCAGGTCCTGGCAAAACCCTGTTGTGGTTTTTCTGTGCATTAACAGTTGCATCAAGGTTTAGGACTTGCATACCCACTGTCAGGGTCTCCGTCGCCGCGCAGTGGTGCGACGGTGACAGACCCCAGTGAGCCACGACGGTGCAAGTGCGCAGGCGCGGAAGGCTCACGCATGCGCAGTAGCGCACCTGTCATGTCTGGCGGGCTATTTAAACCCGCTGTGAATAGTAATCATTGCCTTCTGGTCTAAACACGTCCCTGCATATAGTCCTGATCTGATCCTAATACCTCCATTCTGTATACCCGCCTGTGAACGAACTCTGCCTGCACCGACCCCGGCTATCCCTGACCATTCTCCTGTCTGCTCCTTGTGTACTGATCTGCCCGCTAGTTACCGACCCTGACTCTGCTATACTGCTCTGCCTGCACCTGCACCTGACCGGCATCTTGTCAGCTCCTAGATCCCTTTACTGCTGCACCTACGCCCCTGCATCCGCACCTAGTTTGTGCCCGGACCTCCTGGGTCCCCAGTTACCTGCTGATGGCTGCAAGACCCACACGGCATTCCTGCCCCTCCTGGCTCTGCGCCCCTGCTCTTACTTTCAGGGGCTCCGAGTAGGAGTTATAAGAGGACGCTCTCTCTCCACTTCAGGCTCCCCCAATCCAGTACGTATTGCACTCTTTCTGCTGGCGGTCTCCTCTACCTCAGCTGGGTGTACCTGGGGGCCGCGACCTGGTCCCAGCCTGCTCCAAGTCCATCCCCACCATCAGGGGCCCTGGTGAACAATCAGACTGGGGCTTAGACTCCGCGCCCTGGGGAACCCCAAGCTGTGGATCTATAGAGCTATCCGCTACACCCACTCTGTCCTTATGCATGTGCAGTAGACCCACAGAGCTCTGCTGGGACCCAAAGTCCTGTGGCACATCTGTGCACAAGCATAATCGGGAGGAACGGGGGCAAGGTTTTGCCTAGGCAATTAAGACAGAAATGATATGTTGCAACACAAACTCTATGAAGTTAAAGGTAGGCAAGGGAATATACATTTATTTAAGGTGAGGTTCCACTTTAAGTTAAAGCAGGTCTAGACTTAGCTGTGATGGGGAAAGCACTAAATATCATAAACAATTGCCTTTTTTTTTTGCTTAGCATACCATTTAGTCTACCATTTAGAAGCTCATGTGACAGGGTGACAACACAGGAGCACAATTGGGAGAGTCTTGTCTTATAGCAGCATGGTCTATAACAGGAAGTCTCTGAACAAATATTTTAATGGAAGGTATTATTTTAATGAAAGCTGTTGATTTAAATCTAAATTTCACTGCAGTTTGTTCTTTCAAAATTTCAATAAACATCTATTAAAAATAAAAGCCACTAATTTAAAAACATGAGCATGCTAAACCTTAGAACAATTTAAAGCAGAATTGCACTTATTAGAAATTATGTCAAGGACATTAAAGAAGTATAGCCAAAACTATTTTGGTTATACTCCTCCTGGGGTTCACAGGAGTGCAGTTTGTTCTGCACTCCTGTGACCCATTTTCAGCCAACAGCTGAAGCCTTCTGTCAGCTGACGTCAGTCCAGGCTCTGAAAAGATCCCAACTATATGGTCGGGATCCACCCAGAAGCCAGGACTGGCACCTGGCTCAGCCTTTCAGCGATCTGCTGAGAGCACGGGCCAGCCACTCCCGCCCCCTCCACAGCCCAGCATCACTCCAGTGAGTACTGGAAGGGCAGAGCAGAGAGTTGGTGACTGATAGTTCCTTCTCTCTGCTAAGAGTGGCAGGGAGAACTGAGCAATCAGTGGTGTTTGATCACTCAGTTCCCAGTGCAGAGTTGGTGGGGGACAGATGTAATTTGGAGTTAAAGATATGCCATATGAATCTGGCAATAGGATCACCAGTAAATACATTAATGTAGTTATAGTACTAGTATCTGAATAGTACAAGCTACTATTGTACATAGAATCTGTTATGAATCATACACTATATTGCTAAAAGTATTGGGACGCCTGCCTTTACACACACATGAACTTTAATTGCATCCCAGTCTTAGTCTGTAGGGTTCAATATTAAGTTGGCCCATCCTTTGCAGCTTTTACAGCTTCAACTCTTCTGGGAAGGCTGTCCACAAGGCTTAGGAGTTTGTCTATGGGAATGTTTGACCATTCTTCCAGATTTGTGAGGTCAGGCACTGATGACAGACGAGAAGGCCTGGCTTGCAGTCTCTGCTCTAATTCATCCCAAAGTTGTTCTGTCGGGTTGAGGTCAGGACCGGTCAAGACCAGTCAAGTTTCTCCACCCAAACTTGCTCATCCATGTCTTTACGGACCTTGCTTTGTGCATTGGTGCGCAGTCATGTTGGAACTTGATGGAGCCATTCCCCAACTATTCCCACAATGTTGGGAGAATGAAATTGCCAATAATGTCTTGGTATGCTGACACCTTAAGAGTTCCCTTCACTGGAACTAAGGGGCCAAGGCCAACCCCAATAATTTGGAGGGGTATCCCAATACTTTTGCAATATAGTGTATATGTGCCTGGAAACCAGAACCAAGTGACGTTACTGCATCTGGGAGAGATAGAAAAATAAAAAAAAGAGAAGAAAGAGAACTGCGGTCATTGAAAATAAAAGAAAAAAATAATAGTGATAACGTGTCATTTCTGTGTGTAAGAGTCGCACATCTTTTTCTGTTCCTTTTAACTGGTATAATGGATGCAAATTATTTGTAAAGGTAGACAGATAAAGATGAAAGAAATGTGCCCAGTCTTAGAAGCGCCTGTAAAATCCTCCAAACTGAAAAGGTAAACTGAAGTTTGTTTCCCCATATTCCTATTTATTCTGGAAGCTGTACTTTGCAAGAGATGCTTGTTATAGTTAACTCCACTCAAATTGGAGGTTAAACCTAGACATGCAACCTGGAGATGTATATAGGAAGCACAGCCACTGTCCACCAAGCATGACTGTAGGGTGCTCCAGTTAACCCAATTTTGTATTTCAGTAATATGATGATATAGGAACTCCTGCCTGTGGAACTGGATACTGAGGATAAAGGTCCATTTCTCTTTGTAAATTTTAATTTGAAAATGTAATGTAGAACTCTATCCAAAATAACAACATAAAAAAGAACCGCATATTAAGGGAAACAATAACGAAACTGGCTTTTGCTGCAGTTTTCAGCTTCATTCCAGAGATTTCAAATTTAGTACTTTTATCTGTTTCTTTTTATCCTCTGTCTGATGGCCAGCACCATTCAACTCTCTGAGCCCAGCTCATCCTGGACCTTCCCCATCCTGTGACTGTAAATGAAGAAGCAGCACAGATTTAACCTCATTTCTTTGTCACTCTACTCTCTCATTCTGTCACCATGTTTCTTGTCAGCAACAAGAATTAGTTTGATTCACTCCTTGTACTGCTTTTTCCCCCCCACACATGCCAGCTCTGCTATACAAGGACTGCAACAGGCTAATACCAGGCTGGATACTTACAATGCTGGTATTTAAAAAAAAAAACATTTAATGTTGTATTATTGATTATAGAGCTGCATGAATCTGTGTCTTTTTGTATTGGCCTGGGGTTCAGCTTTAACTGTATTAAACTATCTTAACACTGTTTAGCTAGTAAAAATGTGGTTTTCCATGCCCTCTTTTATTATATACATAGTAAGAATACATTTGCACATTGTCTGGGGTCCATAAATCAACTAGTTAATTACATTTAACATCACTAAGATATATATATATATATATATATATATATATATATATATATATATATATATATAGAGTGTGTGCATTGGTACTGTGATGACCGTTAAAAATAGCTATACAGTTCAAGGCTGTATTTGTTAAACTTTAATTTATTCTGCCTTGGTGGAAGCAGAATTTTGAATGAGTATTTCATGAATTAATTTATTTGCAGATAGTGAAAAGCACTCAAACAGCCACACCTCCCCCCATCGTTCAATATGCTGCTGTCTAACATCACAGTAATTCTAGTAAAGAAAACTCAAGGAGGCTTGAGAGGCTGTGGTGCTTCACTGTGAAATGTACATCTTAGGCGGAAGAAAATGAGTCTCATGCTTGCTTTCTTAGTGTTCATCTGCTGTATATAACTGTAGAGATAAGCAGTTTTATTAGGGTGAATTGTTTAATACAGAAACTACTGAGATCCCCAACAGCTTGTTAATCCCAAATGTAAAATTTTGGGACCAGCATTAACATTGATCCTTTACTAGTATACTGTATTTGATTACACGTAGACACTGACCTTTTGGAACTGGAATATTAGCTCAGAAATGAACACTCTGGATAGGCTGGTTTATTTTTAGTGATGTAAATATTTATATAAATGATTTGTAAATATCATGATCCCCAATAACAAATAATTAGATTTTTATGTATTGAAGTCACATCAGCCAACAATGGATTGTGATTGTTCCATGACTATGTAATGTGGAATTGAATTTACCCAAAATGTAACACTACTATTGAAGTATAGGCACATTGTGGTGCTTACAAAATTAACATGTTGATCTCAAAATCAATTGCTGTGCCCCTGTGGAGACCCCTGGCTCCTCTCCTTGGGCAGTATAGTGGGGCCTTGATTACTGCCCTAGTTGGAATTCTACTCCTACCATCATTGAACTGTTAAATGCCAGGATCTCACTGGGCAGCACAGGCTCTGGCATTTCAGGCTTGATTTATATGAGTAGAGCTTAAGGTCAGAGCAAAACAACCTGCAAGTTTATCTTGGCAGAAATGCACTCTACTTCTAGTTTTCTGTTGTGGACTGAAAACACATTGCCTTTGTTGAACTGAAATTGCACGGTACTGTGTTAGCTTTTCCTAGCTTTCTTGTGCTCCATGGCATGGGGGAGTTTTATAGTCCTAGGGAAGACCTAGGAAGGCTGATTAGACTCTGAGATAACTTTTCCTAGCCAGAGCTGTTATGAGCTTTCCAAATTGTAAATCCCTTGTGTTGATATTCCCATAGAAGTATATAAGCAATATAAATCTACCTTTCTTGGACATTCTTAATGTTTTGAACACAAGCCTTCTGCCTGATTCTATGTATGATGCCGCTGTGGTGGTTCTCCCAAAAAAAAAAAAATCCTTTTTTACAAATCTCATATTACGCCCTTATCCCTACTGACCACCAATGTAAAATCCTGGCTAAGGTGTTAGCAATGAGATTGTCCACGGTGCTTCACCACATTATTCATCCTAACCAAACAGGTCTCATGCCTAACAAATCCATTGCACTCAGTATATACAGTCTTTCTAAATATGCAAATCTCTGTAGATATACCTGGCAATAGAGCACTCCTAGTTTTAGACATTGCCAATGCATTTGATAGCATAGAGTGGGAGTATTTGTGTGCTACTCTTAATAGTGTTGGTTTTGGCCCCATTTTCAATAAATGGGTGAATCTTTTGTATGCCAAACTTAGGATGAGGACATTATTTAACATCCAGTGGATCTTCCCTTTAAATGCAGAAGAATGTGAAGGTGTGTGTATTGTCTACAATGACTAGCCATTTACTGAGAAGACATTTGCAGCCACCTATGCAGGATTCTAAAATTTTCAGTGCTATGTTGTTGCAGACAACACAAGTACTTGTTGCAACTGGATGGAAAGTAGTTTCTTCTCCAGCTAAAGAACAGGAACTGGTTGCAGCATATTTGATGCTTTTTTTCATAATATTAGTTGATACTTTCTTAAAACAACAAAATATAAAAGGTCACTTAAGTTATATAAAAACTTTGGTATAAGATACAGGAATTTATTTATTACAGGTACTTATATAGTGCCGTCAATTTTGCGCAGTGTTTTACACATATATATTGTACATTCACATCAGTCCCTGTCCTCAAGAAGTTTACAATCTCTAACTTATATTTGTATATGCCACGCCCAATTTAGACAGGAACCAATTATCTACCAGCATGTCTTTGGAGTGTGGGAGGAAACCAGAGTACCCAAAGGAAACCTACGCAGGCACAGGGAGAACATGCAAACTAAAGGCCAGGTAGTGTCATGGTTGTGATTCGAACCGGCAACCCTAGTGCTGCCAGGCAGAAGTGCTATCCACTTAGCCACTGTGCTGCCTACAGGTAGACATTTAGAGATTTACTCTGCCAAAACAAATTGTAGCATTGTCTTCCCTTGGGTCATCAGCTAGAGTGCTTGAAGAAGTATTTATTAAAGCCCATTTGAACCTTCAGTTTAAATCTGCTAAATATTTTCTAGGAACATTAAAGCAGTTGTAAAGGCTCAAGGTTTTTTACCTTCATGCATTTTGTACATGAAGGTAAAAAACCTTCTCTGTGCAGCATCCCCCCAAGTCCTCTCAATACTTACCTGAGCCCCATCAAGATCCAGCGATGTGCACAACAGCCTCAGCTATCATGGGTCTCTGCATCCTCATTGGCTGAGACAGCAAGCGGGAGCCGTTGGCTTCCGCTGCTATCAAGCACAGCCACTCAGCCAATGAGGAGAGAGGGGGATGGTCCAAGCCGCGGCTCTGTGTGTGAATGGACACAGGGAGCATTGAGTGCCACCATACATAGCAAGCTGTTTGCTGTGGGGGCACCTGACAGGAGGAGCCGGGAACGCTGGCAGGGGACCCAAGAAGAGGAGGATCCAGGCTGCTTTGTGCAAAGCCACTGCACACAGTAGGTAAGTATAGACATGTTTGTTATTTTACAAAAAAAAAAAAATTAACATTTAGAATCACTTTAGAGCACGGGTGTCAAACTGCCGTCCCTCCAGCTGCTGCAAAACTACAAGTCCCATCATGCCTCTGCCTTTGGGGGAGTCATTCTTGTAACTGTCAATCTTGCAATGCCTCATGGGACTTGTAGCTTGGGAACAGCTGGATGGCCGCCAGTTTGACACCCGTGCTTTAGAGCATAACTAAAGGGAAAACTTTTTTTCTTAGATCAAGTGCAGAGGGATTAGATCGCTCGTTAGTTGTTATTGTTGTCTTTGCCCCCATTAAGGAAATTAATTCACCTCTCTATATGTCCTTACCATTATCATTGAAAGTGAAAGTAAAAGAAATCACAAATTTTGGGTTGTCACCAGAACAGGAATAGAGGAGAAATCTTCCAATGGGGGCACTAGTTCTGGTGACCTGGGGGTCCCCAAGGAATTCCCTTACTTTGTAGGAATTTTGTTTCGCTTCCTTCTTGTCTATAGGACACAGGTGACAAAGAAAAAAAACTGACGGGTTACAACCCTCACTTTCTTCATCCAAAATGAAATTGCCTATAGTTCTACTTTAAAACAAAAGGTGTTCAAAGCCTTACAGTTCTGTTGTGTTTAAAGCAGCTGTGTAGAAAAGCCTGTCTCCTACCAGCAGCTGCAGAGTGAAACCCTTGCTATCTGTATGGAAGTAGTGATTTCATTGCAGAGGTCCAGTATTCCTCCTACTCAGATCTAAATATCTGTAATTGACAAACCTCATGCTGCTCATTAGAAAGCTCTGGTTCTAACTCAGCAGGGGGTGTGGCAAACCTCTGCAAAGAGATCATTCCTTCCCCAGGGAGTGCAAGAGTCACACTCTACAGCATGGTGGCAGAGTACAGGCTTCTTTATTCAGGATGTGGGTGATTTCTAAAGAAAACAAGTAAGACTTTGAACACGTTTTGATGCACCTAGAATGTGTTGAGCTAATTTAAATTGAGGGCTCAGGAAAGTTTTTTTTCCTCACCTCAATTATGGGTCTGCTTATATGGTATCTATATCTTTATATGATATCCATGTCTTATAGTCGCTAAGGTTTCACATCAAGCACTCGAAACATAAAGTGCACTTCCACATCTGCAGCATAAAAAAAAAACAATATTTGCTACTTACTTTTTTTTTTTTTAGAGACTCTATTTTGGACCCTCCAACAAGTAACAAAATCCTACAAATTCTCTTTGTTTATGAGGGTCTTGGGCAACTGGTTTGCCATAATTAATACTGTTTGTACTGTGCAGGCAGATCTTCATTATCAACTATAACTAAATTTGAACACTCTTTCCTCATAAAGGGTTAAAACTTAGGCTTCTTGAATTGTATGTTAATGATGACAAACTCAAGCCAGCTTTAGACGTTGTGATTTTCTTTCTTGCAACCATGGGTTGCAGGAAAGACATTCGCTCGAGTCCCTCATCAACACAGCCCGGTAGGAAGGCATTGGGGGGAGCTGTCCCTGCCAGCAGAACACAGTGATTATTGCTAGCGGCTATAGCCACTGGCAATAGTTGCATGGAAAATTTGATAGGCTGGTTGTACTCAAGTCGTACAACAATCGAATTGGGTTCAATCAGCTTGCCCATAGATAGTTCGAATCTCAGCTGGTCTCTGCTGAACCGGTCGAGATTCGAAAAAAAACAAAACAGAAAAAAACCAAAACATGATGTTTAAATGGGAACACATTATTAACATATAATGGGGCTTTCTCAAATTTTACTTCTATAGTGAAAATACACTTTAAGCATTCCTTCCTTGTGCATTAAAGGAATCATGGCAAACCTCAGTTCAGTCATCACACTACCCGATACCTTTAGTATTGTAGCTTATATACAGTTTACAGCAAAACCAATTAAGCTGCACTCTGCACTGTAGAAAGCATTTTAACAAGAATATATTTAATAATGGGGTTAACAGGATTGTAACTATAAATAGCTGTAGACAAAGCAGCTCTTACATAGCACTTCTGCAAAGACCAAACTCAAGCTATATGATATGTCATAAGACATCCTAATGTGTGAACATAGTCACATACTGAAACATAAGTAACAGACCTTACATCTATAGCTAGCCAGTGTCATTCTTCACGTGTTTGCCTTAGTATGTCTATGGTGTTTAAATGTCAGTGTTAAGGAACTGTACTTAGGAGAGCTGATGTATCAGTAGAGACACAAGTCATAGTTCACTAATCATACTTTGTGAAGCCTCAGTAACCAAGTTGCCATTTGAAATGCTTTATTTAAATCCACACATTTTTTCATGTAGACTTTTGTGTGTATTTCTCCTTTAAAATGATCTGCTTCATGTAACTTTGCATGGTCTCTTCACATTCACGTAAAGAACATCACCATGGTAACTCCTGTCAGCAAATGCTAAGTGTTGTAAGCCATAGCGTGTTACCCATTTATTGCGTTAAAGCTTTTCAATCAATTTTTCTTATGCCTGCCGTATACACAACTCATTACCAAACAACGTTAACCAGATTTAATCACAGATAACATGATCTGGACTACCTACAAACAACTCTGCTATACAGTTTTATAAAATATTGGCAATAGATCACTGGACATTTTGTATTTTGTGATCACAAGCTTGTTGGAAAGTAGTTCAGTAGAACTTTAGCCATTTTTTTTATTTTGGATAGAGTAGGGTTAAAACCTCTGTCAGGATTTTATTGTTCTCGGTGTCCCCTTTGGGGATCTTTCTCCTTGCCAGTTGTCCCATTCACCATTTTCACTGGGGAACAAAAAGAGGAGTGCAGTATTTTTACAGTTGTCACTAAAACAAGATGATCATCCAGACAAATATAAAATGTTATTGCGATCAAGAACTAAGTAAAATGAAGCTACTAAAATATGTCTGGCAGAATCCATAAAGTACCAATCACTATATGGTCTACTAGCTTATAGATAATATTAAATAAAGCAATAACAACCACCATCCTGTGTAAAATAGAGGCAGAATAGTGACATTTCTGGTTAGCTAACAATGCTAAATGAGAAGGGCTGGACTGATGCAGACCGTCATGCGCATAGTGCAACTGCCCGCTTTTTCATGAGACAGAGCAGGAGATTTATGTGTGTGTGTGTGTGTGTATATATATATATATATATACATACATACATACATACATGCACGAACACACGCAGGGCGTTTAAGTCAAACCAGGACTTTTAATTTTAAAGATACAAAAAGGGATGCTAGCGTGGCGGTACTACACGCAGTAGTAATTGGCAAGTGTGTCCTGTTACTGGTAGCCAACGCACATCTCGTGGGCCAGTCCAGAGACCATTAATCAAGATAGCAAACAACAGTGTTAGGGCGTGCATGGAACAGCATGTGGTGATGAAAGTGTAAAACCTGTGGATACCTATAGAAGACTTTAAGCATAGTATAGTGATGAGACGCTTAGCTGCAGTAAGACATTTGAATGGTTAACGTTTCAAAGATGCCTGTCCGTCCGTCAATGACGATCCCAGCCATGGTGGTTCCCAGCCCACAGCAGTCATTCCTGTGAACATTCAGCGCGTGGAAAGCCTGATCTTGGATAATCGACGCATAACCTGTCGTGAAATTGCACAGGAGACGAATGATGACGTCAAGCAGGCTCTCCTAGGATGGTTCAGGCGTACTGACAAATCTTTCTATGCCAAAGCTTTTCAGGCATTAGTTAAACGCTGAGATAAGTGTATACGTTTAACAGGGGAGTATGGTGAAAAGTAAATGCATGAAAAAATAAAATGAACCAGGACACTCTTGGTAACGGACTGAATTGAAAAATCAATCAAAGAAGGGATAAAAAAAAGGGGGTTCAAAAATATGAAAAATAAATAATGGTGACCCCAATAACTAAGGCCGACTCACATGGAGTGGACCATGTGGTGTCCTCGGGACCTAAACAATACTGATAAGAGAAAAAAGACAAAAACCTGGGGTAGAGGACCCCTAGGTCTGGGGGGTCCAAATGAGGACAAACTGTGGCTTCTTAATAGAAAATTACAAAATATTTATTGCAGTAAAAAGTGCGGATAATGAAAAATGCTTAAACAAAAAAAAATAGAAAGGAATACCTCACCATCACCAAAGGAGACAATAAGGAAGAGAATGACATAGTTATCCAAGTGATGCCGTGCACGCAGCAGTCCCGACACCTGATAAGGAATTAATAGGCCTATAGATGATGTATATGATCCAGGAAAAGGAAAGGATAATAATGTGACATAGGTGAGCATCCCCAGATAATGTTAGATGATGCAGAGTATGTAATTCTGTTAGCCAGGTCTTGAGTGTAGCAATGCGGCAAGGTTGCAGAGCGGCTGTATGATGGAGGCTTGGCAGTGCATGCGGCTGAGCATGGCTACATGATAAGTAGCCTGAGGGATCAAGTGCTATAAAGGAAAAGGGTGCAAAGGGAATCGTGCAGTATTGAAAATGCCAGTCCGTGGGACTGCGCATGCGTCGGCGTCACCCGGAAGTGACGTAACGGGTTTCGCCCATCGAGTCATGTGGGCTTCTTTAGATGAAGGGCAGCCATGTTTTTGGAGTCCTTATATATTGAAAAGGAGCCTCGTCTTGACCAATGAGTATACTTAATTAAAGGATCAAACATGGCTGACAGGAAAGGGGACCAATGGCATTCAAAGGAAAGTTTTTGCACAGATACTTGTTATAAAACATAATATAAATAGGGATGACATATCAATATGGTCCTATATATCCATAAACTTAACAACTATAGGAATTACACATAGCCATATAGGTGTAGCCCACTATATATATAGAAAAATAAATGCAGTTTCCACTCCTTGAAATTTGTTCTTTTATTATATAAACTCAGAAATCCTACTTTGACTTGGATGCCCCTCGTGTGTATGTATATACAGTGTGTGTTGTTTGTCTTTTGTTACATTTCAAAATTGCTAAGACAATCGCACTGTTTTTTTAATTGTACTCTTTCTGCTCTTGTTTTATTCTTGCTTTAGACTGTCAACTACTTTATGGATATTGCATAAATAACACAGCACATTGTGGGTAAAGAGCAGCTCAAATTTTTGTGTAATGATTTTAGCTGAAAACACAGTTCTGTCATGAAAATAAGACCCCCGTTTTTATAGTTGGACCCAATTTATTGTTATTTAAATTAATTTTTTTTATTGTTTAAAAGTATGTTGCTTTTCCTTTTAGAACTTTTTTTTAAGCTTCTGAATTTCTTGGAATTCCTAATGACTCAGATCCTGCTGGAATAATTATTCAAATTTGATTGGATTTCTTGGCTTTTCTGTATCAAATCTGTAACAACATATGGTCTTTATTTAACAGTTAATTTCTTTGTTACTATGGTCCTTAGCCTGCGCTTTTTAATTATTTATTTATTTAGTATTTTATTTCTTGCTCATTGATTAAAAGACATTCAGAGACATTTGGGTTATATACCACCTACAGAAGGATTTTGACACTGTAAACAAAAAAACACATCATCAGCCTTGTATATCCCCTCCCACTCCTAGCAGTCTTACTAGTGTCCTAAGAAAATGTCTGGCTTTTGTCTACAGTTTTTACTTGTATTTCCTTCAATCAAGATTTCATTATTAAAAATGTAGAGTATAATTAACCTTTCAAATGCCACATCCATAAATATCAGATGTATATCAAAAAAAGAAGAAAACAAAATATTGGACTTTACTGGCATTGAAGGGGAACACACACACACACACAGAAGAATCATCTTAAAATCTCCATAATTGAGTTAAAAAAACCGAAATTGCTTAATATAATTTAAAAAACAAAAAAACAAAAAAATCTTCATCACCCCCCACAAGTAGTACAGTGTCAGTATGGTGACACTGTACTGCTAGGGTGACAGTATGTTAAAAAAGAAAAAAAAAAACATAGATAATATATCAAAAGAAAAATGTAAAAAATGTTTTAAAAAAATTATAATTTTTGGTTATAAACTAATTTGGGTTATTTTTTTTTTTTTTTTACTAAAAAGATAACCGAATACATTTTGGCCAAGATTTATGAAGAAAGATTATTTATTTGCAAAATGTTATAAGAAAAACACTTTTTTTCAAAATTTGTGGACTTTTTCATTTACAGTATATAGCAAAAGAAATACAAATCCCGGTGGTGAATAAATACCACCAAAATAAAGTTTTATCTGTCTCAAAAAAATGCTATAAAATTCATATGGGTATAGTGTTGCATGACCACGCAATTGTCATTCAAAATGTGATAGCACTGAAAGCTGAAAATTGGCCTGGACAGGAAGGGGGTAAAAGTATCCAGACTTGAAGTGATCAAAGGCCTTCTTCTGTCCATTTTGGTTTTCGGCCAAGTGCATCCTGAATTTCCGGTTTTAGTCCAGATTTTTTTTTTTACGTGCACCACTAATTAGAACTGTTGAGCATTGTTGGTTTCCATGAAAAAAGTTAAAATGCTGAGAAAATTAGTGCTGCATCACTGGGTAGAATTTTGTGCCTGAGCACTCTGCACACTATTCCATTCAGTGTGAGGTAGCACCTTCTTACCACTGCTTCTAATTGCAAGAGACATGCAGTTCTGCCTCTGTTAGTCCTTGCTGTTGTCTACAGTGACCTGGTTACCTCTGGCTATTCAAACCTCTCCTGCTTTTAGCAGCCAGTTCCTGAGCACCTAAAGTTTTACCTGCTATTTTGACTGAAGTATCGAATCTCTCCAGCCCACGATCCGCTAACAGTTCAAGGATGTCACCCTTGAAGCCATCATTACATCCCTTTTTCAATCTCTAGAATCATATTCAATCCTAGATCCCAGTTCAGCCGCAAACCCTGGTCCCCCCAATCCCCCAAACCTACAAACAAGTCCTCTTCATTCTTTAACCTGTTAGTATTTGTGGACATCAGGAAAGACAGCATCTCAGATGCCTGGGTATGGGAGGTGGGTCTCTAAGGGCTGCAAACCTTAGTTCGCAGCCTCCTCCCCACTTCAAGGCTTCCAACTTTCCTGCGGCACTGCACAGGTTAGCAGACCCCAATGCAGCCTTTACAGGTCTTCTGGATCAGGATGTTGTTGCCTTAGTTTCTTTAGTGGAAACATTTCAGGGATTTTATTTCAACATTTTTCACAGTTCTCAAACCAAAAGGAGACATTCATTTCATCTTGGATCTTAACCTCCCTGGCGGTATGATTCTTTCAGATTTTTGGTGCTGAAAGTGGTACCATTATTCTGCATGGAAATATGTAGTTTTTTTATTGTAGGCTGTAATTTTTAGGAATAACTCACTGAAATCTGTACGAACAAGAGTCTATTAAACATTCCGGATATGATAAAATTTGAAACACGAAATCATAAATTATAATTTAATAAATAATCATAAAAAATAATATAATAATAATTTTAATTCAATAATATAATCAAACCAAAAACACTGAAATTTGAAATACAGAGGCAAATTCGCACATCGCTGAGCAAAGTCGCAAAATCGTTTTCAGTGTCTGATTTTCCCCACGAATTTCCCCACGAATCATCACTCAATTCTGCAAGTGGTTTTGATTTACTATCGCTGCTCTAAAAACCGCTTTTGACGTAAAGGGACGCTTTCTGGATGCCATAGACTTTTCCAGGCAGAAAGAACAAAATGCAGGCAGGGCACAGGACAAAGCAGTAGGGACAAAATATATGTGAAATGCATTGAAACAGCAATGACAGCAAAAATGACATTTTTTAAAAATTTCAAATTTCCCGCCGGTTCCGGCGCCCGTACGTCCCGACGTCACAGGGACCGGAACACAGAATTCGGATGCCGGCATCGGCCAGAGGAGATGGCCGGGGACACTACAGGGGACACATCGTGGGAGCGAAGGACAAGGTAAGTGCTGCAGGGACCCCCAGAGCAGCGCCGCATGGTAAGCCCGAGTGTAGCTCGGGGTTACCGCTCTTGGTATAGAAATTTTACCCCGAGCTACACTCTGGATTACCACTAAGGAGGTTAAGGCTCTAAATGTCTTCATTAGGATCCAAAAATTCCATATGAAATTCAAAAGGTCTTTCATTACCTACCTTTATCAGGGATATGTTCTGGCCTCCATAGACATCAAGGGGTGTGTACTTGCATGTTCCTATTTTTCCAGCACATCAGCAATTCCTTTGCTGTGCTGTGAGTCCCCAACACTTTCAGTTTGAGACCCTACCATTCTATCTCTCTTTTGCACTCCATGTGTTTACCGAGGTTCCCAGGGCGTTGTGATTTGTGAAATAATTAAATAATCTCCTGCTGAGGAAGCACACATCTTTGATCAACAATGTGGCAAGGATAGTTCAAACTCTGAAAAGGTTCAGTTGGAACCTGAACCTTCAAAATTCTTTGCTTAGAGTATCTGGGCTGTATCCTAGACACAGCTCAAGCAAAAGTTTTTCTTCCCCAGGAGAAACTTCAAACTCTCCGCTTCCAGACTTGGACTATCTCTCCAAAAGTCAGGCATCTCTTTGCTTTTCATCAGCGTCATGGGGCTGATGGTAGCCTGCTTTGATGCTGCTCCACTTTCTCAATTTTGCTCCAGACCCTTAACACTCAATATCTTGTGTTCCAATACCAGTGTCACAGGTGGGAACACCAGATGTGGACCTACTAGCCTTCAGGTTCAGAAACAAACTGTAAAGGTTTGTCTCCAAGTTCACGGCTGTTGGCTTTACCATCATGACTGTTGAAGCCCAGATCTTGAGAGAGGGGGGCTTTGGTGAATTGGGTATTCCTATGATGTGAATATTTAGGAAGTCTGCTTCCTGAAAGCTTTATTTCAGCGTATCTTGACACATTAATAGTTAGATCTTGACTAACCTATGGTTCTGTGTGGCAATAAGGGTTGAGTCAAGGTACATGTGATCTTGTTCCAAATACAGCTAGCCTCCCTTTCTTTGATTAAGACTCTTGTACAGGGTGTCTTTTATGTGGTTCCTCTGTACATTCACTCATCTCTCCATAGAATCTGAATTTGATTCTTAAAAAAACATCTTATGCACATTTAGATATTCCCTTTTTTGTTCTTAGGCAGGCCATAGACGGGCCGTTTATCGGCCAAATTGTTGGCCGATAAATGAAAAATCGGTCGTTCCCATTGCTGATGCTGCCACCAATGTCCACGAAAAACGGACGTTTTTTGTGGATTTTCCAGCATGACCGATAAAAATAAATGAGGAGATCTGTGAAAAACGGCTGACGGGCTGGCCCCACTAACAGCGTGAATATCAGTCAATTTTTCGTCCGGACGTAAATTCAGCCGATGAACGACCCGTCTATGGCCTGCATTAGTCACAAGGTCACCTTCTTTGTCACTATCAGCTCTGCAAGGCATGTGCTAAGCTAGTGGCTTTGTCTTGTAAACCTTTTTATGCTCTTACATTAAGGTAAGGTATTGGTGAGAGGCATTGGGCCTCTTTCCTTTCTAAGGTGGTTTTAGCTTTGCACATCAACTAGGACTTCCATCCCTCTGTGCAGTTTGAGTACATCAGAGAAAGATTTACCTTCATAGTCTGGATGTAGTTCACCTTCTGCAAGTTCACCTCCCAGCAGCTGCTTCCATTGTGAAGATGGGCTCTTTTTCATTTCACATGGTTCCCTCAAAGGGGAATCAGCTTCTCGCTCCATATCTTCTTGGTGGTGCAAAACGATTATTGTTCAAACCTATAGTTTAGTACAATCTCCTAAATCTGTGAGTGCTTCTTGGGATGTTAAGGCCTCAGCTGATGTCTGCTTTGAATGTGGGGTTCTTCAGACAGCACTTTGAGCTGCATTCAGTCTGTTTTTCCAGTTGTTTATTAGTGGGCCTGCTTGCTTTTTGTTTGCTGTGTTACCCACTACTCAGTTGCACTGCTTTTGGAATGTCCAGACGTCTCTGAATCCTGTGTCACTTAATGAGAAAAAAGTAGGCTTTTTGTTCTCACTGAAACATATTTTTCTTGGACTTCATTAACCACTTGGTAATTGCGCTATAGCTGAATTATGGCTACAGCGTGGTTACCCAGTTCTGGGAGGGCGCCATATGACGTCCTCCCAGAACGCGCCCTCCCCTGCACCCCCAGCGATCTCTGTGATTGCTGTGTCCTACAGACACGCTGATCACATGGTGAGGTGAAAGGCCAAACACAGCGGCCTTTTACCATGTGATCAGCTGTGTCCAATGACACAGCAGATCACGGAGTAAATACAGTTGCCGGTTATCGGCAGCACTTTCCTCACGCTGTCACAGCATAAAGAAAGTACTGCCGATAACCAGCAGCTGTCAGAGGAGATCGGCACTGATGATGCCTAGCCGTGCCACCTATCAGTGCCTTCAGTTAGCGCCGCCCATCAGTGCCACCTCATCAGTGCTGCCTATCAGTGCTGCCTCATCAACGCACATCATTGAAGGAGAAAAATTACCTGTTTGCAAAATTTTGTAATAGAAACAAAGAAAAACTTGTTTTTCTCCTGTTTATAGCACAAAAACTAAAAACACCCAGGGCGATTAAATACCACCAAAAAAAGCTCTATTTGTGTGAAAAAAATGCTAAAAATTTCATATGGGTACGATGTTGCATGACCGCGCAATTATCATTTAGAATGTGACAGCACTGAAAGGTGAAAATTGGCCTGGGCACAAAGGGGGTATAAGTGCCCTGTAGGCAAGTGGTTAAAGGACATAGGATTCAAAGACATTTGGGTTATACTGCCTCCTACAAGATTTGGAGGCTGTCACAGAAGAAAAACAGTGACCTTGTATACCCCTTCTTACTTCCAGCATACCTTTGTAAGAAAGTAGTGCCAAATCTGGACCATAAACAGGGTGTGACCTGTGTCCCTCAATAAACTCAAAGAAAACAATGTTATGGTGAATACAAAATTCCAATTTTTTTGTCATTGTAAAGATGGTCATCGAGGTGGGGGAAAACAAGAGGTACACTTTCATGACACTCTCCAGCAACATATACTCACTTTCTTTTGCTCTCCTGGTGCTCCATTCATCTATCTGAAGTGAGGAAGGGAAGCCTTGTGTAAGCTCTGAGTGACTGTATTCAGTGCTTATAGAATGCCAAGGACTGTCTTTGCCCCAGTGTAATAACTTTCACAATCACCAGTTCTGTCACATGACATGAGGAATGAGACACCTCCTTCTTACTTTGAAATACTGAGTATTTTAATCAACAAATAGATAAAGCAGTGGGGAATCAAAAGACTGAGAACTGTACCATACTTTTGGCGGCTGTAGTGCAGTGCAATAGAAAGTGATATCTCCCAGACTAAAAAACACTTGGTAAATTATCATTTGCACTTTGCACTGCCTATGGAAATGAGCCAATGTTTTAGCTTCTTTTTATGCCACTATCAATTACAGTTCACAGGACTTGTTAATCTTCTTTTCTTGTCATGCTAATTGATATTTTGGTAAAAACTGTACTTTTCTCAGAGCAGTTCAATGGCCCTTTAAAATCAAATCTGCTGACTCATGTACATCAGTGTTTATGGTCTATAACCATTGGACTACCTCATACTTTTGTAACTTGACACCTGTAAGATCAGCAATCACTTGCACTCCAATGGAGAAAGGTAATGGCAGAAACCGTTTTTACATCCTTTTTTTGTTGTTGTTGTTTGGTGTTTTATTTACACTTGTCGGAAGCATGTTCTGTCATTGATTGTCCTCTGTTGGCACTTAAGGGCCCACAGCACATTTTCAATCCATACAAGGCTGTAGTGAAAGCAGCTATTTATCTATCCTGAAAAACATAGAAACACTTCTGACAAGTGTCATCTTGAGATGTTCTGTGAATCTGCTTTTGTACAGACTCTGTATAAGCTCTGCTTATTGACCTTGATAACAGAAATGTGCTAAATTTCTTTGCAGAAATGAATGTTCTATGCAAAGATCTCCCACTGAATTTGCATTCTGACTAACTTTTTTTTCTAATTTCCATGCTACTATTGTCATCTTTGTAATGGTGGCAATAAAAACTCATGCCAGAAACTGTGGCCAATGATTAATTGCAGTAACTGTCATTTTACTTTATATTTATCAGATCCCCTTCAATTAATTGCCTGTTTATCAGATCCTTGATTGCTCAGTTTGTTACAATGTAAAGTAAAATTATAAAGAAACAATAATTTTCAGTTTACTCCAAGAAAGAGCCCTTTAGCAAAGTATAACCCATTTAAGATTTTTACGTGACTGCATATAACTAGGCAACCCTATTCAAAATGACCTCTACAATTCCTAGTTCCCAAACATTTTTCAAAAATTAGTTTTAGACTGGCCATAGTTTAGTATATTTTCTTTGGACTCTGTATATTAAAGATCTAATCTTCCAGGTTGTGACCATGGCATGTTGAACGAGTTGTTACTTTTCTTCCATTTCAGTTTTTTCTTTGTCATGATTTGTAACATTTGGTTAATCACAGGTGTGATCCCTGATTACAGAACATACATAAATACAGTTGAGCATGCAATTGAGGTCTAGAGTATCACAAGTCTTATATCTTGCTTTTCCAGCACTCTTTATTTAGCAATTATACATACATGTATAATTTACAATACTAGGGATGTCATCATTTTTGTTAGTCCCCTTATGATTTTTTGCAAATTTGCCCCTGTGCGTTTACTATATTGATTATTGATAGTTTTTGTTTAATCTCATCAACAAATAACTGTGTCCCTTTGGTGAAACTGAAATAAAATTATTTGTGTTAAAGGATAAGTTCACCTTTTAATAATGCACATTTCTTCCAGGTAAAAAAATGTGCATTTATTTTTTTTGTTTATGGAACTTCTAAAGCATTGCACCAGCAATCAGCAGGTCCCTCTACCTTGTCAGTATATCTGCTTGCTCGTACATCCCGTACAAGGAAGCAGATACTACTGACAGGAAGGCTCATTGAACTACCACAGCACTGTGGAGCACTTTGGTAGTTCATTGAAAACTACAAACCAACAGGCACAAAGGCTGCCAGGACTTGTAGTTTTCCCATTCACAGAATGCTGTGAATGAGTGACACGACCGGGCGGCGAAGCCCCGCTTGGCCACGTTTTAAAAAAATTGTGACAGCCAGCGAGGGGGGACAAGATCCACCACTATCTGTCACAGCGGGCATGGGGGGGGGGTCAGATCGTAACATGTTACACTCTGAATATGGGTGTAACATGTTATGAAAAATGAACTTATCCTTTAATGTAATTGTAGTGTTTGTACACTTGGGGAACCTAATAGTGTTGAAAATAAGTCGTATTTCATAGATCCTTATACCACTATTGTGCACATAGGTGAAAATCTGAGAACTATCTATTTTGGGTTTAAATATTGGTAGTGGAAAGTATAACCATTAAAGGGGGATAATAGTTCCTGAAGGTACCCATCCAGAAAACCTAGGGCAGAAAATCTAAACATTTGGAAGAAGCTCTGCTAAAAGAAAAAAAAGTGAATCTCAATGCTGGTGGTATTTACAATTCTGGCTGCTATAGTTTAAAGTGGACATATGGCCAGGCTGTGGACATTCAAACATTTACACTGGGATCAGTGTGAGCTGATCTTCTTCCAAAAAACTGTTGTATATTAGCAGGCCCCAAATCTCATCTAGAGTTCTGTGGCCCTTGCTCCATTGTCAGGACATGTTTATCCAAACCAAGAGTTGGAATTTTTTGCTCTGGGAATGTTCAGAAGGTGCACTTTTCCTATAGATAATTTTCTAGTGCCACTGAGTCTTTTTCAAGTATTATACTTACCTTTCTGTATTTAATTTATATATTCATGGATCAGGTCAAGAATGCTAGGATGCACTTTATTTTAAGTGTGAATTTGTTTTGAGTATACAGAACATCAACTACTAAAGCTGTCTTGTCTCCTGCTAAAGATGAATCAATTTATTGATCTGCTTAGGAGCATCTGCTCTCTTCACATTTCTAATTCTTACACATATCCCTATAATCCTTTATCAGGTACATATTTTACAAAGGGCACCTGTGTTCTTACTGTCATCTTATGCACTCATTCTAGTAGTTCCCCACTTGTAAAGATATTTAATCTTGTTAATAGATAATCTTTATGCAGACGTTTACTGCTAGATATGTGACCATTTAGCAACCCATTTGCCAAAGGCTTATGGCACAAATAGACTATGTTTACCATCTATTTTTTTTATGATGGAGGAACATACATATGCACAACATATACATACATATAAACACATTTATTATAAAGAAATACATACATGACTAGCAGCCTGCCCCTAGGTTGGCAATTGGCTTCACTTGTTGATATTTCCTACTGGTTGCACAAGTAGATAAAGAGATCACTGCCCATAAAGATTAAGTACCAGTGCACTATTGGAGGTATTCCGTTTTTGAAGTGCTGCCTAATAATGAAAAGTAGGACAATGCTGGCATGGTAGGAGGGGGTAGCAAGTATGGTCCTACACTTGTTGCCACCATTCTATGGGAATACCAGTTAGCATATGGGGTGTGCTGGTATAGTGTCTTCATGGGAAGGGAGGATTACAATTGTTCTGGCACAATCAAGAGCCTAGAAGCTATTGCTAATCTTCAGTCATTTTAAAATAAAACTAAAGATGAAACGTTTTGTCATTATTAGAGTGGAGAGGGATTAGAACACCTGTCATGTTTTCATTGTTGTCTATGCCCCCGTTTGGGAGAGTCACCCACTCTATTTGTCCTGTTTACCATTGTCATTGAAAGTGAACATAAAGGTAAATCTCAAATTTTGGGTTGATACCAGAACAAGAACAGAGGTGAAATCTTTCAATGAGGACACTAGTTTTGATGACCCTAGTGAAATTCCAGGATTCCCTCAGTTTGGGATGATTTCCTCTTGCTTCCTGTTTTGGCTGTGGGACAGGAAGTGAAGGGAAGTCTCCCACATGTTGCACAGACAGGGGTTATAACCCTTCCTTACTCTATCCAAAATAAGAAAAAAGTTTTTCCTTTAGGTCTACTTTAAGCCAGTATCCCCTCAAAACGAAGGTCACGTTTGTGTAATACCCTTTGTGTAATAATTTCTATATATGAAATAAATTACAATACAATGAAGAATCATACAGGATACATGATCCCCATTGCTTTGCTCTCTGATTTCATGTAAATTTAAGCCCATAATTTATAGCAAAAGAATAATAATTTAAAAAAATGTGTTTTTTTTCCTTTGGTATTATCACGTGTTATATTGTAGTGGTAAAAAAAAATTTGTTTTCCTAAAGTTTTTGATTCAGGACATATAGATTCCAAATGATTGTTTTTATTCAAATTCAACCTAGACATTCCCTGTATTTACATTCACTGGTCACTTTATTAGGTACACATTGCTAGTACCAGGTTGGACTCCCTTTTTTCCTTCAGAACTGCCTTAAAGGATAATTCCACCTTTTGGACAAAGGTGAAAAAATGTGTATTTATTATTTTTGTCCAAAGGAGCCTGGAAAGCATTGCACCAGCAATCAGTAGATCGCAGATGCCATGCAGGTCTCCTGCAGACCTGTCAGAATATCTGCTTGCAGTACAGGATGTACGGCCAAGCAGATATTCTGACAGGAAGCTTGAGTGAACTACCACGGTGCTCCACAGCGCTGTGGTAGTTCATTGAAAATTACAAGTCGAAAGCCACTAAGGCTGTCGGGAGTTGCAGTTCATTTATTCATGGAGGTCTGTGAATGAGTGACGTGGCCACGTGGGCAGAGCTCCGCACGGCTGCGCTGTTTTCAAATCTGACAGATAGTACAGGGAAACTTCTTCCCATAGTATCTGTCAGAGGGGGGGCAGCAGGTGCGACTGCAGCTATGGGAAAATGTTACATGTTCCACCCTAAAAATGGGTGGAACATGTAATATGCTCCCATAGATGAACTTATCCTTTAATTCTTTGTGGCACAGATTCAACAAGGTGTTGGAAACATTCCTCAGAGATTTTGATCCATATTGACATGATAGCATCACGCAGTTGCTGCAGATTTGTTGGCTGCACATCCAGGATGCAAATCTTCCGTTCAACCACATCCTAAAGGCTCTCTATTGGATTGAGATCTGGTGACTGTGGAGGCCATTGGAATACAGTGAACTCATTGTCATGTTCAAGAAACCAGTTTGAGATGATTTGAGCTTTGTGACATGGTGCATTATCCTGCTGGAAGTAGCCATCAGAAGATGGGTACACTGTAGGCATAAAGGGATGGATATGGTCAGTAACAGTACTCAAGTAAGCCGTGGCATTTTAAATGATGCTTAAATGGTACTAAGGGGCCCAAAGTGTGCCAAGAAAATATCCCCCACACCATTACACCACCACCCCCAGCCTGAACTGTTGTTGTTTTATGCCAAATTTTGACCCTACCATCTGCATGTTGCAGCTGAAATTGAGGCTCGTCAGACCGACCAGGCGACATTTTTTCAATCATCTGTTGTTCAATTTTGGTGAGCCTGTGTGAATTGTAGCCTCTGTTTCATGTTCTAGCTGACAGGAGTGGCACCCCGTGTGATCTTCTGCTGCTGTAGCCCATCTGCTTCAAGGTTTGACGTGTTGTGCATTCAGAGATGGTATTCTGCATACTTTGATTGTAACAAGTGGTTATTTGAGTTACTGTTGCCTTTCTATCATCTCAAACCAGTCTGCCCATTCTCTTCTGACGTCAGCAAGGCATTTTCATACACACAACTGCTGCTCAATGGATATTTTCTCTTTTTCAGACCATTTTCTGTAAACCATAGAGATGGTTGTGCATGAAAATCCCAGTAGATCAGCAGTTTGTGAAATACTCAGACCAGCCCATCTGGCACCAGCAACCATGCCACGTCCAAAGTCACTTTCTTCCTCATTTTGATGCTTTGTTTGCACTTCAGAAAGTTGTATGCACCACATCTAGATGCCTAAATGCAATGAGTTGCTGCCATATGATTGGCTGATAATTAATTTGTGTTACCAAGCAATTGAACAGGTGTCCCTAGTAATGTACAGCGCTGAGCGAACCATTGGCGCTTTATAAATACTGTATAATAATAATAATAAAGAGGCCAGTGAGTGTATAATGCAAGTGCTTTGCATGTTTGCCAGATTCGATCACATTTGCTACCATTTGTTCCACATCTATATTTCCTATTTCTGTACAAGTCTCTCGGGATATCCAGGTCTCAGTAGCATGTATCATATTTATAATGTTACAGCCTACCAGCCCAGTTCTCTTTTGCACATTCACTAATATGAATTTACTGATTATACCATTAATTCCATTGACCATGGAGGAGCTACCACACTCTTTCCACCTTGCACGTATTCAGTTCACCTCATTCGCTTCACAAATTACTATTTTCATAAACCTCTCATTTTCATTTGTCATCAATAAAATGGTTTTCAAATGTTGATCATTGCAGGTGAATATAGGCAGGCAAATATGTCTAGATTCACCTGTCCATAATAAAAATGTCCCTTAATATAGTGGTGGTAGAAAGCGCATTCTTTCTGATATGCAATCTTGGTTATTTTGTTTTCTTGTTTAAAATGTGAAAACTCAATAAAACTTTTATTAAAAATAATATAAATGTTGTATTTATTCTGTAATGTATCAGTCTTATAGTTTTCAGATATTTCCTTTCGCTAGTTACTTCTATTTCACGGACAGAGCTATTTTTACATATTGTTGTTATAATGAATGTAACTGCTTGTTCATGAACAGTGACTGCAGTGAACCTAGAAATAGTTCTTTAGACAGGTCTAAATGTATGGAGTGAAAAGATGAAGATTATATAATACTAGGTGCTTAGAAAGCCAAACATTACAATGAAAAGATCAGCCATTGTGGAATGTGTTAACCCTTGTATCAGCACATGAAATAGGTAGGCCAGTAAATCTATTGCTATGGCAACCATTAAGCTAGCTTTTCACTACTTTGTCCAGTGTAACAGTATTTTTCTTAGAGAATTTACACTGACATCTCATCCATATTAGATATCTGACCAAACAATTTCTGTCTTTGCCTTGTACTGGTCACTGAAGGGGTTTGGTGGTTGTTGTCTGGAATAACAATGCAAAAGAAATGAAGCCAAGAAGTCTTTTCCATTTTTTTTTTTTACACCAAAGCTGAAGGTTCAGGTATAAGTGACACCGATATCAACTATGAAAGTAGAAAAAGGTTCCCCTATTTATTTGCACAAGTGCTTTTTATGGGCTAAGAAAACATATATAGACAATGGTGTAATATTCTTAAATGGACCTTAAATTTCTTTAATTTCTTAAATTTGGGAGCAGCTGTAAATACCTTCTTTTTAAAATATGTCTACACTTATGTCTTTGCACTTAGGGCGGCCATACATGGAACAAAATTTGGCCGGTTCAGCAGTGACTGGCCAAATTTTGATCCATGTTGTGTGCAGGCTGCTTGTACAGAAGCTGATCTACCAGCCTGTGGGGTTTTTCCTAAACGATCAGCGTTACCGGCTATAGCCAGCAGCGCTGATCAGTGTATTCTGGTGGTGGGTAAATCTCCCTCCATCAGAACACAACACCTCAGTGTAGGATTCCCCCATTGACCTTGAGACCAGGTTCCCACTAATGCGGCGTGGGAAACGCTGCAAATCCTGTGCATTTCTCACACCACATTGCAATCTCATGGCGTTCATGCGATCTGGTGTGAGTGTCAATGTTAAATTAATGATACCCCGCAATAGATCACAAAACACGATGCGATTGACAAAAATCGCATCGCCTGGCTGAGAACACCCATGAGATGCGATTCAAGTGCGGGTAAAAAAAAATGGGTCCTGCACCTTTTTGGTGCGGATGCGATAAGATTTAAGCCATACAAAATGTATGGCTCAAATTGCACTGCACAATCTGGTCATTTTTTTTTCATTCAACCTACTGGTTGAACAAAAAAAAATGATTAATATATGACCATCCTTAGTCTTAAACTTTTTTTTTTTTTTCATTATGAATACATTGGGGGAGGCGGGTTAAAAGATGTTTCTGTTTCTCAGGGGGGGATTTCCCTTCACATCTGTGGGCCCAAAAGGAAAGGGGGAGGGGGGTTATCTTTCCAATGTGAGGGAAATTTTTTTAGACAGCTGTCCTAGGAACAATCGTTGCCCATTGGAAGATTATCCTCTCCTATTCTGGTAACAATTCAAAATTTAGCATTTTCTCACTTTAATTCCTGGTGCCAAATGGTGGACACATATTCACCAGAGAGCATCCTTTTCATTTTCTTCGTATGGTTGCTGTACCTTGCCCATGGCTCAGTATCAACAACACAGGCAGCTATGTGTATTGTTAGGCCTCTGGACATGAGAAGCTATGGACATTTATTTTGGTGGTACCTATAGTTTCAGCCATCTTGCTGCAACTAATTCTATATTGAAAACTGTGTTTAGATTTTATTATTTTTATATTTATTCAGCAATGTTTTTTGGTTTTCATGCAATTGTGTTTTTCTTTGTAATTGGTTGTGAGCTGTACATGCCTTCTAGTTGGTGTAATGAGTAAATTTAGAGCAATTAGTATTTTAGTTGATAAGTCCATGAGGATAACTACAGGCAGTTGTGCTGCTGTTATGGTGCTAATTGGATGCTGCAGACCAGAGCATAGCTTAAGCTTTGTGAATATGAATGGGAAGGTGAAGATAATGGGCATGTCAGCTGTGCTACTATAATCAGGCAACAGTGCGCTGCAGGCAGTCATGTTATGAATATTTTCAGTACTTTCGCTTTTTCACTAGCATTTGCAGCTCTGTAATGATGTAGAGATTTTTTTGTGTTCTGTATTGGCCCTGCAAAGCAAAATGATTCGCTATTAAGATGCATCTTCCCATGCTGTGATGATGATTACATACAATACCAGGCATGAGATATGGAGGCCCACAGGCTAAATACTCATTTCATGAGCTGCTTCTTGTACAGGAAGGAATTCACATCTGCCCTCATTTCCCTTTTTTACTGTTTACATTACACAGGTTAGCGTTCTCCTAAGCTGCTACACTGTTTGCAGTGTCCTAGTCTATAAGTCTGTTTATACAGAGGTTCATGCAAGTTGTACATGTATTTTTTTTAAAGAAAAGACCTCTCCTTGTTAAGCTATGTAGTTGTCTTAGAGCTCTGGTGCGCAACCTATGACCCTTGAACCTCAGTATTCTGTAGTGGGAACATTGATTAGGGTAATAGCATGCCACATGTAACATGTTCCCGGTTTTGTATCATCTTCTGCAGCATATCCCCACACAAAAATGTTGCATGTCCACACTCTCTGAACCTCATTTCATCTATCAGGTCTGCAGTTTCTGAAAGTCTTCACAAGCATTACATATATTAAACATTATGTGCATCCCTTTGGTGATGTCATGGGCCACATTGGAGGCCCCCTCGAGCTTATAAGTTGAGAGCCACTGACTTAGGAAACCTATAAGGACAGAACTAATTGCTGACTTGTTCTCACAGGTGCAAGCTAAAGGGCTGTCATTGTCATCTTTCCTTTACCACCTAATGTGTCACAGAGCTGGAACAAGCATGGAGTCCTGTAAAGTCTAAAATACCATCCTGCATACTTGTTTCAGGTCAGTGTCAAGGTAAAGCCAGAATCAGGATGACCTCATCAGAGCATGCATCTGTAAACACAAGTCAGCAATGACAGCTCAGTATTTCTAACCTCAAAGTGTTCCTTTTAAAAATGTGTCTGTAATAGGGGTGGCCTCTTTTTATTTGACATTCCCCAGCAACATGGCACAGGTATTATGAAATCCTACCCATAGATAAACATATGCAGACAAGGAAAGCCAAACAGCTGCTTATAGGTAGCCCACATGAAACTGGTAAGCATCTACTGAATTCCTAGCAAAATCAGCCAGTTACTCATGTCAGTAGTCAAGTAGTCTCTATCTATCTATCCATTCAGTCATATCCGACCCTTGGCGATTGCATGGACCGTCACTCGTAAGCAACTTTTTCCATGAATTCTCTTAGCAATTATTTTACAGGGTAGGTTGCCAGGTCTTTCCCAAACCCCTACCATGTAGGAAATAACCTACCAGCATATCTTTGGAGTGTGGTAGGAAACCGGAGTACCCACGCGAACATGGAGAACATGCAAACTCCATGCAGGAGGCGCCATGGTTGGGAATTGAACCCGTGGCCCAATTACTGCAAGGCAGAAGTGCTAACCACTCAGCCACTGTGCCACCCAGTCAAGTAGTAAACACTGACAAATGAGAGTGGCAAGTTCAAACTGTGGGTCTGTTTGGTGGCTATGGTCAATTTAGGCTGATTTAATTGAATACACTTTTGTACAAGAGGCCTAATATCCATTGGCCCATATTGGCAGGCTGTGTAGTGTGCATATGATATATAAATGGCACCAGGCGTTTTGAAAATATAGCAATCAATAATTTGTATGAGTATATGTGTAATATTATGGCTGTGAAAGCTGGACATTATGAAAACAGGACAGAAAGAAGATCTACTCATTTGAGCTTTGGTACTGGAGAAGGATTTTATGTGTGCTGTGGACAGCCCATAACAGATCGATTTTGAAAGAGATTAAACTGACTATGTCACTAAAAGCCTAAATGATGAAGTTGCAACTGTCCTATTTTGGTCACACTGTTAGAAGAGAGAAATCAGTGGAGAGGAAAATAATTTTGGGAAAATCAAAAGCACCAGGCAGTGAGGGAGACCAGCTACTAGATGGTTGGACACATTGACTACAGCTGTGGAGATGACACTGGAAGATAAAACCAACTTCTTTTTGGAACTCTCATTCATCAAGTCGCTAGGACTCTGACCCGAGTTGATGGCTCTTAAAATAAATAAATATATTTTAAAACTCTCAAATATATATATGAGAAATTATGAGAAGGTGTAAAAAAATAGCGTTAATTGGCAATACTATAACTGTGCTAGATTACTTAGTGGTATCTGCCATGTAAAACAAGAAACATGAGCTGATTTGATAAAGTAGTTGAACAGCTTAAAAAATTGTGTGAATATTTAATTCAGTTGTCCAATCAAGTAAAAAGCAGTTGCACATGATTGAGTATTTAAAATGAACAGGAAATAGCTGTTCACAGGATTGGATAATTGAAGTGGAATGTTCACACACATTTTTGAGTGAAAATTCTTAACTATTTTAGTAAATAAGGCAAGTAATATCCAAGAGTAATCCTTTTAGGTGGGATTACTAAACAGAAGGTCAGCTGTATGTATGGAAACCTCGCTCCACATTGTATCACCTTCATTTTAAAAATATCTGTTTATAATTTCTGTAAACTATTGCATATTAAAGTGGTTGTAAAGGATGAAGCTTTTTTCCTTAATACATTCTCTGTATTAAGGTAAAAAACCTTCAATGCTCAGCTCCCATGCCCCCAGCCCACCCTTATACTTACCAGAGCCAGACCTCAGTCCAGCGGTGTGTACAAGAGCAGCAGCTCTCTTGGCTTTTCTCCCTCCTCATTGGATTAGAGACAGCAATGGGAACCATTGCATCCCGCTGCTGTCAATCACAGCCAGTGAGGAGGGAGCAGGACCAAGCTGCACTTTGCGTGTCAATGGACACACAGAGCTGGCTTGGGAGCAAGCACACATGAGTTCCGCCATTCAAATAGAAAAATGAACAGAGCATAGTCCTCTATAGTGTGTACTTGCCTCAAGCCAAAGACAAATGTGATTTCTGACTCCACTTGCTTCGACTACCACCCCCAGCACACAGAAGGTGATTGGCAGCCTCAGATGTGCATGTTTCCTATGAGATTGTGTAGAGGGGTGTGTCCCCTCCACTCATGTCTCAGATTACACTCCGCTTTCAACTTCGTGCTATGCAGTGTGTGACATCAGATCCCTGCCCCCTGCCTGCTGGAGCTGAGAAATTACCTTTGATCTGTGTGTTTTAGAAGACTGCAGAGAAGAGAGGGACGCAGAGAAACAAGTACAGCTTATGTTGGAAGAAATGTTTTAGGCCTGTCACTTCAATGGGTATAAGTAAGGGTTTACAACCACTTTAAATTGGAACTACAGTCAGGTCCATAAATATTGGGACATCGACACAATTCTAACATTTTTGGCTCTATACACCACCACAATGGATTTGAAATGAAACAAACAAGATGTGCTTTAACTGCAGACTGTCAGCTTTAATTTGAGGGTATTTACATCCAAATCAGGTGAAAGGTGTAGGAATTACAACAGTTTGCATATGTGCCTCCCACTTGTTAAGGGACCAAAAGTAATGGGACAGAATAATAATCATAAATCAAACTTTCACTTTTTAATACTTGGTTGCAAATCCTTTGCAGTCAATTACAGCCTGAAGTGTGGAACGCATAGACATCACCAGACGCTGGGTTTCATCCCTGGTGATGCTCTGCCAGGCCTCTACTGCAACTGTCTTCAGTTCCTGCTTGTTCTTGGGGCATTTTCCCTTCAGTTTTGTCTTCAGCAAGTGAACTGCATGCTCAATCAGATTCAGGTCAGGTGATTGACTTGGCCATTGCATAACATTCCACTTCTTTCCCTTAAAAAACTCTTTGGTTGCTTTTGCAGTCTGCTTTGGGTCATTGTCCATCTGCACTGTGAAGCGGCGTCCAATGAGTTCTGAAGCATTTGGCTGAATATGAGCAGATAATATTGCCTGAAACACTTCAGAATTCATCCTGCTAATTTTGTCAGCAGTCACATCATCAATAAATACAAGAGAACCAGTTCCATTGGCAGCCATACATGCCCACGCCATGACACTACCATCACCATGCTTCACTGATGAGGTGGTATGCTTAGGATCATGAGCAGTTCCTTTCCTTCTCCATACTCTTCTCTTCCCATCACTCTGGTACAAGTTGATCTTGGTCTCATCTGTCCATAGGATGTTGTTCCAGAACTGTGAAGGCTTTTTTAGATGTCGTTTGGCAAACTCTAATCTGGCCTTCCTGTTTTTGAGGCTCTCCAATGGTTTACATCTTGTGGTGAACCCTCTGTATTCACTCTGGTGAAGTCTTCTCTTGATTGTTGACTTTGACACACATACACCTACCTCCTGGAGAGTGTTCTTGATCTGGCCAACTGTTGTGAAGAGTGTTTCCTTCACCAGGGAAAGAATTCTTCTGTCATCCACCACAGTTGTTTCCCGTGGTCTTCCGGGTCTTTTGGTGTTGCTGAGCTCACCGGTGCGTTCCTTCTTTTTGAGAATGTTCCAAACAGTTGTTTTGGCCACGCCTAATGTTTTTGCTATCTCTCTGATGGGTTTGTTTTGTTTTTTCAGCCTAATGATGGCTTTCTTCACTGATAGTGACAGCTCTTTGGATCTCATCTTGAGAGTTGACAGCAACAGATTCCAAATGCAAATAACACACTTGAAATGAACTCTGGACCTTTTATCTGCTCATTGTAATTGGGATAATGAGGGAATAACACACACCTGGCCATGGAACAGCTGAGAATCCATTTGTCCCATTACTTTTGGTCCCTTAACAAGTGGGAGGCACATATGCAAACTGTTGTAATTCCTACACCGTTCACCTGATTTGGATGTAAATACCCTCAAATTAAAGCTGACAGTCTGCAGTTAAAGCACATCTTGTTCATTTCATTTCAAATCCATTGTGGTGGTTTATAGAGCCAAAAATGTTACAATTGTGTCGATGTCCCAAAATTTATGGACCTGACTGTACATTGTATATGAGCACCACAAAGCAAAAGCACTGTTTTTTCATTTTTAATATTCAAAATAAACTGCCCCATCCATCCATGTCTCCATGCTTTATTTTGCTGAGAAATCACTTTAGAAACTCCCCCCTAGCATTTCTCGCAGTGGCCATCTTGAGTAACGGCAGATAATTCATGTAGCAATTACTTTCTGGAATCCATCGGCTATTAGTTCAGGCATGTAGGCAGGAGGGTGTGCTTAGCTGAAAAAACCCTCCAGAAGACTCCTGGGATGTATGACATCATTTGCCTGGGGCATGGAAACTAAGAAATGACTAAAATGTAAAAAATTGTTTAAAACATTAAATATGATATACTTCCCTATCTATTTACTAATGCTAGCAGCATAAGGATTCAAAATAGTCCATGCTGATTGAAAGAGTGAAGTTCCACTTTAAAGTTCAGTTGTCAAGGCAGAATAATGATGAGGACTGCACCATTAATGATGAGGACTGCACCATTTTGGTCAGCACACTATTCTCAGTTATTAATTTCTTCCTGCAGATTTGTTGCATTTTGAAAGAAATACATCTGCCATAGACATGAATGGAACTGTGCATAAAATGCATGCATTTTAAAACGGGACATACATTTGTCCTTGTAAATGTGTGAAAAATGCTTTTAAAAAATGTCAACCGCCTCTCAGTTTTGCTTTTAAACAAGGTACCCTCCTGCTTAGATGTTCTGTGCATTCCAGGGCTTGTTTGGTGTCATGGTCAAATGCAGGAATTTGTGTTTGCTTAGCTGCTGCAGATGCAGAGATCCTGATATATGTTCTTCAAGGGCTGTTGTTTTGGTTCAGCAGATGAAAGGAGGACAGGCAGTGACCTTGGAGTAGTATGAGGCAGCAGTTTACAGACCTACTTTCTGACAGCATTAAAACGGATGGTGTTCAGGAAGTCTGCTACCTTGTATGTACATCCTGCTGTTGTGGGGATTTTTTCACTTCATGTTTTCTTCCACGGCTTTGTAGACTATAGATTGTTGCTAAGTTACCATCAATGAAGATCTGCATGAGCGCAGAGCTTTTTCTAGTCCACCAGAAGATCTAAACTGTTAGCAGTTGACTACATCGAAACAGTTGAGTGTAGGGTCATTCACAATACTTCACTACAATCTGTAGTGAAGAAAAAAGAATAGAAATGAAATGCTTGACTTGAAAAAAACAAAAACCAAAGTGTATGTGTGTTTGTAGATTAGAATAAAGTATATATGATTGTTTAAAGGTAGTCTATTCTAGCTATTTTTTTGCTATATTTAGCCCCCTATTTCTGTGCCAGTTTTACTATACTATGTGTTATTTATTCTCTTCTGGGACAACTTGAGATGAAGATGTAAACGAATAATTTAAATTTTTATTTCACCCTTATGATGATCACATTTGCGCAATCTCAGAATTCACCTGCAGTGCCACCTGCTGGATATTGTGAGACTGCAGTCTGAAAACTGCGCTGGGAAGAGGTGAGACCTTTGTCATATAACACTAGGAAGTCCAAATCATCTGGCTGTCTGTGTTGTAAAATTGTCGAGCTCCAAAATGCACCCTTTTTAGCAAACGTCTTCATTTATGTTTGGTTGAAATAAAAAAGTGCACAGTAGAGTTTACATTGATGTAGACCCCCCTATGTAGACATACCAGACTCAGATGATTGACGAATGCAAATAATGAGCCAGCTACAGACAGAAAGCATGATCAGTCTAGAGTTCTTCGTTACTATACATGTGCATTGCCAGGCAATTAAGCTAATATGCTCTCTGTATGTGTACCGTGTAAAAATGCTGATTTATAAATAATACTTTTTACATACACTTGTCATTTCCATATCCAAAGGATTTGCTTGTAGATTTTTCTGTCACCTCTTTGAAGTCTGCTATGTGGCATCTTTTGCCAGATATCTTCTTTCTGGCGCCACAGGCAATAACACTAATTGAAGGAAAGATTTTACCTTTTCAATATTCAGAATATGAGTGGGTTGTAGAGAAAATGCAGACAGCAATTACACTGACAATACCATACATGTGCCACACTTAATTTCTGAGTTATATGCTAAGAAATTCTTTCTTTACTGTAAATTTTCAGAACTAATTCAAACTTACACTGTATACCATTCCTCACAACATCTCAAATTTAAAAAAAATCTGGTTGTTGATGATACCCCAAGACTAATAGGCCATTCTGTGCCTAATGATGTGTTTCTATACAACTGCGTGGTTTGTCAAAACAGATTATATTATCCACTCATTCGTATCTTTTTTACATTTGGGCTGTACCTTTATTGTATATACCAATATTTCAAAGCTGTAATATCATGAGACATGCATCAATTACTTCTTTATTAAGACAAAAAAAGCATTTTGGCAAAAGAAAAACCTGGTTACTTTAGTAAAGTCTGATTTGCTTCAGAATTTGACCATATTTGAAGGTCTGAAAATTTAAATTCTATCCTCAACCGTGAAGCAGTGGTGTGGGCAGTACAGTGGCTAAACAGTTAGCAGTTCTGCCTGGCAGTAGTAGGGTCGTTGGTTCAAATCCCAACCACAGCACCACCTGCCTGGAGATTGCATGTTCTCCCTGTGCCTGCATGGGTTTCCTTTTGTGTACTCCGGTTTCCTCCCACACTCCAAAGAGTGGGGAGGTTAATTGGCTCCTGTCTAAATTGACCTTAGATTGTGCGCCCCTTAAGGGTTAGGGACTGATGTGAATGCACAATATATATGTAAAGCGCTGCGTAAATTGATGGCACTATATAAGTACCTGAAATAAATATGGTACACTCTATTTATATATTTATTTCAGGTATTTATATAGTGCCATCAATTTACACAGTTCTGTACATATATATTATACATTCACAGCATTCCCTGCCCTCAAGAAGCTTACAATTTAAGGTCCATAACTCGCATTCATACATATACGTACTAGGACCAATTTAGGCCAGATCCAATTAACCTACCAGCATATCTTTGGAGTGTGAGAGGAAACTGAAGCACCTGGAAGAAACCCAAGCAGGCAGAAGGAGAACATGCAAACTCAGACAGGAAGTGTCATGATTGGGATTTGAACTGACAACCCTAGCGCTACTAGGAGGAAGTGCTAACCCATTGTGCTGCCCATTGTACATCTCTTTACTAAAGGAATTATTTTGTACTATACACAAATGGCCCAAACACAGCCAGGCCTGATTTCTTGGGAACCTGCTAGCCAAGTGCTACAGAAGTGATCACAGTAATAATAACTGGACCCAGTAGAGGAAGGGAGCACCTGTGACCTTACACCTGGAATTATTGTCTGAATGCTCTTCCTGCATCTTCTCCTTCCTTCATACTTCTGTACTCTGGCTCTCATTTATCAACTGTAGGGACACTGTGGCATCTATAATTGATGATTAGAGACCCTCTCACCAACTTAAAAACATTTCAGTTAAAAGCACAGAAAAATTAAGTATTATGATTAAAGTGTAAAATGCTTAATTTCGCTAAACTATTTCTATATATGTTCAATGTGCTGCTAAACTAGAAAATTTGACTACTGCAGGAGGAGTCCATTCTTTAGCACATTTAGCACCCTCTGTACACATCATAGTCCTTTTTCCTTCTGGGAATGTCTACTAGAGAGTGTCACTTGGGTGAAGGTTCTGAGTTTGCTAGGGCTGCTGACATCACACCCAGTATGGAGGGTCCCAGCAGCAGTGTCAAGACTTTTTGATGGAAAGCTTTTACTGCTAAAGTCATGTATAATCTACATGGGGGGCAATATCTTCTGCATCAGTGCCCGGTTACCTGGTTGTCATATTGACCCTTTGGTTTACTGATTTTAGACAGAGACCTGGAACGTGTATGCAGTTCAGGTTTTCTGACTTTCTCGATACTTGTTATGGGTCAATGACTCTAAAGGTTATAGAAGCCAGTGGGTCAGAGCACAGTAGGCAGGTAACTAGCATTTTAAGAAAAATTTAATTCAGGAAATGTTAACATTAAAGAATATCTGATCACTGTAGGTCCTATATTTGCATGGCCATGGTGTTTTGTTTTGATATATAAAAAGACATTGAACTTGCCTGGGTTCCACCACTTGTATAAAATCATGGTTTGTCAAGCTCTTTCTTTGCATCTAATCAAATAAATTTTGAGTTGTTTTTCCTGTCCTCATAAATCTGGATAATAACCACCACTGCAAGGCTGGGTGTTTTGTCTAATCCTATACCCAGTGTCTTACCACATTACTGTAGAGTGTCTTATTTTGAAATCTTACCTTGGTTATGCTCTGTTCTCTGTGTAAGAATGATAGATTTTTCAGTGCACACATGTGGTTGGGGGCTTCCGGTGTGGGAAAGGGAGTGGTGCACAGAAAGATGCATGTGTTTTTATTCACTTGTATGTTCGCTTCATAGATGAAGATCAAGAGCTGGTACAATACATACTGTCTGTATGACCCCAACACTTCCTGTATACAGGTGGGCGGCATTAATCATACCTTCTCTCTCTTGCATAAACCTGCCTCAGAGCCTTGTTACTAGTTTCTTATAAAAATCACATTAGCCTTTTTGAAGTAGCCAGGAGAAATGTTTCTGTCTGTTATTTTTAACAGAGCTTTGCAATGTGTTCTGTATATATTTCGGTATAATGTGTTGAACTTTCCAGGTTATTCAGACCTTTCTATGTTGACGTAAATGTAAAGAACGTGAGAATTTGGTTTGACCTATGCTGTATGCTTTCCATGTTGTGCTGTGAAGAAAGTACTTCTTAAAAATTGTATCCAAAGACAAAACTTTTTTTTTTTTTTTTTAAGTTTTAAATAGAGCAGGGAAGAGTTAGAAGTGCTAACAGGTTTTATTGTCATAGGAAGCTCCATTGGAGTGATTCCTTCATTTCCTGTCTGGTAAAAAAAAAAAGTTGTCTCTAGGACAGTTAGTGGAAAAAAACCTCAGATAGCAATAAAACCTTTCCACATTCTGTAGGAAAAACAAAAATGGGTATAGAAACATTTTAAGACTAGATCAAGCATTGCACCTTCACTGACAATTACTCATAACCAATAACAATGGTTTCATAGGTAAAAATTACAAAACCACAGGAACTCAGAGCAGTGTACAGGTATGCGCTGCTGTGGATCACAATTCTTAGAAATGTGAAGCTGGTATATGATTCTTGGATGTCTAAACCACTACAGTTACAATGTTTGTCTTGTTTTTTGTTTTTTTTTCTTCTCTTCTAAACATTCCTGAAAAATTGGTATAGTACACATACGCACATTTTCTTCTTTAACTGCGAAATTCTGCTCTTTTCCTCTTTTATTTTTTATACAGACTTTCTTTTTTTTTTATACAAAGACTTCTTAAAGACAAGTCGTACTTAAAACAATAATAATGTTTAGGGTGAATTTGATCCACTAAATCCTGTGTACATTGTGTGTACTTTCCGGTTTATAACTACAGAGAACATGCAATGCTGAATTCCTGTTAAGCCGGCCATAGACGGTTAGAATCTGGGCCAGTTCAGCAGGGACCTGTTGAGATTCGAACCATGTATGGGCAGGTTGATTCTACTCAAGTTGATCAATCAACCAGCATGCTGGATTTTATATGCAGTTACTGCTAGTGGCTACTGTAGCTGCTTGCAGTAATCATTGTGTTCTCCTGGTGGGGATGGCATCCCCCTGTGGGAGTACACAATGGCTCCATGAGAGGGATTCCCCCATCAGCAATGACAGTGGTTGCAGGAAAAAAAATCGTTCCGCCTATGGCTGGCTTTATGACTTTTTACCATCTGCAGTCAGCCTATGTAGCTATATAGTCTCCCCAACATCTTTATAGCTCTGTGCTGTAAGAGAAAGTAGTTTGATCCCCTGATGATTGGTTCTAATCAGAATATATACACAGCTGAGTTGGCACACCACCTTCCCAGTATGAAGCGAGAGATCATCCTTAAGTAAGTAGCTACTGTTGAGTTAAAATGATCTACAAACCTTGTCAGGGAAGCACACTGTTATTTCTAAAATGAGGATGATATACAAGTAATGAAAATGTAGAAGTTCATAAACTGGTAACGTTTAAACTAAATTTTTTAATAACATGTACAATGGCTAACTAAACTATTAGCATTTCTCTTTAAATATACTGTGCAATAAAACACGTTTGCTAGCTTCTTATGTTCATATATAAGCAAGACTCACTGTACATTTTCCTGGCCTATAACATTAGGGGTGAACATTTTAAGCATCTATCTTTTGTGGCATCTAAATACATTTTTCATAGTACCTCCTGATTTCTATTTGAAGCTATGAAAGTAACCAAGTTATACTAGCTTAGAAAACAGGAAAATAAAATATAATGTAAAAATGATAAATTGCTTCTATTTTATTAAGATGTGTATACATTGGGCAAGGGAAAAAAGATATAATTTTAACAGCAGTAATGCATGAAGCAAAGGTAAAATATTACAAACAGTTTACAGTTCAACATGCTGGCTATGTATTTACACTGTGCACCTATAATGATGGTGAAATACAATGAAGGTTGAACTCTCTACACCCCACCACCAACTTACATTTGCCGATCCCAGGTTACCCCTCTGTACCATGGCTTCTTCAGCATTACCATAAAAGACCCTTAACTGCCCACTATGAGGGGAGCATGTACCTCCTACCATAATGCAATGATCAGGCAAAGTGGCCAATTGTCAGGTCTAAACAATGTCACTGCCACTACCCAGCTCACACAAGGTCACAGCAGAAGATAAACAGAGCACCTAAGGAGTCTTTGGCTGAATAGTGGGTCACTTTGGACTTTTAAAGAGCCTTTGTCACTTTTCCCTGAATAGGCAAAGTGATGATCATTTTAAAGACTGGCATTACCTTCTTTTAGTTGACCCTATGCTAACTTTTTTTTTTTTTTAATAATGCCATGCTAAAGGGGTCAACTGTTCATATCCAAATAATGTCCAAGTATTTTCTTCCCAGATTAATATTTTCTGTAATAGAGGTAGCACATTCTCACACAAACATGATTAGCTCTGATGTCTCAGTCCTGAAGGGTTATAAATGTTGCACCCCCTCCTCTCACTATAATTCAATTTCATTTAAGCTGAATCCACACTATAAGAAAACTAGAAGAAACATTCCATATGATGAATGATCGGTCGATTATCTGATTTTAAAAAAAACAAAGGTTCAAGCTAGAAAAATGTTATCATACGTGAACACAATGTTCGATTTTCACTCAATGTGTACAGTAATCATACGGAAATAATTGAATAGAGAAAAAGTTAATACCATCATCGGTTACATCATAATATGCAACTTCATGGAAAATCTGACGGCGATTTTCTCATAGTATGTACTCCACTTAAGTTCATAGAGAATGAGAGGCTCCTCTTGACACCTTCCATGTCCTATTTATTACCACATCACAATTCTCAGAGAACTGCATAATAGCTGCTTACAGCACTGTTGGATTGAATGCTGAAAATTGTAGTACCCAGAGCTGTAACTCACATAGCTGAAATGTGACTTATTGGTTGATCTTTCTTCTCCCAGTAGCCAGTGCAGTGTATGCAAATCAAGTACCCTTGATTGTGGGGCAAACATTAAAGGGTTTTTTAAATGTGTTTGTGTTTAATGCATTGACACATACTTTGTTGGTGAAGGGGGAGGGTAGGGGTTTAGAAAACAGTGCTGCATTTCATTCCAAAACTTCATCCTAAAGAACCTTTCCAATGTTCTTAAAGCAGAACTGCACCATATCTGAGCAAAACAAAGCAAAAGCGCCATTAAATTCATTTGTAATATTCAAAGCAAACTCACCCAGCCATTCATGTTTCCATGCTTTATTTAGCTGAGAAATCACTTCACTTCAAAAAACATCTCCTCGCATTTATGGCTGTGGTCATTTTGAGTAATGGTAGATGATTCTTGTAGCATTTACTTCCCGGAATCCATCTGCCCTTTGCTTAGGCATGCAGATAGGAGGGAGTGCTTAGATGAGAAAACCCCCTTCTCCCCCTCCTGAAGACTCCTGGAATTTGTTACATCATTTGCCTAGACATGGAAACTAGGAAATGTAAAATGGTTAAAACAAGTAAATATGATGCCTTTCTATCTATTTACGAATGCTAGCAGCATAAGTATTCAAAATAGTCAATGTTGATTGCGAGAGTAAAGTTCCACTTTAAGGCATTCCTAGCAGAGTTACAGTAAAAACAAAGAAAATATATTTCTAGTTAAACTAATGCAGTATGACAAAAGGAAGGAAATAGGTGGAGATATTGCTCAAATTGCAGAAAGAAAAGGGTTTTAAAAAGTTATGTATTCATTTAATTATGCATTCTCACAAGTCAGCCATCTGCTCAATATTCTGTTTACTTTTGAAAGAAAACCTGAAAAACAGATTTTACAAAATTTGTGTTTTTGGAAAACCGACCAATGTCTTCACTCATTTCCCATTGTATTGCTTGTGCTCAGTTATACAAATCTTCTTATACTAAGATTACAAGGAGGAAGTGTATATTCTAATGTAAAAAAAAATGTTCTGGATCCATGTGGATACATAGAAACATATTCTTACGTTACAAGGAGATAAGTGGCATCATTTGAAAGCAGCACCAAACAATTTACAATTACACTGCAAGAATTATGAACATGGTTCACCACGTTTGATTGAAAGGTTTGGTAAGAATGGTAGCCCTGTCCCAATTTTCCTTTTGAGTGATGTTTTTTTAAACTGAAGTGCCATGATAATGGCCCTGGATATTTCCATGACTACCTGTTAATGACTGTGGCTCTTGCACATTTTAGTTTTCTGTGTTATCATATTCAGATATTATCTCCAAGCACACCCAAGGACAACAGCAAAACTCCTTATGATTTGAATGATGCTTGATGCGGTTCTCCTTGCTGAATAACACTGCTCAAAATTTGCTCAGTGATTGTAAAAATTGCCCTTTGTATAGTACACAGTACAATAATAAGCTAGAAAATGTAGAAATGCATTTTTAATATAGCTGAACTAAAGTATGAATGACTGAAATACCAAGAAATCATGATAAACAAGAAATTTTGACTTGATGGCCGTTTTTTCATGTTCCATTCAAGCAGCAGCCTTATGCCTTCCAGAAAAAGGACACGGAATTAAAATGTTGGGATACGGTTGCACTTGAAAAGGTGGAGTGAAAGACGCTTAAGATGAAAGTCAAAATTGGTATGGTTTGATTGCTGGTCTTTTGTCTGGCATTTTCATTAAAAGACAGATAAATCAATAGTTATTTAAAACCATGTAATGCAAGGCTGGACTTACAAAGTAATTTGCAACCTGATAAAGTAACTTGGGCCAGACTCGCAATGTCATCTTCAGACTGTCTCCTGGACATGGGCCAAGCATAGAGTATCTGTGTAATGCCTTTCTTAATAATAAGAAGTGTTTGCTTTTTTCCCCTCATTTGATGATTGTACACTAATTGAGTACAGATGATCTCATTGCAGTCTGCAGTGCCAGTAATGTCCAGCTTCTCTGCTTGACGTAAGGGTATAACGATCGTTAAGAAGCAGTCTCAATGTCTTGGTCTCCATTTTCTGTGTGATTTAAGAGAGTAATCATTGGTATATCTGAGAAATGGTGAGGGTCTCAAGTGAGGAGCAGATGAATTTTTCATGATCTATTGCAGTACTTAGAGTGCTAAAGCTTTATGTATTTATTCAAAAGCATCTCTCCTCTTACAGCAATGACCTCTTCTAAGCTTGGAGATATTGAATTGTGGATGAGCAGATTGTTTGTGACTCACAAATGTATTGTTACTTGCAAAAGCTAATCAACAGAAGCTTTATATAATTTTATACCAAGCATCACTTTGGTACCAGGGTTATCAGTTTGGTTCCAAACGGTAGTAAGTTTGAGTTTTTCTGTACTTCGATGTTTAAGTAATATTTAATGTCATAAGGGTCCTCTATAGTGCCCACATTCTTAAATGACTTTGTAACAATAAATGGATTATAACATAATAATTTTTTTTTCCAGATAATCATGCAACACTCTGACAATGTATGGAATTAAATGGATCAATTTCCTGATCTAGGCTGAAATATTTCATATATTTTTATTTGATCACATAGAGATAAAGCAGCAACACATATAATTTATGAGAGTTTCCTGACATGCAATGATGTCTATTTGGTGAAAACGGTATATGTAAAGGTCTAATCTCGCTCAGTGGAATGATCGGAAGCTCCCATATTTGGACTGCCTTCAACATGCCACAGCCACCATCTTACTCCCCTATCCTCTCTCTCTATATAATGTTCACAGAATTTACATAACCATAGCGGCTGTCCCTGACCCAACAGCATTGTCCTAATCTTTATATTTATTTTGATGTAAACATGGCATATATGTATATCTTAATTTATGTTGACAAAATAAGGCCTAGCCACCTGACAACTAAGCACCTGCAAGCACTATATGAATTTGTTGGTAAACAGGGATGGCTGAAGGAGAGGCTTGCCAGTGCTTGGACTCATGCAAAAGACAACGCATTCCAATAGAAAAAACAATGTTCAAATTGTTCTTTCCTCTGCATCCTCTCCCTCAGTGAAGCTTTATAAAAGCTGCTGGCTTATGTCTAAATGCCAATTTCAGATAGTCTGACAGAAAGCTGCTGATCAGGCACATGACTAGGAGGGATATTCTTTACACTGAAGTCTGGACTCAGAGGAGGGCAGGTGTGTAACAGAGACCCTTATTTTCCCGTTTGATACCAGAACAAACGATTTTCGTTTAATCAGTACAGTAGTCGTCCAAAAAATAATTGGAAGACCAAGACCACACATGCCCAGAAACGAAAGAATACATTACAATACAAAACATTACATCACTTCCAAAGTTGTATTCTGTCATACAAGAATTTTCGTAACTTTAGTAACCTCTTAATTTTTCATATGAGACTAGCATCCAAAAAAAAAAAAAAAAAAGGATGATCTTGGTCCAATATTCTCATCGTGTGTATGGGGCATTACTCTGCATCTTAAGCTGCTGTTAGCTGCAGGCAGTTTTTTTTTTATTTTAAAGTTAAGGTCGGTCAGTGGGGTATTCTAGCCATTTGTACATTGTTAGATTTTTCATGTATAGGGTTAACTCCAATACAGATTGTCTTATTGTCAGCAATACAAATTTTAGGCTCCATGTACACTGCAGCTGATAAACTCATGTTTAGGAGCTTTTATGCGGTTTTTTTTTAGCAGCCACTGAACTCTCTCTAATGTTTTCCTATGTGTCCATGTACACTGTGTCGTTTACAGTCATTTTTTTTGAACGCACCAAACTTGCATTCATGAGTAGATTTTATCAGTGTTTCAAATGCCAAACGCTTGTAAACGCGGCTAACCGCATTTATAAGTGCTTGCATTTGGAAACTTTTTTTAACTCTCCATTTCTAGATGCTGTCCAGAGCCTTTTTTCATCATAAAAAATCCATGCAAAGCATTTTCCCAGTACTCAAATGGACCTGGTACACCATACTTTGAGGTTTTGCATGAAAGAAAATATGTTAGACACTGCTGCAATCATTTCTGCACAGAAATGAGCTGGAACACATCCAAACACCATAAACAAAAAAAAAAAAAGACAGCTAATCTCAACAAATACTGCTATTTCTGCTTCTGCTCTCTCCATTTCTCTCAAAATGTCTGAAAAAGGTCTCCTGAGGTTATCTTTAAAAAACGTTTCTAAACACAAACACTCATAAACGCAGTATGCAAACACGGCTAAACAGGCGGTTTTTAACCTACGTTTTCCAGCAGTCAGTTTCCATTGTTCAGAAGTGTCCTGTGTACATGGAGCCTTATTGTGCTGCAAGTGATGGTGAAAGCATTGTGTTTTAATCTAGAAATATGTTTACTTTCCAAAAACAAGGGTTGCTTAGCTATACAACTGAGAACCTGGCTTGAATACCTTTTGAGTAAAGCTGGCCATACATAGATCGAAATTATTCAGCTGGTTCAGCGGGGTCCAGAAGAATTTCGATCCTTGTGTAGCCACTATGGTTGAACAGATGTTGATATACTGTACAACTTCTATTCACCCACCCTGTCAGTATATTTCTGTGCTATCAGCTTCGCAGGCAATAGGCTGCAGTTAGAGATTGGTATATTCTGACAGAAGGGAATCCCCCTGCTGTCAGAATACAGTTACACAGTGGGAATGATTCCCCCATCCACATTGAATGTGTGGATGAGGGAATTGGGTCAGTTTTTACCATTCGACCTGCTGGTAGAACAACAAAAATCTGCAGCTTTACAGACCTGAAACAGGTATGCAAATCCGTTCAGTAAAAAAAAAAAACAATAAACAGACATTCTTATCTCCATCCTTGTTTTGAGTTGGCAGGGTTGATTTGCTTCAGGCAAATAGGCTGTTCAATTTGCAAGGGAATTTTCTCCTAGCTTAGTGAATGTGTTGAAAATTCACTTTTCAAAGAACAACCAATCATGTGCAAGGAAAAAAAAAAATAATAGTGTTTCTTGCATAAAAATGGATGATTGAAGTCAGCAGAGCTTCTCTTCCTTCGTTAGGTTAAAGTTAAACCCTTTTGCAAAGTGAACAGACTATTTTCTTGTAAAATAAATCAACCCAAGTGACTCAAATACTGAATCTAGAGAATAAACATCGCAGCCAGGCAACTCACATTTTCAGAATAAGAAGTGAACAATGGGAGCCTTCATGTTTTTCTCAGGAAAGGTTTCCTTTAATAGAATGTTGAGAACAATTCACTCCCATAAAGCCATGGTAAAAGCTACAGTGTCTGTACACTACAGTATTGCTGTGTCAGGAGGTGTGATGACTAGCCAGAGCACTGCGGGAATTAGTACTATGCCTTCTATCTCTAGCAATGCAGTGTGTGAGCGTAATCGCTGTCAGCAGGGGAAGCTAGTCTTTGTGCTGTGGGTGTTAACTGCTGTCTCTCATAACAAAGAATGAGTCACTCTGCCTTCTAATCTGATAGTGAGATGTGTTTGTGTGAAGTCATTCTTTCCAATGAGCACTTGCATTTTCACCCCCACAGCTTTACTTTCACCTGCTATGCGTTTAAATATTGATGTAATTTACTGTTGTCTGATGAGACACTTAACAGTTTTCATTTTGCATTGGATAGAGAAAAGAGAGCTCTAATTATTAAAGGAAATATCATTGCGCATTTGTACAGCTACTACGATTGATCCTTGAATGACAATATCACTGCTCAAACAGGCACTGAATTTAAACAGTTACCTTATGTGAGAATACTAACAAAATGTCCAAGATATTGAAGAAAACGCCACAACTTGTCAGGTTGAGGAATATTGTTTAACCCTAAATATACTTGTGGACCGGGGGCAGGGATGCCATGATTGGGCTTAGCCAAAACTGAACTTGTCATTGGAACACTATGGTGACTATCCTTGCTGTCCTACTTCTACTGTAATGAATTGGCTGCTATGCTGACCTACTAGCATAACAAATATTTACATCACGAAAAGTCAGAAGTAAGAATATTAGCCTGTACTTACACCTGAACAGACTGTAAGCAAAGCATTTTCCTGGTGATTTTGAAGCATTTTTTTCAGACATTTTACAAGCTTTTTGCTTGTGTATCAAACTTCAGGCATTTGTTTCCTGAGATGGGCAGCGGGAAGAAAACCGTTCTAGAGGAGATGGTGAGTTCTGTAGGCTCAAAAATATGCATATATGGAAATTTCCATTGAAGTCTATGGGGCCAAACCATCTTGGAAAAAAAAAAACCTCATGTACTTGTTTTGAGTGTAGGGTGGCTGAGCATACAAGTGTGAATGGGAACAATAAGAAAGAATGGGATTCTGCATGTTGTACATAGACAAGTGTGAATGGGGCTTAGAGTATCTAAAGCATAGAATGTTTTTTCTTTCTCATTTTAATAGAGTGGTAAATGGTTAGATCCTCTGTCAGGTGTACATGATCCGGCACAGAAAAACCACCTCCCAGTAGTATATATGCATTGGGCAGTCAGCAAGTAGGTAATTTTTGTCTTTGTCTCTGCTGGGGAAGTGCACCCTTCCTCTATGCCCTGGCCAATTGTTGCCAGAACTGAAGCTAAGGGAAAATCTAATATTTTGAGTCATTAGGGTTGATTTACTAAAGGAATATAGTCTGTTCACTTTACAAAAGTAATTTTATCATAACTTGGCGAATGTGGTGAAAATTCACTTTGTGAAGGATACCCAAATGCATGCAAGAAAAAAGAAAAAAAAAAGATTTGTGCTTGCTCGTGGCTGAACGATGGAAGTCAGCAGAGATTCAGCTTATTTATTAAAGTAAGCATAAATTCATTACACAGTGACCAGCCTATTTGCCTTTAGTGAAACAATTCTGTTGGATCAGGAAGAGTGAGATTCTTTCAATGGGTATACTTGTTTCTGTGACAGCTGTCTAAGAGAGGATTAAGCTTACTTTGGAGAGATATTTTACTTCCTGTTGTGTCTAAAGGCTGGAAATAAATAATAATTATTAGAGCTGGATACAAGATGGCTAAAAAAAAACAAAAATGTTTTGGCTTAAGATAAAAGGATAAGTTCACCTTTAAAAAAAGTAAAATAAATGCACATTTTTTATAGTTAACAAAATGTACATTTAGTATTTTTATTTATTAAGAGCCTGGAAAACATTGGACCCACGATCATCAGACCACGGGTGCAGTATCAAGCTCCTGCAGAATGTCTGTGGACATGTCTGACCGTACATCTGATACAGGCAGGCAGTTACTTCAGTCCAGGAAGAATCAATTAACTATGAGGATGGTCACCAGCATCATTGTAGTTCATTGAGGACTACAAGCCATCCACTTCAGAGGATGCTGGTACTTGTAGTCTATTCGATCACAGAACTCTTTGAATGAATGATGTGGCCATGTGGGCGGAGGCCTGCACAGTTGGCCTTTTTCAAATTGTGACAGTGGGTGCGGGGAGAGGTTCGCCATCTTACTGACATGGGAAAGGGGGGGCCATGGGAGAGCTGCAGGAGCGGGAACATGTTCCACCCTAAAACTGGGTGGAAAATGTTACATGTTCTTGAAGGTGAAATTACCCTTTAACTTTAAAGATAAGGCTATCCCAGTATGGTAGCTAGTATTTTCAAAAAGACAGATCAGCAGTGGCAGCATCCATGCTTCTGTTTTAAGGGTTTCTTTACAGTAGATCTAAAATCTAACTGCATAAAATTAAGTTTCTAAAGCACCTGGTTTCATAAACAATTGTCAGATTTTTTTTTAAATTTCATAAAATACTGTTGTTGCCTTTTTTTGCATCTCAGTGCTGCTGTTCTCCACCCACCCAGCAATATCCTCTCTACATTCGCTCACTCCAGCATAGACCAGGTTTCTTTAGTGCTAAATGGTGGACATGGGCAAGGCCTCCTGTTCAGCACCTGAAGAATGACCTTCATGGCAGGTCACAAGGTATTTTACATTTTTTAAGAAAATTGCATATTTAAAAAGATTTTAAAACCACTCTTAAAATCCTGTTACCATGTTAAAGCTGATATTTTAGTGATTGAGTTTACACCTACACTAGTGTACTGTCAGCCATCCTCTGCCCTAACAGCAGAGCTGAGACGAGCTGGGTGAGAGGGGCAGCTGTCCTGAGCCCAGCAGAGCAAGGGGGCAGAGAATGAATGCAGGGTGGTACAAAACATACATTAGCAATGGGGAAGAGGACCCAGTTCCACATCCTTGCTCTAGGCACTGGATGAACCTGTCCTGGTACTGCTAAGAGGAATATTGGACCCAAAACATCTGCTATATTGCCTTCATTTTTTTTACCTTTTATACTGCTGGATGAAATTTATTGTTTTTGTTATGTCACGTTTCCCAAAGGAAACATAAAACCTGGTATGATCTCTGGGGCTGTGAGTTCTGCAGGTATGAACAATGCCAGAAGATTTCTACCATAAAAACTACCAGTTTTCAGCTTGTCATTTTGCTCTTTGTGTTGTGATAAATGTCAATGAAACAACATACATGTCAGTATGTCAGTGCCTACAGTATATAAATTAAGAACTAATAGAATCATATTATAGCAAGGGTTGGGAATAATTAAGCTTCATACTCTACCTCAGCACCAAAATTTCCTGTGCTTTGGTTTTAATAGATTTCTAGTGATGCTTTTTGTAAGTCATTTCCTGTCTCTCTACATAATTTGCACTGGAGTCTGTCATTACTGAAGGATTTACTAAAGCAATAAGCACACACAGCTTGGATTTTATTAGAACTAGAAAAAATACCCAGTGTTTATGTCGAGGACTAGCTCTGCAATGCACAATAGGCCTAAATTAAGCTGGCCATTCACAGTAGAGAATGGTTGGACATGTAAGCATGATCTAACCATCTCACAATATATTTTGTCTCTTCTCTGGCCATAAAGAGGAATGCTCAGGATGCATGAACATTGCTGTTTAAAGCTTGGTTCAAATCTGTGCGGGTGGTGCCGCTGCGGGACCCGCAGGTGGGTGCCATTTATTCCAATGGCACGCCGCCCGTACTGGAAATCGCAACCATTCTGGGAACCTCGGTTCCCGCGCGGGTTTCAGTTTCCCAAGTAGTGCAGGGACTTATTCCCTGCGTGTCCCGGGGTATGGGAGTCAATTCAAATGAATGGGCTCTTGTGCCCACGCAAGTCATGGCCCACACGGCTGCAAATATGTGAACCAGGAGTAAGCAATGCAAAAAGATAAGGAGCAGTGCCGATCATAAACTGCTAGGATGCTAGGGAAATACTACTGTAGTAATGGGATATGGTTTTCACACCACTTTTTAAAATATATATTCCACCTAACCTAGCTTAGTATAGTTTCTATTTAGATGACTGTATATCTGCTGATGTTGTGAAAAAGGGTTTGCCACTGGGTGTAAGTGGGTAAACCTTTCAAGTGCCAATAGCTAGGGGACCTGCTATTCCAGCAGCAGGCTGTTCTGACAGGTAAAGCTTTATCATATCTTCGTAGTGCCAAAGTTTTCTCAACCTTTCCTGCCTCCTGACCATTCCTATTGACCAGTGAGGCAGGCCATCATAGTGATGGGCCAGTATGAATGCCTATGAGAGAGACACCTAATGGCAAACTACCACACTACCTGAAAGTGTCAGAACTCTGCCTTAATGGCCCAGATTCTGGTTATGACAAAAGGGTTATGACAGATGTACAGTGTATATATACCTCAGTGGTGCCTACACTTCATACCTGCCACAAGTTGCCCACCCTCCACCCAGTGCCAGTCTCATTAAAGTGGGATACTCCAACATATATTTTTTTTTTTTTATAATTTTCAGACCCTCCCCTACTGTATAAGAAAAGAGTTTGCCAATATTCAAATGCCCTCTCCTTGCTTCAGCGCTGTCCCCAATATGCTCCTTGGTCCAGCACCAGTGGTCCTCTTTAGGGCAGGCATTCTGTTTATTTCCTGTAAGCTCAGCCTGTCCTTTATACATTTCTCTAGGGGTGCATCATCCCTAGCTCAAACTAGTTCAGGACTCAATGGTCATCATTACATGAGTTCCAGTCAGTCCTGGAGTAAAATTGAAAAGATATCGAAATACTAAGCCACCTGGCTTCTGTCTCTTGTTCTCAGCAGCACCTTTGTCCTCTTTACTTTGGTCTCCTAGACCTGTTTCACCAAATTCCTTTTGGCTCACTAAACCAAACCAGATGCAGCACTCCTGCTTCTCAGGCCCACACCGTGGATTTTCATATTCCCCCTGAGACTTACAGACTCCTCCCAATCTCCTGGACTCGCTAGCCACCTCCGCTTTCCCAGTATCTCTAGACTCCCTAGCGCATCTGTCCCAACTTTCCCAATCCTGAGGGCAAGGAATCCCTCCCACCCGAATATGGGGTGCACTCTCCAGCTGGAACACGTGTCCCTCCTGGCTGGAGCACAAAGCTCTCTCCTGACAGGGCTCTGTCTCCCAAATGGAAGCCTTGAGCTATGGTCAGACCCAGCCTTTAATGAACCTAGAGAATACTGACAAGCAAGTCTTCTCCATTCAAAAACAATGCTCTGAAGCTTCACACTGTGCTTTAATGAGAATCCTATATGTCTTTTTCCTATATTCATACTGTGGCAAGACCTCTCACTCTCACCATAATATACAGTGTACATATATATATCAGGGGAATGGAGATTACATGCCTGGAGTTCCACTGTAGTCACAAGGTATTTTAAATAATTACTCCTTCTTGACTAATCTATCATTTGCAGCATTTAGATATCAAAATATTATATAGAAGATGGTTGCCACCCACGAGCTAATTTACAGTTGCAGACAGATTTAAAAAAAAAAAATCTATAGTTTAGGCCTTATTAAATTGTACATATAAATGCATGGTAGCTAGAGGGGTACTGTTTTACTGATTTAATGCATATGTTTTGAAAAGAGTATGGATTAAATGAAAGGTAATAATTGTTGACTCCACAGAGAAACCAGAGATTCCTCTCTCATCATGGCTCTGAGTCATGCGGCGGCATTGCTGTGCTTTCATGGGTGTGTTCCTAAGGAGACGGTGACGTAGCTTCATGAAGGGCTTTTCAATAGAGGTTAGAAGGGGCAGACAGTTTCATTATCACACAGCACTAGCACTATCTACTCTTACTGATTACCAGATATACATAATTGACTGCAGAGGTGATCTTTATTATTGAAGATAAAGAGAGTGTGATAAAGGAGGTGCTTTGATGCCAGTGCCATGCTGAACTCTTTATCAGCCTGTTGTTTTTTTCTATAGTTATGGGGAGGTCACAGTCCATTTTCAGGAATGAACTCACAAAACTAGTGTAATGTAGAGCATTAACTAGAAACTCAGTACGGATTTTAACCTACAGTTTACTATTTTGAAAATACATTAGTGTCAAAATCAACGAACATATAAAGCATTTTTAGGTGCAAAATCGCCAATTTTTTCATAGTAAAATTCACTAATTACAATAGATATCACAAAGAAGGATTAGGTGCCTTCTAAGATTTCATTACTTCCCCTGTTAAGCTTCTGATGCAGAAGGTATTTCAGCAGCCTGGCCACTGAAATTAAGGAAGAAGCATTCATTGGCGCATTATATTTCCCAAATCTTTGAAGACTGGTGAAATGCTTAGTTCTTTTTCAGTCTTATTAGTGCTTCTGTTATTCCTTGGCTGTGTGATCATAGGCTGTGTTGTCCACAGTCTTTAGTGAATGGTTTGTTTACATTCTGAGAGATGGCCCTAATGAACTTAGCCGGCCTTTGCAAAATCTAAGCATAATGATGTAGGTATAGACACACCGTTACTATTTAGCTATAATCCTATGATTATAATATCTTCTACCTGTGCTGCAGTGCCCAGATCTTCCACTGGTTTTTAAGGCCCTAGCAATAGATAAGTTCTCCCCAGCAGTGGCAGGCATCCCTTTGCCAGCAACAATGTGTAACTCTCCCTGAGGACATGTAATACTCTCTTGTAAAGTTAACAACACATTCTTGACACACCTCCTTAGGGATAAGTCTTGGTTGGTATTTTTTATGGAAAGATGGCACCCTGCAATTCTTTATTGCTGCTAAAAGATTTGCTGATATATATATAAATATATACACTGCTCAAAAAAATTAAAGGAACACTTTTTTTAATCAGAGTATAGCATCAAGTCAATTAAACTCCTGGGATATTGAACTGGCCAGTTAGTAGCATGACCCCCCAAAACAGGAATAGTTTTACAGGCGGAAGCCACTGACAGTTTTTTTTTCCCTACTCATCTTTTCTGGCTGTTTTTTACACATTTTTCATTTGGCTAGGGTTAGTGTCACTACTAGTAGCATGAGGCAATACCTGAACCCTACAGAGGTTGCACAGGCAGTCCAACTCCTCCAGGATGGCACATCAATACGTGCCATTGCCAGAAGGTTTGCGGTGTCTCTCAACACAGTCTAAGGAGCATGTAGGAGATTTCATGAGACAGGCAGTTACTCTAAGAGAGCAGGATGGGGCCGTCGAAGGTCTGTAACCCATCAGCAAGACCAGTATCTGCTCCTTTGTGCAAGGAGGAACAGGATGAGCACTGTCAGAGCCCTACAAAATTACCTCCAGCAGGCCACTGGTGTGAATGTCTCTGACCAAACAATCAAACAGACTTCATGAGGGTGGCCTGAGGGCCCGATGTCTTTTAGTGGGCCCTGTGCTCACTGCCCGGCACCATAGAGCCCAATTGGTTATTGCCATTGAACACCAGAATTGGCAGGTCTGAAACTGGCGCCCTGTGCTTTTCACAGATGAGAGCAGGTTCACCTTGAGCACATGTGACAGATGTGAAAGGGTCTGGAGAAGCTGTGGTGAATGTTACGCTGCCTGTAACATTGTTCAGAATGACCATTTTGGTGGTGGGTTAGTGATGGTCTGGGGAGGCTTATCCATGGAGGGAGGCACAGACTTTTACAGGCTAGACAATAGCACCCTGACTGCCATTAGGTATCGGGATGAAGTCCTTGGACCCATTGTCAGACCCTATGCTGGTGCAGTGGCTTCCTCCTGGTGCACGACAATGCTCGATGTTACTTTTGCTAGGCCTGATTACTTTGAAAATTTATCAATTTAGACGTAATTCATACTTGTGCAACTTTTCACTTTGGACACTAAAATTGCATGACAAGTTGTACCCCATGTTTTTAAATGACAACCATTCAAATATGTATGACTTAAAGTTGCAGCGAATTCAAAGTAGTTCATGCACTACTTTGTTATGGATTTCATGCAACAAGGTAAACCCTCAAAAGTCATATGAAAGTTGCATACATGCAACAGTTGTCCATTATCGTTAGTGAAAGTTAAAGTAGTATCCAAGTTGCACCCATCCAAAGTGGTGTCAAAGTTGCATCAAAGTTACAAGTTTGAATGGAACCTTGGGAGTATAAATCTTCTTTTTTTTTTTTTTTTTTAAACCAGTTTTCTGTTTTTTGCGTTGTATTTTTATTCTGGTTTTTAGTATTGCCAGATTTGCCATCTTTTTTTTTTTCTTCTTAACTTACTATTTGATGGGATTCTTGCAGATAATAGCCATAATAATAAGCAACAAAGTTCTAGTTGAGGATCAGCCATCCACACCACATCCCAAAATGTATATATCAAAAATGTTACTTTCTAGGTGTGACCCCCACCAATCCTAACCCCCCCTCAGTAGGTTACACACACAAAAGTCATAAAGTGCATATTCTTTTAATTCATTGAAGACATAGAACATAGTTATATGATTAAAAGCAAAAAGGATGGTTCCAACACCACAATATTGATTACACTTCTGGAGAGGCTGCACCAGGAACCAGTATACAAACATCACCATGATAATAGCATATAAAGGTCTGTGGGTTCAAAAAACAATACACTGCTACTGATCAGTTGGTGAATTCGGTCTCACTTAATAGTAGCCATAGCTCAGTGGCTTCTACTTTTTATGCAGTTATTGTCTAGTGTTAACGGCTGAAAGTAAAATATGTGCTGGTTCCAGAGGGAGTGAAGCGCATGCCAGTGTTGATCTTTTACTGTGCATTTCTAAGCTTGAATGTGAAGGGAAAGGGCTCCTTTGTTCTGGAGTGGTGTGCTCAGATTTCATAAGGATGTGGCATGTTTGCTTTTTGGATTACTGTGTTGACTTTTTCTGTGCCATGGAATGAGTGAATATATAAATGTAAAAGATCAGAGAGGCAATGAATGATGTGACCTAGATCTCTTCTATGTTTAGTGACCCTCGGTGTTCCAAGTATCAAGTCCAGGCAGCTCTGTGATAGATTTGTCCTGTGTACCTCACCTTAGTGGCAAAAGTCCCCCTCTCACCCTTGCCCACAACTAAATATATGGCATGGCACACGATTAATTGCATGGTCTGACACAGGTATTAAGGAATTGCATAAAATCACTATAAGGTGATTTCTAACATAATGATTACATTAGAAGTAGGATGCGACAGATTTACTGCATGAAATAATGTAAAAGTGGTAATTGCCAGAAATTAATTCATAGCTGATGAAATCTATATTTGCCATCATTTAAGGCGTGCTTCTCTATTACATCAGATTTCGGTTATTTCTATAAGCACATGATAAAAGGTTGAACTCGCATATATTCATTCAACATTACTTGTTATGCCATTGAAAATATACTTGGCCTTTAAGCCTTTACTTATTTAATTTTTGTTAGTGATCAGTTTCATTGGGTAGGTAGAAATAATTAAAAAGTCAAGTGGCTAGTGTTTAATGTACGGTTGATATTGACATGGTGCACTGTCAGTATGTATTGGTAAGAAAAAAAGTGCTCAGTGCCCATTCACATATGCGCAGTGTGGCTTGACTGCTCCAGTTTCAGTGTGCAGTCGTTCAGCGGTTCAGGTCAGAAGGGAAAAAACCGGCCTGAAATTGTGTTCACAAACTCATGACATGTGCGATTCAGAAGCAGTTCCCATAGAAGTTAATGAGCCTGTAACTCACACCTGAACTGAACCACACTGCTTTTTCAACCCACACTAAATCCACACAGCCAGTGCACTGGACATATGTGAACAGGCACCATAGGAAGCAATGTTGACATGCCATGCGGATTGGATGCAGTTCAAACTGCATCCAATCTGCATATATGTGAACCGCCATCTTTTTTTTAAACCTATTTGCAATATACAGTATATGTTAGTATTAAGGAGTTGCACCTGCTCTCAGTGTCCATCTGACAAAGTGTTCAAGAGTATTTTCTGCCTCTATCTATCTATCTATCTATCTATCTATCTATCTATCTGTAGCAGTGTGGGATCCCATCATTCACTGTGAAATCAAGTTCTTTGTGAGTTTTATGTTCAACTATCAATAAAATCAGGATTTTTACTTTGTTTTAAATTACACTGTTTTAAAATACAAAATAATTGATTTTATGATTGATTTAATATGATTCATGTGTTAATGATTCCTACATAGGATTTGTTATACCTACTTGCTGGCACATACATGCAACACCCTAAAGAGGTCTTTAGTTTAAAATTCTCATCTCCATTTGCCCTTTCCACCCACTGCTGATTCATATTCTAACTATTGTGTATCTGCATGTTAACTGCTGGAGAGTAGCTGACAAATGCAAGTAAAACTAGACCGGCAAAGTGCCCATTGACTTATTTTTATAAATATGCCTCTTGTTCTTTTCATTGCAGATAGACATGTTATCAGTAGTAATATGTATGCATATGCCTACAGTATTTTCACATATACTGTATATACAGATCAAACATAAGAAAATTTGCATAATGCTTCCCCCAGTACCGTTTACAAATCTAGTGCAACAAAGTACAAATAAGAATCCAGAATCTAGTACAAATAAGAATCCAATATTCAAAATTTGGATAAATCCAAAATTTGGAAATGTAATCCATTTATTTTTCAAACAGTACTTAAATGAATATTTGTTTGAAACTGCTGTATACAATTGTAGGGATGCTCAGAATAAAATAAACAAACATGTTACTTCAAACCTGCCCCTAAATATTGTCCTCCAGATTCCTGAAAAAGTTAGAACTTTTTATAATCCTGAGTAAAAGGTATGTTTTGGAAGAGTTAAAAGGCAAGTCACTGTGACAATTTGTAGGGTATTTGTGTCTTGGTATGTCTAAATATTTGTGTGTATATAGGCATACCCTGCTGTGCTATTACTGAGTACCATTTTTTAATACTATTATTGCTCTCCTGTTAGAACTGTACATGTTTATTTTGACATTCGCCTCTACTACGGGCCTAAGACGTGACTGATGAATATGTTTTGACTGGTCCTGCTTATTCATAACAAATCTGCAATTGATTCAGATACAAAAGCACAAGTGTATAGTAGTGCTCACTGCAATTCCTGGAGAGCATTGCATTTATACCACATGCCTTCGCTACAGGATCTGATTAATTAAGTTTTCAGCTTGTGGCGCCGCAAAGGGAAAGAAGCAAACTAACAGTTTGTGTGTGGTGTAGCACTGAGGGAAATCTTTTGTTCTGTTCTGGTGTTAAGCGTACAGGCCTGCTGTCATCAACAGTTCTGCTGAGAGTTTGAAAGGTGCAGTGCTGTGCAGGGTGAAAGTAATACTCAATATCAAGATTATTAGGTGGAAGTGAGTAGATTAACTCTTTTATATGTCAACATACTAGACTTTATTGATTATTTTATTCTTTAAGCTCACCCTTATTTAAGAGATCTATGCTTTTTAAAATGAAATAATCTACATGTATGAAAGCGTCTGAGTAAATTACCAATAAATAATAAGCTAAAGGCAATGATGCTTGAAAATTGTATGTCTCCCCAGGCTTTTTGTCAGTGCAGATGTGAGAAATTATTGTTAACTAGACGCCGAGTGGGGCAGTCATACATGCTCCAAGGTGTGCAATAACTTCCTTGAGACTGTGTAATGCAAATGCATGGCAGTGAGTCTTATCCAATCAGTGAATGCAAATATTACAGTATATGTGCAGCCCTCTTTTTGGGAGGGGGATTATGAGAAATTACTGTCTTTATACAGGGTATGTGCTATACCTGTAGGTAAATAGGAAAACCAGAACCTTTAAGTAGAAGAGTGGGTTTGATAATAAGGTTGGCAGTGCCTTCACCCAAGACAGGGCCTCTGTGAAAGGGGGATTCCCTTCCTGGGAAATCAACCAGTAATCTAATCAAAACTAGGAAAGCTGCAATTTCTGGGGAAATTGTGTGAAGTGTTCTTGCCTCCACCAGTAGTCTACAACTGGAGTGGGCGGAGTAACTGGGTGGAGTGGCTTGTCACTCTGCTGCCTGCTGACACACCTGGGTTCCTTTGGCAACTCACTCTACAGCAAGGGCAGAGAAGAGCGGTTAAAAACAAACTGCTCCAACCTGCTCACTTCACTGGCGGTTGCCATCTTCAAACGGTTGTAGTTTAAAATCCTACACCGAAGAGCTTTATATTGTGAGAATCACAAGACCCAGACCTACATTTTGATGCATAGTATGTCTCTGCAATATTAAAAATGAAGGCACAGTCGCAGTTTAGAAATTGCCCTTCAAATTTTAGGTGGCTAGAGTGGAGTTTCAATGAATGTCAATGGGCGGCGTGAGTTGCAAACAAATGGTCATATTGTGAAAATTATCAGAATATCAGGACTATGGCTTAGCTGTGGACATTTTTAGTGGTAGCAGGGATAGCTGAACGTTTTTATATAAGATTTGTGTAGGTGGGCTTGAAAATGAGGGCATGATGGCAGTTTTGAAATCATGTCCTGATTTTTCAGCTCACACTCTAGCTTTTGTCAGCTCCCACTCTAGTTTTGAACATTCAGCCATTCATTCCTATGGGACCAATTTCACCACAAAAACGCCGATATTTTGTGAACCATTCAGCAAAATGTTCCACAAAGTAATAGCACACGAATCGGGAACAATCCACACGTTTCGGTATATTACTGTCTATGTAGTGTAAAAACTGTGGGAGGAGTTAGGGTGGTAAATTTGGCTATAATAGAATATATATGTGAGATAACAGTAAGTGGTCTTGCCATGCAAGAACACTTAATAATTGGGAGCAGAGGAACTACTGCAACCAGCATATGACATTAACCATAAGTATATAGTTGCACATCATGGAAATAATATAAGCTTTATATAAGAAAAGATTACAGAAAAGATTACGATAAAAAAAGATATAAACTTTATTGCAACAAATAGGTTCATCTTCGAATATACTGGAAGGTGACCAGTACACACATACAGTAGCACAGACCTATCTATCTGACACTGTGCATGTGAGTTATTAAGACAGAGACTTTCTGTCACTAGGAGTCAGATCAAGAATTTATGGACATCTACAGCTAAACAGCCAGAACATGGGAACAATTACCTTATAGTTTTTGCTTCTGGCCTGGATAAAATACAGCATTACAGTAATGCAGCTCCTGAATGTGGACATGTGGTGTTAGCTCTCCTCTCTCTCACCACTTCATCTGGGGTTTCAAAACCAGCCCCCCTAAAAAAAAATATTTATACATAATACAGTGATGTTGGCAGCTAACAGTAGATGGCAGAAGATCCCTACATATTTTGACCCTTTCTGCACAAATACAAGTGAAAGCAGAATTTCAAACTACTTAACAAGGAAATATGACACAATAGTGTATGGCTCACCCTATTCACAACTAGCAGTAATAAACTGTGGCTGGCTGTAGATATAATGCTGGTCAAAAGATCTAATACACAATCAATTTGTATAATGATTGTGGCATAATTGCACAAAGTTGTTTTGGCCAAGAGTACATATTTAATAATTCAGCTGACACTCTAAATAATAGTACTACAAATAGAATGCTGATAATAATGTTGCGTATGCTGTCAACGCTTCCTTCTGGTATCAGCACCTGCCATTATGGTGGTAACAATGCTGACATTTTAGTAAATGCACAGTAATCTCCTAGATTGTAAGCTCCGAGGAGCAGGGCCCTCCTATCCCTCTTGTATTTACCGTAACTGTATTGTTGCTGTATTGTCTCCCATTATATTGTAAAGCTCTGAGCAAACTGTTGGAGCTATATAAATCCTGTATAATAATAACAATAATTAGTTGCTTGGCTCCCCTCTTATCAGAATGTGTGTACTCGCTGGTTCTCCAGCAGAGTCTGAGGTGAGTGTACTTGCTGGTTCTTTAACAGAGTTAGACATGGATGTGCTCGCTGCACTCTCAAATAATTTGAGTTGGTGGAGGATGGCCAGTATGGGAAATGAACATGTATATCCTTCCCAAAAGGATGATGTTGAAAGGTCACAGATGAACCAGGCAGAGCACACTGATAAGCAAGATGAGTAACAGCATACAGCACCAAATCGAGGCCACTATTTTTGAATATCCAAACTTAGCTACCTTACCATTGGGACTAGAGACTGGCAAGGAGCTCTACAGAGACCCCAGTGAATAACTTACTCTTGTTTACCTTCCAGGATTCATCAACTGTTGACTTTCAGACACTTACTGACCCTTTTTTGGCCCTAGCCATTTTGTCAACCCCTTGAATAGTCCCATTGACTCTTGGGGGGGTCAATATCATCCACTATGAGGAATTCTGCAGTTAAAGTGACAGCACAGCAGACTGCTTTGCAGCTTTCTAATAGAAACCTACAACTTTTACGCAAAAGTAAAAATGCTAATGATGTGCTGCTGGTTGTAAGGAAGACTACATGATGTGATTATACAATATTTCAGATTTACCTGACTGAAAAAGTGATTTTAGTCCTGATCATGGTAAATGAAGAAAAAGCATGTACACCTCCCTACACCTACTTTTCTGACCAACTAAGCATATGCTGAAACCATATTAAAGAAAATGTCTCCTTGGGTGAAAACTACGTATCAAAATAATCAGTAGATTCAGAAATACAGGTAGCGAACATTAATTGCAATTCTTACTTTTTGTAGCCCGAGTCTACAACGTAGCCTGGATCCACCCATCCTGCCTACTGAATCCGCTATTGTTTATTGAGACTGCTCATCACATTAAAGCAGAAATCTGGGAATTTTTTTTTTGGGCACTGCACAGGTCAAATGCTCATTTTGTTTTAGGAGAGAGGACACTGAAGATATACTCACCTGACCCGCTGATCCTCCTTGCACAAAATTGGTCCTTTCGACTCCTGCACCTCCTCCCCCTGCGATCCAGCGGTGTTGTAAATTAACTGTTCCTGACATCAGCCTTCTCAATGCATGCTCCACAGACAGAAACAGTCCACCTCTGGACTGTGGGGGAGCTTGGTTTTCCGTAGGATTGGTGGGTCAGGTAAGTATGAGCTTAGTCCTCACTCCTAAAAAAAAACAGCAGCCAATCCATGCATTGGGGGCACAGCCCCACTGCATGGTAAAAAAAAAATTCTAACTGGAGTTGTGCTTTAAGACACAATAAAGCAAGCCTTAGATTATACAATTTTAGATTAGACAGTTTTTCTTTTCTTCCACCATGGGGGTGCTATTGTGTCCTGCTGGCAGTGAACCTTCCTGAAGCCTCCGGCAGTGATCACATGCAGAAAATCCAACAGGCTGGTTGTACTGAAGTCGATTGATGTATCTACTTTAGTGCAACCAACCTGCGCTTACATGGATAACATTTAGGCGGGTTCCTACTGACTCGGCTGAGATTCAGTCAATCTATGGCCAGGTTTAGGAAGCTTGGGGGGATAGTATCAACCTTTGAACTTTACAGCATTTTTCTGTATGAACTGATAAATTGAAAAGAGGTTTTCTGCATGAACTGATAAATTGAAAAAAGATTTTCCCTGAAAAGAACATCTGCCTGGACATTGGTTAATTATATATTTAGTTTGAATTGCCCTGGTTTATGACCATTTTATTCAAAAGCTTACTGCTGCCAAACCAAAAACAATATTTGTGAAAGATTGTATGTGTATTTAAAATTTTGTATGAATGTTAAGCAAGCATTTAAAATACCTGTTTTTTTTTTTTTTTTTAATTTTTACAAGGAAGTTTTTAAGTTTGTGACAGGGAATCATGGCAATGTAGGTTTTTGAAGACTACGTAATGTGCCTTTCTGTGAAATTATTCATGTCATTGTATGCACAGTGTCATTGTACAATCCTAGAAGCTGCTATTGCCTAAGGTTCAGTACAACCTTCTCACTATATGTAAGCTAGTTAACTTCACCTATTCTAAAATGGCAAATGTGGAATGACATTTTTTGTCCTCTTGATTTAAAGCCTCTAAAATAGGCATAGCAAACTTAATTTAGGACCATAAATCTGATGACTTTCATAAAATAAATGGATGTAAATGGTTTGTACTATGCTATGGTTTACTTTGCTGTTTACACAAACATATTGAACACATTGGTTGTCTCATTGAAATATCCTGTCCACATGGAACAAGACGATGGCTATGATTCCAACCTGATTGCTACTGTTTAGATGAAGATAAACCGTTAATGGGTTTTTTAAGACATAAAACTGAGTACAATTTGTGAGTTTTTGTTCAGCAGACTGACTGAGAAAAATAAAACTTCATGTATTCCCCAACTCTGCCTACCCCCGGCAGAATACACTGATTAGAACTGCAGTGGCTGATCAAATGCTGGCGACAAACTGCGCTACATTTAATTATCCACAAGCAACACTTTAAAAGCCTTTACAGGTTAACAGTTTAGAGATACACAGGAGGTCTGGTGCTAGAATTATTGCCCTCACTCTGGCATTTGTAGTGATACCTCACATGTGTGGTATGATCACTGTATACATAAGCATCACATTTTGCTTGGGGGAGTTGGCAGGGTGTGTACAATTTTTATTTTATTTATTTAAATTTTTTTTTTGTGATAGCATTGACATGACAGATCCTTTTTTTGCAGAGATATGGGGTCTATTAGACCCCATATCTCTCCTCTGCCCTCCAACGCGTCTGTTCAAACCATGATCACTTTGATATTTTTCTTCGCAAGCCAGTAACAGTTTGTAAACAAACTGAACCCAGAATTGACAAAATCCTCATCACTTCTGGTTTCTGGCATCACAGTAAGGGGAGGAACAAAGGAAGTTATCTCTCTGTCTAGCAAATCTGATGCAACAGGTCACATGACTATCGTGCTCCGTGGAGGGACAGAAGAGACTGGTATAGGCTGTATAGGGGGGCTCTTCTGCTGCCTGTAAAAGTGATTGGGAGGCTGCATAGTCACTCAATTACTTTCACATTATAGGGAATCGCTGCCTGAACAAAAACGATATCTTGATATCAGATATCACCGATCTCATCCATAGATGTACAGGTACATCCTAAGGACAATGAGCAGTTAAGAAGGATACTATTATGGTTTTTGGCTAACTTTATTTTACAAATTTATAAAATGATCTTTTATTAGCTTTACTTGTGTAAAATGTTTATTTTAGAAAAATATCCAGGAAAGTTTCATGGCAGTATGTTTGTAGAGCATTCTGGGCTTTCTAATAGGACAGGCCAGCAGTATCTGTTTATTGTTGGCTGATTCTCTATACTGATAAGTCATAATTGTAGATTTTAGGGGGTTGTCCTTCTGCAAATATGAATTTTAAATACTTGATTATTTGTTTATCAGTCTCTTTAAGATTAAGAACTTTTTATTGTATAAGGATGAAAATTCTAAAGTTACTTTTTATCTGCATTATTAATGGGAGAAGTTTGGTTCTTTAGATTTCCCCACCCTCACAGATTTGTCTACCGCAATAAAAATAGTTTCTGCCTGTTCTTGCGTGAATACAGTTTAAGAAAAAAAGCATTGTACTTTTAGTCACCATGGTACAGGGACTGATGAAAAGAAGTAAATATGTGGAAATATATAAATCATTGTTTAAAATAGATGCATGTAAATTATGTTAAGTTTCCAAAAGGGAAGTCAACAGCATGATCATGTACTCTGCAAACACTGAGAAAACAAGAGTCCTGTGCTGGGCATTAACTCTTAATTATATGACTAAATGAGTCATTCGTTCTGTGTAGCTGAACACCTGTGATTTTTCAACAGATTATACCCATGTATTGGTAATGAGTAGGCAGAGATGTCTTCAGTCATTTAGTCACATTGAGGAACATAGAAAAAAATCAGCACCTGCAGATCCAGATTACAGTCAAGTGGAGCTTTAGAGAATGTGTCAGTTTTGTCCCCTCCTTACCATTGTTTGAACATGTGATTGGGAATTACTATTCAAGTACAAATATAATAAAAATGCCCCCACCCTCCTTGATGACACAATTCTCAGTTACCAGCTGCTTTGTGTGAATCTTATTGCCGGCCATATTTGTTCTGGCTCCCTTTCTAATTGTAATATTTAGTCTTCAGTTTTGAAGGAAAGGTCTTAGATTTTGAAAATGTTATTGTCACCAGCGTACTAAAACTCATGTTTATTTGTGTTGTATTTCTGTACATGCTTTGTAAATATACTGTAAATATGCATATAGATATTTACTAATTTCATATGAAGGCTGCTCTGCCTACTTATCACTCCCTCAATGCAAATTTGTGTCTATAGATTTGAAATAATAAGATACCCAATCCTGAAATTTTTTTGGCTGTATCAGTTGCAGATGTCATGTCTTTGACAGCAGTAAGATACTGTGGACCAATGAGGTAGGTTAGAAAACTTGCCCTGATCTCTATCCTTCTCTGAGATAAAATGTTTATGGAGTGCACCAACGTTTAGGTGGCTTTTGGTCAATTGGACTTTGCCAGTAGATCTGCCTGTCTTCTAAAGGTAGACTGTAATATGGGTGACTGGAAACAATACACTCTCTCTAAAGCTAGATGAACTTACCTCAGTTGTCATTACGTGTAATAAAAAAAAACATATGCAGTGCATCTTTACATGATCTGCACATTTCTATATGTTTTATCTATTTAAAGGCTATGCAATCACCAAAACACCTCCTTGATCCTGGTAGAAATGTGCTCAGCTCCTAACTTCCTTTTGTAGACTGACAATCACAAGAAAAGGCATAATCTCTGTCCAGTTGTCTTTTGTTAAACTGCAGAATCCCTGAGCCTCTCCTCATTTTCACAACATAGGGATGAAGTGTTTTGTAGTTCAAGATAAGAACTTGAAGGGCTGATTAAACTCCTTGAGATAACACAGGCAGAGTGTACCTGACACAGGGCAGCTTGTTGACATTATCACTAGGTATTTTTTCCACTCATTGAATAGATAGTGGAAAACACTTTGTTATACATTTTTTATACCAAAAGGTCACAAATAACATACAATTTAAAGTGGAGCTTTGCCCAAAAAGGGAAGTTCTGCTCCTCCTCCCTTCCTCTGCAATATTTGAAAAACGATCGATGAAGAACTGGTTGAGAGCGATGCTGGATCTCTGAACAGATGAGCTTCTGTGTATTAAAAGTCAGCAGCTACAGTGTTTGTACTACAGACATTTAATTTTTGCTTAACTGACTGAAGCTCCTGAAGTAGGGGTTCCAGTTATATTCCCTTACATACAGAAGACTAAAAGGAACACTTGTACATTTGTATGCAAAACACAGTAATGAAAATATGGTGTAGCAACCTTGTAAAAGTGTAAAAGAACAATACCTCAAAATATGTACTAAAAATAAATTGAATAACACCTTATAAATATCCATTACTATTTATATTAAAGGAAAAACTGGTATTTTTGTTTATTTCTCTCAGCACAGGTTATGGACTCCCCTGACATCCATTGCTAGATTGATCACCAGGGTTGTATTTTAAAGCCCATCATATTTGTTTCCCCTAGAAAACGCTAGCTTTATAGGGTTTTGCTGAGTTCCTAGACTTACGTGTTTTTTTGGCTATATCTATGATGAAATGTATAAAATGTTAACGTTTAGATCATGCCTGCTTAAGCTTCTATAGACCTTGTTACCACCCACTCACTGTGTACAGTGGTAGTCAACTTGATGACTAAGTGGGATGATGATATGAACTGAGTACAACACTTTAGCACTGTCTTTTTGGAATCCTCTTTTGATGGTTTCCCAGTTCATTGGTTTTCTTTAATCTGATTATAAGCCACAAACATATTTTTCTTTCTTATAGACGCTGTAAGAGTGTCAAATCTGGACATCAAAACGGAGTCTTCCATGAGCCCACAATGACCTTCCGAAGTGTTAATCAGCATGAAGACAAACTGTCACATGAATAACTATTCTGTGATTTCTGGAAAATGTATATTAATAGAGAGAGGCATCATTTAAAGGTAATATATTATTTTCCTTAAACTTATTCTCACCAGAATTTCTGTGAATAAACAGTTATGATTAAAGTGTTCAGCAATTTTCTTGCTTTGATTGAAACATTTTAAGAAGCATCTAATAATTGTTGACTCTGGCAAGGCTCTGGATCATGTGGAGACAGAGGACCTTTTAGTAGTTAGCAATAATACACACAAAGGTTCTGTGCAGAATGAATGGGTTGGTTGACAGTTATGCAGTAATTTCATCCTAAATAATCTTTTTTTTTTTTTTTTTTTTTATTCCTGATGGGCAAACAATTTGGCAGTAGGGTACATACCCTACACATCTCTTGGGTGAATGTCGTGGATGAAACTCACTGGGCTTTTCTAGTGGTAAAAAGAAGTAGGATATTTTGTGACTGATGTCTCCGTAGGGTACAGTTTATAAATTGTGATCTGTAAATTCAGTTTAAAACCTTTTTTGTTATAGGGCATGAATGCGCATACGTAGCCAGCCTTATATCACATGCTTTTAAACTCTGTTTTTCAATACTAAGTTCAGTATAGCTTGATATCAACAAAATGATCTTCGAAGTCAGAAGTATGCTCTGCATCAATAGTCTATACAATTTCGGTTTCGCAATTTTAGGAATGTCATCTTTAGCGTATTTTTTTTCTAGATAGAACATCCGATTTTACACAAAAGCTGGTTTCTTTTTGACACAAGCGGTTGAAAGGATTTGGTTCGGTATAGTACAGTGTGAACTGCTTTTTTTTTTTTTCTTTTTTGGAGATGTCTGTGGAGCCATTTAAAACCGCAGACCGTCCGTCTTGTCTACATCTGTGCACAAGTAGTGCACCATGAGAGTACCTTTGCATGTAAGCCACCTTTCATCACAA